>NC_071094.1:3402500-4002500 GCF_027358695.1 Spea bombifrons
GGTTTCTGACGCTCGATTTTTTCTCTCGCTCGAGGTGGAGAATTTCTTGCCAGAAATATTCCCCGACAGCCAAGGAAAGCAGGACTCAGACGCCGCGCGTTTAATTGATACAAAGTAGGATTGTGCCGAGTGACTTTTTAAGTGTAACTCGATGACAGGAGTTGCATGCCTTCCGATGTCAGACAAAGTTCACCGAAAAAAACATGTGAAATGAGTTAAAATTTAACCCCGGCCATTGAAAGAGGCGGGGCCTGTGCCGGGTGCATTCTGGGTAATCTGTGTACGTGTTCCAACTTGGACACATTTTCTTCTAGGCGGCCCGCAGAGGCTTTAAAAGCCGGTCCTCGCTCGTGGCTGGCCTTGGGAGAGACAGCGATGGCCTCCGCTGGGGTGTAGTATTTGTGCTAAATTTGGCAGTGAAAGGGTGCGTCGCTTAGTAATTGCGTTCTATCCAAAAAAAATAATCTTTTTCGGTCTACTTTTTTTCCTTCTGTTACTTTATGGCGCAGACGGTATCCAGACTGCGGTAAAACGCTGTAGCCTGGGAATCCGCTTTACGGTTAAAACCACCCGATCGCTTTACAGAAACGATCAGCTTCCCAGCAGAGACACAGGAAAATGAAATCAGGATCACAGGATCACAGGATCGCAGGATCGCAGGATCACAGGATCGCATCCAGCTGAGCTCTACCTCTTGAAAAGCAGAACAGAAGTAGAGCTCGGCAGGATATAGTGGCAGAATCGGGACTGTGCCGTGCAAAACAGGACAGTTGGGGGGCATGCTTTCCTAATTGAATGCCAATATTGTGCTGACATGGCATATAAATAGCTTTCCAAATCTTTTTTGCCGGGAAACTTTAATTGTCATGCGACACAAAAGGCAAGCGCTGATAGGCTGTCGCCATAGAAATGGAAAGAAACTGTTTTCAACTAGAAATTGCAATTAAGGGGGGGGCATCGGAAATCTGATTGGTCGTGGATTCCGGTGATCGGAAATATTTAAGAATGGGATTTTATCCCGTTGGCTGCACAGAGTTCTAATTTAGAACCCTGACATTCATAGACAGCTGCGTCCAATCAGATTACATTTTAATAGATCGGGTCGCGCTATTATCATACGAGGGGGGGCGTCAGTGAAATGTAACAGTAACAATGGAACCGACAAGATACAATAACACAAACGTCTGCAGAAAGAGAAGACAGCTTGCAATCTATCAGATCCTTTCCAGGGAAAATAATACCAAGCTATCCAGAGAAGATAATTTTACGTTACGGAGAGGGGGGTAGATAAGCAGAACAGCCTCCCAGCAGAAGTGGTAGAGGGTAATACAGTGAGGGTATTAAACATGCATGGGATAGACATACGGCTCCTGAATCTAAGACGAGACCAACGACTGATTAAGGTTTGAGTCTTTACAGCAGGACAAGATGGGCCGGATAGGGCCGATCTGCTGTCGCGTTCTACGGTCCTATCTATAGGGATTGTTTGAGCTCCGCACAGACCGGGGGGTATTTCCAAGCTTTATGGGTACCTTGTGGGTCTCTAACATTACCAGGTGAGGCCAGCTGTGCTGGATCTCATTTCAGATGTCGCTGGCACTTAGAGATTAACCCTTTAGTGCGGAGTACGGAGAGCGTCTGCGGGCGCCCAGCAGAGGGATACGCGTCATCTTGCTGGCACGGTGCGGGTTAAGCGAAGTTTATTTTCACCATCAGGCTCGCACAAAAGCCTCATTCATGTGGATTTATGAGTCATCCTGGCTGGGTTTTCGGAATGTGCAGAAATGGGTGGAAATCAAGGTTTTTCAACAAGAAGAAAAAAAAAAATCAAAACACCGTAGGCTATAAGAGACACTCATCCAATAAATGACGGCGTTTTAATGGAGATGCAGACAGCACCGGGAGGGGGGTCCAGGAACAGAGACAGTTAACCCCTTCACTGCCAGGCGTGCCGATGTAGTCTACTGCAAGCTCAGAGACGGCCAGGTATAGACAAAGTAATCTTGTGGAATTCATAAGAGGTCTCTTGGTTGTTACCCCAATCAGGGTAACTGTCCGGATTCTAAGGGTTAAATAGTCAGAAGCTGTCTGCTTCATATTCTACTTTCATGATAAACGAGGACCCTGATCTGCGCTTTTCTCACCTCTTTATCATAATTGATATCCCTGCTTGAAGACAGGTGACTCAGTTGGTATCTTTACCTGCTGGCAAGTCAGGGAATCCATGACGTCATACCCCAACCGTAACAGTCCATTGCCAATGCCGCCTTATGGGGCGTTACTGGTCATGAGGCTTACCCTACCCAATCACCAGCCTCGGTTATACTTCTTAAAGGAAAAGGGAACTAATAATTATTTTACGGGACCAAAAAAAAACATTGTTGTCCAGCTGAAGACCCCACGTCTTCCATATACAGTTCGTAGCGTCTGTTCTTCCACCCCGTCCTCCCGAATGTTTGCCCGTCCAGACATTAACCATAGGATGGACACTTGTTATTATGTGAGATTTGCCCCACTGGCAAACAAAAGGTTAAATTATAATAGTCCTAGTGGATACTTGTGTATCAGCGTATGATGAGAGGGCTAGTAACTTTCCCCCAGTGACTAGTAACTCTATCTTCTGGTCAATATGTCCCCGGCCCTTATAGAAACACATATGTATGGAGATATAGTGGATTTTTTTTTTCTGCGATTTTATCTTTTTTTTTTGCTCAACCTCCTCAAATTTCACCCAATATTGTGAAATCCTCAGGCTGGTTTGTGTTTGAGAAGAAAGAAAAAAAAAAGGAGGGTTGAAAGTTCACCCTGTGACTTTCTAAAAAAAACACTTTTATGAGCTTTCTATCCCCAAAGTCTCCGCTTCACGTCTCCGGCAGTGTAATGTGATTTAAGGTTAGAATACCTTTTAGGAGAGCAGAAGCGTCCGGCATTCTCCGTGGATTAGGTTACAGAGAGCGGTGAAATGGAGAACGTTCCGTGGTGGAACCTCAACTCTGAATAACCTCGGTGATGGAACCCTCAACGGTATCCCAACGTACCTGGCTGACGGGCTCCTCGCTGACATTCGGATTAAGCTGGTGGGATGCTGAGCGATAAATCCGAGGTTAGATGGAGAGAAGAGGTGGGCAAGGGGTTGGTAGAGAACAAGATCTAGGACCAAGAAGGACTTGCAGGGTCTAGAACCCAACTATAAGTCTGGTCTTGGCTTCCGGCTCACACTGTCAAGCCTGACCAAGCCAAGCAATCAACTGGAGCCATCACCGCCCCATACCGATACCCCCACACACTAAATCCTGGGGTACAGAACTTTAGGAATCCTGTGGTTACCCTAAATTGGGGCAAAACGTATCAAGACCTATTAGGCCCCCGTCTAGCCACCCGTTTCTCCTGCTGTAAAGACTGAAACCTTAATCAGTCGTTGGTCTCGTCTTAGATTCAGGAGCCGTATGCCGATCCCATGCATGTTTAATACCCTCACTGTATTACCCTCTACCACTCCTGCTGGGAGCCCTTTCCACTTACCTACCGCCATCTTAAAGAAGTAAAACGTTCCGCCCGTGGCTATAGCTGTTTAGGCAAGAGTTAAAATAACAGAAAGAGAAACAAATTATGTAACTGGATCGTTTGTGAACATAATATTGTTTTCCCTCAAGGATTTACAGAAAAAAACCCAAATAAATAATAAGCACCAATTTGTTACTCAGGACTCTGAAGAGCAGCCATTTCTCGAGTCTCTCGGCTGCTGAAGTGGTTTGTTGATTGTTCATCATAAACAGTGTTTACCATGGAGATGCCGGCCGTCCCACCGATTGGCCTGGACTTAATTAGACTCTCATGCGTCTCATGTCTCGCTCTCTCCAGGAGAGCTAATGATGGGAGGCAGACGGGATTCGCTTCCAGATTTTTTTAACTCGATCCTGGTCTCTGCGGTCTGTAAAGTTCTGATTCCAATCGCCTCGCGCTTCGTGTCCACCTTTAGCAGAGAAGGATGTTGATGCGGCCAGAAAAGTTGTGTTGGCCATACCTGGCGAAACTCAGGAGACTCCGGGGGGAGAGCCACTTCTCTGGGTCTCCAGGTCGCCAATGGAGAACTTCAGGTTGCCAGAGCCGCTCCCCATTCCCCACGCATTTCCCAGTTAACCCGCTCTGGGTCTTGCGCACACCTCAGAACTTTAACGCTCCGGCTACCTAGAGCCTACCTTTGCGAGACATGGCCAGGACTACCGGCTGACGTCGCTGTCAGTTCTGGGCGTTCCCGCTAATGTCGCAGGAAACTCCCCATTGAAAGGGTTAAACCGGCGCTTCTCCCGGAGAGTTCCCCGGCATAGTCCCACACCGGAATCGCCCGCTGATGTCACCAGGACTTCCTGCCCGCGTTGCCGCAGAGGAGGCCTCCGGGAAGCCGAAGCCATAAAGTTCCCAGGAATGCATATGGCTCCAGAATCTAAAATCTGTATGGGGGTCTTTGGTCTGGTACGGTGCTAACTAAGAGTCATAGTCCCTGTAGCCCTGTTGGGTACATCAAGACACCTGCCCAAAGCCCATGTCTTGCAAAAAGCAAAGTTGCCAAAGGCCCAAATCTGCCCTAGTTGAACTTTTACTTTACTGTGAGGGTGGTAGATAAACGAAACAGCCTCCTAGCTGAAGTGGTAGAGGGTAATACAGCAAGGGGTATTAGACATGCATGGGATAGACATACGGCTCCTGAATCTAAGACGAGACCAACGACTGATTAAGGTTTGATTCTTTACAGCAGGAGAAACGGGCGAATGGGGGCCGATCTGCCGGTGGGTTCTGGTTTTTTGATGACTATTTGGGAAAAGAATAAATAGAAACAAGTGGTTTCAGCTCTCCAGTCTCTCCAAAAAGTTCTTCATTAAAGAGTCAGTGAGGTCCCCAAAACCAAACCTTGATGAATGGTATGATATATATATTATATATGATATTTATTATATTTATTATATAGAAGAGGTTTGTTGGGATGAGGGAAGGAAGCGATCTGCTGTCAGTCGGTGACATTTGGCGATGAGTGGAGATAAGGAGCGTCGGCACGATTCGACGAATTCCAACCTGTCTGCGCAAAGCGGCGAAAGAGGAATTACCGGCTTTTCGGGGAACATGGCGCCCTCTCTGAGCATCACCCCCAGCGCACGATATGTGTCCCTCGCAGGCAGAGACGCAGACGAGAACGTCTGGAATCAGATAAACAAAGTACTTCCATTACTGAGGAATCCGTAGGAGCAGCTCATTCACCGTCTGCCATATGCCTCGGTGATATCGGGGCTCCTGGTTCCTAAGCAACCTGCCTTAATGCATCATATTAAAAGATAGATCGTGAGAGAGAGACAGAGAGAGACCGAAAGAGACAGGGACAGAGAGAACAAGAGAGAGAGAGGGAGACAGAGAGAGACAGGGACAGAGAGAACAAGAGAGGGAGACAGAGAGAGAGCAAGAGACAGAGAGAAATAGAGAGACAGAGACACAGAAAGAGACAGGGGAAGAGAGAACACGAGAGAGGGAGACAGAGAGAGAGAGAGAGAGACAGACAGACAGAAAGAGACAGGGGCAGAGAGAACAAGAGAGAGAGAGAGACAGAGAGAGAACGAGAGCGAGAGGGAGACAGAGAGATATATATTTAGAGAAAGAGAGAGAGAGAAATAGAGAGAGAGAAAGAGAGAGGGTTTGTGGCCTGTTGGCAGCTATTTGTGTAACTGAGTGGGGCATGAAGCTTAAACTCCTCACAGCGGAACTTGGCCTGGGGCCTCCTCACTCCAAGAGTTAAAGGTCCGTACGAGTGACTCTACTGGTCGTTCGCACGGACCTTTAACTCCTGTATCAGGGTCTCCCCCAGCCGAGTTTTGGCACCAGGATTTTGAAAGTCTTTACGAGCGACTCTATTGGTCGCCAGCAGAGGGCTCGTCTGCGATCAACCAATGAAGTGCAGCGCAATATTTTTTGAAAATGTATCTTATACCAGTTATACGATACATTATAGCATTAAGGATTCTATGTAACAAAGTTTTCACCGATTCCAGGGCTGACGGAATTCATTTTACCTGAAAAACCAGCAAATGCGATAAAAAATTCTGGACCTGTACATCTTATTCACTATTATTTTAGCGACAAGATCTACATCCATGAAATAAAAGTCGCGATCCATGCTAATGAGCGTCTCAAGCTCGATATGTGCCCAGGAAGCGATTAAGCGATTCGGCGACAGATCTCCCTGTTTGCTTTGTTTTCCTTTTAAAACATTTTAAGAAGGGTTTAAAGAAAAAAATCGGGATTTAGCGATTACCTTGAAGGTACGTCCCCAAGGTGAGGTAGCGGTTACGTGTGCTAATTGGTATGTTGTTTTTTTTTTGTAGACGTGTTGACATACCGGCTCATGAGATTGATAACAACACGAAAAAAAAAAAAAAACACGCAGAAAGAAAACATGTTACGGTAAAAATACATTCTCTCCCCTCCCAACCTCCTTTAAGCAAACAGACGCCCGCCGCTCCCTTATATCTCACGGCGGGTACAGGAGAGATTACAGAAACGCGTGTGGCTCGGAGCGCATTCTGAGCCGAGATAACGATCGATTGTAACTCTTTAGGGTGTTTGTCGCACAGTAAAGGCCCTGCCCACGGAATTCATAGAATGCGGTATATCGACGACATCCCGAGCTGCTGAATTCGCCTTTTCTCCGAATTATCTGACTCTGCGGTCGAGCGGAGACCGGGGGGAGTTTATGACGCGGAGCAGCAGGAGAAGGAATGGCCACATATTGTGAGACGGGGTCACAATGGCTTCCTCTCCAGCCATCTTGCCCCTCTCTCCTTCATGCTTGTGGTCTTTGCATCACTGAGTCAAGCAGAGCACTGGGGTATGACATCATATCCTAGCGGTTTGTCTCTCTCAAGAGCACGAGGACAAAGGAGTCCCGCAAAAACCCCAGGCCCCACAGACCACAGTATAGGAAAACAGCCCAACAGGGGGGCAAACAGGAGTTGGAAGGTCCCATATATTTCAGCCCCCTATTTGCCATACATATGAATAGATGCACAGTGGTATGGTCCACATCCCAGGGGCTCATGTGGCTCTTGCCGAGGCGTCCTCCAGCCAGTGTAACAGAGTATGAGCCCTGGTGGCTATTTGTGGAATTACAAGTAAAATACTAAGCATTCCTCTAGTGGCCCTTCATTCCAATCCCGCAGCCAGGGGTCAATTACCTGCCGGACCCCCTTAAAACCTCTTCATGAGAATGACATTCCCCATCCTGTATCTTTTTTACCTGTGAAAGTACATGGGCAAAAATCCAGACAGCTGCCCCTATTGCCCCATGGGGGAGGGGGGAAAGAATATTTCATACCCCCTCAACATTTCAGGAGTCCAAATCAGGACATCTGTGTTAAGGTTTGTGGCAAGAGACGGGAGGGACGGGGCCGGCCCTGGACACCTGCCCACCTTGCAAGGCGGCCACATGGAAGTGGCAACAGAGGTCTGCACTGTAACGTCAACGACGTCCATTGATTTCACAGCTCCCTGGGACAGTGGGGCAGCTTCCCTAGGACTGTCCTGTGAAAACCGGGACTGTTGGGAGATATGGTGTTTAACAAGCTGAGCCCGGACAGGTAGCTCTATGTAGCATAAATGCCTCATAAATGTTACACAAGGATATTAACATCTTAGTTGCCCAAGAGAGTCAGCAGCAGGCGTTTCTTTCAGACTCAGGCTCTTCTAGGCCATTTAATCACAAGGTTGAGAGGCGTCCGTGACAAATAATCTAAACAAAAGCTGCCATTTTGCCCCGAGGGTAAGTAACCGATTGCCCTGAACGAGCCACTGACAGCCAAGGTGTCACAAAACGCGTAACAAAATATATCCCTTAACCCTACGAGCGTCGGAGCGTGCGACGTGCGTGTTATCATACACGCATGATAACACGCACACACTTACTAACACCTCACCCGGAAAACCAAGCGTTACGCGTCTGCTTCGTTTATTTCTAGTGGAACTAACGTGAGAGCGACTGCATGTTCCAAAACCGAGAAAACTGACACGGGAAACGCACCCGACAGGATTAACCCTCTCACTGCCAGCCTGTTCTGCGATGCGACACACCCACACACCCCCCCCCCCCGAGGTTCCTCAAACCGGCAAAAAAGACACAGTGATGAGGTCATCTTTAACATTAACAAAGTGCTGGCCAATCGCTGACGGCGGATTACCCCTAAGTGATTGCAAGCTCTTAGGAACAGAATGTGAGAAGTAGTAGATATAATAGATTGTTAGCTTTTTAGAACAGACCGGTGAGAGTTACGAAGGGTTACAAACTCTTTGGAGAGGGCTGTGGAACAGAGTGAATGATCTGAAACAGATTACAAGACCGTAGGTGAGGCTATGGGGTCTAAAAGAGATTGTAAGCTCTTTGGGCAGCTTGATTGGTTTGCAGACTCCTTATTCTAGGGTCACTAAGCCAAAGAGCTTGCAATCATTAGCCAGCAGGCAAAAGGACCAGTTTAGGACCTCCAAAACCGGTGAATAAAACCATGCTGGGGGGGCATGAGCCGCTAACCTCACCGGCAGAGGATTACATTTTACGTGGTCGAGTATCGATAGGGTAACTTCTTCTAAAGTAAAGATTTTTTTTTCTAAAAATCCCCTTTTTTGCCCCTTTCTCTGTTTATGTTTTGGATTCCGATCGATGCCTCCGATTCGTTTCTCCTCCGTCTGCTGCGATGCTTTGACTCAGGTCTTTTAAAGTTGCGTGACAAGAGCGCGCCGGGGGAATTGGGAAGAGGCTCAGCGCACAGACAGATGAGCAGCTTGCGATGACATCTGCGAGCGGAGGGAAGGGGGGAGCCGGACTCCGGGACTCCGGGAGAGCAGCGGGATGGAGAGCAGCGGCGTGAGTCATCTGCCCTCGTCTAATCTCTTCTGAAATTCTTACCAATTAACCCAGGGATCTTATTCTGTGCTAAAAAGCCTCACGTCGCTGTCAGCGCGGCTGCTCCTCACTCGTGTCGGGCCGCGAAGAGCATTCTAACCCGGAGGAGACGCCTGACCGCCAGGACGGGGTTACCGGTCCCATCCGCACGCATCAACGTATGCCGGGGGCATTTACCGCGAACATCGTATACGGGCGCCGTGTGTTTAATATACGATTACAAGACGTTACAAGAAGTGCTCCAAAATCACAAATGCAAAAATGGACATGCATCCTAAGTGCCCCAGTTGTCCCTTTTTGTGACCCCCCAATCCCTGATGCCCCTCTTTGCTCCCCTAATGCCCCTCTCTCTTCCTCTGATGCCCTCTTTTCTAGGAGGTCAGAATGTTTGCTGGGTATGAGGGTATCGCAGGGTTCTACAGCCCTAAAAGCCCCAAGCAGGGTAAATAAAACCCATTCTTCTTCTTCTAAATGCCCACTCAGTTACACCAATAGCTGCCAACAGGCCACAAAGCCCCACACCTAGTCATGCCTCTAAAAAAAACAAGAAAACGTTGCCCCTCTTGGGTCGTTTGAAAGGGTAGGACTTATCCACAGGGCTCGGGGATTTCACAGCACATCATTTAGTTGCCTCTCCCGTTTTTCTACAGTAACTCGGTGGGGATGTTTATGAATAGGTTATATTATTATTATTATTATTATTTTTATTATTATTATTATTATTATTATTATTTGTATTATTATTCTATTATTATTATTTGTATTATTATTATTATTATTATTATTATTTTTATTATTATTTTTATTATTATTATTAGTTTTATTTTTATTTTATTATTATTATTAGTTTTATTTTATTATTATTATTAGTTTTATTATTATATTATTATGATTATTTTTATTATTATTATTTTTATTTTATTATTATTATTAGTTTTATTATTATATTATTATTATTATTATTATTATTATTTTTATTACTATGGGGACCATTTGCTGAAGGCGCGACTTCTATCCACACATAAAGAAAGAGATCAAATCTTATTTCACGTTTCAAGATGTAAAGCCGCGTGGGATAGTAGGATAGCGGTCTTTTCCATTAAAATTATTCATCTTCCCTTTTAGAAAAAAGACATTTGCCATGAGACTCGGGACTCACTCGTGAAATTCAGGACTGTTGGAAGCTATTATAAATAACACACCCATGTCACGCTGTGGTTAAATTGCATCAGTGCTTCACAGTAAGTGTCAGTTCTGTGGTTGCCCGCTATATACCAACGCAATCATTCTCCTGCTAATTGTCACACGGGGATGACATCATCGGCTGATACGCATCACTTTGTTGCTCGCGTTCATGGATGTCTTCAGGAAGACACTGATGAAGTGTTTGATAATAAACACGCGCGGGAGGAAGGTTCTGGGCAGGCGCCTGCCGACTACTTGCTGACTGATTTCTACTTTACAGTTTGCCGGCAATTTTCCCAGGGAGCCTGAGGTCTAAATATCACAAGCCGGGGTGACGAGCCTCGCTCTGGAATTGTCCTTCCATGACGGTGAAGATCGATGCTCCGTTCATCAATGCGCTAAATGAGATCATAAGGCAATGGTGGTCATCTGATGCCCCATATGCCCCGGTTAGCCCACGTTGGCTTAATTTATGGTGCAAGCAGGTCCACAGTCACAGGTCCCTTTCTTCTTAGATGGTTAGGAGATCTTTCCGTAGGATGGCGGTCTACTTTATATCTCCTGTTCCACCAGCCTTGTCATGGACACCGGTGTCCTAGTAGAGACACTTTGCCTATTCCTGGGTGGGAGAGCCTGTTGTTACTCTTCAAGGGCCAAGTCTGACCCCAAGACCAACTGGGTGCTCATAAAACTGAAGGAAAGTCCAAAACCTGACGAGAGGACAACTAAGTCCTCACTTCTCCAGGTTCTGCTACAGTTACCAATACCCACCTCAACAGTAGGGGACTAAACTGAGCCAGAGCCAAGCTGGCCAAAGCGTCCAAGCGGCCCCACCACAGCCCAGCCGTACCTGCCACCAGCATCTCTCTCCATTGAACCACCCAAGCCATGGTGCAGAATATCTGCCGACAACTCCAGGAGAACACTTCAAAATAATAATTGCCGGGGCATAAAGGATCGCCGGTAGGGGCCCTACAAGCAAGCCTGGTCCCCCTAGGCACCTGCCACGTTTGATCCAGGTCAACGATAGCCCTGAGCTGCACAAAGTATATGGTGGGCTTCACATCAACAAGTTGAGCGCCCGTTCTTTAAAGCTACAATACAGGCTACGGGGGCGAAACAAGCATCTCCTTGGAACAAAAGGACACAAAAGGATGGAACGAGGTTTAAATTGGGAGTTTAGAGTCGATTTCGATTTGCCCTTCCTATAGCCCCGGTCTGACTCCATCACGATGATGATGGGTCTGGCTTCATACATCTACTCGTATCAGCCAATCGTTTGCGGATGAGCTAAGGACAGCTTCGCGTATGCACAATTACCATTCTTCTCAGCTCCACTTATCCAAACTGTTAAAAAGATTCAGGGCTCCTCGATGACAATTAGGCTTAAGGAGAGCCATAAATCTCAATAGATATCATCCACAGTCTTCCTCCCTGCTTGAGACATCAGATGTAATTTGATTGGCTGTAGAGCTTTATTCCCCCCCAGGGATTTACAGATAAAATGGTACTTTTTCCAAACACCAAGACTCCCGGCCGCCTCTCCTCGGAAAGGAGAAAGGAGGGGGGGGCGTCGGGGTAACCGGCGCATCTCTTTTAAGGCAAAACAATATCTCTTTGGTTGTTTTTAGTCTTTTAAATTAAGACGCATTAATATCATCCTTTAAGGGAGAAATTTAAGAAACAGAAGAATATTTGTTCGAGTTGAAATCTTTTTTAAATTTTTTTATTTTTTTTTGTTTTTTTTTACGCTGGTCATATGCCTTCTGACGTTTTTGGGTTTTTTTTCACTGATTTTAATTAAATTTCTTTTATTTAGTTCCTTGCATGTGATCTTCTTATGTCCCCAATAAGGAATGCTGAGAAAGTTGTGCGTCAAAATTTATAGTGAATTTAAAAAACATTAATTTATTAATTTTATATTTTTTTTTTATAAAAATAGAAATTTGCCGGCGGATCGGCCCCCATCCGGCCCCCGTTTCTCCAGCTGGAGAGACTCAAACCTTAATCAGTCGTTGGTCTCGTCTTAGATTCAGGAGCCGTATGTCTATCCCATGCATGTTTAAATCCCCTCATTGTATTACCCTCTACCACCTCTGCTGGGAGGCTGTTCCACTTATCTTTTAGCCACTTATATATTTTTATTTTTTATACTAATTTCACAATGTTTTTTTTTTACTTATACTTTTACAGTTTATGCCTTTGTGTGAAGTCGTATAAAAATATTTAGGGTGTTGGGATGGCTGTAAGTCAGTGATGCAAAGCATTATGGGAAAACATGTCATTCCTACTCTATGGATACATGGGGGGGATATGAATGAAAAAAAGGGATTCTCACTTTGAAAAAGTGGTCCTATCTCCATAGCAACCATAGAATGTTCTTGCTGATTGGACACTTCCATTGGTTGCTACGGTGATAGGAAGCGAATGATGATGTAGCACATCCAGGTCCCATTTCAGAGAGAATGGAACCTTGGAAACATTTAAAGTTCTTCTATGGAACTTTACTGGATCTTTGCTGCTGACGGGGAAACATCGAAAATTTGAATTTTTAATCGAAAATTTGAATTTTGTATAAAAAAATTTGAATTTTGTATAAAAAATTGGAATTTTGTATCAAAAATTTGAATTTTGAGGATTTTCTTGGACCGAAGCGTTTTTATATACAGTTAATCAGCGGCAATAACCCATTTTTTTAAGTTACATTTTTTTCCTTCATTCAGCTGCGTTTGTTACTTTTCTGGAAAGTTCCGCGGAAGGTTTTTGGGGGAGAAGCAGAAGCCGCGTTACAAACCGGCATTGCTTAGCAATATAGGCCAAGACATTTTTTTTCCCGTAGATTAAACGGCATGAGCTAATGAAGTAGGGTCCCCGACGTAACCGCGGGGCGCTGAAACGTACCGGGAAATAGGGCAACCGATAAAACTGCGAGGGCATTACCAGCGTGCGAATAGCCGGTGCCTTTACTTACACTCGCAGCGGGGCGGGAAGGAAGCCTCGGGGGCCGACAGGAACGGGGTTAATCCAATACGAGCTATCCTCAGACACGATGCTTGGAATAAAATTCAAATAAAGTTACTTTTGTACATTTTTTTTATAAAAGATTTGGATATACGACATTCTCAATAAATAGTATTTTATTTTTCGATACTTTGCAATGCAACTAAGTTACAAAGAAGAAAACAACAAAAGAGAGAGAGAGGAGAGAGAGAGAGAGAGGGGATCAGTGGCTGATATGTTATGGAAAGAAGTTTTACTTTACTGAGAGGGTGGTAGATAACTGGAACAGCCTCCCAGCAGAAGTGGTAGAGGGTAATACAGTGAGGGTATTAATCATGCATGGGATAGACATACGGCTCCTGAATCTAAGACGAGACCAACGACTGATTAAGGTTTGAGTCTTTACAGCAGGAGAAACGGGCAGACTAGACGGGGGCCGGATGGGGCCGATCATTGCCTGTGATTTGAGTTCTTGGAAGGGAAGATCCCAAACTCTTCTTACTAAAGGGTCTTCTCGTAGCTCATTGCATCCATGTGGCAGGGAAGCAGGACATGTTATGGTTTCCATGTCTGATGCCCCCGATCCCTGGTGCGGGGGGGGGATGTGGGGGCTCCAACGGGAGTGTATTGGCAGGGAATTGCATTAGAGACCCCAAGACTGACCCTCTTTAAGTGTCATTTCTATACTTTTGGGTATTTTCTAGCACTGACACCTAATACAGGGAGTTTCTTTTTCAGTCTTAGGTGTCAACCTATAAAACTTTCAGTAACCGAAGCCGTGCTGACCGCTGACCTTCTTGTGCGCTTGTTTTTCTTACCTTTCCAGGTGTGGTTTATTATTTTTTTTATCCCTTGAGTTTATTGGCCATAAATTTCGGGAGAAAAGTACAATCAGTTAAAGTTACTTTCCCTGACAGGCGCTTGCTTTGCTGATTTATTCTGCGGGTCGCCGGCACCGTCTTGTTCCGCACACTTTGGGATGAAAGGTCTGGTGGGACATTTAAGAGGGGAAATCAGGCAATCCGTCCAAACCATATTTTGAAGCCCGAGAGTGAAAACGAGTTCAAGGGGTGAGAAGTCAAAAGGTAAAGCCGGTGACCCCGCGGTGACTCCCAGCGGCCACAGAAAGGCAGCCGGTGCTTCCTTCCACCACGCGGTGCGCCCTCTCCACGCTTACACCACCTGGGGTGAAGCCCAAACTTTTTCATTGAAGTAAACATGATGCAAGCATACTTCCCAAGTGCCCTTGTTCAGATTGGCCAGTCCCTTTTTGTACCCCAAATCCCTGATGCCCCTCTTTCTTCCCGATTCCCTCTTTCCTCCCCTGATGCCCCTCTTTCCTCCCCTGATGCCCCTCTTTTCTGGGAGGTCAGAATGTTTGCTGGGTATGAGGGGATCGTAGGGTTCTACAGCCCTAAAAGCCCCGATAATGTGTATAGATTAATTATAAATGAAACGGGGTAACTAAAACCCATTACTCCTCCTAATGCCTCTATCAATAGGTCATAAAGTTGCATCAAAAAGTCCGGGTAAAGCCCTAGCCACGCCTCTAACCACACCCCAAAACCAAAAGTGCCCTAGAGAAGAGCAACATCAGGGGAGGAAAGAGGGGCAAATAGATTTGGTTCCAATAGAGGGACTTTCTCCGCTATGCAGCCACTGTTGGTGTGGATAAGCCAGCTCTCGTTTGATGGTATAGGGCTTTGCTCACCTGAGCGGCATTTAGAGGGTTAACTTTCCCAGCTGTTATTAGCGTGGGGCGTCCCGTCAGTATAAATCCTGACATTTATTTAAAAAAGTAATGTGTCTGCCTTTCTTTGCTCGCCGAGGCTTGCTGCCCGCGCGTCGTCACCCCAGCAGGAGCCTCTAATAAAACCGAGTAACCCGTGAGCGAATCTCAGCGCTGTCTGACCTCATTACCGCCCCCCCGCAGCCAGGAGAGGATCAATAAACGGATTATTACGGTCACTGCCTGTCATTGCCCGGCGCGTTTCAACAGTCACACAGCGCGGGAAGCAATAACGGACGAGACGGCGAGAAACTTCGAGACGTTGCCGCGGGAAGCTGCCACGCTTCAGCTTCCCTACCAGAAAAATGTAGCCCGCAGAAAAATTACATTAAGGAAAAAGATGGCCCTTACTTCTCTTTACTTCACCATATTCTCTTCACCCTATTCCCTCATCACTGCTCCTCCTCTACTCCGTAACCATTGGGAGCTTCTGCCTTCCTCCAGTTCTAGTCTACCTATTTCCGATGATGTCATCATCATTAACAGGAAGTCTGGCGAAAACTCTAGAGCACCCCAGGAGCCCATAGACCCTATCACCCCAAAAAACCTCCAAAACGCATCCATGACCTCACCGTTTCTCAAACGTTCTCCGCCTTTTCAATGTCTCTCAAGCAGAACCTCGTTGACCCTCGCCAATAAACGTTAAATCTGTAATCTGAAGGGAAAAAATATCAACTCGATATTTATTATTCTTGATTGTTTCCTTATGTACCGGGGCCCTTGATTACCCTAACGAGGACATTTATAAAACTATCACTTATTGTGTTGTTTGTGTTCTTACGTAAATTCCCGACCATGATAATAAGTGGAGAAAGAAGTGTGACCTCTCAGTCAGGACAGCTCGGTAACTACAGGAAACAATTAGTCCTCTAATCACCCCTAGAATGAGTCACTGTCTTCCATCAAAACCTGCCTGCAATTACGTCTGCCTTAAAGCGGGCGCAGCATAAACAATAATCTTTATATATATATATACATCTATACGCTACCATTCAAAGAGTTGGGGTCACCGAGCTGTTTTCATGGAAAACAAGGACATTTCTGTCTGTAACATAATTACAAAAGGCTTTCTAACCATCAATTATCCTTTTACACTTAAACTTGGATCAGCGAACACAACGTGCCATTGGAACACAGGAGTGATGGGAGTGATAAAGGGTCATTGGAACACAGGAGTGATGGGAGTGATAAAGGGCCGTTGGAACACAGGAGTGATGGGAGTGATAAAGGGCCATTGGAACACAGGAGTGATGGGAGTGATAAAGGGCCATTGGAACACAGGAGTGATGGGAGTGATAAAGGGCCATTGGGACACAGGAGTGATGGGAGTGATAAAGGGCCATTGGAACACAGGAGTGATGGGAGTGATAAAGGGCCATGGGAACACAGGAGTGATGGGAGTGATAAAGAGGGATGAGATTCCATTAAAAATCAGCCGTTTCCAGCTACAATAGTCATTTACAACATTAACCCCGTCTGCGTTGTCCATTATTAGACATTCTAAATGCCATCAGTAAAATGATTTTCAGCCGAAAGCAGGTTAGATTATATTAGCTAAATATATTCAGATCTTAGTAAACCACCCGAAATGGGTTTTATTTACCCCGTTTAATTTATAAAGCCGTTTCCTGCTGTTTCTATACACATTATCGGGGCTTTTAGGGCTGGAGAACCCTGCGATCCCCTCATACCCAGCAAACATTCTGACCTCCTAGAAAAGAGGGGCATCAGGGGAGGAAAGAGGGGGGATCAGGATTTGGGACCAAAGAGGGACTATCACAACGAAATTGGGTTTTCAATATTTTTTCAGTGTCAATGTTTTATTTTTGGTGAAAAGTCGATTGGGAAATGAGATTTCTGAGATATCCCTTACTGAATTGAATGGGGTATTTGTTATATAAGAGGCAGCACTCGTACGGTTAGGAAGGTTGCAGGAGATGATGTGTAATAGGAGGAGTGCTGCGTCGATATCATCAGGAAATCAATGGTTCTTTGATGATTAGCGCAAATCCCTCCGTGACACTCGCGTTCTTATCAGCGCTGATGAAGTGCTGAGTTGTGGCCGCGTCATTGGAGTGTCTGCTCAAAAACCTCGTTTTCTTCGGTTCCTGCATTTTGGAGACAGCCCCCCCTCATCTCCAGGGGGTATTTATGTTGTTTCTGTGCACTAATTAATTAATTACCCCGTTTTCTCTGCCAAGGAGGTCAGGATTCTGGATTGGAGCCACCCAGGGTGTAAATCAAAGAAGTCCATCTTTGTGACATCATAGACAAGTGCGATGTTGTAGATGATGTCATCACTCGTAGGTTCTGGGATAACTTCCAATAAAGGTTTCTCCGAGCGCGATGCGTAGCAGGAGAGGTCGTCTTTCCATCTGGAGGGCTTGGTGCGCATGCTGGAGAACGCGGACGATTCGAAATGACTTTCTGACGAGCTTCTCCATTACAAACCGCGGCGTAGAGTCACCGACGCTTTCAGTACTTTTTGAAGCTGTGACTCATTATTCCGAGAAGCTGATTCCGGATCAGATTGATGGATTAATGTGTTTGCTTGGAGCGGAAGGTGGGGTAACGAGATGGTCATACGGGAGAGGCTAATAATATAGCGTATATTACTCAAAGCTTGATGATGGCCATAAAACACTTCAAACAGCAGCGATAGGAACCCCGTAACAGGCGCAGAACTCCCTATAATAATTTGTGACGTCAGATCTCAGCCCGGAATAATCAATGAGCAGAGATAACGGGATTCTGTATGACGACAATCGATCCTTTCATTCCTCCGAACGCAGAAGTCCCACGTTTCCCTGTGTCCCCAAATCCCCGATGCCCCTCTTTCCTCCCCCGAAGCCCCTCTTTCCTCCCCCAATGCCCCTCTTTCCTCCCCCGATGCCCCTCTGTTACCCCTCATTTGTTATTAAATCCCGAGTACACGTTATTCATTTCCAGTGGTTCTGATGAAGCTGCTTGTGGCCACCTACTCCTTCTTGGAGACCCCCATACATGATTGACAGGAGAGACCCGTGAACCCAGGTTTCTCGCGACGTATGACTACGTTCCTGTACAGGGACAGGGGTCCCTTACACTTTCCTATACTTTGCCTCAATGGGCAACTGTAGCCCCCGTCCCAGCCCCCGACCTGCGCTGCCACCACGGCCTGCTCATTAGGGTCTCCAGCAGGAAATCGTGTGTTTGCCGATCCTAATTGCTGCTCATTACATCTTCTGACAAAAGGCAGACACAAACAACTAATCTCCGGCCCTGCCTGGAGCACCGTGTGAGCGGCCTGTGGCGTTTCCTCGACAAACCATTAACATAGAAGGCTTACCACACACACAATGCACCTTATCTCTGCTCCACACCCGCCGAAGACGTAGGGTAAACGCGGACGAGGCGCTGAAGTCCCAAATCAGAATGATGCGCTGACTCTTTCGTTTGTTGATACATTGTTTGTTGTTGAAGTAATTATTTTCCAGCACTCTCCCTGTTCCTTCTCTCCGATTGGCTGCGTATTTTCGTTATAACTGGTGTCGGAGAACTGTGTGGACCAGAGGGATGCCCAAAATGCCCTTTTGACATAATGAGTTCCATTACCAGGACTGGTGGAACTTATTGCCACGGAGAACCGTATGACGTGAAAGCCTTGATGTTCTTCTACTGGAGGCCACTCGTTCTATGATCATGTGCCTAGTTGTATAAAGGCTCCTCCATGCTTGCCCAGGGGCTTATTGCCCCTTTGCTGGTTTCCAGTGGGTTCCATGGACTCCTGGTCCATGCTTGCCATTGGCGTCATTGGCCTGTCGCTGAGTTCCAAGGGTTTCCGAGGGCTCCTAGATGTATAAAGGTTTATTCGTACTGACCACGGGGGTCATTGCCCTGCTGTTGAGTTTGGTTTGTTGGGTTTCGCGAAGGTTCTTGTCGCTGGGCTCATTGCCCTGTCGGTGGGTTCCAAGGGGTTCCGCGGACTATAAGGGCTCATGCATGCTTGGCACGGCGTCGTTGCCCTATTGCTGAGCTCTTAGGGGTTAAGTAGACACTTGGTGGCACATGTATCATTTTCATACTCTTCTCCATCAGGTCACTGCCTCTTGGTGTGAAGATATGACATCATACCCTGGTACATGGATCGCCCAACCTCAACACCGAACACGTTCTACAGCAGGAACCTCCTCTGTACCGTTACGCCTGCTGCCTGATGGAAATGACGCCATTACTGAACGCAAACTCCAAGACTACAGCCACTGGCCCCATAAAGGCCCAAATCACCCCTATTTACACCGGCTGCGGCACAGCAGAGGACACGCAGGGCTCACGATGACATCACCGCGCACCGAGGGGTCCCCGGAGTAATCCCTAATCTCTGTTTACACGTTAACTTGTTCTTCAGGGTGTGATCGCAATAAAAATGAGCATGAATCACTTTAATTCCACCCATAAACTCATCGCAGAAATCATGCGCTCCCACGCGTTTTGTTTTTTTTTTTACCGGTGTTTATGTTTTAAATATTTATTGGTATTTTTTTTTTCAAAACAAAATCCGATCACAAAGCACGATTCCGTGAAAATTTCACCAAGGAATTTAATTGGAATACAAAGTGTTCCAGCTTCTAATGAAATAGACGGGGGTGTGGTTAGAGGTGTGGCCAGGGGTGGAGCTAATTCATAATTATTAAATGATTATTATTAATATAGTAGTATTAAATAAATCATTGATTTACCCCATTTAGTTGAATGTTTGCTGGGGAGGAGCGGATCACCGTACACCATATAACTCTTCATAATACTACAGGAAAGCCTATTGTTCTGCTGCTACGGCAACAGAGCTTTTTATTCTATCAGCTCCTCTTATATTGTCATGTGACTAGAGCCTAGAATTAATGGTGCCGGATGAAAAGAAAAACGTCGCCATCCGACGCTGTCAAATGTGGTCTTTTTCCTATTTTTTCAGGGAATTCTTGATAAAAAGCAACTTAAAAGTTTTTTTAAAATTTTTTTAAAAAGTGTTTTCTTTTAATTTAATTAAAAGGTCTTTTAATGTGAGTAAAAGTTTTTATGTGATTAAAATGTCTTTTATTTAAATAAAATGGGATTTTTAGGTAAATAAAATGTTTTTTTTTTTTACGTGATTAAAATGTTTTTTTTTTATGTGAAGAGGAAAGAATAAGATGGCGGATTTGCTACTGTTTAGTTGCTAGAGGGTTAATGTTTTATTTGAGTGGAAACGTAACTCCAGGAGCCGGCCTTGTTTACTTCTTAGTGTCCGAAACACTTTGCTTCCCTTTCTTTTTTTCAGCCGGAAACATGGAATCTGGAAGGAAAGTAAACTTTCACGCTCAGACAGCTGACTCTCAGAGTCAACAACACACCCTCCTTAGAGATAAGCCCGGGGAGATACTCGGCGGAGCTCTATGTCGCCTGCTTTTACCCAATGCTAATAGATGGAGCGCCGCCGCGGTGTGCATTGAACGGGTTAATCCATCAGAAGTGGGCCCAGGCTTGAATGGGTTAAGGGCGACTTTTAAAGGGACGAGCATGAAAATGAATGGAGCGAGAGGGACGAGATGTTCCTGTCTGACGCTGTAAACAACTCGCTGTCAATATAAATTACGGACAAAGAAAGCGCTGGGACGGCGAGCGGCCGCGCTGCTGTCTCTTAGACCGTCCCCGGGTCTCTATTTCGGAGTCTAAATGCTTCGCTGCTCCTTTTATCCCTTTTTCTCCCATCTTTTGCTGCTTCCCCTCTCTCTCCGCAGCACTAAGCGTTCGAGCAGCGAGAGGCGAGGGCACGAAATATGTCCTTCTGCCTGTGACACCGCCGGCCGCCGGTATGCCGGGCTATTTTCGGCTTCGCTTTCCTGCTGGGAAAATAACATTTGGTTGCTGCGTGTTTTCATCTCTTAACTCCTTCCCTGCCGAAGCAAAGCGCCACTTCCCCCGTAATGACGCCAAGCAGTCCCTTTAACTCAACATCCTTTACTATCATCTCTGCGGTTCTTCTTACCCATGACGGGTAAATCCGAATGGTCCATCTGGTTCTCCATAGATCGGACCCATGTTTTTAGGTCTGAAATCTGGTTCCATACCTCCCAAGTGTCCCTGTCAAGGAGGCAAAGTCCCTTTTCACAGCCCAAACTCAGTCAGAGGCTTAGATGGAACGTAAGAATGTTTTACATTACTGTGAGGGTGGTAGATAAGTGGAACAGCCTCCCAGCAGAAGTGGTAGAGGCTTATACAGTGAGGTGATTTAAACATGCATGGGATAGGCATACGGCTCCTAAGACGAGACCCACGAACCTAAAGAACGTACCCCAGGGGGGAGCTAAACGGTAGCTATCCAGCTCTCAGCAACCCTCAGAAAGTACGTGAACAGCCAGATGCTGGCTTAGAGTCCTGGGAATTATAATTTGATCCCAGCTGGTGAGCTATCTACAGACTGTGGATACCTGATATGAATAATAATTGCCATTTAGAGCCCTATACTTACCTAGAGAATTAACCCCTTCAGGAACTAAAAAAAAATGTCTTCCTGGCTAGAGCAGCCCTGCCGTTTGGGAGTTACGGCCGCTGCATGAGGTTTAATCTATAAATAATCTATACATCTCTATACATATAAAAGCCTTGTCACCGTGGCAATTGTCAGTCAATTGTGCATGAGGGGTGAGGGCTGCTGGATTGTGTTGTGCGTGTTGGGTGAGGGCTGCTGGATTGTGTTGGGTGAGGGCTGCTGGATTGTGTTGTGCATTTGGGGTGAGGGCTGCTGGATTGTGTTGTGCGTGTTGGGTGAGGCCTGCTGGATAGTGTTGTGCGTGTTGGGTGAGGGCTGCTGGATTGTGTTGTGCGTGTTGGGTGAGGGCTGCTGGATTGTGTTGTGCGTGTTGGGTGAGGGCTGCTGGATTGTGTTGTGCGTGTTGGGTGAGGGCTGCTGGATTGTGTTGTGCGTGTTGGGTGAGGGCTGCTGGATTGTGTTGTGCGTGTTGGGTGAGGGCTGCTGGATTGTGTTGTGTGAAAGAATTAAAAAATAGAGGGAAGTGAGACAGAATGGAGAAAGAGAGAAGATAGAGAAGGTGAGAAAGAAAGGATGGAGAGAAAAAAAAGGGAGGAAGAAAAATATATGGACTGAGAAGAGAGGAAAGAAAGAAAAACAGCTGAACGCAACCTATAGATATTCTTATTCTGCTACAAATACTATAATGCGTATTTTCGGTGTCAGTCCTGCTGTACAGCGCTGCGTTATTACAATTATTTATTAATAAAGCGAGGAACAGATATCCCATTAAATAAATCGGGAGAAAATCATCCATCAACTCCCAACAAAACGGACAGCGACCCAGAGACGAGGTCTGCAAATACCTAATCGCCGTGACGTCAGGCGGCCATGGCGTGGGATTAACAGACGACCTCCAGCCGCCTTAACCGCATTATTTAGTTAGTGGAGCTGAAACGTTAACCGAGAGACATCAGGACATTCCTTACTCCGAAGAATAGTGTAGCGCCGTTTAGTAAGAATGGGCCAATATCCACCGTTTTATTGGAAATTGATCCGGACAATAAATTCATCAATAATTGTATATATTTAAGGGGGGGTGCATTTAAAGCCGGCGTATACGGTGCTGGGTGGCGGAGCATCTGTCTGCGGATGTGATCCCAACAGTAGGGGGGTGATCGGGGGTCTGGCGAATGAATGATTGGTACCCTGGGGAAGCTCCGGGGTAATCGGCATAACGTTACGGAGCAGCTAATAGAATGTGACACATTGCTACGGGAGACGCTGCCATAGCTCAATTAACTAATTATCTCTTAAGTCATTATCTCTCGGATGGGAAATAACAACAGAGTATGGATTCTTCTCTTTTTTTTTTTTTTTTTTTTCCTCCCCGTCTCTCTCTTTTTTTTTTCTAATTTATGGCCTTAATTTCGCTGCTGACATGTCTTGTGTCAGTTAAATTACACTGATTGTAATTTTTCCTTTTTTACGTGGTGGTCTGCTGTAAATCGGACAAAAAAATGCAACATTTGGGTGGGTTTTTTCATATTTTTTTCTCTCTGCGGTCTATATATATATATATATATATTAATAACAAATGCACTATTCACCATTGTGGCACTTAAGCAGTTAAAATTCCAAATTAAGGAGTAGAGCCGCTGGGCACGGAGCAAATGTGACATCTTTTAAGGGGAGGAAAGTGGGACACGGCGATTTGGGGTCCTAAGAGGGACTGGTCGGCCTAAACAGGGACACATGGGAGGTATGAACTGCATTTAGGAAAGGCTCTCGGACCAGCAGGTGTATTCACATCCAGGGAGCCTTCGATTTTCCGAATGTAGGCGGTGCTGGTGATGTCAGTGGGCGGTCCTGGTGATGTAAGTGGGCAGTCCTGGTGATGTAAGTGGGTGGTCCGGCTGACATTGGTGGGCGGTCCATTGAAAGTTGCGTGTTTACCCCGAGTCTCTGTGCGAAACCTGGACTTCCCGTGTATGGGGGTGGTCCCAGCCTGACCACGCCCACACCTCCATCTCCACCTCTTGCCACACCCCCAAACACAGATGCCCCAATTTGGACAGAAGAAATTCTGGGAATGTGTAAATAAACATATTTCACGTAGGTTGCATTACAATCCTAGCTGCTCCTCAAGGGGCCACTGGTGAAAGGATGACATCATTTATCAACTTTAATGGAAATTCCCAGACCTCCTGCCCAACATGTGGATATTTGGCTCCAGTGACTGACGTAAAATTGACAGGTTTGGGATTTCTAGTCCCATTCCTGAGATATTCAGCAATTGTATAAAAAATATATGTTTTCAGAGACAACTTGAAAAAAAAAGATATAAAGATTTTAAAAAAAATGAAAAAAAATATTCGGTTGAAGTCATCGGCGATTTGCCGAGAATTCACGGAATAATCAGAACAAACTTCCTTCTGTCTGCGAAATTTCCAGACGAAATAAGCATTAAACCCCTTTTAAAGCGACCGCCGCGCCTCCCCGCGCCTCGCCGGGTAACGGACGAGTCCCTGCCTCGCGCGTTATGAAAAAATGAAGGTTTAGAACCCCCCAGACTCTTCTAAAGCATAAAAACAGCGGGAGATCTGGGGAGGAATTTGCAGAAAGAGAGGAATAAAATCAGCGTTTTCTGCAACAGCAATAAATACTCACTTTTTATTATAATTGAGAAGAAGACGGGAAACTCGGAGAAATGATGAAATATAATAAAGTCGGGAGAAGTTCGAGACGCTCAGCTATGTTTATTTAATTAACCCGTGGTTCCATGTTTATGTTGACTTGGTGTGGCATACCTCCGAAGTGTCCCTGTTCAGTTTATCCAGTCCCTGTTTGGGCCACAAATCCCTGCTGTCCCTCTTTCCTCCCTTGATGCCCCTCTTTCCTCTCCTGCTGCCCCTCTTTCCTCCTCTGATCTCCCTCTTTCCTCCCTTGAGCTCAGAATGTTTGCTGGGTATGAGGGTATCGCAGGGTTCTACAGCAGGGTTCCCGAAAAATGAGTAAGAGCTCAGCAGGATAGAGTGGCAAAATCGAGACTGTCCCTCTTCAAAGCAGGACAGTCGGGAGGTATGTATAATGCATCATGCATTGCGTGTTCCTCCCAGGTGCGAGGGGGTTAACGTTCCCCCAGGATGACGGCCTGAATTTCATGCACAGCCTCCGTCCTGCTTGTAACTCACATGTTTACGGCCTCGGGAGGTCTGCATTAAAGGGAACCATTTCACCAATAAATGCCCCCCCCATCTGCCCCTCGGACCCCGCGAGGAGCCAGACTTTCGGGGTCAATAATATATAATAAATAATTTGTACACCTTATACCCGTTGGTAGCTTTATTCGGAGTAAATATGTCTTAATAAGGGGGGGGGGCTCTGCCCGCCGGAAAATGCACACAAAAAAAAATCCTCTCTAATGAATAGCACATGGTCAGGGGCCCCGACAGAACGAAAGCTTCATCCATCTGACGAGCCAATGAAAAAGTCAGAGAGCTGAACTAATGCTATCCTACATGAACACAGGGATTTATGGAGGCTCCCTCGCTACTTAACCCCTGACTGCCCGAGAGCAACATGGCTCTGCTGAGGAACATAGAACCTGCCGGCAGATCGGCCCCCGCCTGGTCTGCCCATCTCTCCTGCTGTAACGACTCAAACCTTAATCAGCCATTGGTCTCGTCTTAGATTCAGGAGCCGTATGTCTATCCCATGCGTGTTTAATACCCTCACTCTATTACCCTCTACCACTTCTGCTGGGAGGCTGTTCCAGCCCAGCTTCTGACCCTCTATTGTTTTGGTCTCTTGTTCTAACATTTTTCCTCCCTGTAAGTATTTGAAACCCCCCCCTTTAATTTAGCCCCCCCATCGCCTGCAGAGTGTTTCTATGGGTATATGAGCTTCTTCCGTAGGGTAATGCGCCACAAAATAAATCCCAAAAGTTTGGGTTTTTAAATAATTTTTCATTAATTCTGCTGAAAATTTTTTTATTCTTGTCTCATTAATCATTAAGAAACCCGACCGCTCGGTTTCTTGGAACCGCGTATCAGCGTTGAAAATAACCGGGCCGCTCGCGTCTCGCTATCGTGTAAACATACTCTGCCTAATTGGTGGAGCAGAGGAAAAAAAAAACACTATCTCTTCCCCAGTTCTGCGATTCCTCAACTTTTGTCTCGTCCGGAGGGCCGTACATCGTGGGATAAACATAAAAAAAAGGGATATTTTGGGAACGTTTGCAAAAAAATCCTGGTTGTTTATTTTTGTGTGGTGATAATGTAAGGGGTTAAAAATGTGAAAAGGATGCGTAAACCGCGGGGTTAATAACTTCTGTATTTAAAAGTAATAACCTGCGGCCTCCATGAGCGCTGAAAGTGTTAACGGGAAATGACTAGGGGGGCAATATATATATTTTATATATAGCTTCCCAAAAGCCCACACGCAACAGCGGCCGACACCTTAAAAACAAGGCCTTTTTTAAAAAAAATTTAAAAAAAAAAAATAAGACCTTTTTGTAAAAAATTAAAAAAAAATTTAATAATTTTTTCAAAAATTTCAAAATAAATTAGAAATTTTTTTTATGTTTTTTTTTTTTTTTTTTTTTTTTACATGAAAGGGTTTAAATAGAAAGCAGTGTTTGACACACAATGTCTTCCTGACCTCCGGGTGCCCTATCCATGAAATGCGGAGTTCACAGCCCCGGCCTTGAACCCTGTTTTGTGTTTCTAAGTGGCCTCTGGATTTCCTGGGGTCAGGCTGTCACGTCTCCATTAAAGAGGCATGCATAGGGATCATTTGCCAAAAATGACATCCTGGGAAAATCGTGATGAATTTATGAATTGGAGAGGTTTGGCGGCGGGGGTGGGGGGTTGGGGGGTTAGGGGGGCTTTATGGAAAATCTTGGGGCGGGGGGGGCGACTGCGTTGTGTGCGGGAAGAAAAACAACACACACACAAAAAAACTCCCCGCTGATTATGGGTCGGGTATGAAATCAAAGCGCTACTTAGCAACGGCGAAAGCATTCAGCCAATGAGACGCGGCGAAAAGAAAGGGACGTGATACCTTGTAACAAATAAGTGTTCTAATAAAGGAGGAGGAGGGGCTTATTTATTTATTTGTTATTTTATTCTACTTTTTAATTGTTTGACGGGAGCAGATCCTGAGAAGTTGCGCATCCATGACTTGGATAAGATTGTAAATCGGGACAGGATGCCTGTGAGGGTCAAAGTCGCCATCGAGCCCTTTCTCGCCAGGTTGGCAGCCTCGGTTCCTTATAGGTCCGCAGTAGATGGAAACCATTGGGGTTTCAGGGGTTATATGCCCAGTCTAGCAAGTATAGATCACCTCTGGCCGCGCATGTCACTGTCCGGCAGCCTAAGCTCCAGAGCCTAAGTTCTCGATCGTGCCAGGCAGGAATATAGCGAGGGTCCAATCAAAGTACCCTTTAAGAGCAGCATGCGGCATTAGAAGCATCATTTCCAGTACCATTGAATACCCAAACCTTTTTTCCAGAAATAATTCATTAATCAAGTAAAATGTTGCCGCATTCTTCATTATGCCGGGAACACTTAATTGTCATGTGACACAAAAAAACAGGCTGCCATCACGGAACCTAAAACAGTCTTCCTAAATGTCTCTGTGTTGTTTTTATGCGATTAAACCTTCAGAGGAAAGAATAAAATGACAGATTTGCTAGTTTTGTCTGAATGTGACAATTAAAAATACAAAAATAATAAAAATTACCCAATTTTTAATTTAACAAAAAAAAAATATTAAAATGAAGCCTCCGGAGCCTCCTTCAGAATCAAATGATTTGGTTTAACGCTAAATTATTAAATTTACTCAAGTCAGAAACAACAAACCATTATTATCAGATACTTGATGCTGCAACGCAACAGGAGTTAATTACCTTGGTAATCCATTAATATCCCATAATTTCTGTTTATCCGCAGCTGGTCTTGGCTTTCTACCAGCTCTTCGCTTGGCACCGGTTAATTAGCGCCGCGTTATTCTGTATCTTAAATAGCTTTAGTTTAATAAATTAAAAAAATGTAAAAAAAAAAAAAAAAAAACAAGAAAATTCTAGAGAATTCCCATCAGAGAAAAAAAACTGAAATAAAAATATTTTCTTTTAAAATTAAAAAGACGTATACAATTCTAAGTCCTACTTAGACCAGCTGCCAGGATCCTGATTACATGAATGGCATAAATATTTGTTTACCGTACAAACAAAAAAAAAACGTAAAAAAAAAAAAAAAATCTAGATAATTAAACCTTTTTTTTTTCTCTCCCACCGGAGAAAGAAAAAAAAAAAAAAGAAAAGAAAAAAAATCTCCCTTTTTTAAAAATAAAGATGTAGAAAATTAGGTCCTCCTTAGACCAGCTGCCAGGATCTCGATTACATGAATGGCATAAATATTTGTTTACCGTACAAAAAAATTAATATATAAAAAATATTAAAAAAAAAAATAAAAAAATAAAAGAATTCCAGAAAATTAAATCTTTTTTTTCTCTCTCTCCGGCCGGGTGGGATAAATATTTGTTTACCGTGCTAAAAAATAAAAAAAAAATAAAAAAAAAAATAAAAAAAAAAATTGAGACCTCCCAAACATCTCTCAAGGTTGCCAGGCAACCGCACGGAGAATATATCACTCGTAGGAATATACGCCACCGAGACATTAATATACATATTCATGCTACATCAGTCAGTATAAGAGGTTCGGATAAACTGCGCACGGTTAGAGATCGGAATGGATTCGCAGGGAAAAGCAGGGTCTGGCTCTCAATTTATTATTATTTTTTGGCATTGGAGATTAGGGAAAATTGCTCATAAACCATAAATATGTGTCTTTTTTAGAATCCGTTTCAATGTGCGGTTCCTAAGTACGTCGTAGAAAAATATTTATTCTGTAGCGAGGGCCGAGCGTAACCCGCGGCTCAATAGCTCGCGAGCGGACGTTAAATGCTTCCGTATAGGCGCCGTTTACGGGTTGAAATACCCATGTTTAGGCTTCTTGATGCATTAAAAAGCAATTTGTTCTCTGCTATGATATATAAATCGTCCGTTCATTGGCCACAAGGCTGATATATGGTTTTTTTTTACAAATTTGAAGCTTTTTGATAAAAAACACGGCTTTTGTATTTGATAAGCTTTTACCAGTGCTGACATTCTAAAACAGAATGTCGTATATTTGATACAGTTGCATGTACTTTCCACTTTTTTATCCTCATTCTGGGGTTGCCTTCTTTCTATCATTCTTTGAGCTTGTTTAACTCGTGTTTATTAATTTGTTATATTTTTTAAGTTGACTTATGGGGAGAAAAAACATTATTAATATATGACGGCCCCTGTCTACATTGACTGCTTGATCCCCGGGCTGGCGGGGCTCCATCCAACACCCAGGCTTTTACTCTGCTGGACCATCGAGGAGAACACGGGTGATCTGCTCCAGTTGAAGCACGTGTCTACAACCCGCTAGACCTTCAGGTACGGAGATCATGAGGAATGCAGATCAGGTCTGAGTGGACCTTTACCCCCGGCTACTCCAATAGTTACGACTGAGTAGAGGCCGTACAAACATCTTATGGGATCTGAATGCATGGCTTCTTCTTGGAGGTGTCCATGCTGGAAAGAATGTATATAAATGACTGTGTTGGACCATCAAGAAGAACATGAGTGATCATCTCCAATGGAAGCCCCCCACTAGAAATTCGGGTACAGAGATCATAGGGGGATAGAAGGGGTTTAAGGGCACCTTTACCCCCAGCTACTCTCATAGTTATGACTATGCAGAAGTCTCTTATAGGATATGAATTTATGGCTTCTACTTGGAGATGTTCCAACTGGAAAAGATATAGAAGTCACTCTCTTGGACCATCGAGGAGGAGACAAGTGATCAGCTCCAGAAGAAGCGCTTATCACGCCATGATCTACTAGACCTGCAGGTACAGAGATCAGAGGGGGTGTAAAGCAGGTTTAAGTTACTCAGTAGAGACGCCAGAAGTCTCTTATATGATATGAATTTATGGCTTCTACTTGGAGATGTTCCAACTGGAAAACAATATATAGAAGTCACGCTCTTGGACCATCAAGGTGGGGCACAAGTGACCAAGCTCTGGTAGAAGCGCTTATCACGCTCTGATCTACTAGGCCTGCGGGTACAGAGATCAGAGGGGGTGTAAAGCAGGTTTAAGTTACTCTGATCGCTATGACCGAGTGGAGACCATACAAGTCTCTTACGGCATACGAGTCATATGGCTTCTTCTTGGAGGTTTTCAAACTGGAAATAAATGTTGTATACATTTTATTATCACATAAACGGGTGTTTATGGAAGCGAATGAGGCAAAAGGAACATTTATGGTGGCGCCACTCAGCGGGAAGAGGCTGGAGCCAACGTCGTCGGATCCTCGCGAACATTTTCCACCGTGGGAGCTCATCCTGCTAGCTTCTCAAACGCTTTCATTTCACGCCGATCAATACGGATTGGCCCCGGAGGGACCGACACCTCGCCGGCTTCCGGAGGGTTCTCGCATTTAAATCACCCAACTTCAAAGAGGGTGGAATAATGCGAGATCCACTTGGTTTATTATGTACGGCGCAGGCAGCGCTTTGTTATCCGATTGTTTAAGTTTCAAAGAAAATAGGTCAGCGCATTCTGGAAGGGGTAGAAGAGGTTAACCCGCTCACTGCTGGTAAACAATTTAGGGATCCAGATTGCGTTATCGCCCGCAACGCCTTGTTATACGACCTGCTGTTGCTTCATAATATTAATGACTTCCTCCGTATGATAAATATATAAAGGATCTGTTGTTTATGTCAGAGGGATGGGGGTCTTCACATTGGGGCCCCTAAAAAATGGGGGGGGGGATAACAACTGGTGGGGAACGAGGGGGGCATCTGATGAACAGATTGTGGAAAATAAGAGATGAAAGAGATTAAAAGCGAAGCAAGAAGTCAGTAGGAGGGTCGAGGGTGCGCAGCAGGGATCTAACACAGGGAAGCGCATCTTTGGCGCTGATACTTTGTTATTTATATAGGAATTTTATTATTTATTATTTATTTTTATGTTTATGTTAGTAAAATAAATAGCTTTTAACATACAGGGAAATATGAGCTCAGTCTGAAGTATCAATTTGTCACATGGTGGCTTCGGTGAACCGGGTTTAAATGACTCTTAGCACACAGTAGCAGCGGAGTCGAGGAAGCGGAGGTCTGAGAATGGATGTTTGTGTGAATCAATCATGCGCGGAGATCCGTGGCCAGCGACGGTGGTGACCGTGGAGGTCTGCTTCACTGATAAATGGGTCTCCTCCTGTGGAGGCTGGTAAGCAGAGCACCGTCTCTACACACAGGGCCACTAAAACTAAACAGCGCGAGGGCGCTAGTCACCAGACCCAATGTTAAATCGGCATCAATAAACGCGTCGCACCTACCTAAAGACAACGTAGCTGCTTACTCAATCATGTCTTTGGCTGGATGGCATACCACCCAAGTGGCCCTGATTAGGTGGGAAAGTCCCTCTATTGGGACCCAGGTCGATCAAGCTTAAGAAATAGCATTAACGGTGTTTGTCAATAAAATTTTGGAAATAAATTGCATTTTTTCTTCTTGTAAATACCTCGCTCAGTCAGATAATAATCAACAGAAGAGGAAGATCGGGGATCCGGTTGACATTTTGGATCACCTGCCGCTGACTTCATACCAAGAGGGGAAGCGCAAGATACTTTCTCGGTTTCTAGATAATAAATAAATAATAATATAATAATAATAATAAAATACATTAATAAAACAATAATAGTAATATAATACATAAATAAGCAATAATAATAATAATATAATACGTAAATAAAACATAATAATAATTTTAAAAAATAATACATAAATAAACAACAATAATAATATAATACATAAATAAAACATAATAAAATTTAAAAAATAATACATAAATAAGCAATAATAATAATAATATAATACACAAATAAAACATAATAAAATGTAAAAAATAATACATAAATAAGCAATAATAATAATAATATAATACATAAATAAAACATAATAAAATGTAAAAAATAATACATAAATAAGCAATAATAATAATAATATAATACGTAAATAAAACATTATAATAATTTTAAAACATAATACATAAATAAACAACAATAATAATATAATACATAAATAAAACATAATAAAATTTAAAAAATAATACATAAATAATATAATACATAAAAAAACCATAGTAATAATAATAATTATAATAATAAAATAAATAGCTGTGAATAGATCACCTGCTGCCTGGAGTTGTCTCCCAGTATGATTTTGGAATATGGAATGGTTAATGGTTCAGTAATGTCAGAATAACATAAAATGTATACAAAAAACCCCATAATCCCGAAGCGCATTGCGTGAGAAGCGCTCGCTGCCTGACTCACGTGCGGAACACATGTAACGCTCTGCAGATAACAACGGTTTAGAACGCTCTGTACTTTCTAATGCGGGATGAAATGAATATCCCTGAGAGGTTCATAACCGCTGAAAGGGTTAATACATTATCCCAACCTGGAAAAGAACCAAAAGCATATGAAGCCTTTAACGGTAAACCGCGTCGTGCCCCGGAAAAACGCATCCCTCCCCGTATATATATATATATATATGCAGGCCTTGCTCTGGCTTCACACAGCTACAAAAGTAGATTGTAAGCTCTGTGGGTCAGAAGTGCATACAGCCTTTTTTAGAAGTGATTCGCATTGGGAAAGCTCTCTGTTGATGGGGATAAGATAAGGGCTGTTCCCGTTGGGCCGGCAGGAACGGCAGCCAGACCTGTTTATGTTTTTTTTGTCCCTTTTTTAACAGTAACCATCCACAAAACACGGCCCGGCTCCCCTGGAACCTCCCCAAGAGCGCTGCATTCCGTCTGCGCCGAGTAAAACTTTCCCTTTGGCAGAGCATGAATCGGACGCTGGGAAGGGGAGGGATAAAACAGTAGCCAAGTCAGCGAAAGCGGGGCCCTCAGGAGCTTCTCGTTCCAGCGACGGCCAAACTCTGATGTCTTCAAGAGATCGTTAACGGCATTAATGCGGGGATCACGGAAATTCTAGGGGCGTCCGCTCGGGCTGTTTTATTTTTAATGGGCTATAAGTCAGCATGTTCTCTCTAACCTTGGAACTGAGGCTTGAGAAGGGCCGGGGCGGTGATGACGAGGTGGCCCTGGCCCATTATGGCCAACGGTCGCCTGATGACATAACAGCAGCCGACGGCGTTATATGCCGGCTGCACTCTATGTTTCAGTGCTCACATAGAGCGTGGCCGGGTACAACAATCCGGGGGCCGCATACTGCGGCGCTCGGGTGAGTATGGGGTACTGTCAACCCGCGGCCCACCGAGCATTTGCCCGGGGGGGCCAGATGGCCAGCTAGGGTCTGTCCTTAAGTGTAGGAAAAAATTAAGGAAAAATACTTAAGGTGCTGCTGCCGAATTTAACCAATTCCGTCATTACCAGAAATGTTGAATGTCTGAACCCGCCCCACAAATAATTCTCTAATCGATTAAATTCTGGCTCATTTTATCATTTTTGGCTGGAAACACTTAATTGTCATGTGACACAAATGCAGGTGCTGATAGGATGCTGCCATAGTTTGTGGGGTTTTTGTGAAGTTTGTTTTGTTTTTATATTATTAAAACTCCAGCGGAAAGAATAAAAGCCATCAAATGAGGTTTATTTGCTAGAGAGTGAAATGAATGTTTGTCTGAGTGGAACAGCAGCTTTAGAATATGTGACTGCGATTAACCCCTTCCACAGCACAGCGTGTTATCTTACACAGCAAATGTTCTTATAGGTGAATGATATGATGTGATAATGCCTCTTGTTTTAACCCCTTAATGACAAAGCCCGTACATGTACGGGCTCAAAATGCATTGTTTTCAATGGGTTTAGGGACCGGCCATTGTCCTTAAGGGGTTAAAAATGCTGACTGCTTGGAATTTAGCTTTTGAACCCATTCCCTGCTGTTTCTATACACATTATCGGGGCTTTTAGGGCCGTAGAACCCTGCGATCCCCTCATACCCAGCAAACATTCTGACCTCCTAGAAAAGAGGGGCATCAGGGGAGGAAAGAGGGGAATCAGGGATTTGGGAACCAAAGAGGGACTGTATATATATATACAGGGATACTTGGAGGGAGTATTATCTACAATAAGGAGGCGTGTGTATTTAGAAACCATTGACCAACAAAGAGTTAAATAAAAAAATACTATCTAGAAACATGCACTCGCTCTATAGGAAATCAAGCATTAGAAGTATGAATGTATATATGTACCCTACCGCTTAAACGTTAAGGGCCATTCTGACACAGGAGTGATGGGAGTGATAAAGGGCCGTTGGAACACAGGAGTGATGGGAGTGATAAAGGGCCGTTGGAACACAGGAGTGATGGGAGTGATAAAGGGCCGTTGGAACACAGGAGTGATGGGAGTGATAAGGAGTGATGAGCACCTATGAAGAGATTCCATTAGAAATCAGCCGTTTCCAGCTACAATAGTCATTTACAACATTAACCCCGTCTGCGCTGGATTTCTGATCCATTTCATGTTATTTTAATGGGGAAAATGTGCTTTCATTTCTAAGTCACCCCAAACGTTTGAATGTTTGTGTGTGTGTGTGTGTAATGTGTGTAATGTGTGTAATGTGTGTATATATATATATACACCGGTATATATAAAATGATACTTTGTATTTACATTGTTTTTCCTGATTTCTCAAATTGTGACAATGTAACATTTGCCTTTTTATTTCACGTGTAAACTCACGGCCTCTGCATGCCAGGGACCTGAAAATCGCTAAAGCTGTTGATATAACCCTCCGATGTCTGGACCGGCACACAGCGCCACAACCTTGGAACCCAACTTATGGGCAAATAAAATCACACAAAAAAAATTGACTTGAAAGGTTGCTGAAAAACAGCCAGCCGTTTATACCCAGGAATGAAAGGCCGAATTGGGAGGGAAGACGTAGCTCCAGAATCCGGAGTGTTCTTTGCCATTATTCCTCCCCATCACCCCCTTCGCTTATTTTTCCTTAACCTTCACTTCTTAGGCGCCATTAATTTTTTTTCTTTGCAGAACAAAACAAAAAGGGTTCTGTATTTCCAGCGGCAGAACGGCTATAATAGTCAAACATGGATAAACACGAGGAGCCCGGACCTTCAGAATAGAGGAATAGAGCTTCATCTATCACCGAAAAGTGCTGTGGGGGATTACAAGTGTTATCCATTAATAGTCTGACAAGCTACCCCCGCATAATTGACCCCTCAGCATTGGAATCGCTCGACTCTTTGGAGTGAAAAGCGATTGACAGACAAATAATACTTATTGTTTTTTAATTGTTGCCTTAAGTCAGGATTTCTTTAACAGGAAAACGATGTTATTGTAGCCTAATCATACCTCCCAGGAGCCCACGTTTAAGAGCAACAGAATGTTTGCCGTGTATGAGGGGATCGCAGGGTTCCACAGCCCCAAAACCCCGGATAATGTGTATAAAACAGCAGGAAACGGCTTTATAAAACAATTTCTGGAACCATTTGCGGTCCGGAGTTCTGTAACTGCCCCCCTTCATCATTAGATTGCCATACGGGCCTACAAAGTGATTCAAATGTTGTAGGCAAAGTGGGGGAAGACTTTTTTGCTTGCACCGTATACTTCCTGCTCTTTGAGAAACAGCCTCACACTTAGGAAATGCCTCAGTGTAACGGCAAATATCTTCCCCCAGCTCCCCCAAACATGTTTTTCTTCAGATATCTAAAATCCTTTTAAACTCTGCAAGTCTTTTTATGAACTTTTGTGACTGTTACTACACGCTCTCGCTCAGAAGACAAACCTCTTTAACTCGATGATCATATTTTTTGGCAAGTCGTACCGTGTTTAAACTGAAGTGTTTAGACTGGGATTACAAGGCCTTTATGGATTGCATACCATTTCTGTTTTATCAGAATTTCCTCCGATGATGATGAGGTAATCACTTGCATATTATAGCTATGCTTTTTTATGTTATTTTTTTTTTTTGCGGTCTCATTAAATAAAGAATTGGCATCTCCCGATCGGTGGAATTATGGGAAATAAATTGGCATGAACTAAATTACTTTATATCTGTAACAGAGAACCTGTTTTAACCCTATTTTTTTGGTCTTTAAAACACGTTTCTATTTAAAATAAAAAATGGGGGATTTTAATTATTAAAAGGGTATTTTTTTATTTTATTTTATTAAAAAATAATGGGGGGGAAAAATATTTGTTCTCTAAATGTTTCCATTGTTGCGGTACAGAGCTCATTTCTGCCGCTGAGTTCTCTTCTAGAGAAGTTGGTCTCTCGTGACCGTCATGGGAACACTTTGTACCAAATATTGTGCCAGAAGAAAATCTCATAATTTAACTAAATTGTGGCTTTTTTGTATAAAGCACAAATAACGTTATGCTGGATCAAAAATATGTTCAGTTATAGACTGATTGAAAAGAGCTTTTTTTTTTTTGCAAAGCGGATTACAGAAGAAAAAAAAACTATACATTTTTTATTTTTTTTTTCCCCGTATTTAAAGGCTCCAACTTTATCGAATCGGTTTTAGCCCAGCAATGCTCTTAAAGCACGCGCTTTATATGTTTATTCTGGGAAAGTGAGAGGTAGGAATTCCCTCTCTGCATTCCGGCATAAATCAAATTCCTTGCATCACTCCAAAAAAAAAAAAAAAAACGTTTTTTTTGGTTTCTTCTTCAAGGTGCTAAGAGAATCCGGCAGGGGGGAAAATACTTAGGCCTGCCGTAGTAGACTGTTTGGAAAGTGCATTGGAGCCCAAACACGCAACCTCTTCGTGCCCTCAGGCTGAAGGAGCACTTTCAGGGCAAAGGTTAGAGAGTTCAAAGAGCTCTCGGGTCTGATTAGCAGCCAAAGGCCTCGTAAGTATTAGGAAAAATAAATGGACGTCGATGGCGGTTTAAGACGAAGCTACGCTGCCACCTAGTGGAAGGACATGGATACTACATGTAGAGCTGCACAGCATTACACACCCAACCAACACGCAGAAACATATTACATCACACATATTTATCTTTGGTGCGGCCCTAGGCCTAACCCAGGGCAGGGCCAGAACCATCAGCGCCATGGTCCTTAATGCTGCGTGCCGGGATATGACATCACGTGTCAGTGCTCCACCTCTTTAAAGATGTATGACGCAATGGAGGTTGTGGTGACTCAAGACGATCCAACGCAGTGTTAATGGGCCGGTTGAGGAGATCACTCAGTGATCTCCCTTTTAATTGGCCTATTAAACAGTGGCGTTACAGGGAGCCCGTTTGCCCAAAAGGGTGATTGGCACCCCCCCCCCAGATTTGCCACCCTAGATCTAGGGCAACTAAGCCACTGCATATTAACAATAATATTAACAGAAGTAATTCTATAATCAGGACAAACTGTGTCCCATATATATATATATATATATATATATATATATATATAAATATTTCAAGTCAGATTTGTCTCTTAAAGCACCTCTGATGTCTATATTTATTTATTTATTTATATGATTAAGTGTACAAATGATATAAATAAAATACTGATCATATTTAGTTTTTTTTTAAAAATATCCTTTTTTTGGATTGGGCTCCAAAATCTGGCCTGTTCCAGGGTAAAGTATTTGAAAGCTTCGATGACGATAAAGCTTCCATAACGAGATATAACCGAATGGAATGTCAGGTGTTATATTTAATAAAACGGGGGAAACATTTCCCATTTGCACACAGTGCTCTGAGCACAGAATTCTGAACAGGAAGTGGGGAGTGCAATGAAAAATATCTTCCCCCAGAGTGTAAAATTATACTGTATGCAAATAGGAAGAAATGAAGAAAAATGCTGTTTAGTTAGGACAACGAACACATACTTTTTCTTTAAGAAATGTTTATTTACTCTGTACGGATAAGCATTCCTCTGGACAATTGTACCCGCGGTTATTCTATGCGGGTCTTTATTTAACCGGCTTGCAGTGAACAAACAGGCTTCTCTTTCCAGCCATTGTGCATTTTGTGTGATTGTATGCGAAGCTTCTCAATAAACAGGTCCCCGGGATGTCCTGCTAGACAATAAGGCACTTGCTGTTTGCACGCAATCCGTCTGCTTGATGGAGCTGCGTCCCACCACACACACACACTCGGACCCCCCCCCACTCTCTGTCCTCGCAGTGAGTGAATTTAGTGAATGTTTGCCGAGCTCGTGATAAATGTGGTCTCTCCGTTTTCAATTTACAAACATTATGAGCAGATGGCTTCTGAGCACACGGGAAAGTTTCATTTACTAGCGGCTCGGAGATCTCCTCGTGCAAATATTTCCCAGTCAATGGATTAGAATGCCAGCTATTTTATAAAATCTCTCATTTAATCTTATTGCACACGATGTTCCTAAATCAGCTGCCCCTATTTCCTCTTCTGTTCCCCTCTTTCCTCCCCTGATGCCCCTCTTTCCTCCTCTGTTCCCTTCTTTCCTCCTCTGTTCCCCTCTTTCCTCCTCTGTTCCCCTCTTTCCTCCCCTGATGCCCCTCTTTCCTCCTCTGCTCCCCTCTTTCCTCCCCTGATGCCCCTCTTTCCTCCTCTGTTCCCTTCTTTCCTCTCCTGATGTCCCTCTTTCCTCCCCTGATGCCCCTCTTTCCTCCTCTTTGCCCCTCTTTCCTCTCCTGATGCCCCTCTTTCCTCCCCTGATGCCCAGGCATCAGGGATCTGGGGACCAAAGAGGGATTGTCCTTCCTACACGAGGGTCATTCGGGATACAATCGTATTATTAGTTGTATATTCTATAAGCACCCAGTGGCAGTCCCCGCTATTATGTTGTTTCCTCTGTTTTCTGCTTCCCTAACCAATGCAAATCATTTTATTTATCTGAAGGTTTCAAAGCGTTTATTCCAGTTTGGGCAAAATAAGGCAAAACTCCATTTGGTTTCGCGGTATTCCGATACATATATATATACGGCAGGGACACAGCGACGCTTCTTTGCAGTCAGGTGACCAAGTTCTTAAGTTATGCGTTGCTTTTTGGTAAAAGCATGAATAAAATTGCCTTTTATTGCTCATAATCATTAGAATGTTCCTTCTTGTATTGTAAGCGCTGCGTTAGAATTCCCGGTAAATCACACAAAATGGCTTTCCCTGGGGTCACTTCAACAAAAGGCGACCCGTTTCACGAGGCAATTACTTTAAAAGCGGTCATTTTGTTCGACCATCAAGTAAAAAGCCGCATATTATCCATACGGGGTCCGGCGGAGACATCGCAGCGAACGAGCAGCTCGGGGATTTCAGCTCCTGAGACACGAACTGCGCGGCTAAAACAGGAACGGGGAAAAAAAAACTTAAAAGAGGTTTTTCCACATCGGTAAAAACTGCACTTTCTAGTACGTGAGGTAAATAAACCTCAGCAGGTCTGTTACTTTATTCTTAATCACATAAAACAACACAGAAACTTTAAAGGGGGAGTCCCACTAAAAATAAATACAAACATTTCTCTCCTTGCGCAACCCTCTCAGCGCTGTATACAGTAATATAACCCCCAGCGCTGTATACAGTAATATAACCCCCCAGCGCTGTATACAGTAATATAACCCCCAGCGCTGTATACAGTAATATAACCCCCCAGCGCTGTATACAGTAATATGACCCCCCCAGCGCTGTATACAGTAATATAACCCCCAGCGCTGTATACAGTAATATAACCCCCCAGCGCTGTATACAGTAATATGACCCCCCCAGCGCTGTATACAGTAATATAACCCCCAGCGCTGTATACAGTAATATAACCCCAACGCTATATACAGTAATAACCCCCCCAGCGCTGTATACAGTAATATAACCCCCAGCGCTGTATACAGTAATATAACCCCCCAGCGCTGTATACAGTAATATAACCCCCCAGCGCTGTATACAGTAATATAACCCCCCAGCGCTGTATACAGTAATATAACCCCAACGCTGTATACAGTTATATAACCCCCAGCGCTGTATACAGTAATATAACCCCCAGCGCTGTATACAGTAATATAACCCCCCAGCACTGTATACAGTAATATAACCCTCAGCGCTGTATACAGTAATATAACCCCCCAGCGCTGTATACAGTAATATAACCCCCAGCGCTGTATACAGTAATATAACCCCCAGTGCTGTATACATTAATAACCCTCAGCGCTATATACAGTAATATAACCCCCCAGCGCTGTATACAGTAATATAACCCCCCAGCGCTGTATGCAGTAATATAACCCCCCAGCACTGTATACAGTAATATAACCCCCAGCGCTGTATACAGTAATATAACCCCCAGCACTGTATACAGTAATATAACCCCCAGCGCTGTATACAGTAATATAACCCCCCCAGCACTGTATACAGTAATATAACCCCCGCGCTGTATACAGTAATATAACCCCCCAGCGCTGTATACAGTAATATAACCCCCAGCGCTGTATACAGTAATATAACCCCCGCGCTGTATACAGTAATATAACCCCCGCGCTGTATACAGTAATGTCGGTCGGTGACAAAAACCTGGTTTAATCTCATTTTGTCCCAATAAACTCCCTTTATCTGCAGACCTGGAGTCGCCGTTGCTGTCAGTCATGTGATATTTTGGGTGATTTTCCCGGCTCAAACACCACACTGAGCCGATGCTTTATGGCAATGCTAATGAAATCTGTTCCCCCATAGACTTTCATTAGTCAGAGAGTCCAACTGGGTGAGTCATTCTGTTGTTCCCCACAGGCAGTATGATGAGGAGTCGGGGTGTTTAGTAGATCGGGGATCAGATAACAGAGCGAGAATCATACAAACGGCTGATATGCAGCTGCCTGAAAAAATTACATTACGGGGTAAAAACTACAACAAAGGTAAAAAAGAAAACAGAGCAATATTTTGGAAAACATATTTTTAATCTGATACGAGGAACAAAAAGTAACCAGTTTTCAGTTTCTATGGCAGCAGTCAGTGCCGACGCTACGGAATTTGATGGCGCTCTATGAAACAATAAATAACAATAATAATAATCTGACCGAATTGGGACATTTGTCATCTATGGAAGTCCTTAGGCTGTCACTCCTGCAAACCCTTATCTGTGAGGAACAGACCCAGCGTGACCCTGACGTCCTACTACGAATGGACGACGGTAAGTGCCACCATGTTCTAAACCAGATTAGTAAACAGGACACCATTACAAGAGACATCACAACGTGGCACGCAAAGTACCCCAACGGCACTCGGCTACATCAACGGAGAGATTCGCTGAGACCCTCGGGGGTGTGATGATGTAATCCGCCTCAAGGATCTTCTCTTCTGAGATGGGCCAAGTTGGCCTTTCCTACTGTTTTGATAACGTCGTTTCTTCAGCCAGTCCAACGCAATGATTGGAATTCCCCACAACGTATCATTCCATCGCTTATCACTGATCACGAATGATCGGAATTTATTAGGATTGTTACATTCGATTATCTTTTGCTTCCAGCCCGAATCGTCCTAAGCTGAGAAACAATGGAAGCTGCCGCATTCTCCTATGACATCAGCGGCAAACAAATGGAAATAACCCAACATTCCAGCGCCTCATACATGATTGAGGGACCCAATCCAAAGCATTAAATCTTATACGCCACAACAGAGAAATGAATGAAGATCAAATGAATGTTAAAAAACTGCCGAGAGGGGGGGTAATATTTAAAAAAAAAGCTATACAATAGAGAGTTTTCTGGAAAATTGCTTTGGAAAACCACATGTTTCAAAGAAGACAGGATGATTGGCTGAGAGTGACACGGAAAGCGGGGAATTAGTCATCCATGTTTCCGGTCGGATATCGACCCAGGGGGTTCAGACTTTTCACCCACAAAGTTCAACGTCTGCTTAACGGTGCAGAGTAGAGTTCCGAAGAGAGTTGGGTGGTTCTCAAAGGACGAACCCGTAGAAGATCCAGAAGAGGAAGACGCAGAGGTGAAGGAGTCCGTGGACGGTTTGCCGCGGGCTCTGGTTACACAGATCCCGGTCGCAGCAGTGTATCCTCACTCCCGGCAGCTCTTGTTGCTGGCAATGGCGAGACGTTGCGCAACCGCTGGTGAGGAGCACCCCCAGGACCACTGCAAGATTAGACATCACAATGACATGAAGGAACGGAGGAAGGCAGGTCAGATCATGGAGGTTCCTCAGAGCCCATACGATATACCGAAAAGCCAGAAACTATCATGGAAATCTATGCCGAGAGGCGAGGAACACCAAATACTCTATATGCACTCACCGCTTTCAGTTTTGATGCAGAATCTCTGTTTGAACCCGTTGTGCGTCTGGGAACAGGTGATGATCTCGGGGTTGGTGCAGCCCATATCGATATATTTTGATCCTGCAATTATGTTGCACCCGTAACACTGCAGACCCCAGGCTGAAAAAGAGAGGAGAAGAAGAAGAGGGACTGAAGAACCACATCCACAGAAAAAGCAAATTACCAGCTCTGGGGTCAAAAATAGTACATGCAATAAGGTCCCGTTATTTACCAACCAAAACCCATTTGACATAAAGATAGAACTGAAGATTCCAATTGTACGTTGGGTTAAAGAGGTCCTAAAATTCCACCAAGGCAAATCTCGACCATAGGGTTCAACCACCCATCGCCTTCCATGAAAATCAAGTTTTTGGTTGGTCATCGAAGAACGAATTCGATGAGTCCTCTTCTTCTACGTCTAAACTCCGACTCCAAGGGGGGTGGGGGGGATGGAATGAGAGGGACACATCCTAAAATCAAAATGTATTTACTTACCTACCCAGGAGAAGACGGCTACGGTCAGGGAAAGCAAGACCGTGAAGACAGGCAGAGGGGGTCCCATGGGCTTCGTTAACGGACGCCCTGTTGGTTTGTATCATAACATATTCCAGGTTCCGTCAACTAAAGACCGTCGTCCAGTGCTGAGCTTCTCATCATCTTCATTATTCAGCCAAATCTGGCTTTGCTTCAAGGTCACGTAAACCTTCTTAAAAAGACACGTGGATTATATCCATTGGACGCAAATAATCTTTAAAAAAAAATCTCGTTCCATCCTATTTTAGGTTAAATTTGCTTGCGCAGAAATATATTTCGGTTACGGAATATTAAACCCGTGAACAGAATGGGAGTTAAGCCTTTGCAGGAACATAAAGTTCTACCAAGATTCCGCCCGACGAATGTAATAATCCCGTCCAAACTGGGACACAACGAAGGAAAAAGGGAGACAAAAACACAAATACACAAATAAAAAGGAACGTCAAATAAAAACGTATCAGTGCGGAATCCAGCTGTGGCTACCGGCGCGCCCGGTAATAAGCCCTGCGCATGGCGCCGGATAGACCTCTAATGACGGTTTAAGGATCAGTCGTTTTATCTTCTGCTTTAGGGGATTAGAGAGGGTTTCATTTTAACTTGAAGTTTTTCATTAGTCGATGCTCATGGGTCTTGCTGTAAGGTTCTGTGCCCTGGAATAATCCCAACACAGTGTGCGTGCGCGTAGTATTTTTTTGTATCCCTCTTGCTATTTTGACCAGTCCCTCTCCCAAACCCCTCATGCCCCTCTTTCCTCCCTTGATTGCCCTCTTTCCTCCTGATGCCCCCTTTTCCTCCCCTGACGTCCCTCTTCTCTCCCCTGATGCCCCCTTTCATCCTTTGATTTCCCTCTTTCCTCCCCTGATGCCCCTCTTTCCTCCTGATGCCCCCTTTCCTCCCCTGACATCCCTCTTCTCTCCCCTGATGCCCCCTTTCATCCCTTGATTTCCCTCTTTCCTCCCCTGATGCCCCTCTTTCCTCCCCTGATGCCCCCTCTTTTCTAGGAGGTCAGAATGTTTGCTGGGTATGAGGGTATCGCAGGGTTCTACAGCCCTAAAAGCCCCGATAATGTGTATAGAAACAGCAGAAACGGCTTTATTAATTAAACCGGGTAAATAAACCCATTATTCTACTCATTAAATGCCCTGCTTAGTTACACCAATAGCTGCCAACAGGCTACAGTCACATAAAAAGTCTCAGTAAAGCCCCAGTTTTAACTGCACCTCCTAAAACAAAAGCGCCCCTCTTTGAAATGTTGAGACCAGCATTTCATAGATCAATACTTTTTTTTAAAGATTTTTATGCATTGGACAATACGGTATTTTTTTCCAGAACGCACCAGACCCTCTTTTTATTTTTTTTTATTGTCTTCCCTTATGACACGTCGCATAATTATTGCAAATATCGTGAGATGATCCATGTGGCAGGTCATTAAAAATATGTATAAAATTAGCTGAACTGCGTCAAAAATACGTGGTTTTTTTTAACGTTTTTTTTATTATTAGAAATAAATTTCCATAAATATAAAAATAGATTAAAATAATATGAAATAATCATATTTCTTTATAAACACCCCCACCTAATGAAACGCGTGGGGCATTATCTAATAATAAAAATAGCGGCAGTGATACTCATTACCCATCTAGATTCTCTCGCCGCTTCTATAACAAAATGCTGCTCAATAAGAAGATCTTCAGCTACAAATCCTCCTTAGGGTTCGGTGAACGCGGACTCTGTCTCTCTGTCTTCGGGGTTTAAGCCAATCTTTAATCCGCCGCGGTCTTCTTATCCCTGCAAAGATTTGCCGCTAATCCGTCTCGATCTGGATTCTCGCTGTGGGTAATCTCCGGCGGACGGGGCAGAAGACGGGCAGCGCCACCCTTGGTTTAACCCAATTCTCGGATGGTTCTCTGCCAGACCCCTTAAAGCATAGATGTGAATTGTCTGGGTTTTTACCCCAATCTCAGGGTGAATGGGCAGTTTATCTCGGTTTATACCCCAGTCGCAAAATCTGGGAACCAATGGGCAGATTATTAGGGATTGTACCCCAACCTCAGGGTTTTGGGATGAATGGGCAGATTCTCAGGGTCTTATTCCAGTCTTCGGGTGAACTGGCAGATTCTCTGGGGTCACGCGCCCTGGAGCTGACACCTTCAATTTCTCTAATTTGGTGCTTTCCCCCTGCTATATCACAGCTGGAATCCCTGCTTGAACACAGGTGACTTCATTCAGAATATCTTTACCTCCTGACAAGAAATGGGATACAGCTCATTAATATATATTGCACTAGACACTAGACCTACGCTGTATATATCGTTTGCGTGACTGTGTGGTACAACCAACTGACCACAAGAGGGCCCCCTACACACACGGCTGCCAACCACAAGATGGCCACTGGCTCACTTCCTTGCAGATGCCCTGGAGCCAGTCCCAAGATGGAGGATGCCATCCTTAGGTACTATCATTATTTGATTTATAAAGCACCATCATATTCCACGGCGCTGTACAATATCTGCAGGGGATGCGCTCGTGGCATTTATCTAGCGTTACGCTTGTTGATATCTCTGCGGCACCAAAGCTGCTGCAGCGCATCACTTTTAAATTAATTAATTGTATGTTTTGACCATAAATATTTAGTTCAGCAGGAGCCCCTATGCGCGCGGTTAGAAGTCACTTGTGTTGACTACACACAATGGGGGGGGGGGGGTTTAAACATATAGGAATGCAACAATGGGGGCAAATAAAACCTCATCCTTCCCGATTCCCAAAAATTAAATGTGAGACGGGGGGCACAAGCAGCGAAACGCATCAGGCGTCATTTCCTGGCGAGTCTCGCTGACGCTCTAATGCATTTTACAAACTCGCTATGCATTAAGTGCTGAGAAATCTCCAATTCAACCAATTTGGGAATATTTTTACTTAAAAGAGACTCATGTGGCTTTAGTTATAAGAGGTCCCAGAGCATCATAGGTTAAGGCCAAGCTGTCCCTTTAAATTATATTAATGTGCAGGGATGACAATTCCACTCGACCCTTAGTGCATTCAACCTATAGCTTTATTAATTCAAAACAGCATTTCCAATGAGTGCGACCTCCAGCAAAAGGCCAAATTAACGGGGAGGAATAATTTGTCTTAAACCAGCTCTAGGCAGCTGAACCTTGAAAAATCAGGATTATACATAGTTAAAAACAGATGGCTTTGAATCAGGATACACAAGATTAAGCCGTGGCTCATATCTGCATTTGTTGAAAGCTGATTGGAGAAACGGGGTCGGTGCTCTGGCTGGGGGTGATGTGATTTAATTTTTAACCGCCTTGTCCGTCCTACAGAGAAGCCAATTACCTGCAAATATACTGAACAGACTGGAATAGATGAGGGGGGCTACAGAAGGACTACAAAGAATGAGCTTTATCACCATGGCAACCACAAGATTGCTGCTCATTGGACCATCCCCCTAAATTTCAAATTTTGCACCAAAACGCGGGTTAAATCATAGCCGTTAGACCCAACGCATAAATCCCCGCACTTATTACATCTCGTTGTTCCGCAGAATGCCCAAAATAAGCTAAAAAAAAAAAAATATATACATATATATAAAAAATGAAGACTGACGCCATAAGCACAGAACACTTCGGATTTCAAATACAAAAATGATTTTTTTTTTGTTGGTTTTGTTTTTACAATGAAAACTTTACAATGGGCTGCAAACTTCACCATAAAACCCTCCAATGTACCCTCCCAAGAAAACAAAAGATCCAGAAATGTTAAGGCGGCACAAGGATAAAGCAAAGATACTTAAACCCGGGGTGTAGGAATCTCCCGCACTTCAGGGCCGAACCCCATAAGCAAGTCTCTGATGACCTTGGTAGGGTCAAAACAAAAATTAAAAAAAAAAAATTTGTGTTACTACGTTTAGCAAGAAAACATACACAACGCTACAACAGTACAACCTAAAAATGGATTGTGATTCCTCTCTGAATGCAGCAAAAAATATGGAGGGGGATAAAAAACAAAAAAAAAAAATAATCTTCGGCTGCATTCTTATTTGGTCACAACGTGCGTACAGAACGACCTCAAAGAAAGGAGAACTGCAAGGGACCTGAAGGATGTTGAGTGCTGCGGGTGTGAGGTTTGGGGCAATTATATAAAAATTTAAAAAAAAAGTGGGGAAAAAAAAATGTATACATATATAAAAAAAATTGCACTAATTAAAATTTAGATTAAATCATTACAAAACTGCGGAGCAAACCCAAAACATGAGGAACAGCCTAAAGAAAGACTGTCTTTGGAAGAAGAAAAAAAACTATTCCAAAAAAAAGACAAAAACAAAAGAAAACAAAAAAAAAAACAACTTTGGTTTGTTGTTGCAGTAAGAAACAGAATTTACCCGGGAAAAATATTGTAATATTCAAAAGGTAAAAAAACAACATGTTTCTGCTTTCTGAGCATCCTTATTTGTGCAGCCAAACTCGGTAGTGATTCGGTAAAAGTGGATTTAGATAAAAATTAACTCTCTCCTCCCCACAGTGCAAACAAAAAAAGGGGGCCCTTTAGGTTCTTGATGAATCTTTGCTTTTTTTGGGGATCTGCGTCTTGAACGGGGAATGTTCTCCTTGTGATACAGTCCGCAAACGCGGGTTACAACTTCTAGCAGTCGCTCTTCCACAGTTTAATGGTCTTGTCGTTTTCTAGTGCAGCCGAGGCGATGATGTTTTCCGTTGGGTGACAAGCAGTTGAAATGACGACATCTTGGAGGAAAAGTTTGAAAAATAAAAAAATAAAAAAAAAGACATAGGGTTAACAGTCAGACCTTTACATTAATACATGAAGCCATTGCATCTGATTTACATTGCATCTCACTTATTTTATGCAGAACATCCACCTTTTTTAATAATACATATATATTTATTACTAGTATTAGATTAAAAATACATTTTGCCCCATAATATGTTTTCAGCCATTTGTATGAGTTTTCGCTCTGTTATGTGATCCCCGATATAACTAGACAAACAACCCGACTCCTTATTATACTGCCTGTGGGAAACAATAGAATGACTGAGTCTTAATCACCCAGTCGGACCGACTAATAAGTCTACGGAGAAAGGGACTTGCCGTGAAGCATCAGATCGGTGTGGTGTTTCGGCAGGGAAAGTCTCCCAAAACACGACACGAGTGACAATGGCAGCCGGCAGATAAAGGGAGTTTATTGGGACGGAATCAGGTAAAGCCAGGTTGCGTCCCGTCTTACCTGTATGTCCCTGTAATTTTTGAACAACCTCTTTTGTTTGCAGATTCCAGATATAAACCAAGTTATCTTCCGACCCAGAAACAATCCACTAAAAAAACAAAAATAAATAAATTAAAAAAAACAAGAAATGTAATCAAATAGAACATGAATAGGCGACATCTTCTGGCTTTAAGAGGTAACCGCAGAACGGATTAATATAGCTGGAGGTCTTTACAAACTCCTTAGGTTTATAACTCTTGTTATCAGGGATAAGCATATACAAGGTTTTACTTCACTGGAGGACTGTAGATAAGTGGGACAGCCTTCCGGCAGAAGTGGTAGAGGGTAATACAGTGAGGGGATTTAAACATGCATGGGATAGACATACGGCTCCTGAATCTAAGGCGAGAAAAACAACTGATTGGGGCCGATCTTTTGGCAGACTCCGTGTTTTTCTCTTTCTTTCTAGTAATACCCACCTTGCCACCTGTTACAGAAAAGTTTGCGAATATGCAATATTTTTCATTCTTGTGACTCGTGTAGGTCTTCAGGCACTGGAAAACAGGGAAAAAAATATAAAAAATAAAGTCAGCGCAAGAAGCAACCGCATTACTGTCATCCAAGCAACACACCGCCCTTCTGCCGAAAACAATACAATCGGCGATCGCAATGATTATTATCTCAGGTTCTATTAAATTGGACTTTTATTCCGTGACAGATGCACTTTAACAGCTTGAAGCGACGCTCGGGACCGTTACCAAGCGCTTGCGTTACCCAGCAGATGCCGCTGCTTGAACCGTACGCGGTACAGCCGACAATTACCGTAACAGGCACTAATTACACAACGGTGACAGAGACAAAAACAGACATATGGAAAAGCAGGACGGCCCTATTCACAGAGACAATGTTTACAGGAAAACATAAGCCACACGTACCTTCCCTTTGCTGTAGTCCCATAATTTAAGTGTGCTACAGGGAAAAAGCAAACAAACTGTTAATTCTCAAGGTATACCGGACACCGGTTATAACAAAGTACATGCCGAGTATCTTGTTTAATTGTAGAAGGAATAGTCTTTACTACTTTACTTTACTACTTTACAGTCTGTAAATCGGACCTACGCCATGTCTCCGGCGGCATTTGTGCGCTTTTGGTAAAGTTTGGGGGGGGTTTTGTTCCCTTCTACAACATAAGTTTTTCAGGACTTTTTGAGAGGGGTCTCCTGATGCCCTTGCGCATGTTCAGCCACCCGTATACATTAGTCTTTAAAAAGAGGGGAAGTTGTATGTCTCAAATTCCTGATATTACTCTGGATTACGAGGGGTCTGTCCTATTTAGCTTCTCCTGCAAGAAGGGTCTTCTCCTGCACCTGGTCCTACTGGTTTCATTCAGCAGCCCACTTGGCTCAGAGGGTCTGCGCCCAAATACCTGGTTTCTGTAGTTTGGATGACTGTACGTGTCCAGAACAGAGCCCGCTCTCCCTATGGCCCTGACGGAGGCCCTGTGGACCAGTACAACTTCAAGCACCCAGAGGAGCAGCTCTAGCTCGCCATTAGCGCTGCTTCTCATGTACTTACTTGTCTAAAGTTGCCGCAAGGATGTATTTTCCATTTGGGGAGAACTTCACAAACGATACCGGCGGGTTATCATCATCTGCAAATAAATCAGGGAAGAGTCTGTTTGGACTTCAGCTCAACAAGGCTCAGCTTCATACAAACACGCAGGATCTCGCCAGGCGATGCCCAACGAGGAGACCATAACTGCCAGCGACCAAGAGATTACTACTTACCAATCAGTGTTTTCAGGCACTGACCCGACGCCGTGTCCCAGATTCGGCTAGAAAAAGAAAAAAAGATTATTTTTTTTTTTATTTAAATGCACAATTTTCAAACAAATGACCGCTTGTCTATTAATTGTGCTTCTCAAAGTGTAGCACAAATAAATAATCTGGTAAATGCTCTGAATTATAATGAGCACATATAATAATAAATGGCCAGTTTCTAATAGTAATCAGGCAGCAGAATTATGAAGCAATGCACTATGGGGGCTGTATTAGGAGGCTTTGTGTATTAGGGTGATGTATACCCCGTTACACATTCCACTGGATATTTTACGCTCATCTCTACACGTATGCGTGAACATTTCTTTATTATATATATATACATACACATACATACACAATCCATAACGCAAACCCCGTCTGAATAAAAGCGGATCCACGCAAAGCGCAGCACTCACCAGAGCCCGTCGTAACTACTGGACACAATAAGAGAACCGTCACGATTGAAATGCACCTGGAACGGGAGCAGCAGCGGAATAAACATAAAAGAATTGGCATACGCTGGTTACAAGCGATCGGCCCCCAGCGGAGGAAGGCGAGACCCGATAACCCGGCTCCGCGTTGCCGTCTGATACTGATCTACGATACTATAAAGCGCCGTCGTAAGTCAAAAACAAAGAGGTATGGATTTCATATCGAGAATACTACGTTTGAGTTCTAGCGTCGTATAACGGCTTAGATACCCAGATCTAACCGGCAGAGTATATCACCTTCTGATACATTTTATAATCTCCGCTAATCCCAGGACAATCTAAATATCAAGGAGGAAAAGAAAGAAAAGAAAAACAAAAAGAGCGCAGAAACGTACAGCTGAGACAGGGTCTGAATGGGCAGGCAGCGTCTTCAGGCATTTCCCGGTCTTCACATCCCATATCCGCACACTTTCATCAAACTGGAATAAAAAAAAAAAAAACAACCATTTCTACGAGCAGAACACAGACGCTTCGCAAAGAGAAAGAGCACACGGACGTTTATTTAGTAAACGTTAATTCAATCCACTGATTAATATAGATTTTTAAGGTTAATTTTCAACGTAGAATAAAAAGGAAATCATACAGAAAAGTAACTGATAACATAACTATACGTTTATCCGCTCCCCCTGAAGGGCTCTAGAACTCCTAAGGCTTCTGGGGCCAAAAGGTCCACATTAATTCACCCGAAAGCACCAGCCTGTAGCCAAGCGACCAGGAGAGTCCCTATATTCAAAAGGTCCAACAAAACTAAAGCCGACAGACTGAGATGACCCGATCCGCCAACTTCCTAGCATCTTAAAAGACATCGCGGCTGTTGCTAATACTATAGGGGGAAGAAAAAAATATCCGTTTATGGACTTGACCAGAAAAGAAAAAACAATGTTTCTGGTTAAAAAAATAAGTCCATCGCCCCCCGATTTACAGCATACGATAAAAGCCTCTTTCCCGTGCGCTCTGCTGTCTGCTAAATCCAAAGTCCCAAACACAACATTGCGCGTGGACTTTGTATTCACAGTGACAGCCGGAGCCAGTCAGCTGTTACATTAAAGGGAAAGCAACATTTTACAGAATAACCGACACCAGCTGCAGAGCCGCTACGCCGGGGGTCCCCAACCTGCTGGAGGAAAGACAAACAGATGTCCAACTAGCGGCTAAAAACGAAGCCGTAAACGGTACTTACCGATCCCGACACGATGAGATTGGACTGCGGGTTAAAGTTGCAGCAAAAGACGTAATTACTGTGTCCTTTCAGCGTCTTCAAACACTTTCCCTAGAAAGAGAGAACGGGTTACATGTGAAGCCCCCAAGAAACACCGTTTAACGGCCAATGTTTGTTAGAGACGTTATATTAAGGATGAAAAGTCTCAGAGAAGGTTATTTATGACCTCCTCAAACCCCAATGCTGGCTGGGGTCACAATCCCATCCCAAACCAACTCTCAACCACATTGAGCTCGTTTTCCTCCCGGTGCCAATGGCGTCCCCAGCTTAGTGAATAACGTATGAAACTTACAGAGCTGACGTCCCAGATTTTTAGAGTTTTGTCGTCAGACGCAGAAACGAGGAGGTTAGAATCAGAAGACCAGGCGACGTCCGATATACCCTAGGAAACAAACATCAGATTAGCGCAAACTCATCATCTTCACGTCGCATTCATATCGCTAGATTATTCTTATTAGTTTTGGGCACCGAGGTAGTTGGACCACTGCCTGCCTGCCACGTAGACGCCAGGGAGGAAGGTGGTAAGTGGGTCTTCGTAACATGAAGTAAAGCCTCCCTAGAGAAACTAGCACTTCACCACTAAAGGGTTACAGGGGATTAAGAAGCAGAGCCCAGCGGAGGTGTATACAGAGGCTGCACAATTAAACCCGTTTTCTTACCAGTTTGTGTCCAGATATCGTTTTCTCAAACTTGCCGTCGTACGCACCCCATATTTTGATTAACTTATCAGCAGCTAAAAAAAAGAAAAAAGGAAAAAAAAGAAAGCATTTAAAAACTTGGAAGGAAAGTCATCGAGCCGAAATGAGCAGTTTTGGGGCAAAGTTCAGAAAGTAGAGCTGTCGCCATGTATGCAGGAGGTGACATCTAAATACACTATTGTTTGGGGTCACCCAGCTGTTTTCATAGAAAACAATGACATTTCTGGCTGTAAACATAACTACAAAAAGTTTTTTAACCATTCATTAGCCTTTTAAACTTAAACTCGGATCAGTGAACACAACGTGCCATTGGAACCCAGGAGTGATGGGAGTGATGAGCGCCTATGAAGATATTCCATTAACAAAATCAGCCGTTTGCAGCTACAATAGTCATTTACATTAACCCCGCCTGCGCTGGATTTCTGATCCAGTTCATGTGATTTTAATGGACAAGATTTGCTTTTCTTTCATAAACAAGAACATTTCTAAGTGACCCCAAACTTTGGAGCGGCAGCGTGTAGGAGATCTATTTGTCAGAAGAAGAGAGGCTTATACTTACAAGAACTGGCGAGCCACTCTCCGTTTGGGCTGAATTTTACGGATGACACTGCCTTGGTGTGTCCCGCTAGTGTGAACTTTAGAGCATAGTTTGGTTTTACAGGTGCAGGCTGGAACAGAAAGGGTTAAAAACATGTCAGAGCTTCCAGCTGGCCAAAGAAATGTATACGTAGAGACGCGCTTACGCGGAGTTATATTTTGATATATGACATCCCCTCACATCCCAGCCCCCCACTCAAAACGATCACGCAGACTACGGAGCTCCATCGCGTCACCGGCCCGGCAGGGAGACCAGAGAACCGGCGCCATTGCGCTCCATTGCGCCCAACAGGGGAATCTACAATACAAAAGAGAGAGAGGAACAAACCTTGTTCTGATTTGTGGAGGATGACGGGGTGGACTGTGTTTTGGACGCTTCACCCTCTGGTTTCTTCTCCTCGGTTGCCATGGCAGGTTAACCGCGTGGAAGTCGAGTGATAACGCCGAAGTCCGCTCCTTTACTGCAGGCTGCTGCCGGGAAAGAAGCAGAAACCAACGTAAGGAACGCTGCAAGCCGTACAGAGGACATTTCTGAAGAAATGCACAAGAAGGCAATGGTGTCAGGGGCACTAGGTCCGCCCTCACATCACTGCCAGCCGCAGGGGCCGGAGGTCCCGCCGTCACATCACTGCCAGACGCAGGGGCCGGCGGTCCCGCCGTCACATCACTGCCAGACGCAGGGGCCGGCGGTCCCGCCGTCACATCACTGCCAGACGCAGGGGCCGACGGTCCCGCCCTCACATCACTGCCAGCCGCAGGGGCCGGCGGTCCCGCCATCACATCACTGCCAGCCGCAGGGGCCGGCGGCAGGTCCCGCCATCACATCACTGCCAGCCGCAGGGGCCGGCGGCAGGTCCCCGCCGCCACATCACTGCCAGCCGCAGGGGCCGGCGGTCGCGCCCTCACATCACTGCCAGCCGCAGGGCCGGCGGTCGCGCCCTCACATCACTGCCAGCCGCAGGGGCCGGCGGTCGCGCCCTCACATCACTGCCAGCCGCAGGGGCCGGCGGTCCCGCCGTCACATCACTGCCAGCCAACAGACTCACTGCCCTGTCACTAGATTGTAAGCTCTTGTGAGCAGGGGGCTCCTCACCTTTTGTCTCTGTAAGTCATCATTATGTTCATTATGTTATGAACTGCCTGCTATGTCCTGCTTACCCATCGTGCAGCGCTGTGGACTATAAAGGCGCTATGAAAATCAATAATAATAACAATAGCGGCCGACGGCCTCCTGTGTCATTAGCCCGCACACCCCTATACCAGCCGTGGCCACCAGGCCAATGTGAGCGGTACCCAGCAGCCTTCTCCCAGGCTACGTGTGAGTAGACAGAAGGCCTGTGAGACCGCGCGGCCATGGCCGGGATACCTCCCCGGCCTCTTGCTCCGTAACCTCCCGTCAAACCGGGCGGCTCTTTGCCTCAAGCGCCCGTGTTTACCTGTCCCGGTGTCGGTTTCTACGCCTCGTTGTCAGGTCACCCGCCGCCCGTTCATTGAATCCGCAGACACTAAGAAGGGAAGGAGGTGCGCGCCAGGCCGGGCACACAGCAGCCACTTCGCATGCGCAGCTACTCAACAGCGCGCCGAGGCCGGAACTCTGCGCATGCGTGAACATAGGACGCAGAACACACGTACTACGCATGCGTACGAAGAAAGCGTTAGAGAAGACGGGGGATAAAGAATGCGCATGCGTACTACCTGTTCATTGCCTTTCAAGTTGATTGACAAGGCTATTAGGGTTTTTTTTCTCCCAGGGGTCTCATATTTTGGCCATAATTACATTTTAGCTCTCCTTCAAGTAATAACACAGCGTCCTGTGTCTGACTGAACAGTCACGCCACAGGTTGAGTTTAAAGGGACACCAAGGACACAACATCAGCTGGCCCAGTTTAGAAGTAACTAGTTATAGGAAAGGTTATCGCATAAGAAGATGGCACCAATCATTATATTTTCATCTTAAAAGAGTTAAAATGCATGGGAAACCTCGAGATTATACATGATGATAGCTTCATTGCTTTAATAATCGATAATTAGGGGATCACACTGTGATCAGCAAGCAGGGCTGCATAGCCTTGCTTTGTAGATTGCAATAAGTACGATCAGCCAGCAGGAGAGAGCAATGGGTCCAGAAAGACCCTGTTGAGGCTCTCCTGTCCTCAGGTGAACTTCGGTGGATGTCAGCAGTGACACCTATGGCGTGATCAGGCATTATTTGAATGGTGGTGTAACGTTGCCAAAAAGCTTGATTTCTCGTGACACGGCAGGGAGATCACCCCGAGACTTAAGGGCAAACCCCGAAAGTAATGCCTTAGGTGTCAAAGAATACAAATTCTGGGCCACCAAAACTTTTAGCAGGATCCTGTGGCTATCCGGCCCCGTAGGATTAAGGTGCCCTTATTATATTCCCATATGTTTTATTTAATTCACCCTGCAACTCAATTCATTTTTTCGTCTTTTTTACTTCACCGTGAAGGGTCAACGTTGCCAGGTTCATGCAGCAAGAAGGGACAAGCTGGCCCTGTATAATGTGTAAATCAATGGTTGAAGAGTGTTGGACCTTCATGATGTATATTGAATCCAAGGGGGTTAAACCATTATACCGGTTTCCTGTATTCAGTAACGGGGGTTATGTGTAAAAAAAAAAAAAAAAGTGGTCTTAATACCATAACAACCAAAGGGATGTGATTGCTGATTGGGCTGTTCCGTTGGTTGCTATGGTGATAACTTCACTTTTCACACTGATGCATGATATACATAACCCTGTGGACCTCATATTACCCTGATATGATTACACTGGAGGCAATTGGGGCAAATACAAGAAAATGCTCCGGGGCTTTTCCTGAAGTTGTGGTATTATATAAAATGAACGTAAATATAAAACTGTTACACATATCGTAGAATTGTTGTGTAAACGCGCACAGAGAGACTCTTCCCACCGGCTACGCTCTCTGGCTTATAATCTAGAACGTTTTAGGTCTTAATTAGAACCTAATGCAGAACCGCTAGCTGAAACCGGGGCGTTCAGAACCGGCATGATTTATCCTTGGAGCGTTGCTCCAGATTTACTTCAACAAAAGAGGCAAAGTATAAGTGGAGTAGCCAGGAAGCGGAGGGGCGAAACGGACTCATGGGCCAAGTCGGACCACAGCGGGGCTCATGGGGCAATAAAGCGAGCTGAACCAGGTCCACGTAGGGTGATTGGGGCAATGGTGTGCAGATGGAAGCTCTCGTCCGCATTCGGGTGCTTTAGATGGCTGGTTTGTCCCTTTAAGGGATGACCTCGTGTCCTGCGTATCCCCACGTCTGTCGCTCGGTCCTCAGAGTCTGCACTGACCTCGAGTATGTAACGTTACCCGCTCTAACGCGGCTTACTCCAACGTTACCGACGCCATTCTTCAAACCGTTTCATTGGTAACATCACTGCGTACAATAAAGTTTGCAATTCAAAAATCTAGGTGGGGTTTCCTACTATTCGTTTATATACGGTACTATCCCATATATTTTACTATACTATATACCGTAATTGGTTCCTATTCTATAAACTGTATACGGTACTATACTATGTGTATATGTACCGTATATACTGTATATGGCACTATGCTATATACGGTAATATATATTGTATACGGCACTTTATTATATACTGTATATGGTACTATGCAATATACAGTACTATATATTGTATACAGCACTTTATTATATACTGTATATGGTACTATGCTATATACAGTACTATATATTGTATACAGCACTTTATTATATACTGTATATGGCACTATGCTATATACAGTACTATATATTGTATACAGCACTTTTTTATATACTGTATATGGTACTATGTTATATACAGTACTATATATTGTATACAGCACTTTATTATATACTGTCTATGGTACTATGCTATATACAGTATTATATAAGGCACGTTACTCAGGTAGAAAGGAGGGAAGCCATTTATGGAGGGAGGGGGTCCTGCGAGCCCCCCTCCACACTCCTTCCTCTGGGTGGTTTAAGCACCTCCACCCCAAGCCCTTGACGCAGACACGGCCACCCAGCCTGTCTGTGACCGGGTACGGAACACATCAGCCTAGCGGAAAGGTCACAATAAGCCACCGGCCGTATGATCGCCCCCCTCGGACTTGCTTCTCTCATTTTCCCGGCCACTCCATGAAAGAGAGGAGAGAGCGGGTGCTCCTGGGAACTGTAGTCCCTCCGGCTCAGAGCCTACCGTCTCCTCTAGCGTCAGCGCATCCTGATCTCGAACTACAGGTCCCAGCATTCCCCGCGACGGCGCGCATGCGCTACGGGCGTCTCGAACTCCTCTATTATGCTGCCTTGCTGAGGATAAAAAAGAACAGCAACTGGAGGGACCGTACGGCAAACGTTACGGGAGCCGCTGGGGGAAAAAGTAATATATTTACGGTTACTCTATCTATTCTCTTTTCGCTTTCCCTCTCACCGGGGTAATAAGGTGCAAGGGGGCCGTAGGGAAGGGTGAAAGCGGGTAAATGGGACCCCCCCTCTCCGCTCCCCGCATGGAAGTGGCCGCTCCAGTCTTTATGCGCCGCAACAATGTAACAAAGCCAGCTGGAGACTTAATACATTGGAGCCGTTTCCCCGCACACCGGCCGGGGCTGCGTGACTGGGGCGCCGGGGGCCTCTGTGGTGGTTGGCGGGGTAGGAGTCCTCTGTATCCCCCAGTAAGGCCTATGGCGGCCCTGAGGGGTGGGGAGTGAGTGCCTGTGCCCAGCACCTCTCCTGCCCCGGAGAGCAGCTCGGGGACAAGGGGGGGGGACGTTTTTTTTCCTGCCCGCCATCTTTTCAAGAGGGCGAAATAGTGGAGGGCGGATCGCTGGAGCCTCAGCCCGGGGCTGCAGCCTTTGAGGGGGATCAGGGGACACTGGAGCCCCCCATAGGCCTCCAACTCATTATCACCCACCCTGTCCCTTTAAATGCATTTATCTGCCCCACAGACAGTGCTGCTGGGGGGGTCTTCACACACAGGGGGGCTGTCACTGGGTGTGTTTTGTGTGTTTGAAGAAGTTGTGTTACTTGGAATGCACAAAGTTGCGCCTTTCATCAGACCAAAGGCTTTCTATTAAAATGCCATAATCCTATTCACTATACATCACCAAGGGCCGACCCCGGAGAGCTTGTGCTGCACGAGTCACTTCCCCGGCCCTCCATAAAGTGTAATTAAATCACAAGATCTCTTCCAAGTCTCCTTACCCATTGAAGCATACATTATACGGGGCCCACGGCTGCCATTGGTGTGGGGAGAATTGCTAGGGGTGGCCCTTCCTAATGCATAGTGACGAGATCGAGGTAAACCGCGGCTCTCCGTTTAGTGAATAGACCCCAGGGAGAAGGTGCTGGTTCCGCGTCAGCCCTGTCCCTGGGAAGCCCACGGTGTGTTTTGTGTGGATCTGCTTTCTCCGTCGCGTCTGTAAGGAGTTGTCGAGTTACTTGGAACGCACAAAGCTGGGGACTTAAGAGGTTTGGTATTAAAAAGGGGGATTTGTGACTCGGAGGTTGCGCATGTTTAACGGGGTAGGGAGTGTTTTATATCACGGAGATGAAAGGACCCTGGATTTATTGCTGCGCACTTTGTGATCACTTTAATTCGGTGTTTGCCGTGGGATCCATTATGTCCGTAATATTGCTAATTGTCAAAAAAAATGACTTTTTTCTCATTTTAATATTTAAATGATATATTTTTTAATTATTTTATTTATTTTGTGCGATGACACTTTGTATTACAATTTATTTATGTCGGCAGCGCAGGTGTTGTGTACGTCTCGGCGGGTTACTTTCTTCTTACGAGTTTCGATGTTTTTGTAACAAATATTTGCTTTATTTTGGCCGTTGGGTACGGAAGGCGATAATTGTGTAAACTGACTTTTTTTCTTTGCCTCGGGAATTGTGGTAAAACTGTAAGAAATAACATGTTTGTGTTTGTGTTACTCTGCGAGGTTACGTTTGATATCTTAGTGCAACATTGTAACATTTCTTGGGGTTCTAACTTGCATCGTTTTATATCTTTTTAGTAATGAAAAAATTGCAGTTTCCTTACTGTGACATCATATGTTATTCTATCTTCAGCGCAATACATTTATTTATATTATATATATATATATATTAATAATATATCCTTTAACTCCAATGCGCATGTTTTGGAATGATTATTTTATTCTTTATTAGACACCAACGTATACCGGAGCGCTGTACAATTTTCCAGGGGTGCATTAACTAAAATATTGATAAATAGAATCTGCCGGCAGATCGGCCCCCATCCGGCCCCCATCTAGTCGCCAGTTTCTCCTGCTGTAAAGACTCAAACCTTAATCAGTCGTTGGTCTCGTCTTAGATTTAGGAGCCGTATGCCCATCTCATGCATGTTTAATACCCTCGCTGTATTACCCTCTACCACTTCTGGCAGGCTGCTCCCCATATCTACCACCCTCTCAGTAAGGTAAAACTTCCTTTCATTCTATCTCAGCCTCTGGTGTTAGATTCGGGTCTCTTGTTATAAGTTTTTCCTCCTTTGAAATCTCTTTATGTATTGAAACATCTCTATCCCGTCTCTCTTCCCTCCAAGGCGGACATAATCAATATACCCGGTAACCTGTATAAAATCATTGGTTTGAGTCTTTGTAATATGTGTTAAATGTAAATAATAACGCATTGTTCTCTTTAAAGGTCTTATTGACTGCTTAGGGAGTCGATGCACAGATTGGGACAGGTTTTCTAAACTATGTTTAGATTCGCCTCGCTTCTTCTTCTACCCCCGGGATGGAATCTGTGCCTCCGTAGATTTAAACTGGCCGTGCGCGTTTTTCCTGCTTATTTCCGGGGGCCGGCTGTGGCGGGGCTTCTAAATACAGGGCGATATAAAAGCAGGTGTTCCCTCGGCAGCCGCTTTGTTCCCCTGTAGCGACCCTGCGGACCAGTGGCGATAATCCTCTGAAATTCACGTATATTAAATATATATTAATAATAATAATATTATGGCTCCATACAATGAATCAAGTGGCTCCTGTCATCTGTTAAACTACAACTCCTATTATCCCCAGACAGCTTTAGAATAATAGTTACTCCCCCCCCCGCTGTAGAATAGATTTAGTATATGTAAGATTAAAGGTTTTTTATTTTTATTTCTTTTTTTCAACGAGCTGTTGTTTTTAACCCTTCTGGGGCTCCCAGCCGCCGTATACGTAAAGATCTGTTATCCGGTACCCTGTGATTTTAATTCCCAGCCCGCCGCGTGTCTCCTGTATGAAATGGGCCATTATCCTCTTGTTTGCGCGTGTGAGACGCAGCGTACTCTGAATATACTTGTTGGGGGGGATACTCGTGCCCCCCCCTTGAGAGTGCGGGGGGGTTAGTATAATAGCCCCTTTGGGGGGCGCCGTGCTAGATTAGTTACATAATTTGCCTTCCGGGAGCGCGGTATTAATATGAAGACCTATCCCTCTAAGGGGGGATAAGATGGCGTGTTTTCCTCGCCGGTACCCAGGGGGTCTCTCCACACACCTTCTCCAGGAAACCTGACTCTCCTCCGTCTCCCCTGGTTAAGAAACGCTGAATTAAAACGGGTCCCTATTGCATCAAAGAGACGCAAACGCCATCTGCTATATATATATTATATTTATTTTTATATTTCTATATATATATATTTATTAGCATCGTAACTAGTGCATTCAAATTGGACTTTGATGCTCAGACTCACACTCATGCTGTATATATCTATATACCTTTATATATGAAACAATGGAATGTAAAGAGTGGTTCCGGTGTTATCACTATAGCAACCAACAGAGTTGGACCAATCAGCATGGCCGTTCTGTTGGTTTCAGTACCGATTTCTGGTTTTTTTAACACATAACCCCCCCACTTGTAGAACTTCTTTGCTCTGTTATGTGACGGGACCCGGTTGCTTTGTTAAAGGGGCGGCTGTACCCGTTACCCCTATTGCTTTTCTTGAGTTTGGGGAATTTTTACTTCTCAGCCGCTTTTTTTGAGAGAAAAAAACCCCAAAAGGTCACGGAAGCAGCGGGACTGTCCCAAGGTGTCTCGAGCGCGTCCCTCCAACTCCGCGGCGGAAAGACGGGGCTGGGTGCAAAACCTTTATTTACTGCATTCTTCCAATATGTGATACAAACAGAAGAAGTTTTATGTAATTGATTATTATTTATTAGGGGGAATGTTCATGAATTGTGGCTTTGTCTGCGATACTCGGAAATAAAGTGCTTACCCTAAAGGGTTATTTTGGGAAATGCCCCTCCACGCACAGACGTCTTGGCTGAGGGTGATGGGAGCAAGAGGGGGCTTGTGCTGCCACTTGTCGCGGTAAAATAGCATGACGCTGGAATGGATCTGGAAGCGATAACAGTTATTATTACGCATTAAGTAATACGGGTTAGTAGAACAATAATTAACGTTACCTTATTAACCTCCACGGTCTGTCCATCGCTGGTAATTGGCGGCAGATTGGACGCTTTAAACGGCCCGCTCGAGTCTTGTTCCTGCCGTGTAATCGCGTTGTTGGTGCGACTCGCCCCGGCTTTTACAGGCCTTATGTCCCCAGTGAGGACTGTCCCACTGATATTAGGACACTTGGCATGCATGTGTGTTGAGACGTGAGGGTCAGGTGGGTTTATTCACTCTGTGGCAGCAGCTGCAGGATAGTGGTAGTGAGAGTAGTCATCACACAGAGTATACGTGCCAACGTTTCTACCCAAATAGAATTTTTTGGGGCGATATCTCTACAATTGTAATAATTTATAATGATCCTTTAATGAGTTTCCTGTACTGGAGTTCTCTCCCCTACCCTTACAACCAGTCAGGGAGAGATAATGGGGAGGAATAATCATGCAGACCCTGAGAACGGGTCATTGAGGTGGCTGCTCCCATGGTATGAATGGGTTTCTAGTCTGCTCTAAATAGCGTTCCATCTCTGGCGTTTAGTGCTCTGTGTGCTGAGAATGCAAAATGTGCAATAGCTACAAACTCTCCCGCGACTTATGGTATAGACCGGTATATTGTCTGCAGAGACTAAAGAGGTTCTTTAGCAGCTTGGTATATATATATATATATTTGAGCCAACAAAAAAGCTGTCTAACTTTCCCTTTTTTAGGGTAAATGGCGACGGGGGGGGGGAGAAATATTTTGGGGCTCTGCGTAAAAAGGCCATCGCTCGCATCCTCTCTGTTTCCGTCGGACGGGCCCTTTAAATAAACTCGAAGTGAAAGCTGTCGGATGAATAAATAAATTGTGAAATGTGATGCCTGCGGCTCTTAACTGATTTAAAATGCAACATTCGCACCCAAACGACACGCGTGTTCAGCATAAGTGCCGGTTCCGGGGTTACCGTAGATGTGAAAAGTCTGGAGAGACTGTTATTCGCGTGGATCGCTCGGAGCAGAAGTCCTCCGTAAAAACACGAGAAGGTACCTGGGTCTGGGGGCCCTGCCTGGCTGCCCCTGGGTCTGGGGGCCCTGCCTGGCTGCCCCTGGGTCTGGTGACCCTGCCTGCCGTGTTTTAGATGCAGCCATGTGTGTCCGGAGCGGCCCTCTGCCATGGACCTGTTCGAATGTTTTAGCGCAGAGTAATGGGTGCTCCTGGATCGCAACAATGCTGGAAAGAGATACTTTGTGGCGAAACTCCTAAAGGATATTACAGCCCCGTATTATATGCTGCGATAATGGGGGGGATAAATGCTGGTTGTGACTGTTAGAGGGTTATCTTGTCTCCGATCCTGGGAGCCGCCGGTACCGCAGACAGAGACTCGGCGGCTCGGTGGGCTTCATACCCTCCCGTTTCCCTGTGTATGTTCCGGCCATTGTGGGAAATGCAGTCGTTATGGATACTGCCCGGTGATTCCAGGCGATGCCTGAAACAATAACCAGCAGTTTAATGAGTCGAGGGATACGATGACCCCGAACCCGTCTTCCGAGAAGTCTTTCCAGTAACGGACCAAAGGCTTTCCCCAGTGTAGGAGCCGTTACTGGTTGGGATCATCGGAAGCTGGAAGCTGGTCCTTTTCTTCTTCCTGCAGACTGAAGAATTGCCCTGGAGCCCCATGGGGCAAACGCGGGGCATCCCCAGGGGCTAATCAATACAACTGATGATGGACGTGCCTCTCAGTCTGTCTCGGGAATCTTGGTTTCAAAACCGTTACTTTTGGGTCCTTTGGGAATAACTTTTAGAAATACGAATTCTCGAGTGACGTGAATATGGTTCGAGGTATTGGTTGCCATCAAATCTCCAAAAACTAGTAGGCTTTTTGGTGGAAGATGTCTGACGGCAGTTAAATTTGGCAAAGTTTCCAAACCTGTTCCCGAAAATTGCTTTTATAAATATGTTAATACTTTGGTTAAAATCGGAAAATCTGGGGGGCGTGGCCGGCCGCGGGACAAGATGGTCGCATAGTTGTGTTGCTCTCCCTTCCTGTCCTACATTAGCTACGGTTTTGCACCTTAATCGGCTCTTTATTTTTCTCCTCGACTTGGGGAAAGTCCGCAGCATGCCTGGCGGAGCTCGGAGGTCCACAAAGAAAACGCCGATACCGGACATTTTCCACAGAAAACAGCCAACTGTTTCTAGCCCCGCTTCTTCTCCGCCTGCTCCATTGGGCCTACAAGTAGACATGGCGGCGGAATCGGCATGCTCCAAACAAGACATAGCTGATATCAAGAATCTGGTTCTCACAGTAAAGCAAGACCTCATGGATCAGATACGATCCGAGATGAAAGAATTGAAACGGGACATTTTAGACATCGGCCTACGCACCGACACCCTCGAGAGAGACCACGCCACGTTACACAAGACGCAGCAAGACATGCTGTCTGACATTGCGGCCTTACAACATGAATTGCACTCTCTACATGACGCGCAGGAAGATCTTGAGAATAGATCTCGCCGGGATAACATCCGAATTCGCGGTGTACCTGAATCTTTTCTGGACATTCCCGACGTACTGTCCCAGGTATTTCGCCAGCTGCTGCCAGACACTCCTCCGGAACAGATTTTGGTGGAGAGGGCACACAGGGCTTTACGGCCGAGACCTACCAACCGGGACAGACCGAGGGACATTATTGCAAAGCTCCGGGACTTTACTGTCAAGATGTCCCTGATGAAAGCGGCACGTTCCATCACTCCCAAACTGGACAACTCGGCTATACATCTATTTACAGACCTCTCGCCCAGGACCCTGCAGCGTCGCAGAGAGTTTAAGCCTCTCACTGATCATCTTAGGGCTCATGGAATTGCATATCGCTGGCGGTTTCCTTTTGCCCTACAAGCCTCCAGGGAGGATAGAAGCATCACCATCAAATCACTATCAGCTGCCGAAACCCTGCTGCAGGAACTTGACTTACCACCTTGCCCAGCTGGTCGCCAGAGACCCCAACGTTCGGCTTCTGCTGTGGATCCTGCGTCGTGGTCGGATGCCCCTACAAGACGGCGCTCCCGCTCGTCGTTCGCCATCACTGAGGAGACGGACTGATTTTTCTCGACACCTTGATACTCACCTGTTGTTTCCCGAGTTCATCTTTCCCTGAAGTCCCGTTTCTACGCATCCTCCGGCATTCCTGTACGCAGCAGGGACGAAGCCGATTCCTTTGGCTCGCGGCTTTCACGCATCGGGACAGCTAAGTCTTTCATGACATTCGTTATTGCTATTTTGCTTATGTTCCGAGTGTCCGTTTGTACCTTTTTTTTTTTTTTTTTTGTTTGTTTTATTATGACACATGTACGCCACTATTTGGGTCTTGTATAAGTGCATTTTGGGCGTGTTTTATGCTTTCGCCAAGCATGCTTACCTTATCTACGAGGAGCTCTCGTTGACAGACAGGGCTGGTTGGGTTGGCCGTTGATTTCCGTGGTCGGTGAGATCCCCCTGTTGACCGGTATGGTCATTCTATCACTTGACCGTCGCTTGGTTTTGCCTCTGCGCAGGACCTATAGACGTTCGGTGTCAAGTGGTAGCCTTCATATACATATGTATGTGTTTTGTTTTGCTCTTATGTTCTGTTCTTCTTCTTTTCCTTTCTCTTTTCTCTTTTCCTTTTTTCTCTTCCTCCTTTCCCCTCCCGTGTCCCCTTTCTCCTTGGAGATACCGGGTGCCGTTACTGCTACTATTGGGATTCCTGCTGATGGAGCACTTCGACTAGCGTTTCATACACCGCTGTGATGCCGTTACAAGTTAAGGTCATTTCACACAATGTACGAGGTCTCAACACTCCACACAAGAGGAGACTGGCGTTTCGTTATTATCAGCAACACCATTGCGACATAATTATGCTTCAGGAAACACATTTACGCAAATCCTTCATTCCTTCCTTCTGGCACAGATCCTTTAGGACACATTACCATTCTACGCACCCGAGACAGAAAAGGAACGGTGTTAGTATTTTTTTGAGATCTTCCCTGGGTTTTCAACTTCAGGAGACGTTGTCTGATAAGTGGGGAAGATACCTTCTGCTGTCAGGTACTCTCCAGAACCAACCCACGGTCCTTCTGAACGTCTACGCACCCTCCGTTGGTGATGAATCCTTCTACCATCGTCTGACAGATATTCTTATGCAGTATCGTACTCATCGTCTCATCGTCGGCGGGGATTTCAACGCGATCTGGGACATTTTCCTGGACAAGAAGGGATCTCAATCTACGTCGACCGCATCGCCCAATACGCGACATCTCAAAGATTTTGCCCGAACCACGGCGCTAGTGGATGTCTGGAGGCTACTGCACCCCAAAACACTTGATTATTCTTTTTTCTCTCATCCTCATGGCTCCTACTCCCGTATCGACTTCCTCCTCTTCAGCCAGAACCTCATCACAGCAGACATGTCTTCCGCGATTCATCCCATTACGTGGTCCGATCATGGGGCGGTGGAATGCTCCTTTCGGCTCCCGGACTCTACGTCTGCTGCCCGGAGTTGGAGACTGGATGAATTTCTGTTATCGGATCCATCTGTGCGGGGTGACATCCAGAGGGACCTGCAGGAGTACTTCCACTTCAATGAAACGCCTGGGGTTGACCCCCTATTAGTCTGGTCGGCTCACAAAGCCTTTATAAGGGGATCCTTCCTCAAACTGACTGCTCGCCGCAAGCGTCAGCGCCTCTTGGAGGAGAAGTCCCTCTCTGATAAGCTTTCTATCCTGGAAGCTCAGCACAAGCGTTCCCTGGATGACGGGACGCTACGAGACATCATACAGACGAGAGGAGAATTGAATTTATTACGTAGCAGAGCGGTTCTCCATTCGCTCAACCTTACGAAACAGCGATTTTTCGATAAGGCTAACAAGCCAAGCGCTATGCTGGCTCGACGTCTCCGCTCTCAGAGGAAATCGCAAAATATTGCCAAGATTGTTGACAGCCACCAGGTATCCTGGATAAACCCTGCTGATATAGCGGAGAGGTTCGCGGATTTCTACAAGTCGCTGTATGATGGGGCTAAGGCACCCCTTAACCATTCGGGAAATGACCACATTACCAACTTTTTGAGCTCGATACCTCTGCCCCATTTGGCTCCATCTCAAGTAGACTCTTTAAGTGCTCCCATCACTGATGACGAACTTAAACGGGCTATCTCTTCCATCAAACCGTCCAAGGCTCCGGGTCCGGATGGCTTACCTGGCACTTACTACAAAAAATTCTCATCGGTTCTGCACCCCAGACTTTTGACTCTCTATAACAAGTTTCTGGATGGCTCATCTATCCCCAAAGAGATGCTTGCGGCGAGGATCATAGTCATACACAAGGAGGGAAAGGATCCTGCGAACTGTGGGAGTTATCGTCCCATCTCCCTCATAAATGCTGACACGAAATTGTACGCCAAAATTTTAGCGTCTCGTTTAAGCTCAATCATCTCGACTATCATCCACCCGGATCAAGTCGGGTTCATTCCCCGCAGGGAAGCCCCTGACAACATCAGGAGAACTCTTGACCTCATTGAAGTGGCTACTACATCCTCTCAGCCGGCGATGCTTTTGGCGTTAGACGCCGAGAAGGCGTTCGACCGTGTTGATTGGACTTACATGTGGGAGGTGATGCGGTCTTTCGGCTTTGGGGGCAGATTTCTTAGAGGCGTCCAGGCGCTATATGACTCACCCTCGGCGACTATTGCACTTATGGGCCACGAATCGCCTCCTTTCAGTGTACTCAACGGCACCAGACAAGGTTGTCCGCTGTCGCCTCTCTTATTTGCCATCTGTCTCGAGCCGCTGGCGATAGCGGTCAGAACGGATCCAGATGTCTCGGGTGTGGTCGTGAATAGCCACCACTTCAAGCTCAGTCTGTTCGCGGATGATGTTTTGTTGACCATAACGAACCCTCTCATATCCATTCCCAAGCTATACTCCATCCTTCACACGTTTTCCGGCATCTCGGGATATAAAGTCAACAACTCTAAGTGTGAGGCTTTGAACATCAATCTGAGGAGTGAAGTGCAACAATCTATAGCGTCCAATTTTAACTTTACGTGGAAATCCTCATATCTCACATACCTGGGAGTACACATTACCAACTCTCTAGCGACACTGTATCAGGTGAACTACTTGCCGCTGTTGTCTACATTACGCAAGGAAATCATGCAGTGGTCTAAATTCTCCATTTCCTGGATGGGGAGACTATATGCGATCAAAATGAACATTCTCCCTAAACTTCTTTATTTGTTTCGAGCACTGCCCATTCCCATCCGCAAACCTGACCTGGACTCCTTTCAATCTTTTGTTTTTCGTTTTGTGTGGAACTTTAAACGGGCCAGAATTAACCGACACACAATGTTTATGCACAGATCCAAGGGAGGACTGAGTGCTCCGCATCTCTATTTGTATTATCTGGCTGCTCGCCTGTCGCAGTTGGAGGCCTGGTCCCTTCCGGACGGAACTCTGCCTTGGGTGGATATCGAGGGAGGCTTCACCGACTCAGGCCAGCTGCGTCACCTCCTGTGGATGGATACCTCGACATGGTCTTCAACCCGTCTTCTGACGTCGACGCGGGCCTCACTGGTCCTATGGCGTTCCTGTCGTCTTCGGTACTCCCTCGCGGGCGATCCTTCTTCTCTGACCCCCTTATTTTCTAATCCAGCGTTCCCAGCGGGTCTGGATGCTCGTGCTTTTCAGTGGTGGTCAGATAGGGGTCTGGTGAGGGCAGGCCTTTTGGTGCGCCAGCGGGGGATTGTGTCGTTTCAGCTGCTACGTGAGAGTCTGGACATACCTTCCTCGGAAATTTTTCACTACCTCCAAATTCGACACTTTCTGCTAGCCATGCTTGCGAACCGTACTCTAGCCGATTTGACATTGTTCGAGAAACGCTTCGTGTCACATCAACGTCTGAATTGTGCTATCTCTACGTACTATGGCCACCTGTTAACAATTCGTTATTCTGGACCACCGTCTTATAGACAGCGATGGCATTCTGATCTCAACCAACTTTTTCCAGTTGCCAGATGGGGAAAAGCGGCGTCCAACATCCATAAACTCACGGTCTGCACTGTGGTGAAGGAACGGCTATACAAAGTCGTGGCACATTGGTACCTTTCTCCCCTACGTCTCTCTCATATATTCCCGACCTCCATTGCGAATTGTTTCCGTGGATGTGGTGCCTCAGGATCTTATCTCCATGTATGGTGGACCTGCCCCCTCATCCAGCAGTTATGGCAAGACACGTTTCACAATCTTTCTCAAGCACTAGATGTACCCCTTCTAGGTTCTCCGGAGGTGGCCTTATTAGTTATGGACATGGAGGAGCCGAAATTGACGTCGGCCAACCACAAACTTATACACAGAATATGTGCTTCGACCAAGCTTGCTATTGCGAGAAGGTGGAAGGGCTCACCCCCCACTTCCAACGATATTCGATCGGCCATCTGGAATCTCATCATTATGGAACACATCACGGCAAAACTGCGTGACGAGTTGCACAAATTCTCGGCCATTTGGGATCCGTGGCTTCTCAAATTCCTTCCTGCTGTAGCTGGCTCCCCTTTGTTGTTCCTGTGATTACCGATTGTCCTTTGTTGCGGTGGTGTCTCCATTCCCCCTCTTCCTCATCTACCCTTTACTCCTCCCCTGCTCTCTCTTTTTCTCTTTCCTTACTCTTTTCTCTTTCTTCCCACAACAAAAATGGAAAAATTCATTTGTGTCACTTGGCATGTCATTTTTAATTTGTAGCTACTTTGTATGAGGAATGTTACAAGTCACGTTAACAGACGTTTGTACGCTTTTCCAGTGTTTCACGCTGTATTCTTAGCAGTTACATGACCTCTATGGAAGTGTTGTACTCTTGTATTCTTTCCACTTTACTGCGTGACTTACTGTCAATTTGTACTTTGCCTTTTTTATCCAGTGACAATAAAAACGTTTACAAAAAAAAAAAAAAAATCGGAAAATCTCTAATGAACCTCTTACAGGTATTATTTATTATAAATAATAATAAAAATATTATTGTGATAAATTATATATATATATATATATATATATGAGGATATGTTACCCAGCCGTATGAACCTGTTATAGGTATTATTTATTATTAATATATTATTAATCTTCAGTTATTAATGGATCGTTCTGTAGTTTGATAAAATGCAAACTGGATTTTGTCAAATATATCTCTGTTTTTACCAATTTTTTTTCCTGGAAGTTTTCTTTGTTTTTTTTTAAAAACTTATTTTTTGCAGGTTCTATGGTCGCTGCCTCTGAAATGGGATGTCGATCCCACCTGGGGGCCATAAAGACTGTGCTTCAGGACCGCCGCAAGCAGAAGTGATCTAGAGCCTGGCAAGATGTCTGCGGTGGCCCCGGCCGCGCAGGCTCCTCAGGGGCCTGTCAACCCACCACCTCCAGAAGTCTCCAACCCCAACAAACCCGGCAGGAAGACCAACCAGCTCCAGTACATGCAGAACGTGGTGGTGAAGACCCTCTGGAAACACCAGTTTGCATGGCCCTTCTACCAGCCCGTGGACTGCATTAAATTAAATCTACCTGTAAGTCCATAGAGTCCTCCGTAAACTTCCAAAAATACCATAAACACATTTGCTTAAATCAATTTATTTTATTTTAATAAATTTCAAATTTTATTTACACTTTTTCAAGATTTACTAAAATATATATTTATTTATTTATTTTTATATTTAATTTTTTAGTTCTTTTACACATTTTCACAATAAATAAGTCCCCAGAGCAAGACTATAATGGTCAATAATTAACCCTTTCCAACCAACTGAGCTTTTCTGAGCCGAGATTCCACCAGCCTCATGCAGCGAGGTTTCTTTAATTGCATTAAACGCGTCCGGTCCCCCAAACCGCGCGCACCGGTCACCGGTCGTCCAGCCCATTTCTAGTAAAACGTCTTTTATTATTATTATTATTATTTTAATATTTTGTTTTCTTCCTTTTGTGTGTTTCCGGCAGGACTACCACAAGATCATCAAGAATCCGATGGACATGGGGACGATAAAAAAGAGACTTGAGAATAACTACTATTGGAGCGCAAACGAGTGCATGCAGGATTTCAATACCATGTTTACAAACTGTTACATCTACAACAAGGTAAGAAATCCGCTTGCGGAGAGACGGCGGCCCCCACGCGAGGGGGACAGAGGTTCATTTTGACTTGAATGTTTATTGTTAGGAAGAAATAATCCCGATATGATCCTTATTTATTTGATATAGTGCCGTCATACTCCGCGGCGCCGTACAGCAGCGCCGTCTCGTCAGCCGTAGCCACGTAGTTTTAATTACAGCCGGCAGCCTCTTTATGTCCCGGCTGAACCCAGATGTTTTGAACATCTGGTCTCCGCGTTCTCACGGCCGGGCGCCACACCTGGCTCGTCTTTTAATAGACCGCAAAGTTCAGGACTTTGTAACGTGTCTGTAAAACGCCTTGTAAAATATCTGCTATAGTCTGCCCCGCCAGCGTCCCCGTTCACGGGATTAAGGGTCTCCCCATGATGCTGGGAACATACGTGTTTATACTCTTGGGGACGCCAGGTACGGCTCATCTTCCGGCTTATCCCAGGTTCTCGAGCGCTGGCCTCGGTTATGAGCTTCTGGCTAACCGGCTGCTCTTTATCAGTCCACAGATGACATCGTGTTAATGGCCCAAGCCTTGGAGAAGATCTTTCTGCAGAAAGTAGCCCAGATGCCTCAGGAAGAGGTTGAATTGTTACCCCCAGCTCCGAAAGGTAAAGGACGGAAGCCCACAACCCCGCAAAACCCAGGTAACTAGTCCTGACACAAAAAAGGCATGGGAGATGCCTATTAACTCGTAATACCCAATTACAAATACACAAGTGATGGATCCCAGAAAATAACTAAAAAAAACTTGGTTTGCTCAAACCTGCTTTGAAAACCATTTGCATTAATACTTTTCTGACCTCAAGGTGAATTCTTTAGCTAATTTTGTAAATTAAATACCAGATGTTTCCGTTTAGTTTGCTGTTTGAGCTTCTTGCCAGTAGGTGGCAGTATTTTATAAATATATTTATATATAAAATACTGCCACCTACTAAATATATATTTATTTATATAGGAACCTATTACAAAGCAGGCTTTCTCGTGCACAACTACCATGAGTCTGAAATCACTTGTTTATAAGAATAAAAACGCAGGCATTGAGCCTTCTCTTGTAACGCTTACTCTTTGTAGCTCCAGAACCAGAGGTCCAAATTGAAAAACCCCCCTCGCCGAAGCCCGCGGTGGTCGAGCGCATGGCGAGTAGACGAGCCGAACCAGCCGCTGAGCGTCGGCGGGAGCGTTTCAAAGGTTTGATGCTTTCAGCTGAATCTTCCGACCTCCGACCATAAGTCTTTCCCCTAAAATAAAACCTAATTTACCCCAAAGTAACTAAGTAACAGTTTCCTTTGTGCTTTATGCCTCCCGTAATTTTAGCAATATTTTATCTATTGTTTTTTTTTGTTTTTTTTTTAACCCATTACTTTTGTTTTTTTGTTGGGAACGGGAGCATTCCATTGGTCACAAAGTGCTGAGACTACCAAAAATTGTACAGGTGGTGTTTGTACAGAGTGCCCGGCGTTACTAATCATAATACTCAACCGACCTTCGTTTTCAGGTAGCACCCAGTCTTCAGCCGTCTCCACCATTAACCCCACGGTACAGCTCACCAACATCTCCCCCGTGGTATCCCAGACTCCCGTCATCGCTGCCACACCGGTGCCGACTATAACGTCAAACGCATCCCTGCCGCCTGCTGCCGCCGCCGCACCCCCAGCCCCTCCGAACGCTCCTGTTCCTGTTAATCAAGTTGTCCCTCCTGCCGCGCCAGTCGTCAAAGTAAGGGTAATGTTTTTAATTATAAAAAAAGTAGAAAAATTGAAAATTACATTTTTAAATCTTTTTCTTTTGTCGCAATGTTAAATTTATTTTTTTTTCGTTTTTTTTTACCCCTTCTTTAGCAACAAAAAGGAGTGAAGCGGAAAGCGGACACAACGACCCCCACGACTTCGGCCATCACTGCCAGCCGCAGCCAGTCACCCGTCACCCTTTCAGAGCCCAAGCAAGCCAAGGTGGCCAACAGAAGAGAGAGCGGTGGGCGACCGATCAAGCCGCCAAAGAAGGACTTGGAAGACGGCGAGGTGCCTCAGCACGCCGGGAAAAAGGGCAAACTGTCCGAGCACCTAAAGTACTGTGATACTATTCTGAAGGAGATGCTGTCGAAGAAACACGCCGCCTACGCCTGGCCCTTTTACAAACCTGTGGACGCCGAGGCTTTGGAGCTGCATGACTATCATGACATTATCAAGCATCCGATGGATCTCAGTACTGTTAAAGTATGTCCGCAGATCCTAATGGTCCTCTGCATGCTCCTCGTCCGATCGCTCCGTCTAGCAGAACAAAGCATGTATGGGTTTTGGGTTCTTTACAACAGGTGGTTTGGGGTTCGCCAACGCCAAGCAAGGAAGTATCGTTACTGAAGGTCTACTTTCGCATTGAAGTAACCTTAGACCTGTTTCTTTTTTTGTTTTTTTCATTGGAATTCAGTTATTAATGCCTTTTGTTCTAAATTCTTAACGGTTTTATTTCGACTATATAGCGTTTTTCTTTAAATTTATATATATTTTGTTTGATTCGTCACAGAAAAAAATGGACGTCCGAGAATACCAGGATGCGCAGGCTTTTGCAGCCGATATACGGTTAATGTTTTCAAACTGTTACAAGTACAATCCTCCCGACCACGAAGTTGTTGCAATGGCCAGAAAACTTCAGGTAATGAGTTGGTGTTTAAAGAAAAATTTAGTGTTCTAATTTTTTTTTTCAATGTTTAAAAGAAACTTATTAATGTGATTTATTTTTATATATATATATATATATATATATAATTTTTATTTTTTTATTTTATTTGAAGCATTTTTTTGGCTTTGATGGTTGTTAACCGTGTAGCATTCTGTCCAACAGGATGTCTTTGAAATGCGATTTGCTAAAATGCCGGACGAGCCCGTGGAGCCCCCCGCGCCTCCTCCCACCGCGGCCCCGGTGGTCAGTAAAAGCACAGAGAGCAGCCACACCAGCGAGGAAAGCTCCTCAGACTCGGACACGTCGGACTCCGAGGAAGAGCGAGCCACGCGGCTGGCCGAACTCCAGGAGCAGGTGAGAGAAGACACCGAGGTGATTTAAAGCAAAACTGCCCTTGTGAAATGTTATTTACCGTATAGAATTCTGTAACTGTAGAACTCTTATAATAATTCTCTTTTTCCGTTATATAAAACCATTTTTTTTTATCCTCTTAGGAGACGATAGATTTTTCTTGTTACTTGACACGTGGTTATGTTTGTTCCTAAAGGTGTTTTTTGGCAAGAAAAAAAAACCTGCGCAGACCTGAATGCCGTCGCACTATAATTGAGTAAATACCCCAGGAATTGCCTTTTAAATGCGCGGCAGACCCTGAGCTTTATGGGTTATGATGTCGGCCAACATGGTGTTATCTCTGATCCTGGTCAAAAAAAACAGCTCTTTTTTGTTTTGTGCTTATTGGCAACCCTTACGGTTGCCATCTCTTTGGGCAAATATACGGACAACGATGATTGCCCCTAAGCCGGAAGCAGCCTTTTGCTGTTGTTCTGCCCCTGTGTCGCTGTTTTATTGCCACTCGGTAAATATTTTATTGTCTTTTACTGCTGGGGACAATCGACGAAGAGCACCAAATATTATACTATGTTATTTGATTTTGATTTTGTTCTGCTAGCATATGATTTTTTTTGCAGGGGGTTATTTTGTGTTATAGTGCAAATCCCTTAAGATTATTTCCATAAGATTTGGTAAAAAAAAAAAAGTATTTTTTATTTTTTTTTAGTGGCCGCAGTATTGAGACAAAATATTTTTTCCAATGTAGCCAGGCGTGTTAAGATATGTCTTTGTGGTGTCCTTATCAACAGCAATTTTCACCACCAGTTTCGTTTTATTTGGTTATTTTGTGACGTTGCTTTCTCGGTGTCGGGGGGGGGGGTTGGATGGGGGTCGGTTGTACACACCGTGTCACTGAATGTCTTGGTCCCATTTTCCGACAGCTGAAAGCGGTACACGAGCAGCTGGCTGCCCTGTCCCAGGCTCCAGTGAACAAACCAAAGAAGAAGAAAGAGAAAAAGGAGAAAGAGAAAGAGAAAAAGAAAAAAGAGAAGGAAAAGGACAAAGAGAAAGAAAAGGAAAAGCACAAAACGAAACCCGAGGACGACAAAAAGACGAAGCCTGCTCAGGCGGCCAAACCCGTCCCACCCAAAAAAGCTCCTGCGAAGAAGGCAAACAGTACGACCGCATCCACCACGTCTACCACCGCCGCCGCCACGGCAGCTCCCAACAGGTGTGTGCTTGGGTCCAGATCATGCGTGTTGTAAGAGTCCTGTTGGCCATGGGCTTGGGTACAGTTGGTGTGGTTAGAGGAATATGGAGACCGTTAAACCCGTCCAAGGCCTTCAGTATGTTAAGTTTTGGTCCTAAGCCAAGATAGACAATCCTATTCGTGGATGAAAACAACGTTTTCTTGTTTTTCTTTCTTCCAGCAAGCCCCCTAAAAAGGGAGGAAAGCAGCCCCCAACAGCCCCCTACGATTCCGAAGAGGAAGAAGAGGGCTTGCCCATGACTTACGACGAAAAGAGGCAACTCAGCCTGGATATCAACCGGCTCCCGGGAGAGAAACTGGGTCGGGTGGTGCACATCATACAATCCCGGGAGCCTTCCCTAAGAGACTCCAATCCCGACGAGATTGAAATTGATTTTGAGACTTTAAAGCCCACCACGTTGCGAGAACTGGAACGATACGTCAAGTCGTGTTTACAAAAAAAGCAAAGAAAACCTTTTTGTAAGTTTTTGAAAACTTTGATGCTTTGGGGGTAAACCCCCCCCCCCCAATTATTTCGTACCAGTATGGAATCGTTCATATAACGTATTGTAAACTTCATTCATTTTTTTATAGTGTGTAAACTCCTTTTTCCTGATACAAAGTATCAAATGATTACTGCGAGGTGCCTGTGGTTTCCGTCAGGGTAGATATAGTTATAGTGAGATAGTTGTTAAGTTGCTGATCGCCGATCTTCCCTCCCCACAGCGTCGGGAAAGAAACAAGCTGTAAAGTCCAAGGAAGAGCTGGCTCAGGAAAAGAAAAAGGAGCTGGAAAAACGACTCCAGGACGTGAGCGGCCAGTTAAATAACAAGAAACCAACAAAAAAAGGTACCGTCCGCAAACTTGGGGCATTTAATAAAAAGTCATCTCCTTTACTATCGCTTCTGGCTGCACCTAGAACGTCTACCATTTGGTTTTCTCCCTGCAGTAGGCTTTTGAACGTATTTACGATGTAACATAACACCGTTTTGGGCTTAAGATTGTTCTTGGATTGTAAACTTATATAAATGTGTGTGTGTGTGTGTATATATATAATATATAATATATATATATATATATTATACACACATATATACACACACTTTCTCTATTATAAGACAACCAACCAAAATGAAATGATCTTAATGAAAGAAGAGGCCGGAATATATGACAGCTCTACAGCTCTCCCTGTTTCTGTTTCAGAAAAATCGAGCACGGCAGGCGGTCCGTCGCGGCTCAGCAGCAGCAGCAGCTCGTCGGAATCGGGCAGCAGCAGTTCCAGCGGCTCCAGTTCAGACAGCAGCGATTCGGAGTGAATTTTTACTTTTCTTTAAAAACGGACGGACGTTGTGCACACAAAACCAGTGATCCGGTCTGAGGCTTATTTAACACTTCGTCGGTGTGCCGTTTTAAATAACTTAAAAACAAAACAAAAAAAATACAAATTTTATCTCCACCATTTTTTTTATTTTTTTTTTTTATTTAGAAGAAGAAACAAAAAAAAAAAGATAATGGCTGAATTTTTCTGAATGGCAAACAGACGTCGGCAATAACCAGCAACGCTAAAGACGCTGTTGCCGTGATTGGATTTTATAAAGGTTTACATTGCATACACAGGAAAAAAAAAATATTTTACAATTTGTATTTATTTTAAACATTTTTTTCCCACTGTTTTTTTGGCCTGAAAGAAGTTTTAACTGAAGACATCGCTGGGTAACCCTCCAGCTGAAGTCTCCCTCGATTTTTAATTTTATCCCCGAATTACTAAAATGATCTTACGTGTACTTTCTCAGACGGACGATTTGCCTTGTAACTCTCATCCTTGCGGAACTGATTAGCGCTGTTACACGTTTACAGTTGTGTGCTTACTTTGTTGTTTTTTGGGGGGGTTTTCCCCTACGTTTCAGTGAAATATGGACAAACTGTGCACAGGACACTTGTAGGTAACAGCTACAACATAAAAATACTAATATAAGTTGCTGTTTGGGTGGAATTGTTCTCTTCCATGTTTTACTCATTTTCCCCCTAATTACCTCAAAACAAACCCTTAATTTTATAAATTTTTTTTTTTTTTTTTTTTTTTTTTTTTTCTTCCTCCCCTATTTTTATTTTATATATTTTTTTTTTTGACGGTCCAAATTAATTCCCCTGTTCCACATTCCTTCATTTTAGGGGCGCGAAACCATTTTGTTCTAGAATGGTATTTCTTTTTCAAAAGACGTGCAACGACAAAAAAAAAAAAAAAAAGCAAAACGTTTGAAAATACTGTAAATTGAGGAGATAGTGGAGTTTTTTTTATTTTTAATTAAAAAAAAAAAACAAATGTTGAAAATGTTACATAGTAACAGCGATGCGTTTTCTACAAAAATGGCCCTCTTAAGCTTTTAGTTATTAATGAAATTTGTTAATTTAAGTCCTCTTTAAACATAAACAGACCCAACCGGATTTTAGACATTTCCATAATTTTAGCTCATTTAAAGCGGGGGGGGGGATGGGTACTCTTTTTACGTTATGTTTCCAACATTCGATTATAACGATTTCTGATTTATTTGGAAAATATTACTTATATTCACTAAAAATATATATATATATATTGTTTTTCTTTCCTGTTACAGGCATCAGATGGTACATTTAACATCATACTGATTTCGGTGCTAATATTTGTGATAAACATAAAGCTTCTTTTGCTCATTCTAGCAAAATCTGGAAAATTCTCCAAAACGGCTTATGCTTGCTTTTTAGCTTTTTTTTTTTTTTTTTTTTGCTTTGTGTATTTAGATTTTTTTTATCTTTTTTTTTTTGCTGCCGGTCCTCATTTGGTTCTGTACAGTTTATAAGATTCTACCCCTCAAAAAAAAACTGCAGCAAACTTTATAAATATATAAATATTCATTTTATTCCTATTTTTTTTTTTGTATTTTGTCACAAATGTGTTGGTGGAACTCAAACTAGTTTACTAACAGGGATTTCCCGGTGTAACGTTTAATGTATCGAGGCAAAATGTATAGATTTTGTTGCATTTTATTGTATAATATGCAGAGGTTTTCTTTCTTGGTTGTTAAAACTTTTTTTTTTTTTCTTTCGTGTCTTTAGTATAAAAAGTACAACAGGCTTTGCCAGATTTAAAGGGATTTTGGGGAACATTTTTCTGACCATTATATATCATTTTAAATGTTTTTATCTCTTTTTTAGTACAATACTGTTGCTCTGTAGTGTTTGTCTTTGTAAGCCAGAGTTTTTAGTACAGCTTCGTTCAAAATTGGTTACAACATACAAATGAAAAAAATATATATTTTGTGGGTTTTTTTTTTGTTTTTTTTTAATCTGTCTCCTTTTAATTGCCAAGGTGTTAGAATCTGTTTTTATTATGCCTTTAATTGTGGCTAGGGACAAAAATAATAATGGTCATATTAAAATACAGTAAAAACACAGCTTTTCCGTATTATAAGTTCTATGTAAGCTTTGCCATGCTACGTACTAACTAAGCTATGAGAGCTGATACATCCCGGAGATACCTAAAACAAATCTTTTAACCCCTTAAGGACAATGGGCGGTTTCTAAACCCATTGAAAACAATGCTTTTTGAGTCCGTACATGTACGGGCTTTGTCATTAAGGGGTTAAGGAAGAAGAAGAGTTGTGTAAGCAATTCTTAATTTTTTTTCCCTAGGTTTTAAAGGAAATGTTTGAGCCGCTGCTTAGTGGTTCGTGTTAATAGCCCTTGATATAAACCCTAATTACAACTTCTAATGGTTAAAAACTGTTAAAATTGTTCCATGCAGGCTAAGGCCGCTGTAGTTTTGTATAGATGCTAGCTCGCGGGGTTGGATGATTCGGCCGTTTTCCCTATTAAGCCATTTTGCCTCGTCTTGTAAAGTGACAAATTGGGAGATTGTCGGTTTATTTAACTCTTGGCAAAGTATAATGGCAGCTCTTTGTGTTTCTGTGTGTTTATATATATATATATATATATATATATATATATATATATATATATATATTAATAATTATATATATTCAAAAGTTGGGGTCACTTAGAAATTTCCATTTTTTTTTATTAAAACCATATTTTGTCCATTAAAACATGAACATGAAATGGATCAGAAATCCAGCGCAGACGGGGTTAATGTAAATGACTATTGTAGCTGGAAACGGCTGTTTTTTAATGGAATCTCTTCATAGGCACTCATCACTCTTTATCACTCCCATCACTCCTGTGTTCCAATGGCACGTTGTGTTCGCTGATCCAAGTTTACTTTTAAAAGGCAATTGTTACAGCTAGAAATGTCCATTTTTACCATGAAAACAGCTGAGTGACCCCAAACTTTTGAGTAGTGTGTAAAATATGTGTGTGTATATATAATATAATATATATATATATATATATATATATATATATATATAATATTTAGTAATTTCACACACACCTTAGGTCTGTATAATTCATGGTCAAATCTTTTCTTAAGGCTGCAAGATGCATTTTTTGTGAACTCGTACCGCTTTGCCGAATATACAACAGAATTATGTAGCGTTTTTATAAATCCACACAAAGGGTCCTAGAGTGAATTCTGACGCCGGGACCCTTACTGATAAACCTTAGATCGTTACATAATTACAAACCACGGAAGAAAACACAAACGGAACAGGAAATCTACCCTGCAGAAAACTCAAAATATATAAATACAATTTCAAACAAAAAATCAAATAAAGTAACAGAATCAACCCCGTTACGGAAATATTTTCATACTACTTAAGGCTTTTAAGTTCGCTTCAATGCCTAAAGTGCTCATAGTCCATAACCAACTCTTTTACCAAAATCTTACAGATTTCAGTGGAAATGTCTATAATTTATATTCCTATATTAAAAAAAACACTTGCAGAAACCCAAACTAGTAATTTACATATATTTTTTTTAAAAAAGTTTTATAGATCGGCTTCCTTTGACTGTTAAGAAAACTTTCAGTTCTGCAGGGACTCCATAAAAATTTTTTTTCCATTTTTTTTTTTTTTTTTTTTTTTTTTTTACAAACAGTTCTGTAATTATTATTTTTTTGTACGCAGTTCTGTAATTATTATATTTTTTTTTTTTTTTTTTACTATACTGGTTTATCTTTTTATTTAAGAAATCGTGTATATGGCAGACAAATGGTGCAGTGGGCTTATTTTAGTATAAAATAGAATGGTTTGATATAAAAAATATATACAGTTGTAACCTGAAAGCTAGAACCGGCTGTAAATCTCTGTAGAATTGACATAGAGCAGTTTTATGCTGTGTATTTTGTGCACAATTCACTTCCACTATATTTTATTTTTTTATACATATATATCTAATTTTTGTTCTGTTGAAATTAAACCACAAAATTAGGTGGCTAAGAACTAAGAATTTTTTTTTAATTTTTTTTTTTTTTTTTTACTGCCAGTTAGGATTGTGGTTCAATCTGGGGGGAAAAAAATGGAATTATTGAAAATTTATCTTCTAGCCCCTATGTATTTTGTCATTTTTTAGATCTGCTCTAAATGCTTAACTTTATTTTTCAAAAAAAAACTTTTTTTTTTTGATGTGCATGCAAGTTTACTGTAACTTTTCCGAAGATTTTTAGTGCTGTTTATAGTATATTACTGTAAATGTCAGTTATTGAGAACAAGTCAATGTAAGTAGTTTTTAGCTTGTTTATTGCAATGCTGGCCTCAACACAACAATAAGAAATTGAAAAGAAAAAAAAAAAAAGTAGAACGTACTCCTTTGATGTTCTGGTAATTATCAGCCTTCCCGGGCATTTTGTTTTTTCATAATAAACTAAAAAAAAAAAAGAAGAAAAAAAGGCCGTCTTATGTTTTTCATTCACTTCCATTTTCTGGAGGCTAAAAATATGGTTACATCCCAAAAATAATTTAATCCCATGCACGTTTTTAGATGAATTTACACACAGAGAATATATTTAAAAATATATAAATATATATTAATAATTATTTGTACTATAATTGAGGAAATTTAGGATATAAATAAGTTGTGCAGCTTCTAAAATTGGCCAAAGTTGCATAAAATGCACCTTTTTATAGCGATAAAAATACATTTTTGAACAAATTGGGGTTAGGTTGGTTGAAAGGCAAAGAACAGTTGTGGAAAGCGGACCCGGGGTTCTCGAGATGCTAAACATACTAAGAAATCACAGACGTCTCTTTAAACAGCCGTTGAGATGTCTTATTGGTGAAAGTCCGAGATAGAACCCACTTAACCCATTAAAACTATTTCAGCCGTGAATGTTTTGCCTAAACTTCAAATGCTGCTTGTCCCATCCAAAAGATGCCCCCCCCCATGACTCCATTATGGTTTTGGGAGGAAAGAGTAATGGAAAGTTGCCACCAGCCATTCTAATCCACCTGGGCCACGGACACGTTGGTCCCGTTGGCGATCATCTTCGTAGATCTTAAATCCTTTTTTTTTTTTCTTTCTGGATAAAGTCAGGATCCGGATGCACTTGGTATTAGATGCACGTCCTTGTATAGAAGATACTTATAGGTTTGCACATCTTGTCTGAAGCGATGACGACTTGTGCAGAAAACCAACTCTTTCATCGTTGGCAAAGGTTTAACAGGCCATGGAGTGACAACCCAAACGTCTTCATAGTCATGCACCGTATTAACCCCTTATACATTAAAATATGCGATACCCCTTAGAATGGGGTCTCGACCATTTTGGTTGAATTTGAGCATCTATTTGTTAAAGTGAACTCGACCATCAAGGCGACTCAAATTCTCAACTGCCATCGAGCGCGGCAACCGTGAGTGTTTACTGGAATTCTACAAGCCGAGTGGATACTCGATACAGTAAATGGCTGGAAGAGACGCGTCGCCCCCGGACTCCCATTAACATCGATAGGGCTGCCGACCAAATGATATGGAAGTGAATCTCGACTGGAGACTTATGATGAACACCTTGAAAGAATTTTGACAGCTCCTTGGCGTCTCGCGAATGGGTGAGTTGTTGGAAGGTTTGGCGAAGCGTAGTTGCGTTACCTCCGTTATACCGGAATGAGCTCTTGTAGGATAATCGCAGGATATTTGACGTTCAGATCCGCTAGAAGTTCAGACTGAGTTACCTGGCAGTGATTTCAGTGATGGATGAACATTTTTTTTAACCTCTCCCTCCGTATCAAAAACACACATTTTTCCACTACTGTCCCTTTATTGAAACGGCAAGGAATACAGCAGCTTTATTACGGTCCCTTAGCAAACATACACGGTCATTAAACGGCTTAAAGTTTAACACTTTGTATACTGGGTGCTACACATTTCATATCAAAGTCTTGGCAGCTACCCTGAAACTTCAAGAACGTAGCCTTTAATGTACATTCGGCTCTGATCCTTAAATCATAAATTACTAAACAGCCAAGATCTCCCACGACGACTCAAAAACTGGGGTTCATCCCCGTACTGATCCAAAAAATACTGTTGTGGCAGACTTAGACTTAAACGCTGTTAATTACGTTTCTTTTTAAAAGAATTTAATTTTCCCATCACTGCGATGCCTGGATAATAAAAGGACTGCGGTGTGGGTCTGAGACACAAGAAGCTGAAATGTCCATGAAGGGTTTTGGCTGATCTCCTACAGATGCTCCTTTAGCCTTTAAAATATACTAAAATCCTAAATGTTGACCGCTAATTAACGGAACTTGGACCTGGTACGCCCCCCCCCTCTTTACTGATGGGATTGGGAGATAAATCAAGGCTGTGAATATATACTGTAAATAAAAGAATAAGAATAATAATACCACCACGGTGAAGTCTGGCTGGGTTTGTTTCTGTTTTGGTAAAGCAACCTGAAATCTACAATTTTGGCATTTGCAAGGGGAGGGGGGACCTCAGACAACACAAGACAATGACAATGCTTCTACCGTGCGGAAAAAACATAAGAGTAATGTAGCGTGTAATACTGTGACAATACATGTACCATAACATAAGTGCAACACAAACTTGGCGTGACCAAAAGTGCTTAAATATCTTCTAACACGGCAGATCACATTACAGAGCAGAATTTTGATTGTCCGGTGTCTCGTGAAACGCTCAGAGTGTTCTTGTCCCGGACTAATATGGCCTGGTTCCCGTACTGCGAATACCACGTGCTCTGGCTGCGGTTCAGATATGTACCCGGAGGAGCCGTCTCCAGCTTCTGCTGCTGTTGCTGCCATATAAGCAGAGAGGTGTCCCGGTACCTCAGTCTGGCGTACCCTTCGGACAAGGCTTTCTCCGCCAGCGGCACTCGCCCTCCGTTCATACCTTTTTTTTGTTTTGGGGGGCGATCTTCTAAACACTAATTGGTAATGTCTGCCTTCAAGGGCACGCTATGGCTTCACCACAGACAGGGGGTAAAGGTGGCATTATAAGAAAGTCTGGCAAGGGAACAGACAGATGTGACAGATGCGTCTTCTAACGTTCTCCCCGTAGAAACGATGTCACTGCGTTGACAGACCTCTGTTTTCTTATTTCTTCTGTTTGTTTCACGCCGACGGTTTTTGCATCTGAAAAAAGGCGAAATATATAAGTTTATTATTCTATGTTTTTAAAAAAAATGCTTTTCGTGAGCAAATCTGTCAGACTCCGCATGAGACGCTATTAATAGAATATAATAGAGGTGACCGTAGCCGGAGATCTGATCGTTTTCTGCTGCAGTATGAATGCGGCTGGGGTAGATCTACGCGTTATTTGCCCATCTGGTGCCCACATAGGATTATCTGGTGTCCCGTTTGGAACTGGGCGAGCTGGTATTAGAGCTCCAAGTCACCAAGAAAAAGCTCCTAGAAAAGGACAAATGGGGAGGAAAAGGGGACACAGTGATTCTGGACGCTTGGGAGGTATGCATTAAGAAGATGAGTGCCATAGAGATCGCTGGCCCTCAGTGCACCCAGGATGTGACTTACAGCCATGATCCCATTACAGAGCATTAGAGGGTAAATGGCTTGCTGGGAAAATGCAGCCAGGCGTGTACACTGCAGTGAATGGCCGCCCTCCTCTCCCGGCCTCGATACGGGGCTGTTTCAGCCTGAGGGCCCCTTTACTGGCCGCATATACTCACCTTCCTCTCACGCAGGGGCCACTCGCTGCACCCGAGCAGCCAGCGCCTCATCCGTGCATCGGCAGCGCTACTGCAGCCATGGTAACCCTTCCCTTCTGCAGGGAGTCCGCAGTCAGTCTTCCCCCCAGACACACGGCGGCGGAACCAAAGTTCCGCTCTGTCTGCTGCAGCGCTGAATGCCATCCCGGAATCAGTAATCCCAAAATAATATAAATCTATATTATTATCCTAAAATATTCTATTATATTTTATATTGCAAAATGATTAGCATTATAATGCTATTTTGTATTGTAAATTTATTATGATATATATATTAGAATGAATATTAAAATAGAAATCAATTACAGCAGGAAAGGGCTTTATAAATTAAACGGTGCAACCATTTAAGATGTTGATTTGTTTGGGGTTATATATGTGTTAAAAAAATCTATATATTTCTGAGGTGAATTTGTCGTTTTTACCATATAATCCTCAAAATAATGTTTCATTCGTCGCACCGAGTGCATTACGGGCATCTCTGCCCCAACAAGCAGCTAACGCTTTTCATTACTATGACCCGCAGGCATTGTTTCCATGGCGCAGTGAACGTCCCAAATTACATTTTTCTTGCGCCCACATTTTTAACGCTGTAGTTTGCTGAAACCCCAGAATAATTGTCGCCTATAAATGCAGCTTTGGGCTTCAGAAATAAACATAATAATCTTTTTTCCTCCGTCGCTTACATTAATGTGTGGTTACCATGGCTACCAAGTCTTCCAGACTAATTATTTCCTAAGGTGTTGCAGTCAGGCAAAAATGCTGGCTTTCTGCATTATTATTATTAGCTGTACAGCGAGACCACCATCTGAGGACGGGCAGCGCTTTATACAGTAACAACCCCCCCCCGTGCTGTATACAGTAATAACCACTCAGCACTGTCTACAGTAATATAACCCCCAGCGCTGTCTACAGTAATATAACCCCCCAGTGCTGTATACAGTAATATAACCCCCAGCGCTGTCTACAGTAATATAACCCCCCCAGCGCTGTCTACAGTAATAACCCCTTATACATTAAAATATGCGATACCCCTTAGAATGGGGTCTCGACCATTTTGGTTGAATTTGAGCATCTATTTGTTAAAGTGAACTCGACCATCAAGGCGACTCAAATTCTCAACTGCCATCGAGCGCGGCAACCGTGAGTGTTTACTGGAATTCTACAAGCCGAGTGGATACTCGATACAGTAAATGGCTGGAAGAGACGCGTCGCCCCCGGACTCCCATTAACATCGATAGGGCTGCCGACCAAATGATATGGAAGTGAATCTCGACTGGAGACTTATGATGAACACCTTGAAAGAATTTTGACAGCTCTTTGGCGTCTCGCGAATGGGTGAGTTGTTGGAAGGTTTGGCGAAGCGTAGTTGCGTTACCTCCGTTATACCGGAATGAGCTCTTGTAGGATAATCGCAGGATATTTGACGTTCAGATCCGCTAGAAGTTCAGACTGAGTTACCTGGCAGTGATTTCAGTGATGGATGAACATTTTTTTTAACCTCTCCCTCCGTATCAAAAACACACATTTTTCCACTACTGTCCCTTTATTGAAACGGCAAGGAATACAGCAGCTTTATTACGGTCCCTTAGCAAACATACACGGTCATTGAACGGCTTAAAGTTTAACACTTTGTATACTGGGTGCTACACATTTCATATCAAGGTGTTGGCAGCTACCCTGCAACTTCAAGAACGTAGCCTTTAATGTACATTCGGCTCTGATCCTTAAATCATAAATTACTAAACAGCCAAGATCTCCCACGACGACTCAAAAACTGGGGTTCATCCCCGTACTGATCCAAAAAATACTGTTGTGGCAGACTTAGACTTAAACGCTGTTAATTACGTTTCTTTTTAAAAGAATTTAATTTTCCCATCACTGCGATGCCTGGATAATAAAAGGACTGCGGTGTGGGTCTGAGACACAAGAAGCTGAAATGTCCATGAAGGGTTTTGGCTGATCTCCTACAGATGCTCCTTTAGCTTTTAAAATATACTAAAATCCTAAATGTTGACCGCTAATTAACGGAACTTGGACCTGGTACGCTCCCCCCCTCTTTACTGATGGGATTGGGAGATAAATCAAGGCTGTGAATATATACTGTAAATAAAAGAATAAGAATAATAATACCACCACGGTGAAGTCTGGCTGGGTTTGTTTCTGTTTTGGTAAAGCAACCTGAAATCTACAATTTTGGCATTTGCAAGGGGAGGGGGGACCTCAGACAACACAAGACAATGACAATGCTTCTACCGTGCGGAAAAAACATAAGAGTAATGTAGCGTGTAATACTGTGACAATACATGTACCATAACATAAGTGCAACACAAACTTGGGGTGACCAAAAGTGCTTAAATATCTTCTAACACGGCAGATCACATTACAGAGCAGCATTTTGATCGTCCGGTGTCTTGCGAAACGCTCAGAGTGTTCTTGTCCCGGATTAATATGGGCTGGTTCCCGTACTGCGAATACCACGTGCTCTGGCTGCGGTTCAGATATGTACCCGGAGGAGCCGTCTCCAGCTCCTTCTGCTGTTCCTGCCATATAAGCAGAGAGGTGTCCCGGTACCTCACTCTGGCGTACTCTTCGGACAAGGCTTTCTCCGCCAGCGGCACTCGCCCTCCGCTCATACCTTTTTTGTTTTGGGGGGCGATCTTCTAAACACTAATTAGTAATGTCTGCCTTCAAGGGCACACTTTGGCTTCACCACAGACAGGGGGTAAAGGTGGCATTATAAGAAAGTCTGGCAAGGGAACAGACAGATGTGACAGATGCGTCTTCTAACGTTCTCCCCGTGGAAACGATGTCACTGCGTTGAAATCTTAAGGTCGTTGCTGTTCATCTCCATGAAGGGGTCAGACCTCTGTTTTCTTATTTCTTCTGTTTGTTTCACGCCGACGGTTTTTGCATCTGAAAAAAAAGCGAAATATATAAGTTTATTATTCTATGTTTTAAAAAAAAATGCTTTTCGTGAGCAAAACTGTCAGACTCCGCATGAGACGCTATTAATAGAATATAATAGAGGTGACCGTAGCCGGAGATCTGATCGTTTTCTGCTGAAGTATGAATGCAGCTGGGGTAGATCTATGAATTATTTGCCCATCTGGTGCCCACATCGGATTATCTGGTGTCCTGTTTGGAACTGGGTGAGCTGGTATTAGAGCTCCAAGTCACCAAGAAAAAGCTCCTAGAAAAGGACAAATGGGGAGGAAAAGGGGACACAGTGATTCTGGACACTTGGGAGGTATGCATTAACCCCTTCGCGACCTTTGCCGGTTCAGGACCGTCATGACAAGAAGGTCACTAAATGACCTTTGACGGTCCTGAACCGTCAAAAAGTTAAATAAGCTTAGAAAGTGATCAATGATCACTTTCTTCGCTTAAACGGCCTTGCTGCAATGCCTCGATGTCGAGGCATTCAGCAAGGCCGAGATCGGCATCGGGGGCCATGTCTGGCCCCTCCCCGGGGCGTCAACAGCCGCCATACATTGTATGGCGGCGGACGCCCGTTTTAAAAGCGTTTAGGAGGCGATCAACGATCAACTTAAATGGTGTCGCTGGAATGCCTCGATCAGGAGGCATCCAGCGACACCAAACACTTACCTTTAGGTGGGCTGTGACCGCTCCGGAGAGCGGTCACAGCCGCAGCTGCCGGTGATCTTCGCCATCAAGTAAGATGGCGGCGGACCGGGAAATAAAACAATAGAGACGAAAAAGTTCGCTAGAGGGTCTCCAGACCCTCTAGAGAACTGGCTCCACTTGCTGGTTGAATACAGGTACTGCATTCAACCATGCAAGTCAATGGAGCCCAGCTTTCTAATCACTATGTGATTAGTAAAATATTCAAAAAAAAAAAAATGTGCTAACATTTAAAAATAATTATGCAGTGATGCCACTAGATGAACCATCCAGTACCAGCAAAATGTGTAAAAAAAAATATAAAAAAAGTATTAAAAAACTTGAGCAAGTGCTAAAATTTCTCAAAAATCTCAAAGAGTTAAAATAAAAGCACTTCAAATACCCAAGGGGTGTCGAATATATAAAAAAAATGGCTGATGGGGTAAATTGGAGTGGCCAAGCTCACAGATAGGGCATTGGTACAGACTGACCAAAATGGAGAAAAAAAAGCGCACTTCCCAAATGTGGCATTTTAAATCTGAAACAACCCGACAAACCCATGCATGTCGGGTATCACTGCACTCAGGAGATGTTCCTGAACACATATTGGGGGGTTGTTTGACAGTGACATATACCAGCACCTGTATATCTATAACTAAAGTACAATTTGTGTGAAAAAAATTACTATTACAAAGTTTGACAAAGTGTAGTTCTATAATTGGTGCATGGAAAGGGTTAAAATAACAGCATTCGGAATACCCTGGGGTGTCTAGTTTTCCAAAATATATGGTTTGAATGGGTTAAATTGAGTTAACCGGCTTCAAAGATGTTCCAAAGAGGAGATGGAGGCAGAATGACCAAATGACCACCTGAATTACGCATGCCCCAAAAGTAGCCTTTTAGCAGCCAAACAATCTGACAAACCCATGCATGTGGGGTATCGCTGTACTCAGGAGATGTTCCTGAACACACATTGGGGTGTTGTTTGATAGTGACATATACCAGAACCTGTATATCTATAACTAAAGTACAATTTGTGTGGAAAAAAAAAATAAAAAAAATTACTATTACAAAGTTTGACAAAGTGTAGTTGTATAATTGGTGCATGGAAAGGGTTAAAATAACAGCATTTGGAATACCCTGGGGTGTCTAGTTTTCAAAAATATATGGTTTGAATGGGTTAAATTGAGTTAACCGGCTTCAAAGATGTTCCAAAGAGGAGATGGAGGCAGAATGACCAGATTTGTTAAAAAAGATTTGGAAATCATAAAACGCTGCTTGTACTTATTGCCCTATAACGTACAAAAAACAGCAAAAAAACATAAAAACATTGGGTATCTCTAAACTCAGGACAAGTAGTAGAATCTATTTAGCTAGTTTTTTTACTTGCTTTTTTAGGAGAGTAAAAGATTTTTCAAATAAAAGTCATAAAATGTGTTTTTTTTCAATTTTTCACCATGTTTTTTTTATTTTTTTTATAGTAAATAAGATGATACGATCAAAATAATGGTATCTGAAGAAAGCCCATCTTGTCCTGAAAAAAACAATATATAACTTATGCGGGTACACTAAATGGGTGAGGAGAAAATTACACCTGAACACAAGCACCACAAAAGTGTCAAAACAGCCTCGGTCCCACAGGGTAGAAAACGAAAAATGAGCCCGGTCCTTAAGGGGTTAAGAAGATGACTGCCATAGAGATCGCTGGCCCTCAGTGCACCCAGGATGTGACTTACAGCCATGATCCCATTACAGAGCATTAGAGGGTAAATGGCTTGCTGGGAAAATGCAGCCAGGCGTGTACACTGCGGTGAATGGCCGCCCTGTTTCAGCCTGAGGGCCCCTTTACTGGCCGTATATACTCAACTTCCCCTCACCCAGGGGCCACCCGCCGCACCCGAGCAGCCAGCGCCTCATTCGTGCATCGGCACCGCTACTGCAACCATGGTAACGCTTCCCTTCTGCAGGGAGTCCGCAGTCAGTCTTCCCCCCGGACACACGGCGGCGGAACCAAAGTTCCGCTCTGTCTGCCGCAGCTGTGAATGCCAGCTTGGAATCAGTAATCCCAAAATAATATAAATCTATATTATTATCCTATAATATTCTATTATATTTTATATTGCAAAATTATTAGCATTGTAATGATATTTTGTATTGTAAATTTATTATGATATATATATATATTAGAATGAATATTAAAATAGAAATCAATTACAGCAGGAAAGGGCTTTATAAATTAAACGGTGCAACCATTTAAGATGTTGATTTGTTTGGGGTTATATATGTGTTAAAAAAATCTATATATTTCTGAATATTTCTGAGGTGAATTTGTCGTTTTTACCATATAATCCTCAAAATAATGTTTCATTCGTCGCACTGAGTAACGAGCATCTCTGTCCCAACAAGCAGCTGACGCTTTTCATTGCTATGACCCGCAGGCATTGTTTCCATGGCGCAGTGAACGTCCCAAATTTCATTTTTCTTGCACCCACATTTTTAACGCTGTAGTTTGCTGAAACCCCAGAATAATTGTCGACTATAAATGCAGCTTTGGGCTTCAGAAATAAACATACTAATCTTCTTTCCTCCGTCACTTACATTAATGTGTGGTTACCATGGCTACCAAGTCTTCCAGACTAATTATTTCCTGAGGTGTTGCAGTCAGGCAAAAATGCTGGCTTTCTGCATTATTATTATTATTAGCTGTACAGCGAGACCACCATCTGGGGACGGGCAGCGCTGTATACAGTAACAACCCCCCCCCCCTGTGCTGTATACAGTAATAACCCCCCAGCGCTGTATACAGTAACAACCCCCCCCGTGCTGTATACAGTAATATAACCCCCCAGTGCTGTATACAGTAATATAACCCCCAGCGCTGTATACAGTAATATAACCCCCCAGCGCTGTATACAGTAATATAACCCCCAGCGCTGTATACAGTAATATAACCCCCAGCGCTGTATACAGTAATATAACCCCCCAGCGCTGTATACAGTAATAACCCCCCGCGCTGTATACAGTAATATAACCCCCAGCGCTGTATACAGTAATATAACCCCCAGCGCTGTATACTGTAATATAACCCCCAGCGCTGTATACTGTAATATAACCCCCCAGCACCGTATACAGTAATATACCCCCCAGTGCTGTATACAGTAATAACCTCCAGTGCTGTATACAGTAATATAACCCCCAGCGCTGTATACAGTAATATAACCCCCAGCGCTGTATACAGTAATATAACCCCCCAGCGCTGTATACAGTAATAACCCCCCGCGCTGTATACAGTAATATAACCCCCAGCGCTGTATACAGTAATATAACCCCCAGCGCTGTATACAGTAATATAACCCCCAGCGCTGTATACAATTGTTGGCGCTATATAAATAAGATAATGTTAATAATAATATTTTCCAAAAATGCAACATTATTATGAAATTAAACGACTCTTCCAAAAAGTACTCCATCTCACCACTAGGTGGCATCAAATATGCAATAAAGCTGCCAGGCGTAACCAAAGCATCCCTAAGTACAATTGACAGTGTACCTGGCGCTGTACACGAGCCCACAATACATATCTTTCTTGCTGTAAGAAAGAACCCAACACGCAAACCGAACCAAAAAATGTTTAATATTCATTGAGTGTTATAGTATGATGCATGTATTTTATCTAATTTTGTGTTTCTTGGTGTAGGCAGAATAATTTTTTTATTAATTAATACAAAAAAGCCCCCCCCACCTTGCAAACCGTCGAAAACACACAGTTCATTCTCATGCATTTAAAAAGCTTGCGAGGTGTAATTATTATTATTATTATTATTATTATTATTATCTTTTTATTTATATGCTGCATCAATAATAGTATATTTTGATTAAATTACCTTTTTTTTATATGTGTTACATTGTAGTCTGTTTCTCAAGTGATATAGATATCCCATTGTACAGCACTACGGAATACGATGGCGCTATATAAATGAATGATAATGTATATATCGTATAGCTGATCCTTTCTTGGACCTTCATTAGGATGCGCTCCGTTCTTTCCCCCGCATTCCGCCGGCGTGTAACATTACATCGGACGCCGTGTTTTCATTAGAACGTCATTAGTTTGCAAATTAACCCGACCGGCGACTCGTTAAATGGAATCGCTCAGCGCTTCGCGTGATAATAATGTAACCGCCGATGATTCACCCGTCCGTGAAGTAAGGAGAGCGAGCGTGTTACACGCGTGTTACGGGGCTAGCGCTCAGGGCTGGGAGTCTCACTGATGGCTTCCGGCAGCGACCCTCGCCAGATTGCCCCAATTGGATGATCGTGACGCGCATGCGTGTGAAATGACCCCAAAATGTAGTTTCATTGAACCCCAAACCTGGATCCCCCGGAACAGAATGAATTCTCGCATTCATTCGCAGCAGACATTGCGACTAATTCCATGCATCCGTGTATTCTGCGGGTAATACATGCGATCGCTGCGCCGTCCCTTTAAATCTTCTGTGTCCTTTTGCAAACGGATGGGGGGGGTTCTGCAGAGTGCCCCCATATGCATTTGCTCTTTTGACTGCCCCCTACCTATTCTGCATGCAGGAGAAGTAGCCAATCAGCGATAGGGCGTGTTCAACCGCAGAGGAGGAGAGCAGCTGCAGCTGCAGCTGCAGCAACAGGGCTGCATCTTCTTTGTCTTCTATTCATTTTTGTTTTGAAGAATGCATATTACAGGGTTAGGGTTTCTCAATGAGTTCTTTAACGTGCATTCTTCTTATATAGCGGGGGTCTCAGGAACATTAAACTGCCCCTTTAACTGCCCCGTTGCCATGACACCCTTTGACATGCTAACTCGTTTCGCATGCAGTTTGTGGCGGGTTCCCGGCTCCCGCCGCCTTCCTCTTTTTCACGCTTTCGAAATAATTTTGATTTTGCCCAAAAGCTCCAGTTCTAAACTTGGCTTCCCCCCGTCTGCGGATCGTCTTTCCAAATTCTCTCCCACACATCCCCGAGATTTCAGCCTCTCCTCCCTTCCTGTCTTTCCACCCACCATCACTCCCAGACCCGAGCCGGATCCCTCCGTTGGGCCTCATCGTTCCGCAATTTACTATCCCAAAAATAAAAAGAATTATTTTTTTGTGTAATATTATAACGTATTGCTTTGTATAGCGCCATCCTATTCCGTAACGCTGTACAACGGGTAAACAGAATGTGACAAGTAGTGCATCACATCTGGACTCAAAGAAATAAAAGGTGAGGAGGGCCCTGGTCAAAAGAGCTTACAATCTAGATATGAACGTATTAATGGGGTTTATTTACCCCGTTTAATTGATAAAGCCGTTTCCTGCTGTTTCTATACACATTATCGGGGCTTTTAGGGCCGTAGAACCCTGCGATCCCCTCATACCCAGCAAACATTCGGACCTCCTACAAAAGAGGGGCATCAGGGGAGGAGAGAGGGGATTTGGGGACGAAGGAGGGACTGTCCTTCCAAAACAGGGACACTTGGGATGGATACATATATAATAATGTGTTTGTTGTGGTTATTTATGAATAAGGTCAGATTTATGAATAAGGTCAGTATTTGGGGTCAGCAAAGAGGTTGTGCAGCAGCTGGACACTGACTGACACGTGTGTGAGTCCAGGGGCCACATGTGGCATTGTGTCTGTGACTCTGCAGACAGCAGGATCCGAGACCACGCCTCATTTCCCACCGCCGCCCCGCCCCTCTCCAGGACCCAGCCCCTGGTGCGCGCCCACCCCTTGTCTATGGGAGCCGTGCACGCGCAGTGAATCAGAGCCCAGCTCAGGCTGTGGGATTCCGGCAGAGAGCGCAGGAAAGAAAGGGAAAGGGGAGGAAGAGGAGCCCGTGGGGAGGAAAAAGAGCAGCGAGGCACCCCCGGCTGTGACCCCTTCACCCTGCAGACCCCGGGTCTGAGCATGCACAGGACCCCTTTGTTGCATATTAACTCCGGACAATGCATGCTGAGGAGGAAAGCTGCCTGCTGAGCACATTGGGGTCTGTCTGCTAAAACCCGGGTAACGTTCTCAGGGATTGCGAGGACCCCCCCCTCAGCGAGGGATCAGCAGAGGACCCCCCCCCTCAGCGAGAGATCAGCAGAGGACCCCCCCCTCAGCGAGAGATCGGCAGAGGATCCCCCAGGGAGACCCTGTAAAGAGGGTAGATCCACACGTTTGCTTGCTCTGCACAGACACCCCGCAGGAGTGGGAGATCCATCCACATTGTCCACAGGAAGGGAAAAAAACACTCGTGGAGGGAAGTGAGATGGACTATCCTACAGAATAAATGGAAACAAAACAGCTGCTTCTGCTCTGATTCCATGCCTGGAGTGTGATCTGACTCCCAGCAGAGGTGGTCCTGCGTATTTCTCTTTTCTCTCTTCTTCTAGCTCCTTGCTCTTGGACTGCCAGGCATGGAGGAGTGGAGGCAGTGCGGAAGGTGGCTGATTGACTGCAGAGTTCTGCCACCAGACCACAGGGTGGTGTGGCCCTCAGCGGTGGTTTTTGACCTGGCGCAGGCTCTGAGAGATGGGGTGTTACTGTGCCAGCTCCTGCATAACCTGTCCCCTGGATCTATCGACCTCAAGGACATCAATTTCAGGCCACAGATGTCACAGGTAAAGCGACAATATATACATATATATGTGTGTGTGCGCGAGAATGAGTATGAGTGTGAGTGTGCGAGAATGAGTATGCGTGTGTGCATGTGAGTATGAGTGTGTGTGGGTTCATCGTTAGTAGGGTCCATCACCTGCAGGGTCCTTTATACAAATTACACGCATGTGTCATACATGATTCATTTATGTTGATGTATTGGAATTCTAATACCTACGCTTTAATTCCCCTAATTGCGCTCATCGCTCCACGGCCAGTCCCTCCACGGCTGTGTCTTTTCTTTTTTTTTTTTTTTTACGTTGCCACATGGCTAGTGCCAGCCATGCTCTCTCCTGACGAGGGCCGTCTGTACGAAGATCTCTCTCCCTGGTACTGATCTCTAAATCCGTGCCGCACTGCAGGGCTCTCAAACTTCTCCTGGCTCGTTATTCCGGGGCCAGGTGAGCTGCGTTTGGTCATTTCCGAGGTATCCTCATCACATGGGGTTAATTCCTTAGTCTACGCTGGAATGTATTTTATTGAGACCCAGAAAACAGGCACAGTGGATCCCCCGATGAGTGGGAGAGTTGGGGTCCCGGCCTCCCCTTTCGGGTCCCGGCCTCCCCTTCTTGAAGACTCCAGGGGTCCCTTTCTTCGGAGAGGGACAGAGGAGATCCGGCCGTCCTGCAGGCCTTTTGGCCAGGGAGATGAAGAGCGAGTCATATACCCCTTTGCGGGGTCACCCAACCTCTTTGCGGGGTCACATAGCCCTTTGTGAGGTCACATAATCTTTTGCGGGGTCACACTGCCCTTTTGCGGGGTCTCACTACCCTTTTGCGGGGTCACACAGCCCTATTTGGGGTCTGTGCCCCTGGAAGGCGAAGTCCGGTGCCCCATTGTGGCCCTCAACGCGGGGGCTTTGGCACCGACCCTTAGGCTGGGTGTTTAAAGAATCTATAAAATTGTTTTCGTTCCGTCATAATATTTTACCAATATTTACCAAAACACTTAGAGGTTTGTATTCGTTTCCCGTCACTATGTGATTGTTGCAACAATGTTACTCATACAGGGTGCAGGGCTCTTTTGATACAGTTTCCTTCCACCTTTTGCAGAATCTCCCACAATGCTCTGGGCAGCTAATTAGGAACTGGGGAAAAAAAAAAGATCCATTACTTAAGTGACCTATGACCCCGGGGGGACCTAAGCCCCTCAGCCTGGCCATATGGCCGGGTCGTTGCGTCCGTACATGTTTATGGCAGACGATGGACTCTGTTATAATTATTCAATTATTTTAAGAACTAGAATCATTTTGACATCATCAGTGAATATCCAAATGAAATGGTCCAAAATCTCAAGTTTTTGTCCAAATGTGACGCCCTCCCACCTTATTTAATCATAAATAATAATGTATTTTTAGCCTATATATTGCGATATCCCCCCCCCCGCTGTGCTATTGGTTGAAAGAGGTTTACGGATCCCAGCGTGAGTCGTCCAAAAAACTCTCAGATTCAAAGAAATCGTAATTTACGCCCCCCCCCACAAAAAATGTCATTTGTAGAATACATTTTTTTTTTTTATAATAAAGTAGTCTTTGTTTGAGATGAGCGCCGTAGATTATTCCAAGCCGTTGCTGGGGTTGGTTGGTTCGGTGGGGCGTTTGATGTGGAAGGGGTTAATTCTAGGGGCAGAATGTCAGCCCTCGCTGTCGGATTGCCCCGCGTGGCAGATGCCGCTGACTGCATTGTGCAGTATAACGCAGCCTCGTTGCCGGGTCTTCGGGGAATTATATGCTATAAGGGAAACATATGGAACGCCTAGCACTGGGACGGCAGTTACATTAACCCTTCCTGGGCTGGAGTAGCACGCAAAGCGTGCTGATGATCCAAATCTTCCTGGCGCGTAAAGAGTTAAGCGTGGAGCCTGTTATAATAGTAATTAGCATCATAATTTTCCGGTGATTTATGAGGTGAGCCGATTGGGTGTTTAGTGGTTCCTCGTGGGAGGGTTTGGCTGTGAGTGGCGCCAGGGGAAGGCGTCGGACGCAAATCCGTGTCTTGCGATTGGTCGGCAGCTTCCTGCCCCTTCGATCCTTTCCTTCGGTTATCAGATAGCCTCTTCCTAGATATGTTGGGTCCAGGACTTTAGGCTCCTCTAAGGTCTTCATTCCTTTAATTGTTTAATTAAAATATTCACGGAATAACGAAATGCGTGTAAAGTTCCAATTTTTAACCCAAAATCAAATGATCCCGTAGATTCTACATACGTGGCACATAACACGCGTGTACATACTAACCCCTCTATGATTGATGGAGACGTATAACCCGAATGGGAAAGGTGAGCCCGCTTGGGACTTCGCTGTCTGGTTATTGGACGACGGGCTGATCCTTAAACCCCATTGGCTGCGTCATTTGGACATTGGTATTCCAATCCAGACCCTTATTGTTGTAAACCTCGCTGAATAATAACCTCTCGTTTCCTAGAGGGGCAGATCACGTGATGTCAATACATTAGATGTAATGTAAGGAAGTTTTATTTTACTGAGAGGGTGGGAGATACATGGAGCAGCCTCCCAGCACAGGTGGTAGAGGTTAATACAGTGAGGGGATTAAACATGCATGGGATAGACATACGGCTCCTGAATCTAAGACGAGACCAACGACTGATTAAGGTTTGAGTCTTTACAGCAGGAGAAACGGACTGATTTAGATGGGGGGCCGGATGGGGCCGATCTGCTGGCAGACTCTAGGTTTTTAATATGTCAGATTATTTCTAGAGGAGAGGGAGGCGGAAGAACCCAAGTTCCTCTTGAAGGACGGCAACGAAAGCTGATGCCGGGGAATCTGTTTCTCTTCAAGTGGCACAGAAAAGGTTAAATCATGAATAATTGCGATTTATAGTAATGGTTATTATTAATAATCATTTATTTTAATAGCGCCAACAATTCCCGCAGCGCTTCTTACAGTCCCTACATTCAAAGGGTCTGACAGAACTGAGGGAGTAAGATGAGCCGATACATTAGCTACAGATGGCCCGGCACGTGAGCTGACAATCTATAGGTGTTTGTTATTTGCTCTTGGAATGCAGGGGATTTTGTTCTCTTTTGGGTGGATTGAAGTGTTTTTTGAAGGCACTGCAGCACCGCGTGGCATTATGATGTAATAATGCTGTTGTGTTTACATTGGGTATTGCACCAATATGCGTCTCATCCGTTACAGGATCACCGGGGGGCTATTACAGCAGCCAGACCCCCGGAACCCGCTGATTTACCCCTTTTCAGTGTGTTGGGGTATAAATATACTGATTTGGGGCTTTTTTATACCCAAAACCTATAGCTGGCGGATGCCCCCCCCCCTATTTTCTACCTTTGCTGTCCCTTCTCTTAGAGATAGTAAATGTTATTGATAAATACTTCTTTTTCTATGACATCACATCTGTTGGTGACATCATTTCAACTGAAGAAGAGACCACAGAGGTCCTGGAAGTCTATGCAACTTTATATCTTTTCTTTTGTTTGTGTTGGCCCAATAAAAAGACTCGTTGGTGACATCACTAACATTTGCGGGATAGCGGCGTGTTTTTTGCGTTGTACAGCGCTGCAGAATATGACGCCGCTATATAAATCAATAAAATATTTATCAGGACGGGGCTGTCCAACTTCCGATGTCGTCATCCTCCAAACAGTCTTGGATGATGCCCGATGAAGCTGGATGTTTTAGTCCTGCGACAGCTGGGGGTTGATGTTGGGCAGATCTAAAGAATGTAAACTCCATGTTTGTACTTTACAGAGAGGGTGGTAGTGAAGTGGAACAGCCTCCCAGCAGAGGTGGTAGAGGGTAATAAACATGCATGGGATAGACATACGGCTCCTGAATCTAAGACGAGACCAACGACTGATTAAGGTTTGAGTCTTTACAGCGGGAGAAACGGGGAGACTAGACGGGGGCCGGATGGGGCCGATCTGCCGCTGGGTTCTCTTTTTCTTTATAACTCAATAATGTGATCTTAATCCTCCCGTGTTTATTTTATGGGAAGTCCTTGATGATAAAAGGCAATAACCATGGAGACGGGGCAAGGTCACCGAGCACGACGATCCCCAACCCCCCCCCCGCAAACCACAGCAGTTCTAACTATTATTATTATTATTATTATTTATTGATTAAGCCCCAACATATTCCGTAGCGCTGTACAATGTAAAGCTTAATGTGGGTGCTTAACAAATACATAACCCAGGGCCCCGGTGCTGCCATCCGGCCTCATGGCACTTCCATGCAACGTTCCCGGCAGCAATGGCGGGCTCCTGGGGGCCGCTCGTGATACATTAATAAATGATATGGGCGGAGACCTGAAGGAGTAACGAGGGGCCGCAGAATATGAAAGCTACGAGTAGAATGAACAGAGCGGGCGGCATCTGCTGGGCTTTCGCTCGTGGACCAGGAAGGACGCTTTTCCCTTTTGCGTCCTTCTCTCCGATTCTGGGCAGAGGGGACCCTCGATTAGAGCGATGGGGGGGAAACGTTGTCCCCGTGGTGCGCAGAGATGGGGAACGGAAGAAGTTGCCGTGGAAGAGAATATTGATTAGGTTTGCCACATGCTGCCGCCTCGCGGGTTGGCCGGTTAGGGTCCGTCCGCGAGAGGACACGGTGTGCTCTGAGGAGCTTTGAGCTCTCGCCGGTGCCAGCCCTCTCCGTGTCTATTGAGACATTCTGTGAATGAAGCTGATTGTCCCTGCGTGTTCCCGGCGAGAGGTCCGCGCCGCGCTTCGCCTGCCGGTTTAATGAAGAACGCTATTGTCCGATATCAAAGCCGCTACTTGGGAAATCCCGCTGAGGTTTTTTCCTCTCCTCGTCGCACGAAAAAAAAAAAGCAAATCTTTCCAAGAGAGAAATCAAAGGGGTCCGCTTGGCGGGGATCTGGACGCAGGACCCCGCTGTCCGTCATTCAGAGATGTTCTGCAGAACAAGCGGCTCTTGTGTCCGGGCCGGTTGGCCGTTATCTCCACCGTCCGTAATATAAAAAAAACAAGGCGGCTGATACTGTGCCTTTCAGTGTAGGGTATTCTGGCCTAGGACCACTAGTCCTTGGGGGCCGTAGCCCCTCTGCCGCATAACACCCTATTGGTTGATCAGGCTCTGTGTAGGGTCACTAGTCAACCGGCCCGTTAACACTATGGAGGGCTCCTGCCGGTTCGGCACAGCTCTTTGTAGAGTCCTTAGAAGTTGGAGCACCCGGGTGTGACTTCATATCCCAACGTTACTCAGTAAGGATGGCGGTGGAGGTGGGGGGGTGGCGTGTGGCGGTGTCCTGGCTTGGGCTGAGGGGTGTCCCAAAAATCAATCCTCCGCAACCAACCGGGCCTTTGGGAGGCGGAAAAGGGAGAGAACTTCAGGACAGGAAGCTGATTGGATAATGCTGGCTCTGCCACGGGCTGCCACCGGTCTAATAGTCCCTTTAAACCAAATATCTCTAAAAGAACTATTAAAGAAAAGGAAACGTATGATAATGAGACGGATGGCTGAATCTAGAAAGGCGATCCTGATATAATTGCCCCTTGTTAGAGTTTGATACCCTTTCCGGCGGGGTAATTGGGAGTCTCCGTTGTGAGGGTGGCATCTGCCACCCGAAAGAGGCTTATGAGTAATGGTGGTATTAATGGGAACTGAGTTTTCATTTCCCCCGGTAGGGATTTACGTGCGGATTGGTGCGCGGCTACACCGAAGAAACCGTATGGAGTGAGTTTAACCCTCTAAACTCTGGAATCTTATTAAGCGGACTCCGCTCGGCGTGACTATAACCGTGTGATCCGCCAAAGGGTTAAAGGTTTCCGTAATCCCTCACCTGCGGGTTTTAATTTCTGCAGATTTTGTTCTGATCTCGGCTTTATATTAAATCCGATTGAGAAGAAACACGAGATCTCCAAATTACCCTCATGATGAAATAAATCCCCCGGGACGGGGCATTTTACGATCGGAATCGGAGATCGTCAAAAATACGCACTAAGACAGCGTGTGATTTATGTGGCAGAATACCTTATTTTGAGGGCGTTTAACCCTTTTATGGGCTCGTGATGCGCCTGCTAGGAACGATTTAAAAGTGTATCATGTTACCACTAAGCTTCTAACGGCTTCTGCGAGACGGCATTTAATCTTCGTGATACCCCATAAAGTTTGAACCGTGGCCAGATACCCAGGTTTTTTCCCAAAAACACATAATGCTTTTAAAATATTAAAGTTCTGTAGGATATTTCCATAAGTTTATTTAAATACATATATTCTTCTTTTATTACTATGTAAGTAATTTCATATTTCCAGCGTCCTTAAGTGTCAGATGACTTCTCGTTCCTCTGGGGCGGTCTTTTGATAATAAAGTAGGTTGTTTAGGCCCCTCCTACCCCCTGGTACTGCCCATCTAACCCGACTCCACCTCTTCCATAATAAATATGTGGGGCAGAGTTGCAATCAGAGCGGTACAATCAGTACACAGCTTGTAAAGAACAATAGCTATCATTGGCTGTTGTGAACATGGGGCAGGACAGCGTGAGGAGCATATGGTAGGATGAGCAAGGGGGCCCTGCCTTTAGGCTTGTATTGGGCCCCATGACTTCCGATGGCGGCCATGTTTGAAGGATTCCATCTGTGTCCATGGCTCCTGAAAAACTTACTATGGCTGTCGCTTATCTCCAACACTCCAACAGTTTCCCGTTTCAGTTCCACAATATTTGTGATAGATTTAGAGCAGAGGATGATGGGACTTGTAGTTGCATGAGCTGGAAATGTGCAAAGCCTTCCTACTCCTTGGGCATATAAGACTTGCCTACAGCGCATGAGACTGGTGCCGCCATTGACATTCCCGCCGGGCATTTAATACAATGAACTCCATGATTAATAGGGTCTCGGGAACATTGTCCCCGCAGGCAGCGTCTCTCTTTTTTCTGTACAGAAACCCAATTATTCCAGAATTATTGTCATTTTTCTGAGTGAAGGGAGCGGAGAGAATGATGGATCTCATGGAGTTTCCTTCACGCGTTTCGGCAAAGGTAGATCAAGTGATCAAAATGTTCAGGTTTGAATTTCTCTTACTGCGAAAATCTACGCGGAGGAAAGAGGGGCATCAGGGGAGGAAAGAAGGAAACGGGAAGAAAGAAGGACATCAGGGGATGAAAGAGGGGCATTGGAGGAGGAGAAAAAGTTATATTTAAATCTTGACCATACTTGGTATCATCCAGGCTTCACCGTTGATGTGGGTGGGCGGTCCCACTGATGTGGGTGGGCGGTGCAGCTGATGTTGCGGAAAAGTGGTGGGCGTGGAGTGGGCGTGTCTCAGTGCTGTTTCTCGGTGATGACCCGGAGAAGCCGGGAGTCGCAGCGCTGCTCCCGCGAGCCGGAGCGTTTCCAGATACGATCACGACGGATAATCTTGGCGATGGAGGGAATTCCGTTAAATTCAGGCCGTTACGTTTTATCGTTTTGTCCGCGTTTTCTCAATATTTCACATCCGGATTACCGCGGCATTCCCTCCCCTCTATCGCTAGTTTTTAATGGCTTTATGAAGTGGAATACAATACAAAGTGGTGATTAACCTTGTTAGCGGTGAGCCGTCTAACGTCTTCCTCTTCCTCACCCACACCTTCTTAATTTTCCTGTTTAAGGTGGAATTTCATTAAAATAAAAGCATAAAATAAATAAATAAAAAATAATAATAAATAATATTCCCAATGAGAATGATAGACAACCTGAATTTTACCGGAATTTTTATTGAATTCCTAGTGCTTCTGTGCAATTCCTGAACTTCATTTTGTTGTAGATAAATTTGTCCGCCCGACTACCGCAAAGGCAGCTGTTTTATTTTTTTTGTGGGTTTTTTTACATTTTTTTTTATTTTTTGCACGGATAGTTCAAATATGCCGTCGAAAAGACCAAAACCGAACATAGAACATTTTGTGTGAAGAGCGTTTCAGGCCAGGCTGGTAGCAGCTGTCACATCTGATCAGGACTTAGCCTGGAGGTTCGCACATAGACGTAGAAATAGTGGAAGGCAGGGGGTTTGCGCATGTTCCTGGCTTAAGGTGATGGCACCGCCGGTAATTTGTTACATCAGAACAGCTGCAATTTCAAATCACATCTATATTTATTTAAAAATAATCATATTAAAAAAAAAAAAAGAATAATCTGTGGAAAAACTTGTGCCAGAATCCTTTCACTTTTAGCTCTATTCCTTCACTATTTTTTTATTGAAAAAAAAAATATTTTTATTTAACACCCAATCAAAAAAAATAAATAAATGCATTGGCATTGGCGCTGGGGGGTTATATTACTGTATACAGCGCTGGGGGTTATATTACTGTATACAGCGCTGGGGGGGTTATATTACTGTATACAGCGCTGGGGGTTATATTACTGTATACAGCGCTGGGGGTTATATTACTGTATACAGCGCTGGGGGTTATATTACTGTATACAGTGCTGGGGGTTATATTACTGTATACAGCGCTGGGGGTTATATTACTGTATACAGAGCTGGGGTAGTTATTACTGTATACAGCGCTGGGGGTTATATTACTGTATACAGCGCTGGGGGGTTATATTACTGTATACATTGCTGGGGGGGTATATTACTGTATACAGCGCTGGGGGTTATATTACTGTATACAGCGCTGGGGGTTATATTACTGTATACAGCGCTGGGGGTTATATTACTGTATACAGCGCTGGGGGTTATTACTGTATACAGTGCTGGGGGTTATATTACTGTATACAGCGCTGGGGGTTATATTACTGTATACAGCGCTGGGGGTTATTACTGTATACAGTGCTGGGGGTTATATTACTGTATACAGCGCTGGGGGTTATATTACTGTATACAGCGCTGGGGGTTATTACTGTATACAGTGCTGGGGGTTATATTACTGTATACAGTGCTGGGGGTTATATTACTGTATACAGCACTGGGGGGTTATATTACTGTATACAGCACTGGGGGGTTATATTACTGTATACAGCGCTGGGGGGTATATTACTGTATACAGCGCTGGGGGTTATATTACTGTATACAGCACTGGGGGGTTATATTACTGTATACAGCGCTGGGGGGTTATATTACTGTATACAGCGCCGGGGGTTATTTCCTTCGTGTTATAGAGAAGTAACATACTCCGGAACGAGTCTGGCCCCGTGTAGCGCCGCGTTATGTAACGGATGAAGGCCGGTTCAGAAGCTTACGCTAATCTGGATTTTTAATCAACCATCATAAGCATCAAAGTGACTTTTCAGGTTGAGTACAGGACAGGCTTAACCGGTTATCGCTCTGGCAGCGCCGTTATTTGTTTTATTGTAATGATATTTTCTCTGCTCGGGTCTTTCTTGGTGTAATCGTCGTGTAAATTAACACAGAGTTAAAGTTGGCCAAAATTAAAACCAGAAGACAAGAGCGTGCTCGTTAAAAAGCCGTATTATATATAATATATCACATGCCGGGGTAAAGGGGGTATCATTTCATTGTTCCGGTTTCCACCTGCAGGGATTGGATCCTTTCGGGACGTCACCCCCCCGAGGACCTTTTGGATATTAGATTAGGATGATTTGATGAATTGCTTTTGTCCCCGACCCGAGCCTTTCATCTTTCATTGCCAAACCGATTATGTCTCGCCACGACCAATACTGCGCCGAGGAATCCTTTTTCTGTACTGCCCCTGACACCTCTGCTGGGAAGCTGTTCCTTACATAAGGGTTAAATTCCAATATTGGGCTCCTAAAGCAGGTTTCCCTTTAATCCTCATCCTCGGTAACGCCGGCTCAAACCGCGCGTTCGTCTTCCACGCCCCGTGTAAATGGAGAAAGTTAATGTGTACGCTCTGCCGAGGAAAATGAGTTTATCCCCGGATAACTCGTCTCCGCGGAGCAGATGCGATGATTGTCTGATAATCTCGTTTTGTGCGCTGCCTCTTTGGCGTTGCCACCAACCCCCGGCTTTTCACGAAACCGCTTTACTGAAATAACAGATCGTTGAAAAGCCATAAAGCTTGGATTGATTGGCAAGTGAAGAATAATGCTGCTTCCTCGCAGTAAATGGACGAAGGTCATGCTGTGAAGAAGTAGAGAAGAAGAAACATTGCTTTAGAATAGGGTGTCCTGTTTATGGGGCGAAGCATCGACGCAGAAAGAGATGAAGTGACTGTTTCAGGTCTCGGTATCTTATTAGGGTTTTAGGATATCAGAAACATTTAATCATCTCAAGACAATAACTTTTACTTATTTTTATTTTTAAAATTGATTTTGTGGCCCATCTGCTAAAAAAAGTTACTTTGAGAGACCACGGTTGAAGGACAACTGATGGTGGCCATGAGAATTTGGTTGTGAAGGACCATATAAGTATGGTTTGTACATCGGTTCATCGTAATCCAGGCTGCTACATGTTGGATGAGCGTGCACTAAGTGTATCATCAGTAGATCTTGTGGTTTTCCTTGATGCGGACCATCCATGTTCTTGGTGTCTTCAGGATGAGGATAGAGGAACATTAAGGTGGCTTCAGGACCTGTTGAGTTGACGTGAACCCCTTGGGATGACTCTGCGCATATCTTTAATAATACATGTTTTGTCCTGATATGATTAAAAATTCCATTTAAGAATATTGTGATGGAACCTACAATTTTCAGTAGGAGTTAGAGCTTTTAAAGCTACTAATAGGCAGCTGTTGGGTTTTGGGCTTTGGCAGAATGTCCATCGTGCTTTATTTCATGCTTGCTTTTAACCATCTACTTCGCCTACCCCTTCCGAAGACACTCGATTGATTTTTTTTTTTAGCGTAGGCGAGACCTCGGTCTGTTTTATATTTTGTTGGGTTTTTTTTATTGAATGGTTCCGGGAAAGTTGGAGACAGTTAACCGACATCTGCTTCTGGTTTCTGTTGGGAGTTCCACCTTGATGGTTCCTTCATTGAATCCAAGTATTAATTCAGGACATGGAATAGACTTTCGTCTCTGTTTACGCGCCAATTACGGTGTTCGTGTTTTGCTCGATGCCAAAAGAGTTTAGGAAGAATAATGTCCAAAGTATGTTATTTTGTCGTGTTATGTTGATGTCCTTCCTTTGTATAGGAAAACGGGCGATTTAAAATGCTTTATACCCCATCTGTCAAAAGCATGTTTCATGTCCTACCAACTACATCACGGTCTGTCCCGAGATCTACGGAAAATAAATTCATTGTCCTGTTAGAAACATTCTTTCCCTGAACAGACAGCCGGTTACGCTTTATGACGGCTGTTGATGTGGGGGAGGAGCACCAGGGTATGATGTCATATCCCGGCGCTTGGCACCAAGGAAGGTAGTGCAGGGGGGGGCTATGCTGGGTCAGGCCTGGGACATCACCGAAGATCATTGCGCCGCTGATAAGCATATAGATTCTCACTTGTTTATGCGTAGCATTGGACCGTTTCTCCCGGGCGTTACGTTTTCTTTATACGAGGTCAACAGCCCTTCTGTACCGTTGGGTTTCTCAGTGTTCTTTGTTGAGTTCCCGTGCTTGTAGAGTATCCTGGTAACCTGCTTCCGTGATGGAACCTCCAGGGAGAACTTCAAAGGCTTTCGGTGGGAAGGAGGGTGACGGGAAGAATGATTTGTAGTAGACGTGTAAGCCTTGGCACTTGGCCAACGTCCATGGATCACGGCCAGGTCTCGTGTGTGTGGGCTTTTCAGGAAAGGCCCTTCCACTGATAGAAAGAGGATGCTTTGGGACAAAACAAGCCAGGCTGCTTCTTTTTACTTTCCATTGTAAACATTCTGCAAAAGTCTCTGGAATTCGGTTGGTTTGTCTGCTCTTTTAACATTAAATTTATGTCCCGGTGTGAGTGCGAAAACCGGTCAAAGGGTGAAAGTAGAGCGAAGAGAGAATCTCTTATGAAGATGTTGGTGGTATTTTAATCATTAATGACATTGATAGTGAAGCTTCCATTCTTTTTGGCCACAGGTCAAAGGGCAGAAGCTTTCCTGAATCAGAGTATTGAATGTTTCTGCATTAGAATGACAGATCTATTCTTTTAGAATGTTGAGTGTTTTCCATTAGAACCTTGAATGTTTTCTTTCAGAATGTTGAGTTTTTTAGAGTGGAATGTAGAATAACGTCTCTTTTTAAAATGTGCATGTTTTAGATTTGAATGTAGACTTTGTCCTTTAAGAATGCTTCATATTAGAATTTAAAATGTGCTCTCGTAGTACGCTGCTTGTTTTTCGATTAGAATGTGGTGTGTGATTTGAGAATGTTGATCTTTGGATCTGAGACCTGTACACTTAATGCTTCTCGCTCAGCCCTTTAATAAACAGCTTAAACAGTTTTATTAAACAAACATATTATAAAGCAGTGTTTCTTCTTGTGTCGATGAAGCGCATATGATGTGAGGGGTTCAGATGGCTTGCTTCAGACGGGAGAATAAGGCGTCTCGCTGGAGCTGACTGTACTGGCTAACAGTCTGTGGGTCTAGCTGCTCAGAGTACCGGCTGACTGTGTGCTGGATGAATTGTTCACAGTACCGGTTGACTCCGAATTGGCTGAGTTACTCACAGCACCGACTGACTCTTTGTTGGTCGAGCTGCTCAAAGTACCGGTTGACTCTATATATTGGCCAAGCCGCTCAAAGTACCGGCTCACTCATTGTTGGCCGAGTTCCTCACAGCCCTGACTGACTCTTTGTTGGCCGAGCTGCTCACGGTACTGGCTGACTCTTTGTTGGCCGAGCTGCTCACAGTACCGGCTGACTCTTTGTTGACTGAGCTGCTTACAGTACCGGCTGACTCTTTGTTGGCCGAGCTGCTCACAGTACCGGCTGACTCTTTGTTGACCGAGCTGCTTACAGTACCGGCTGATTCTTTGTTGGCCTTGCTGCTCACAGTACCGGCTGACTCTTTGTTGACCGAGCTGCTTACAGTACCGTCTGACTTTGTTGACCGAGCTGCTTACAGTATCGGCTGACTCTTTGTTGGCCGAGCTGCTCACGGTACCGGCTGACTCTTTGTTGGCCTAGCTGCTCACGGTACTGGCTGACTCTTTGTTGGCCGAGCTGCTCACGGTACCGGCTGACTCTTTGTTGGCCTAGCTGCTCACGGTACTGGCTGACTCTTTGTTGGCCGAGCTGCTCACGGTACCGGCTGACTCTTTGTTGGCCGAGCTGCTCGCAGTACCGGCTGACTCTTTGTTGGCCGAGCTGCTTGCAGTACCGGCTGTTTCTTTGTTGGCCGAGCTGCTTGCAGTACCGGCTGACTCTTTGTTGGCCGATTATTTTCATTGTTTCCATCCACTCCTTTTGCAACGATCCCTAACCCGTAACGCCAAATGCTTGTAGTTTTTCTGTTTTTCAATCACAAGTAGGGTTTTTTTCTAAGAATTTTTACATATTTTTGGAACTTTGAATTTTAGCAGACTCTTCCTGCATGGCCGGTCCTGTTTCTTGAAGGTACTTTTTGAGAGGGGACGCTTCGCTCCGCAGGACACGCGGCAAACTTGTAAACATCTCTATGAATCCCGCTCACCCTGATTTCAGCCGATAACACGAATCAGGAGTGACAGGTGCCTTATAGCGAAATATTTTACCCGTCTAGTGAGATTTTTAAGAGTTTTTTCTTCGTTTTTAGAGTACATGAGGCATGAGTTTATAGAGTGAACATAACTGGTTTTGTTATCTAACTGGTTTTGTTGTTGTGCGCATGTATTTGGTTATATGCAGAGACACAGAGCTCTTAAAGAAACATGGTATCGGGTGGATAAAGTGATATATCCAGTGTCTCGTTAGGTTTGAGGTCATATATAGATTATATGTGTAATGTAAGATAGATTTGCTTTACTGAAAGGGTGGTAGATAAGCGGAACAGCCTCCCAGCGGAAGTGGTAAAGGGCAATACATTGAGATTTAAACATGCATGGGATAGGCATATGGCTCCTAAATCTTACACAAGACCAACCACTATGAGTCTTTAAAGGCTTTATGGCCTCTTTATGAAACAAAACACCAAAGACATCTCTAATGATTTTATCATACCCCCCTCCCCCGTACCGTATACGCTATAAGGAGCGCCTCTCTTATAATGGGTGGCGAAGCGCCCCCGCTGAGTCATCAAACGCGTCTTCCTGCCCCTCTCTTGCCGGGTATTAGTGCCGACAGCCACGGCCTGCTTGCTGCCTCCGCTTCCCAGGAGAAGATTTGAAGTTACCTGCTGGTCGCTCCAGACGTTGAATAATTCATTGCGCGGCTGAAATGTTCCCGAGCTCGCTGGGCAGGCGGCCCCTTCCTCGGTTGCCAAATGCGCTCCCCGCGTGGCCAGACGTTACAGCTCATTATATTATTTTGCCGATTCGAGTCATTTCAGTTACGTTTCCTCTGCGGAGAACAGCGTTTAATATGCGATTTCTGATGTTCTGCAAAGCTGTCCGGGTGGCGTTAAATCTTCTAAATTCCATTTTATCTTAAATTTGTTTTCATTTATTGTTGGAAGGTTTTGTAAATGGAGAGTATCAGAGCCAGAGGTTTAGGAGCAGAAGAAATGATTAGAACTATTGGTTCCAGAGAGAATGGATTCTGCGTCATCCTTGTTTTGGAGGACCAGTCCCTTGATGCCCCTCGTTCCTCCCTTGATGCCCCTCGTTCCTCCCTTGATGCCCCTTTTTTCTAGGAGCCCAGAATGTGTGCTGGGTATGAGGGTATCACAGGGTTCTACAGTGCCCCTCTTTGGTCCTTTGGAATGTTTATATCATGAAGCTGGGGTAGTTTGTCAAGGTCCCTGGTGAGACCAGCTCTAGATGGTTCAGCATCACAATATTGAGGGGCACAAGATCCTCTCTTGCAAAGACCTATTATCCAAGCACTGGGTGATGTGATCGATAGTCCAGTTACCCCTTAGGTTCTTGGAAAGACGAGGACACTGGATTTGGGAGGTTGGCTGGGCCCCCGGTCCACGGCCGGACTGGCGATCACATTGTGGCCCTGGCACTTTAGGTACCAGTTCGATATGCCCTTCCACACGCTATGTTCTTATCCTCATGTAGTGTGCGGCTGGGCATATCCGCACACAGATCAGGTAAATATGGGGTACTGATGGCCAACAGTCCTTGCCAACAGTCCATTGCCCCTTCCGCCCTTGTCGAGAAACTTAGACTTCTTTGGAGAAAGATGACCTCCATTGCAGTCGGTCTTGTCTAGTTTCTTGAACCATGAAATTTCCTTACTGGCCCCTAACATACAGTATGGGGGTTATATATGGAATGCGGTTATACCCCGGCCTTCTTCCTAACATACTATATGGGATCCTACATAAAGCTGGCTCTATAAACATCTTATGATGTAATGAGTAGTCGGTAATCTAATCGTTTGGGCTTATTTTTTATATTGTTCTCCACAAGCTCCGAAGAGATGTCCTCCTTTCCCACGAATACATTATTAACGTTCTAGAATTCCGTGAGATCCTGTAAATGCTGAACTTAGTAAATTAACTTCTTTCTCTTCTTTTTAATTCCAGTTTTTATGCCTGAAGAACATCAGAACGTTCTTAAAGGTTTGCCACGATAAGTTCGCGCTGAGGAACTGTGACCTCTTCGACCCCTTCGACCTGTTCGATGTCCGAGATTTTGGGAAGGTAAGAACTCGTATCTCAGGTTTCTTTTCATGGCTACCGTGCACTTAGTTTAACCACTTAAATTCTGGAGGCTTTTCACCTGCCTTAAAGTGAGGTTCTCTTCCACCTGTTTCCTCAATGCCTTGGGGTATTTAAATGAAGACATATGCTCCTTCAAAAAGGAGGAAATATCACAGGAACTTACTATTAGGAGCCCTGCTTAGAGTGAACTACATGGATCATTAACTTAGAGCAATGAAAATAACGATAATGTAAAACGCGTCGGGTGGAAAAAAAACAGCTTGAGGAAATGGTCTTCTGAAAGAGTCCTGTTTTCTGACCGAGGTCGGGGGAGGTTGGGTTTGAATAGATACAAGACTTTCGGGTTACCCCTCTCCTGTAAGGGCATAGGGAACCCCCCCGTAAGAATTTGGGCTTATTGGACTTATGAAGCCATCACCCCTAACGATATGAATGTAGGAAGTATATACTCCAGAACCTTGACCTCGGCATTATAAAAGCAGTAAGAGGAGTTTATCTCCTCTTAATCAGAAAAAGATAAAACACGGCATATTTATTTCATCTAGTTAATTTATTTTATTTATTTATGTTTCCATCTATATTTTGCGTTCAGCGGGACCACCAAACCATATCAGATTCAATCATATTAGTTAAAGCGGTGAACCCCGTCTCGAAGGGCTACGAACACAATTAAAAATTAATAAGGCTCAGAATTCTATACATAATAAATTGAGCTAAAACAAGGAAGATTTTTTTATCGAATTATCCCGAATTGTACCTTTTTGGTACATCCTCACAGTCGCATTATGATACGACATACGGACCGGGAGAAGAAAAAAACAACCAACCCAATAATATCTTGTACTTTCCTGCGTCGTGGCTCTTCAACCTGCGCAGACGGCACCTTCTCTGACAGCTGCTTTTGGTCCGATGAGCAGAGCGCGGATGAACAATAAAAAATACACTTTTCTACGCATTGCTAGCTTACTAACACTAAATGTATTTTTAACTCGATGCGATGTGCCGAAGCTTTTCCGTTGGCTTTGTTCTTTCGGGTTTGCATCATGGCCGTTCCTGGAAGGGTTTCTGCCCTAGGAAGATTCCGGAAGCTTCTCGGGTTCTAGAATTTCTCTGGAAGCGGCTCGTATTATAAAATTCTGCCCTTGTTTTGTAACTCTGGAGGTGTCGCTCCCCACTGTAGATAATACATTATAATTCCGGCGGTCCTACGTTGAAGGTGCTTGACGAGGTCCTAATGATGCCACCATTCCTGTGCCAGATGTCAATCATTTCACACCAGCCCCAGGGGGGAAAAAAATGTATGAAAAAAGGTTGGTTAGGGAAAAAAATCCATTATTTCGAGCATACACGAGGATTCGTTCTGTGCTGGCCCAATGGAATACAGTCTTAAGGTGGATCTCGAAGGTTGGTGGCAGAACGGCCCGTTGGCCAACGTGTTCTCCCATGAATGACTGCCATAGATTGTGACGCATGTTACCAATGACACCATAAACGTAATCTATGGTGTATGTAATACCGTAATAACAATTTAACATTTTAAGTGCCAGCAGCGCTTATGCTGAAAGCGCTTATACTCAGGTCCAACAATCATTCTTCTGTTACGAGTCAAACAAACCCAACAAGGAGGGTCCAAACAATGTTAGAATTGTGTCTTCAGAGTAGGAATTCTGTATATAAACGGAATGTTTACAAAGTAATATTTCTAAATAATATATATATTTATACCTATACCATGCGCTGCATATTTGGGGTCCGAGAGAAGATTAGGGGTTCAGATAAAGCGTTAGACATGCGCCGCTCCTCTGCTCTTCTAGGAGCAATAAAGCAACCCTCCAGTCTGCGTAAAATCCTCTTTAATTCTGTCTTTAAAGGTGCAAGAAGGGAATTATTAACTAAGTCGTTGTGTTTAAAGAGGTGTCTTGGGTAGGAGCGGTTTTACAATCTCTTAAGACGCAATGTGTGCCCCCCGTGCGTCGGACGCCCTGCCGCTGTGTGCATATCCGAGCGGGGAGGACATTAGCATGGATCTATCTGCGTTCCATGCATTATTCATCTCCACTCTTTGTAGGAAATAATAAACTCTTCTGAGAGTCGGCATCTGCCAGTTAATCGGGGGGTCCCGTGGACGGGCTGCGCCGCGGTAACTGGAATAGATTACGGGAATGATCATCATAAGGGCCGACTGTGTACTCGGCGCTGATCCTGCTGGGTCAATAAACCCAGCTGGTGATAAGTCAGGCTTCCGACAACAGCTTTCAAGAATATTTAAAGTACCGGCTGATGAACGGGAACGCGTGTTATCCGTTAATCGTGACGACTGTATGTAGTGATTCAACCCAAACGGCTCTAATACCGGCCCTCGTGGACACCTTGACTTGCCATTATTTAAAGATACGCATGATTGAGCCACCTGCATTCAAGCAGGGATATCAACCATAACATAGTGGGGGCAAAAGCACCAACTGGGAGTCTTATATATGATCACAACAAATAAATATTTACTCATACGGGTACAACAGGAGCGGAGGGCCGTGCCCATGAGCTTACGATCTAGCTTTACGACATACAAAACCCCTGGCTTAATGTGAGTCCAATAAATAATTAATAACATTTGATTATTTCGCACTGATATAGTATGGGATTTTAGACGCGTTACAGAGAAGATCAGAGTTCTGTGTAGTGATAATCTTTCAATTATCTGTTCATTTTTCTGGAGAGAGGGAAAAAAAGAGAAATGAAAAAAATAATAATCATGGAAAATGTGTTTTTTTGCGCATTTACACTAAAACCTTTTCTTCGTTGCGCTTGTTCTGTTTTCTCCCTGTAATCTTAATAAAATCCTGCTATCAGTTGCTATAGGAACGGTGTTTCTTACAGTAATATATTATAGTGTCGCTCGGCATCACCGCACCGCCTCTGTTCATGAATTTATATATTTAAAGGGACACTACGGCCCTTTATCACTCCCATCACTCCTGTGCTCCAATGGCCCTTTATCACTCCCATCACTCCTGTGCTCCAGTGGCCCTTTATCACTCCCATCACTCCTGTGTTCCAATGGCTCTTTATCACTCCCATCACTCCTGTGTTCCAATGGCTCTTTATCACTCCCATCACTCCTGTGCTCCAATGGCCCTTTATCACTCCCATCACTCCTGTGCTCCAATGGCCCTTTATCACTCCCATCACTCCTGTGTTCCAATGGCCCTTTATCACTCCCATCACTCCTGTGTTCCAGTGGCCCTTTATCACTCCCATCACTCCTGTGTTCCAGTGGCCCTTTATCACTCCCATCACTCCTGTGTTCCAGTGGCCCTTTATCACTCCCATCACTCCTGTGTTCCGATGGCCCTTTATCACTCCCATCACTCCTGTGTTCCAATGGCCCTTTATCACTCCCATCACTCCTGTGTTCCAATGGCTCTTTATCACTCCCATCACTCCTGTGTTCCAGTGGCCCTTTATCACTCCCATCACTCCTGTGTTCCGATGGCCCTTTATCACTCCCATCACTCCTGTGTTCCAATGGCCCTTTATCACTCCCATCACTCCTGTGTTCCAATGGCTCTTTATCACTCCCATCACTCCTGTGTTCCAGTGGCCCTTTATCACTCCCATCACTCCTGTGTTCCAGTGGCCCTTTATCACTCCCATCACTCCTGTGTTCCAATGGCCCTTTATCACTCCCATCACTCCTGTGTTCCAATGGCCCTTTATCACTCCCATCACTCCTGTGTTCCAATGGCCCTTTATCACTCCCATCACTCCTGTGTTCCAATGGCCCTTTACCACTCCCATCACTCCCGTGTTCCAATGGCACGTTGTGTTCGCTGATCCGAGTTTAAGTTTAAAAGGATAATTGATGGTTAGAAACCCTTTTGTAATTATGTTACAGCCAGAAATGTCCTTGTTTTCCATGAAAACAGCTGAGTGACCCCAAACTACTGAACAGTAATGTGTGTCTGTCACTGTCTGTGTGTGTGTCTGTGTGTGTGTTTGCGTGTTTGGAAGGTATGCCCTTTGTACACTAGTTTGCTGTTGTTATCGTAGTCGTACTTTGTATCGTGGAATGTTCGCTGCGAGCGTCCTTTACATTTCTGTCCCGCAAGGTGAATTTCTTGTAACATTTTTTTTTCCGCTAAACCCTTTGCCGGGCGTAGTTGGCGAATCGCAGTGTTGCTGACGCCAGAAGAACCATCTTGAGATAATTTTATTTTTTCTATTCTTCTTTCCTTGTTCTGGATTCCATCCCAAGTGAGAAATAAATCTGATGTGACGTTCATCTGAATTAATTCTGCAAATCAGTCTAAGGGGAAGTTGTTTAAATTATCTTAAAAAAAAAAAAAAAAAAAAAAAAGATGTCTTAATTAATCAAGTTTTACACTGTCCAATCCGGTCTTCTGGTTTTTTGGGGGGGGGGGAAGGTAAAATTAACAATAAAATTATATCTGATGCCGATTTACTGCGATTGGGAAGTTATTCGCCCGTTTTAATTAACTTGTGTTAGACGGTTGGCGGTCTGCTGCCTGATAGCTCACCAGATGTCTTATCCCAGCACGGGGTGCATCTGACCTCTGACCCCCGGCTCCTTGAGACGGGAACCCAGTTGCTTTGATCTTCCAGCACAAGTCGCCGGTTCTCTTGGACACCTGTTACAGATCATCAATTACCGGCCGAGATGTTTAATTACCTGAGCTTTAGTCGGGCAGTCAGGCATCGGGTAGTTTAATGGCGCATAGAAAGTCTACATTTCAGCCGCCGTCTCCTTTGATGCGTTAGATTCCCGCATGGCTGACCCGACGGTGATTTTTAAGATTAACGTATGATTAAGGATGTAGCTGCTGGAGATTAAAGGTCCCGTAAATCTTCCGTGGTTGGTTATGATATTCAAACCATAGAAGAAGCTGCTGGGAGATCTCAGGAACCTAACGAAGAACCTCTCAAGTGTCCCCTGATGCCCCTCGTTCCTCCTCTGATTCCCCTCTCTCCTTCCCTGATGCCCCTCTTTTCTAGGAGGTCAGAATGTTTGCTGGGTATGAGGGGATCGCAGGGTTCTACAGCCCTAAAAGCCCAGATAATGTGTATAGAAACAGCAGGGAAGGGCTTTATACACTAAACGGGGTAAATAAAACCCATTGTTCTTCTAAATGCCCCGCTCAGTTACATCAATAGCTGCCAACAGGCCAGAAAGTCACATCAAAAATAAACCCTGAAACAAGTGTTGGCTGGCGGCTTGAAATGTTGGCAGGTAGACATGGGCGTTTATCGTCGGAATATTGTCCTTATTCCTCCTCGTTAAGGAACAACATTGATGTCTCCGCTTCATCTCAAAGTCGACTTGACGGATCTGTGTCCCCCGGTGACTGTAATCAGCACGCAGCTAATTAGTCATGTCGATGCCCGCTATAATTTACAACAGACGGCAACCCCTGGTTAGGGAGCGGATAACGGCATCATAGATCATATCGTATGAAAATACAAGTGGGGGAGAGAACACGAAGCTAGAATTCGCGCTTAAAGGTTGTGATGGAATGGCTTCCGCGGTTAAAATGTTGCAGGTTGGGTCATTTGGAAATGCGTCCGTGACAAATATCGACCTCGCGCTCCGTCTCGTAGGCGAACTTTATCCTAATCCGTCATTTTTCCTGTTCCAGAAAACGAGATTTGATTAAAGGGTTTGGAGTGGGGTGGCGTTCGCCGCCGCCGCGAACCCCGCAGGCAAAGTGTTGCTGAGACGTATCCGTTCTCCACTCCAACACCTAAAGATCAGAGGGTAATAGTCTGGGAGTTCCAGCTCTCTGTCGTGATAACGTATGATGCCACCAGACAGCAGACTGCGAGAAATGAGGAGGAAGCTCGCAACATCTTGAGTCTGGAATAGGGGATTTCCCTGAAGAAGTTAGGAGCTGGAAACCAGATGACCTTCTACTGATCTTCTACCCCTGGCCAAAAGAAAGGAACATATGCTTGTATCTTGACGTTGGCTGGGGTGAGAAGGTCGTTTTAAGCTTTATGTTATTTTTCTTTCAACTGCTTGAGATTTAACTTTACCGTGAGGGTGGTAGATAAGTGGAACAGCCTCCCAGCAGAAGTCGTAGAGGCTAGAATCCTGTTGGATCTCCGTAGCTGGTCTAAACAAAGGACGCGGTATTATGGAGGTGATGCCGTGTCGGTGAAGCTCCATGTCTACTGCTTCTAGAACTCAAAAGCGTTCTGGACCACTTTCCATCATGTCCATCCTTGGACGCAGTGTTCTAGAACACTCCAGAATGAAGACGGCCGGCTCCGATATTAAGAGCAGTTTGTTTCTGGATGGGTCTGTCTCTTCCTTCTCTGTTTTTGTGTCTCCATCCATCTCCTGCCGTCTTCCTGTTTTTCCTAAGCATATTTTTTTCCATAGTCCGGTTACAGAAGGACGGTCACTCGGAGGTCTGTTTATTAACCGGCTGAAGGAGGGATTCCAGTGTTAAATCAGATGACTCTTCCCCTCTGATGTGCGTTCCAGGTCGGATCTGCTGTTCTGTCTAGATGACAAGCCTTCTAAATCTCTTAACACTCTTTGTTCCAACGTATTCGTGTTTTTTTCTGTTAGGAACTAAACTCATCTGTAGAAGGAACCGTTTCCAGATGACGTATCTTTGATGCAGCTGTTAGTGGTCATCAGATCTGCTCTAGAATCACTCAGACCACCTAATGGTGGACTTCTTTTTCTTGACCCACCAGTCTAGTCTAGCGTTGTTGTCCATGCGAAGGAAAAAAAAATCCCCGTGACGTTTTTGGTGTTTTCCTCATACCAAACAAACCTTTTAAGTTCTCTGAACTGGGTTCACCTTAGATGTCTCTGTAACACGAGGCCGAACACCAGGAAGGAGGAAATAAGAAAATGTTAAATCCAGAAGCGTTCTGCGTCGGACAAAAGGTCGCCTGGGAACCCTTATCTCAGGAGCCTTTCAGTGACGGGGGATCTCTGGAAAGTTTCCGTTTGTGTCTGATGTTTTGTATCTGGACTTTGCATAGGTATCTAGACGAGGAAGCTCTCCGGTTCCTTTGGGGAGACCCCTCTGCCCTCCGCCCTCCGCCCGGCCCTCGTGTTTGCTCAGTGAGAAAAATGGCTCTCCTGCCAAACACTCTTTCCTACCTCTCTCTCTCTCTGCCTTTATCTTAAAGAGATATCACAGCCATCATGTACATTTCAATGCGTGTTATAGCTGCGTGGCCCCTTTTCATGTTCTAAATACCTGGGGGGGCCATCTGCAGAACACCCCCCTTATGTATTTGCCCCCTATGCCCCCCCCAGCTGTTTTCCATGCGGGCGAGGGTCTGTTCAATGAAGGCATATTAAAATAAGTTCTAGGTTCCTTCATACGCATTCACTTAACCTGCCCCCCCCCCAAAAAAAGAAAGAAATGATGCCTTAAGGAAAAGCTGCAGCACTAGCAGCCAATCAGTGGCCGGAAACCCATCCCATTGAGATGTATGGGAGCGATCTCCACACATGCCCATTGGGGGGGGTCTCCATACCTGGGAACCTTCTAAACCAGCGGACCCTGAAATATTTGAAATATTAACCCTTTAATAGTCCATTGTGAAGATTCTGTGCAGTGATTAAATGTTACTTAAAAGTTAAAACGCTATGTAAAGACTCGTTAAATCGAGTCACCTGCGTTCAAGCAGCGATATCAATAACATAATAACATAATGGGAGCAAAAATCATGACAGCTCCCAGGTAGGGTTATCTCATTAGACCCCCCCGCAGTCTTTGTGGAGTCAGTGCTGGAGCCGACTGGCAAGCTGTATATTTGGGGACTGGTCTGTCCCTTTTAAAGAATCAGATCACATTAGGGATGAAGGCAGAGACTCCTGCCGGCTTTTTTAAATATGAATGAACTGCTTTAGGTAATTGAAGTGCAGGAGAACATGCGCGGCCGCTCTGACAGCTAACTTCTGCCGCTGCTACAGAAAATTAGCATTCTGGTCCTCCTGAAAGCAAGAACCCGATTCTCCGTCAGACGAGACACGACGGGGCCGCGTTTAACGCCAGACCCGATTATATGGCTTACTAAGTACCCCGTCCGCCAGCGGAATAACCCGATTTCTGCCCGGACCTTCCTGTCTCCTCCGCACCTGAAGCAAAGCACGTAATACTTTTATGATCTCAACAATCCCCCACCTCCGAGTGTCGGGTATTGTGTAATTTAAAATAAAATAATATTAATAATAATAATAAAAATATAATTATAATAATGCAAAATTAATATATATTTCTAAAAATTCTGAAGCCATTTAAGCTCATGCAGGAGAAATCGTGAGCCCGTCCCAGCTCCTTCATGCGTTAAATCCGGGGGTATAAAAGCTCCGTCATCCTCATCAATGATCGACCAAAACATTGTAGTCGGAATAAAATGAAAGATAAATAAAACGGCTTCAAACATCATTCAGAGTAATTATTCCTCCAATCTCGCTCCACACGCGGCCAATTACCCGCCAGCAGGTAGCGTCACCGCGCTAAGGAGGAAATCAAAGACATTAGCATGAGTTGTAGGTATGAAAAATCAGGTTGGGTGGCAGAAAAAAAAAAGATGAATTAAGTTTTGGGCTTTTTTTTTTTGTATTATCACGCTATTTGCAATTTCTTATTTTTCAACCCATTTTTCTCCGTTCGCTCTGCGTGAAGAATTGTGATGGATAAAAAACTTGATATTACATTCAGTATTAAAAAATAATCTTAGTAAATACTAAAGACTAGTGTTATGAGGTGACAAAGAATACCATAAAGAACTCAACGTTTTGATGGCACAGATAATAAAACTGACGATAGAATTCTGATCCGTTTAAAGAGGAGTCCCATATGCTGCATACATAATATCCCCCCCAGCGCTGTATACAGTAATATAACCCCCCCAGCGCTGTATACAGTAATATAACCCCCCCAGCCCTATATACAGTAATATAACCCCCAGCGCTGCATACATAATATAACCCCCCAGCACTGTTTACAGTAATATAACCCCCCAGCGCTGTATACAGTAATATAACCCCCAGCGCTGTATACAGTAATATAACCCCCAGCGCTGCATACATAATATAACCCCCCAGCACTGTATACAGTAATATAACCCCAGCGCTGTATACAGTAATATAACCCCCAGCGCTGTATACAGTAATATAACCCCCCAGCGCTGTATACAGTAATATAACCCCCCAGCGCTGTATACAGTAATATAACCCCCAGCGCTGTATACAGTAATATAACCCCCCCAGCGCTGTATACAGTAATATAACCCCCAGCGCTGTATACAGTAATAACCCCCCAGCGCTGTATACAGTAATATAACCCCCAGCGCTGTATACAGTAATATAACCCCCCAGCGCTGTATACAGTAATATAACCCCCCAGCGCTGTATACAGTAATATAACCCCCAGTGCTGTATACAGTAATATAACCCCCCAGCGCTGTATACAGTAATATAACCCCCAGCGCTGTATACAGTAATAACCCCCAGCGCTGTATACAGTAATATAACCCCCAGTGCTGTATACAGTAATATAACCCCCAGCGCTGTATACAGTAATATAACCCCCAGTGCTGTATACAGTAATATAACCCCCCAGCGCTGTATACAGTAATATAACCCCCAGCGCTGTATACAGTAATATAACCCCCAGTGCTGTATACAGTAATATACCCCCCCAGCGCTGTATACAGTAATATAACCTCCCAGCGCTGTATACAGTAATATAACCCCCAGCGCTGTATACAGTAATATAACCCCCAGCGCTGTATACAGTAATATAACCCCCAGCGCTGTATACAGTAATATAACCCTCCAGCGCTGTATACAGTAATATAACCCCCAGCGCTGTATACAGTAATATAACCCCCCAGCGCTGTATACAGTAATATAACCCCCAGCGCTGTATACAGTAATATAACCCCCAGCGCTGTATACAGTAATAACCCCCCAGCGCTGTATACAGTAATAACCCCCAGAGCTGTCAACTGTCAAGTCTATAGGTTTTTTTAATTTTTTTTACTAAAAACTCAGACTTGGAAGTTGATTATATATATATATATATGTTAGAAGTAGGCAAGGCGGGTATCCGAGCTTCATTATTCCAGTCTTATTTGATATTCCCGAGCGTCGGCGCACAGAAATTCTCATTACCATTACAATGCAGAACGTTAATTATATGGGAGACGGAGTCGCCCGCTCGCCGCCTACGGGCGATGAAATGTTTCTGTAATATACCGTTACGGTTACACCGCAATAAAACACGTTATTATCATCCCTTTTATCCAGGAGATAGGACGTCGCTCGAAATGATAGCTTTTCCGACTTGTTACAATGGCGCGTCTGAGTGACGGCTACATTATAGGTTTCTCGCACCCGAGATACCCCCCCCCGTTTAATAACACAGATAACATATATGTAATAATATATATTATTATAAGAAAATAATAAAGCCAGCCTTTCAGCCTCCGGGCTTTCAGAGGATTTATTAATTCCGGAGCTCTGAGCGCAGACTTGACTTCTGGACTTTTCAGTAGTATTACTCCCTGTAGTATTAATGCCCCCCCCCTTAGATATCCCTTTCCTTACTGGGAGGTGTAATTCCCAAATCGCCATTGAAGAAATTTATAGATTTCTGCTATTTAGCCTTTTTTGTTTTTACAATTTTATGATGCATTTAGAGAGTGTGTGCGTGTGTGCGCGTGTGTCTGCGTGTGTGCGTGCGCATGTGTTTGTGTTACCATAATACCCCATTATATAATTAAATTGCACGGTGAGACAAGGCGGCTGTCTCTGAGAGCGCCTAATCGTGTAATCTAATAGACACTCACATAATATCCTCTCCCTTTCGTTTCCGCCGTTATATATAGCGAGTAATAGAGGCTCATTGAAGCCCCCCCACCCCTTAACCCAGCGAGTGCTGGATCAGTAAGAAAATGAATTTGAAATGCAAGAGACAACCCCTTTGGGGTATTAATGGCTCTGCTTTATCGCTGATGCCGGTATTGGGAGGAGGGGTTAGTACCGTAGGCCATGAGAATTGTTTAAGTGAAGTTCTCTCCCTTCACCTAATGCCACCGTTAGCGAACCAATCAGTAACTCTCAGCAACACCAGTGGAGGGATCACTTAATGGGGAGGAATAATCATGCAGATCCCGGGAAGTGGCGGGCTTGTGAGGCGTGTGTGTTGATCTGTAAATGCCATTACTTAGGTTTATTCGGAGTATGACGTAGGGTTTGGAAGTGACGGATCCGTCTTAATGCGCGTTAAATATTTAACGTGTTGTAAATAGAGTCCTCTGTTCGACGCGCTCTCTGTATTGTGTTGTAAGACAGCCTGAGCCGCGGTCCCGCGGGACACGTTACGATCGAGGCACCATTCACACGCGTGTGCATCCAGCCCCTCATTCATACATGCGCTCTCCGCTTGGTTATCAGACACAGAGGAAAGCCATTAACGCGTCGATATTACCTCTGATCATGTGACACGCGTTAAGGGATTGGGGGCAGGTTTGGGAATGCTCGGAGGAAATCTGCGGCTTCATTTATAGGAAGAGGGTAATATCACGGGGGCTTGAGGGTGATTTACCCCTACTGGGATTTCAGTCCAAGACATCGTATTATTCCACTTGTGGGTCTACATACCTCCCCTGATGCCCCTCTTTCCTCTCCTGATGCCCCTCTTTCCTCTCCTGATGCCCCTCTTTCCTCTCCTGATGCCCCTCTTTCCTCCGCTGATGCCCCTCTTTCCTCCGCTGATGTCCCTCTTTCCTCCCCTGATGTCCTTCTTTCCTCCCCTGATGCCCCCTCTTTTCTAGGAGGTCAGAATGTTTGCTGGGTATGAGGGTATCGCAGGGTTCTACGGCCCTAAAAGCCCCGATAATGTGTATAGAATCAGCAGAGAGCGGCTTTATAAACTAAACGGGGTAAATAAACCCCATTATTCTTCTTCTAAATACCCCACTGCGTTACACCAATAGCTGCCAACAGGTGACAGTCACACAAAGTCTGGGTAAAGCCCCGCCTCCAGCCCCCCTCTAACCACACCCCCTAAAGCGAAAGTGCCCCTCTTTGGTCATTTAACGTTTTATTTATTGATAATTTAACTCCGTACTTCCCAAGTGCCCCGTTTTAGGTATCGTCCCACAAAGCTGCTCTGTTGGGCGCGGGGTAACGGCGACGGTCACATAAGGCTTTGTCTCGCGCGGAAGGAATGAATAATATTTAGTCGGCGGACGTCTCCGGCCTCTCGGCAGAAGCGCTCCGTCTGGGATTTATCGGTACCAGAAACGCTCCGAGATGCGCTTCACCCGCTCCTCGCTCTCCGAGAGACAGATGGCCTCTTCCTTGTGTAGAGAGCTGGGGGCGTTTAGACGAACTCCGCGTTGGCTTCACCATTTCGTCTCGCTCTTTATTTCCTTGACTCAGAGAATCTGCCGGCAGACCGGCCCCATTCGGCCCCCATCTAGTCGCCCTCCTTGAAACCCTAATCGGTTGTTGGTCTTGTCATGAATAGCTTCGCAGCAGACAGGGCTATGTGTTATCAAGAACTAGATTGTAAGCTCCTTTGAAGCACCACCGTTTGGGTGGGAGATTAATAGGGGTTAATATCGCCCCCCCCTCCCATTTTATTATATGCTCTTAATAATCCTATTAGCCGTTCTATCTGTATTAATTAATAGGCGGTTGTTTGTAATCACCCCCCCCCCAGTAGCTCCTACCCCCGCCCCCTGTGCTCCTGGCACCCGTATAGACCCCGCTGCACTGATAATATCTCTTTTCACTTTGCAAACAATCCAATGAATGGCGGCTTTGTTGGACGCTTTTACATTCATTCCAGAATTCCAAAGAATTTTAACCTTTTCATTATATAAAAAGAATATAAAAAATCCTTAAAATGTATATATTGTTTTAAATAAATATGGAATTATAACACCCCCCCCCCGTGTATTGTGTCGGGACCCCCTAAATCTCAAAACTATGTGTGCAATTGTTTACCCCTTTTTTCCGCCTCCGTGTCTGTCAGTGAAGGGGTTACTGCTAATTATCCCCCTCTAGCTGTCCCTCCTATATACCCCCTTTGGCCTAAGCCCATGCGCTCACACCCCAGCGAGCCAAGTGTGGGAGAGGATTGGTCTTTCGGGCCGGACTCGCTAGAGGCGATGTTAGAAAGCCCCCCGATACACTGTTGTCATTCATCGCGACCACCAGCTTCTCATCAATGCCCCTTCTGTTCATAGGAGCCCGTCTGACATTTGCCCCCTCGGCTACAAACCCCCCCCTTCTGCCTGTGTCTTCACCCATGCTGGGGCACTTAAGGCAGCTGCAACTCTTAGTGAAAAGCATCCTACCGCTCTAAATCAATGCGTGTGATCTGTGTCTTTATCGCGCATGATGAGCCGACCGCCAGGTGTGTGCGTTAATCTCCGGGACACGCGGGTAGCGCAGCGGTCCGGAATAGCTGTCTCTATTACATGCTCCGCGGTCTCCCCCTCTGCCTTCTTCCTCCCCAGTTTCTGCCCGCGTCCCGTGCATTATTCACTACATGGTTTTTCATCCATCCTCCCCAAGTAAGTCCTTCCCGCAGACTGTCGCGTTGACAGCCGGTGAATCCCGGTGACCTTGCCCAAGGTCGTTATTATTAGTAGGGCATCCTCCATCATAGAACTCGTCATAAAGAGTGACATCGTAAATGCCCCGTGGGGGGTATCTGCTCGTTCCAGTGGGCTCCCTGTCTCCTTGGTGTGACCCGTTGCGTGGATTTACGGTTGCGCCAACTGATGCTTTTTTGGGGGCCAAATTCCAGATCTTCCAGACATATTCTGCCCCCCCCCCCATGGCTGGCTCTCGGCTCTTAGGGGCCCCGTCTTTAACACAGGTAGTAAAAGAATCAATGACCATAAATTTGGAGTATTTGAGATATTTCCCTTTAAAGTATCTACACCACCTCTTCTATAATTCTCCTCCAATGAGGGGCACCTACAGCTACTTCCGGGAGGCAGCTCCCTTTATCTACCACCCTTATACTCTGTCTGATCTTAAATTGATTGTGAGATATTACAACAAAAATAATTAAAGACTTGAAAAAAAAAATTTTTTCGTATGATATTTTTGTCCCGTAAAGAAGCGAATCAATGCCCGTAGGTCGTAGCGATCGGTTTCTACGTTCAAATCCAGATCGATAGTATTGATCTCGGATACATGCGCTGCGTGGTGACCCCTGACATCAGCAATTTGTGAATCCAAATCAATAGCCCTTTCGGGTGATCAGTAAAGTGTATGTACCCTAATCAGACGGATGAGGTACGGAGAGAGGGAGAGGAGATGGGAAAAGAGAGAGGGAGAAGGGGAGATGGGAGACGAGAGAGGGAGAGGGAGAGGAGATGGGAGACGAGAGAGAGGGGATGGGAGAGAGACAAATGTTACAACAAGAGGCCATAATCACACACTAGAGGGTCAGAGCCTTAGATGTAATGAAAGGAAGTTTTACTTTACTGAGAGGGTGGTGGATAAGTGGAACAGCCTCCCAGCAGAAGTGGTAGAGGGTAATACAGTGAGGGTATTAAACATGCATGGGATAGACATACGGCTCCTGAATCTAAGACGACTGAGGTTTGAGTCTTTACAGCAGGAGAAACGGGCGACTAGACGGGGGCCGGATGGGGGCCGATCTGCCATCAGGTTTTGTTTCTATGTATATGTTGTTAGAGCTCTATGTGCACGGCGCAGAGCACCTCTCACTCTGCAGATAATGTCAGCGCTGCAGACCCGTAAGAAGCCCTCGGTGTAACACAAAGAGACAGATGTTACAAGCGATCCACTCTGCGCGAGTCTGGTTGGGAGACGCCGTGTGACAGATAACGCCCTCGGGTCATACTTGGCTTGAAAGCGAGAAACAGGGCGACAAACACCGACTTCATAGATGTTCGAAGTGGGGAAATCTCACCGTAAGGAATTCTGTAGACTTAAAAACCAAAATAATATGCAATGTTCCTTTCTGTGTTCCAAAGACTGCGGCCTCACCGAGCCCAGCAGCCGCAGAGCATCTACGCCAACAACGCACCTGCCGCTTTATTACAGGGCGGCGGATGCAGGAACCCGCGAGATTCCGCCGATGTAGACTCGATGGCGCTCCGGGCCTTGGTGCATTCTAACTGCAACATTCTAGAACGCAAAACATTGTGGACTGTTGAGCTACTCTAGACTCTGTGACCCTAAGAACCTGTCCATTTACCCCAAACGTCTGAGGTTGGCCTTCAAAGCTTCTCTTTCAAATCTTTTTATAGTCACCATTCTTGTTCCCCCCCCCCCTGACTTATTATTCAAGAACTTAATTAACTGTCTGAAGCAGAAGGTCCTCGTGTAGCAAAGGGCTCCCTCGGCATGTTAACCAACCTCTGCCTTAATGAACTCCTGGAGGGTGAGGACGTTCCTGCAGTTCATGGAGGCCGAGCCTGTCCCTTTTCCGCTTCTAACCCCATGTCGCTTCTAGAAAACAAAGCAGGTTTTGATCTAAAACGAGACGGGTTTAGTAATCCCCATGGAATACTGTACCCCCTCCTCCCCGGCATTGAAGGGCTTCATCTTTTGTCTCCACCCGCGCTTCTTTTGGGGCAAACGGCAGCAATAAATCAGCTTTTATGCCCGAGATAGACCGTGGAAGTCGGTTCATGTGTCATTGTTACTGCCCGAGCTCATTAAGCAAATAGAAAGAATATCTCATCTGGACGCAATATAAAGCAGACGGTTGGCAGAAAGGCCTGCATGAATAATTTGATTAGGTTCTATTAAAAATGATAAGGTTTGGGTTACGTGAGGCAGGGGATGCTCCAGCGAGCACGCTCGGCTTGCGCAATGGTCATCGCTTTCGGTGAATGGAGATCGCTCTTAACATATGTCCGCGGTCCAGCCCAGATGGTTGGGTTTATAGAAGAAGCAAAGGAAGTATGGAGGGTATTAACCAAGCAGCTCCTGATGCGTGTCGATTCAGTGGACAATCATATTGTCCTTTTTCTCTATTTGTCACGTTGAATGTTGAGACGCGTCTTATCCTCCTTCTACGCAAGAGGAAACTGTAGAAACATCTAGAAAAGCATTCTAGATCAGCTGAGCCGAGGACTTCTCAGAATATTAACCTCTCACTAAGGTTCTGTGTGTCCTTTGAGTCTTCCTGAGCTTACTCTAAGAGTTCATCAAAAAGCTCTTTGGAAGTGGTGTATACAAATCATGAAATAATAATAAAATCGGGGGTTCCACAAAATCACTGTGAGATACGGACTTTGTGTTTGGGTCAATCCCCGAGACTCTGGCCAAACGTGGATCAGGATTGAGACTTGGGGCTTTCTGTACACGTGGACCGGTGGGGTCTGGTTTAGCAGAAGAAGAGACATTTGTTCCTGGTAGGAACCTTCAGACTCCCTTACGCGACCACCAGTGGTAGGAACCTTCATAGTGCCTTACAGGACCACCATTGAACCATAATGTCTGAGATTCTTTTTGTTTTGCTTTGTTTCTTAAGATGAACGTCTCACTTCTGGTTTACGTCTTCCTATATATAATCCCATGAAGTGTTTTGACTACCTGATTGACATTCTGTAAATAAAATTGTATCAAACAATGGATGCTAATTGGCCTTCTCCAGATCCTGTAGGAGTTTTTGTAAGAAGAGAATAGAATATGGAACCTTTTGAAGATCCACAGCATTCCGTATCATCCTTAGTGACTTTGAAGGTCTAATTCCAGGTTAACCAACTGGGTAATTTTAGGGTTAGAGTTGAAGGACCTTAGTGTCTATCTCTCTATCCCAGCTAGAGATTCTTGTGTCCGTCTTATGGTATGGGTCGTCAGTGAGACCGCTCTTTGGCCGTTGCTGAATTCATTGGGCGTTTTCAGAAATCTGCCCAAGAAAAGGAAAGAAGGGCAGTTTAAGAGTTAATTGTTTAGGGAAGGGTTAATGGAAAGGCATGTTTTTGAGCTTTATCTCAAAAAAAAATGTTACGTCCATAAGAAATACCCCAAGCATGTCCCTACACCTAGTGCGTGGGGGAAGGGAGCACATCTCTTTTCAAGTAACCACACTGGTTCTATTGGTTTTCCGCAGACCGTCCATGCAGACATGCGCAACTTCAGGTTGAGACACCACGAAGGATGAGGATAAAGTCCTACTTGTTATGATTGATGCTTCCTCTTTTCCAGAGTTGGTCACGGAAATAGATGGACCTTTACGTTTATCTCTTTGCCCTCCCCGCTTCTGCTTTTTCTTTCGATGATCATATATTTTAGTTTTTTAGTAATTTGTCGCCTGACGCATAATCTCAGCTTCCCTCTGAGCGGAGGAACTTTTGGTTTCCATTTTTTAATGACTTCCTCTTAGTTGGCAGAGATTACTTAGCAGCTTCGACACAAACAATACGTTGTGGGTTATTCATTCTATTAGACAAGAACTTGTGTCATGACAAATCACCATACCTGGGAACTCTCCGGGTTTTTGCCCCCAAGTCTCAGGGTCTTTGACCCAATCACGCGCTGAAGGGGTAGAATCCTTCCTATTCTACCCCGCTGGGATCATATATAAGACACCCAGGGTCTGATTATGCCACGTGGCCGGGCTTTTCATGTTTAACCCCCAACATTTCAGAGGAACCAGGAAAGGGCTGCACCGCATCCCACCACAAAAGATTTTAAGGGACGTTAAGGCTTAAATATTTCCCAAAATTTAAAAAAAACGCACCAAAAATGTCTCCCTTCTCCAAAAACATAACTCAGAGGAGATCTTTCTAAAATAATACAGCTTCTTTCATGACTATTGTAGAAACAGAAGTAGGGTTAGATGTCTCCTAGGGTCTTCTAGTAGAATTAACATGGTGGTTGGTCACCATGGTGATGGATGTAGACAGGGCTATTGGAGATCTACTCCAACACGGCGTTGATAAGGTTAATTTAGTTATTCTGTCTGTTTGATCCCAAAATGACTTATTAGAAGTTGAAATATCCTACAGCATGTGCTGTGTAAAGCATGGCGTCCCAGCAAGAGGCGCATCAATAGCTAATGCGAAGCCCGCGGGAGCTCCCTGTCATCCACAGCCAGTCGTGCTAATTGATACGAAAGGGAGAAGCGGTGATTTAACTGTGGAGCGGCTGGCGGGGAAAAAAAACTGCGGATACCGGCATGCCCGAGGGCCAGAGAGGGACACTTTTACTTTAGGCATGAATTGGATGGGGCCTTAATGAGACCTTAGCCCGTTGTACAGCGCTACGGAATATGATGGCGCTATATAAAACAATCGATCTAGAAGAAGAATAATGGGGTTTTATTTCCCCCGTTTAATTTATAAAGCCGTTCCCTGCTGTTTCTATACACATTATCGGGGCTTTTAGGGCTGTAGAACCCTGCGATCCCCTCATACCCAGCAAACACTCTGACCTCCTAGAAAAGAGGGGAATCAGGGGAGGAAAGAGGGGCACCGGGGGGTTGAGGGGCATCAGGGCTTTGGGAACTGTTGCCATAGAAACTATTACAAATCCCGTCCTCTGCTGTTTGGGTGGCACGGTTTCTGTACAAATGAATTGCGTTGGTTTACAGTTGCGGTGGGTAATAATTAGCGCCGGTTCCGACAATCCTCCGGCAGTCTGTGTCCCGTTTCGTAAACAACTTGTTGCTCTCCAAATTCTAAGGAGAGCCATATATCTAATGAAGTGACAATCGGTTCTGGGATATAAATGGCTTCCGTCGCTAAGCGAAGACACTTAATGCATAGATGTAGGTTTAATAGGTAAGGTGCAAGATGTCCTTCTTCAGGCTTAATGGAAGATGTCCTTCTTCAGGTTTAATGGAAGATGTCCTTCTTCAGGTTTAATGGAAGATGTCCTTCTTCAGGTTTAATGGAAGATGTCCTTCTTCAGGCCCTGTTTAGGTTGGCGTTAAAAGCCACGTCGGGTTGGCTGCAGAAGAGAGACCGGACGCTGGACCGTTATTGAGCTCTCAACCAAACCAAAGTAGAATCGTGCACTGAAAGCTAATATTTTCATGGAAATAAAACCTGCTCGTTTCACGCCGTCTTTATAGGATATTTATATGCGTAAACATGACCGGAGGCAAGATCGTTAAAATGCACGGTCACGGTGTTCCTGTTTCAAAGACTCATGATACCCGGGGATAGGCAAAGTACAAGGACACCGGTGTCCCCGGCAGGGTTTGCGAAGGGCCATAGAACATCGGTAAATTGTCCACCACAGACCCCGGTAAATGTCCACCACAGACCCGGGTAAATTGTCCACCACAGACCCGGGTAAATTGTCCACCACAGACCCCGGTAAATGTCCACCATGAGCAATGTCGGTGTAACCGATATAATCAGAGGTCATTCTGGTCTTCTCCGTATGCTGTCTTGGTCTATGTCTGTATAGAGCGGTGGCTCTGGGGTCTTTTCGTAAAGACGAATCGGAGCTGATAAGACCAACCCAATCAAGCTGGCTGAAACGTTGTCGCTTTCGCTAAATTCACCTCAACTACAGGTCGAGTTTTTTGTGCGGGGATTTGTGTGGTCAAAACACAAACTCTGCACCAAAATAAATGATGATTAGTTATTTGTTTTGTTTTGAAGTCCATTTGTCTCCAAGAGTTCTATCACCAAGGTTCTTCGCTTTTAGGGCTGTAGAACCCTGCGATACCCTCATACCCAGCAACCATTCTGACCTCCTAGAAAAGAGGGGCATCAGGGGAGGAGAGAGGGAGATATCAGGGGTTTGGGGTTCCAAGAGGGACTGGCACTCCCATAACAGGGGACACTTAGGATGTATACATATTCTTTATGTTTATGTAGTAAGCTTACATTTTAGCACAGGGGTCACGCTAGGTGCCCTATTTTTTCGCCCCTCTTTCCCTCTCCAGCAGACCCCCTTCTCTGTATCCAGTTTGTTTCTCCGCTGCTGTGGATGCAAATTCACTGACTTCACGGCCGGGGGCTTTGGCTGATTCAGTGCCTCCTGGCTACGAGCGACTGCGGTCTCTGGTCCGCCACCTCATTACTCGGAAAAACACGGGGGCTTTGTCTGCGCGGAATAAATTAATGAGATTGCCAGCGCGGCCCATTCATTACCGCCTCGTATGCACATAGCGGACCCTGCTGGCGCTTCCGGGGGGGGGGGGGCTAAAAGGTCTCATTCAACTCCCCCCGATCTGTATTATAACTGCAGCACTGTACCCGATATACACAATCCCAGAGATAATTGTAAACGAGCTGTCTGAAATCATTCAGTGGAACTTCATCCTTAATGGAGTCGGCAGAACGGCCCCATCCGGCCCCTGTCTAGTCGCCCGTTTCTCCCGCTGTAAAGACTCAAACCTTAATCAGTCGTTGGTCTCGTCTTAGATTCAGGAGCCGTATGTCTATCCCATGCATGTTTAATCCCCTCGCTGTGTTACCCTCTACCACTTCTGCTGGGAGTCCCTTCCACTTATCCACCACCCTCTCTGTAAAGTAAATCTTCCTTACATTACATTTTCTTTATCATTGGTGAAGCTTCCGTGTTATTTTTTGTAAGTATGTGGTTATTGACTGTGTAATTGCTTTATATTTGTGTGTTTAGCGCCGCTATCTCTTAACACATGGCTCTTATCTTGTTGCGTTCTCCGTAACGTTGGGAAGGATCTGTTATATGCAGTCGAGTATTATTAATTCAGCGCTTGTGAGTGACGGGGCTTCGGATGTGTCCAGCAAACCCCAGCGGGATCCCAATCTTCCTTTGGGGAGAAAATCAGCAGGAGAGATTTTTTCCCGGTTGTGATACGGAGTCCCTTTTGTAGTCTCTGCTTCAGCCGCAGCTTCGTAGAATCGAGGTCTAACCTGGCGTGACTTCGTAAAATGACGCGTTCTGCGATCTTTGTTCCGCCGTATAAAGGACGCATTGCCTTTAAAACGAAAAGGACTCTCCAGAGTCCTCGGCGGCCTCCTGAACAATAAACGCGTATTAAAGCATTTCATGGTGACTTAGATATGCATTCATTAAAACTGCAAAAAATAATAATCTCTTAGCTTTAGGAGAAGCTGCAGCTCCAGAGCTGCAACAGAACACCTCCTCCATAGGCCGATATATTACTGTATACAGTGCTGGGGGGTTATATTACTGTATACAGCGCTGGGGAGGTTATATTAATGTATACAGCGCTGGGGGATATATTACTGTATACAGCGCTGGGGGTTATATTACTGTATACAGCGCTGGGGGTTATATTACTGTATACAGTGCTGGGGGTTATATTACTCTATACAGCGCTGGGGGATATATTACTGTATACAGCGCTGGGGGTTATATTACTGTATACAGCGCTGGGGGGTATATTACTGTATACAGTGCTGGGGGTTATATTACTGTATACAGTGCTGGGGGTTATATTACTGTATACAGCGCTGGGGGGTTATATTACTGTATACAGTGCTGGGGGTTATATTACTGTATACAGTGCTGGGGGGTTATATTACTTTATACAGCGCGTGGGGTTATATTACTGTATACAGTGCTGGGGGTTATATTACTGTATACAGCGCTGGGGTTATATTACTGTATACAGCGCTGGGGTTATATTACTGTATACAGCGCTGGGGGGGTTATATTACTGTATACAGCGCTGGGGAGGTATATTACTGTATACAGCGCTGGGGGTTATATTACTGTATACAGCGCTGGGGGTTATATTATTGTATACAGCGCTGGGGGTTATATTACTGTATACAGTGCTGGGGGGTTATATTACTGTATACAGCGCTGGGGAGGTTATATTAATGTATACAGCGCTGGGGGATATATTACTGTATACAGCGCTGGGGGTTATATTACTGTATACAGCACTGGGGGTTATATTACTGTATACAGCGCTGGGGGTTATATTACTGTATACAGCGCTGGGGGTTATATTACTGTATACAGTGCTGGGGGGGTTATATTACTGTATACAGTGCTGGGGGTTATATTACTGTATACAGCGCTGGGGGTTATAGTACTGTATACAGCGCTGGGGGTTATATTACTGTATACAGTGCTGGGGGGGTTATATTACTGTATACAGCGCTGGGGGTTATATTACTGTATACAGTGCTGGGGGTTATATTACTGTATACAGCGCTGGGGGGTTATATTACTGTATACAGTGCTGGGGGTTATATTACTGTATACAGTGCTGGGGGGTTATATTACTGTATACAGCGCGTGGGGTTATATTACTGTATACAGCGCGTGGGGTTATATTACTGTATACAGCGCTGGGGTTATATTACTGTATACAGCGCTGGGGGTTATATTACTGTATACAGCGCTGGGGGTTATATTACTGTATACAGTGCTGGGGGGGTTATATTACTGTATACAGTGCTGGGGGTTATATTACTGTATACAGCGTTGGGGGTTATATTACTGTATACAGTGCTGGGGGTTATATTACTGTATACAGCGCTGGGGGTTATATTACTGTATACAGCGCTGGGGGTTATATTACTGTATACAGCGCTGGGGGTTATATTACTGTATACAGTGCTGGGGGGTTATATTACTGTATACAGTGCTGGGGGTTATATTACTGTATACAGCGCTGGGGTTATATTACTGTATACAGCGCTGGGGTTATATTACTGTATACAGCGCTGGGGGGTTATATTACTGTATACAGCGCTGGGGAGGTATATTACTGTATACAGCGCTGGGGGTTATATTACTGTATACAGCGCTGGGGGTTATATTACTGTATACAGTGCTGGGGGGGGTTATATTACTGTATACAGTGCTGGGGGTTATATTACTGTATACAGCGTTGGGGGTTATATTACTGTATACAGCGCTGGGGGTTATATTACTGTATACAGCGCTGGGGGCTATATTACTGTATACAGCGCTGGGGGTTATATTACTGTATACAGCGCTGGGGTTATATTACTGTATACAGCGCCGGGGGTTATATTACTGTATACAGCGCTGGGGGGTTATATTACTGTATACAGCGCTGGGGGGTTATATTACTGTATACAGTGCTGGGGGTTATATTACTGTATACAGTGCTGGGGGTTATATTACTGTATACAGCGCTGGGGGTTATATTACTGTATACAGCGCTGGGGGTTATATTACTGTATACAGCGCTGGGGGTTATATTACTGTATACAGCGCTGGGGTTATATTACTGTATACAGCGCTGGGGGTTATATTACTGTATACAGCGCTGGGGAGGTATATTACTGTATACAGCGCTGGGGGTTATATTACTGTATACAGCGCTGGGGGTTATATTACTGTATACAGCGCGGGGGGTTATATTACTGTATACAGTGCTGGGGGTTATATTACTGTATACAGCGTTGGGGGTTATATTACTGTATACAGCGCTGGGGGGGTTATATTACTGTATACAGCGCTGGGGGTTATATTACTGTATACAGCGCTGGGGGTTATATTACTGTATACAGTGCTGGGGGTTATATTACATGGAATAAGGGGTAATATTAAATGTATACAGGTGTTGGTATTTGCCCCATGTGCCGCAGTAACACGTTTGTCTCGGAATGGTTCCTAAATACCCGCAGGCACCCTTTGTAGCGGAGCAGGAACTCAGAAATCCGGGGTAATTGCAGGTGGGTTTTGGGATAAAAGCGTTCCTTTACATTCTGCATGCGCAGCGCCGGACACACGACCCGCCGGCCAGGCTTGGGGAATAATAGCGTCTCTGTCTCCCGTTAAGCGTTGTCGGCACGCGTGTAAAGTTCCTGACCTCCGACCCCACCGCGTCTACCATAAAAATCTCACGCTGGTATTTGTTCCGTTTTTTTTCTGTACAGAAATGTTTTTTTTATTATTATTGTTGTTTGATACGTTGAACCTCAGCTCGCACTCAGTATCCCAGCTATAGGTCTGAGGTGAACTCAACTCACTGTCTGCAGCGGCCGTAAAGAACAGGTAATCGCGCGATTTTATAACTAGTGGAAAAATATTTATTATTTAAAATTAGCGCAACTATAAGAATATATTTTATTGAAGGAGGGCGTGTAAATTCTCCAATTGTTTTTTTGGTTTTTTTTTTGAGATTTGATTGACAGGCTAGCTCTGCCGAAGCGTTATCGCGCACCGCGAGCTGAGTACCCCGCGTGACTGTTTGTTTGTGCAGGGAAGATGCGTCTTCCTACGTTGATGGATTTGTCCTTGACCGACTGCTGTCCTTCCAGTAATGCCTAAGGCAACATTAAAAAAAAAACAAAAAACAACAATAAAACGACAAAATTGGAATTGTTGATAGAACCTTGGCTTATAGATAGGGGGGGGTGCGATAGAAATATTTAACAAAGGAGGAGAAATGTTATAGGACAAGAGACCAGAATCTGAACCTAGAGGGTCGGAGGCTGAGATGGAATGGAAGGAAGTTTGACTTTACTGAGAGGGTGGTAGATAAGTGGCGCAGCCTCCCAGCAGAGGTGGTAGCGGGTAATACAGTGAGGGTATTAAACATGCATGGGATAGACATACGGCTCCTGAATCTAAGACGAGACCAACGACTGATTAAGGTTTGAGTCTTTACAGCGGGAGAAACGTGCGACTAGACGGGGGGCCGAATGGGGCGAAACCCTGAGAGCTCCCAGTTAAGGTTATCTCAGCGGCTCGACAATACAGACGTCTCCAGCAACGATAAGACGGGCATTCGACCAAATGGACACTGGTTGAATTTCAGTTGGCTTTTAGCCCCAAAGTCACATGGTGAGAAAACCAGGTAGGTATTTTGTGACACCGGAGATCTCTTCTGGACCTTTGGGTCTCCTTCATGCCTCGGTCTTCGTAGCCAGTCTTGGTTACTCCTTCATCCTTGGGTCCGGAGCGTTCTGGTAAGTTCTGTGTTCAGCCAGTGGAATGGGAAGTGAAATCCAAGCTGATCGAGGTTATTTCTGGATATCCCTTTCCTGTATTTTAAGGTCCTGGCTGGGGCCGGTGGCTGCATTTTCTTCTCGCTCAGAGATCAAAATCAACATTATTTTTGGCGGTGGTCTTAGGCTCCCTTGTTTGTCCCTCTTCTGCTGTGTGAGCCGTTATTCTGTGTTGGGGACTTGCAGATGAGATAATTAGGTAATTTCTTCGCCCGTTTTCTTTTAACCTCTTTGGCGTGTGGAACCTTCACGTTTGTGGATGGTCTCTCTACAGCTACGTTGTCTCCGAGTAACAATTTACTAGCCTGTGATTACTTAATGACGGGGCTACCGACCACGAACCAATCGTAGAGGTTGACGTCCCTCAGCTTCTGGAATTTGGAACGTTTATTCATTTTATTCTGGAGACAACTGGGTTTGACTAAAGGAGAAACTGCCCCAACCCATGGCCACCAGTACCTCCAGCTCCATCCTCTAACCTATCCATCCTAACTCACCCGTGATGTCTAGAGTGAAGACATTGGAGATAGCAAGGTGAGGTCCAGCAATGGCGTCATCTGGAGCTTCTCAGATGGAGATAGTTTGAGCACCGGATGGAAAACGTATTCTTTTTATCTGTTGGTTCGGCGTTCCGAGCCCAGGAGACGGGCAGAGAAAAAGGGGGTGGAAAAAAATGGCTGAAAACGAGCCGGTACTTTAACATTTCTGATACGATCTAAACCCAAAGCTGAAGAAGATGTCTTGGCCGCGATAACGCAAGCTGAATCCCTTAATACTTGCGTCATCTGCTGAAACTGTTCTTACAGAGTGCTTCTGAGTCATAATCTCGGACTGACCTGATATTTTAATGCCACGGAGCTGGGCCGACGGTTCTGATGCCAACCCTTTCCATTCCGGAGCAAAACCCGGACAATTCTGTCGCATAATGATTTGGCAGAAAAGTCTCAAGTTCTCAAACTGATCCAAATGTGGTCCATGGCAACCAGTCAAATGGTCCAATCAGCAGAAACAAGCCATTGGTTCCCATGGCGACAAGGACATTTAATGACATGTGATACATAACTCACTTTGTATCTGGATTCTGTGACGGAATAAATATAGACTTAAAATTCTTAAATTAGAAGTTTCACAAATAGACATGAAAAAAAAATACATTCTTTCCTATAAACACGTTATTTTTATACATTTATTCTGGCAGTTTTTTTAAATGGACAGTTCAACCGGGATAAAAAAATGACATTAAACATAACCTAAATCACAGAAGTTTCGTGCTGACCTTTTTAAACAATTTTAGGATATTCTCAGAAAATAATAGCTTTTTTTTTTTAAACAATTCTAGGATATTTTAAGCCAACAAATGTCGGTCTGTCCCATGCTTTCAGAGTCATTATGCTCAAAACATTTTTATCTCGAGTCCTGCGCCAGTTACAGCTATTGGAAGAACCCAATGAGAACTTGCCGGGGGGGTGGGGGTGTTCATTGGTGTAATTAAAAAAATGACATATATATATGTATGGAGAAATGATTTAAAGGGGGCAGGTTTAATATGCGTTACATGGTATCCGGTGTTATTATGGGGGGCGCCGATACCCTCTTAGTGATTATAGGGTTAATAACGTTACATGACTCTAGCATGACCAACCCATGGCTGATGGTTGGCCGCAGTTGGGATATGAAATCGGGCAGCGTCTGGTAAAAACAGATGGCGGCGCGGACGCTGGCATTTTCCTAAATGTCGCGGGTGAGCCGGCGCGCTCTTATATCGGTGCGAGGGGCCGCGGACCCCCTCGGAACGCCCGTTCCGGAGAGCGAAGGGTCCCGGCAGCGGCATCGCGCCTCGTATTGATTTTCTTTCTGTAGGGAGATAGAGCAGCCGAGTTAATCTCGCGGCGGGGCTTTAATGCACTCATGAGATCATAAGAGGCTGCGTAAGCGGCAGCCGAGGCCCCGAGTGGGTTTAGGTCTATACAAATACAAATGGAAAGACTCGGCTATAATTATCTGCCGCTCAGTAGAGATGGTCTGCGAGGGGAAAGCGCCGGCCGTACGCTTTACAATAGAGACGCTTGAAACTATTATAGGGGGTCCGTTGCCATCGCAGTGTTAAGCGTTACTAAACTGATTAATCGAAACTACCTAGAGTTTTTTTTTAGCTTGCCAATCAGAATAATTGTTTTGGACATTTTTTACCTTAAAAATGACCTTTCTGGAAGCGGAGATCGGCGTTATCTAATCAGGTTATGGTCCTGAAGTTCTCACCCTTCTTCTGTCCTTCTAAAGGCAGCCTGAACCAATCAGCAACGATTAGCAACTTAAAAGTAAGGGAGAGATAAATTAACGGGGAGGAATAATCATGCAGACCCTAAGAACAGAAAGTTGAGGTGCTCATGGAATCGCTTTATGGGTTAAAGGTCCAATAATAAGCCCTGTAAAATAATTCAAAGGTGATAAAATAAAGCGTTCTTACAGCTTCCTTAACCACATAAACAATACAGTATATATGCAGCTTCTGGGTTGCTATAGAAACATAGAATTTGTCGTCAGATCGGCCCTATCTAGTCGCTCGTTTCTCCTTAATCAGTTGTTGGTCTCGTCTTAGATTCAGGAGCCGTATGACTATCCATGCATGTTTAATACCCTCTACCACCTCCGCTGGGAGGCTGTTCCACTTATCTGATGTGGCAGAGCAGCTAAAGGACATGGATACCCTTCTAACGTGGTCCAAATTGGTAGCTCCAGCCAGGAAAGCGTTAAATTCACTCCGTTCCCTCCCTAAATGGCAAGGCGTGCATGGTAACATCGCAGCGTGCCCCCCCCCAGACAATTAGGGGTTTGTTTCACGTAATGAAAATCCAGAATGTGCCAGCGGCCGGTTACAGGGAATCAGCGGATAATTACAGAGAGTATGGGGAGGAAAAAAAAATGCGAGCACGGAGGGGAATGGTTTGGGAATGATGTCATCCTGGGAATAGTGATTATTCCCGGTCTCGGATCTGGGGATTGTCGTCGTGTTTCAGGCTATTCTTTGTGGTAATGCTGAACACGTATATTATTTCATAATTATTGCCCTTTTGTGGGGGTATTCAATAATTTGGACCCCCCCCTCCTCCTCGAGGGGCCACAAACAGGCCAAAGTTTCAGGATATCCCAGCTTGACCAGGGGTATTGGGACTTTGTGGCCTGTTGGTAGCTATTGGTGTAACTGAGTGGGGCATTTAGAAGAATAATGGGGCTTTTATTTACCCCGTTTAATTTATAAAGCCGTTTCCTGCTGTTTCTATACACATTATCGGGGCTTCTGTCTATAATCCCCCCCCGTGTCCGGCTTCCCCATAACCAAGTATTCATTACCAACGCATTTCGCGTTACTTATGTTTTCTGTAAGGTCACTGGAAAAAAAGCTGCTTACCTATGCTGGTTGCTGGAATAAAACTCTCAGTACTCTCTGCCAATTGGCCTCGTATACTCATCAGCCCAGTAAATTACCCCTGGTGTATCTGCCCCCCTCGTTCCCCGTTTTCTCCTGACGTCATCCCAGTTAGACAGATGGGAATCGTCACCAAAAGGATATTTTCATCTGCTTCCCGTTACCCTAGCAGCTCCGGCATTACACATTCATGGCAGGCAATCTGTAATTACCTAGAAAATGGCTCTTTTTTCTTCTTTTTCCTTTAAACCAAAAAAAGAAGAAAAGAAAATCAATGACTTTTTAAGTAATTCTGCCTGGATTACTGTAGTTAAGAGTGAAAAAGTATCATTTTGCCCTCCGTGTCTTTAATTACACGGCCCCCGTATATATTGTCTTTCTTTTGGGGTTCTTTTGTATAAATTTGTGACATGTTAATTATTAAAAGCTAAACCTTATTATTTGTCAAAATCAGAATTTTTTTTTTTTTTTTTTGTTCCCGTCTGCTGGGGGAAGTATATTCCTTTTGCACACTTTACTTCCTGTTGTACAACTTCCTATTAAGATAGTGTTCGGGGATTGTAAGCGCGTACGGAAATGCCTTCCCCTATTTCCTGAGAAACAACAAAAGTATCTTTTTAATTCTAAATATATAATTTATATTTGGAATCTGTACAAAATATTATATTATTATTTTGCCTATTTTTTGAAAAATTCTAGAAACATAGAAAAATAGAATCTGCCGGCATATCGGCCCCATTCGGCCCCCGTCTAGTCGCCCGTTTCTCCTGCTGTAAAGACTCAAACCTTAATCAGTCGTTGGTCTCGTCTTAGATTCAGGAGCCGTATGTCTATCCCATGCATGTTTAATGCCCTCACTGTATTACCCTCTACCACTTCTGCTGGGTGGATGTTCTATTTATCTACCACCCTCCCAGTTCGGGAGAAGGGGGCGTTGCCAGCAATTCACAAAATGGCGGGCTCCTTATTAGTAGAAAAAGCAGCAATAATTGCTTAATTTGGAAATATCTTCTAAATTACATTATTTTATTCTTCTTAACTGCAAATTCTCCTTTAATATATAATTTAATCAGATTAATTGGAAATAGTCCAATCCATTAATAAATTGTAATATATTGGCTTTAGATCAGAAATACATTTATCGTATTTTTAATGTAAGAAGAACGAAATGTAACGACTGATCGCGACCTTGCTGGTCTATTAAGGAACTCCGTGTTCCCATTCCCCCGATTTTATATCCTTTAAGAGCCAAACCATTTATTCAACTGGCTTCCGATCAAAAAAAAATCCAGCCAAGCGCATTACACTCGGGTTTAGGGAAATGAGAAAAGTAACCGCGGTTTATATCATTTAAAATGATATAATTTTGCTCCTTTTGAGCCCATTTCTGAACTTGTGCTGTAGAATTTGCAATGTTTTCCTGATTTATGAAGATCTAAGGATGGATCCAAGAATAAATCAAACGGTTCTGTTCAGCAAAGCCACTTTGGGCTGGCCCAGCAACACCCGCTGACGAACTACAATTCCCATCATCCTCTGCCCTAATGACATCACTCAACCTCTGATCCCTCCACGCTGAATACTCGGCCTCCAGGGCCGACTATTAAATTTTTTTTGGTATTTATCTACCAAATGAAGCAATATTATTTATATTTATATTATAATATAAATATTTTTTAAAATATTTTTATTTTACACAAAAAAAACACCAGATAATATATATTAAGTTATAAAATGACATAATATAAAAAAAATGTTTTAAGTAGATTTAAATGATTTCATTTTCCCTTTTTTACCTGCAGTTCCGTATCTTACCACTAGTCCTCAACTTGGTTTCTCATAATTTGATCATAATTTTGATGACTTCCTCCGTATTAATGAATGATATGTCGTGGAAATTATAAAATAAAAATAAATATATATATATATTCACATCAGAAATGGAAAATTAAGAATAATATTAACCGAATCCATTGGGATTTCCCCTTTGAAATGTCCGTTTTCTTATCTAATTTTGGCGCTAAATACGAACGGACTTTCGACGTATTTTCCCGTATAAATTAATAATCGCCGTTTTATGAGATATGGCGGCATCGGCCAAATGCGAGAGATCTGAGGATCATACGGTACGTTTTTAGTTATTATTCCTGGCGCGCCGTCTGAGACATCTTTGTAGTTTATGAGAATAATGAAATAATTGGTATTTCGGATCATCAGAGGCTGTAGAAATGTTATTGTGGCCTCTGTTAATTGGGGTGCGGGTGCTTCTCGAATATGCAAGGGGGGGTCCCGCTTAATCACGATGCAAATTATCTGTATTCCATATTATTTCTATATTCCAAATTAATTTTATTTTTATTATTATTGTTAATATTTGTAAAATTTCAAACATTTATTTAGGTCGCGTTTCTGGAGTCTTGCCCATACCCTTATTAAAGCATTTGTGAATTTATGCTCTTTCCTATAAAACAGGTTTTACAAAAAATGGTCCAAAAATAATTTTTTTTGAGCAAAAAAAAAAAAATTGCCGATTTTCCGTCGTATTCCTCTCCTTTTAATAACATCGCTGCGACCTGCACTGACACGTCGTGTTCTCTGTTAGTAATGCCGGGCTTAGCTCCATCATGTCTTACAAGTTCGTGGCCTCAGCGAAAGGTCTTCTTGAGATGATCAAAATCGTTGGGTTTGGGGGTCCTGCTGTGCTGCGCTCGGCACGGTCGGGGGTCGCTGTCCTCATGCGCGGAAGGTTTTCAGGCTAATGAAGTATTGATGTCTGGTGGAATTCTCGGGGTTAAGCGTCTTTGTACGTATTAAAGGTTCCCGCATGCAGAAGGTCCCCGTCTAAAGGTCCCCCGCTTGCTTCTTCGAACCTGCAGAGACTTTCTGAAATCGATATACATATTGGACGCATCCTCTTCCCCCGCTGCCAAAAAACTCTAATCTGCTTTCACTCCATGTTGGCTTTAAACGTCTTCGCTGCCGGTGGAAACGCAGCTGGGGAGATGGCGGCCGAATTTTATATAATCCTATTTATGTCTAAGCGCAGCCGGAGAAGAGTCAGGGACGTGCTGATAGATTTTCTCGTTACGACATAAAGACTCAAACCTTAATCAGTCGTTGGTCTCGTCTTAGATTCAGGAGCCGTATGTCTATCCCATGCATGTTTAATCCCCTCACTGTATTACCCTCTACCACTTCTGCTGGGAGGCTGTTCCACTTATCTACCACCCTCGCAGTAATGTAAAAGCTGCTGCTCTGTTGAGACATCATTTTGCTGGTTAAAGTACAGCACTTTAAACCCTCCTGTCTCTGTATAACGGGTAAAGGGTATGTGACTGTCTGAGAATCTCGTTTAATTGTAGGGGGGGGGGGATATAATGAGTCTATAATTCGTCGCTTGGCCAGATGTCACATAGCAGCGCTCTCATCTGGAAATACATCAGGAGCGATCATAAAGGCTTTAACACCGTTACCAGGCGATAAATAATCACTCGCTTAGGGCTCCTCTGTAACAGAACCAGGTTTTAATACACATTACACACAAGTCGGGACGTGAACAAAATACTTCCAAATTCTGTCTTTATTCTTTAACCTTTTCAGTGTCGCTGCTGGTTACTCAGCTCTCTGATACAATGTAACACGTATATTTTTTGGGGGGGAAAAAATACATGGTTCCAGCTATTAAATATTTCCATATGTTGTATGAGCCCTTCCTAACTTAAGATTTCCCCCGATCACAGCTGAAACCGCGGGCTTTCATTATAGAATTGGGTTATCGCTGATAATAACCCCCCCTTTACACAGTTCCAGGCAGGTATCCTTTTCAGAAAGACTAAATGGGCCAATTGGTTCTTTCCTCCATCCAACCATCCATCCGCCCCCATCTATCCAACCATCCATCCGTCCATCTATTCGTCCATCCATCCATCCGCCCATCTATCCAACCATCCATCCATCCGCCCATCCATCCATACGTCCATCCATCCAACCATCCATCCGCCCATCAATCCAACCATCCATCCGCCCGCCCATCTATCCAACCATCCATCCATCCATCTGCCCATCTATCCACCCATCTGCCCATCTATCCACCAATCTGCCCATCTATCTGCCCATCTATCCAACCATCCATCCGCCCATCTATCCAACCATCCACCCATCCGCCCATCTATCCAACCATCCATATCATGCCTCCATTCTATGCATTCAGCTCCTCTATCCACCCATGCGCCCAGCCCTCCTATCGCTTCTGTCCAAACTTGCGATCGTTTCCCCGGCCGTCCATCCCAGCCACCCGTCATATCACCCACACTTGCATCCATCCACCCCATCCATCTATTTAAAAAGGCCGACATAAGGACCTCATTTGAAACTGTATCGCTGCTGGCAACGCTCTCCTCTTCTGTGTCTTCAAGAGAAAAATCCCACAGGGGGTTGACCCGAGTAATAACGTACTCATGTATAATGGATATCCGCTCTGCCCCAGAGGATGTTCACCCTTCTGGCCTTGAAAGTATCAGTCTTCCAAGACACCCAGCTAAGAACAAACTTTGATGTGATCTCCTTTCTTTGTAATAAACGTCCCGTCATCAAGGAATTTATTTCAGTTGCGGAAACGAGGGCTTTGAAATCCTTGAGTGGTGACTTAATCAGGCGCAGCAGATGGACGGGACGGGAGTCTCTGTTTATTTTCTAACTGTGTTACGTTCGTTTCTTAACACTGTTGTCCCAGCTAATGTTACAACTTGGCTCGCTTGCAAAACGACTGTAAAGAAAAACCCTTGCGTTATCTGTACGGGTCGTACATCAGAGCCGTTTGCCTCCATGCCAATTCCAAGCCAAGGGTGTAGCAGAGGTACCAAGAAATAATAATAATAATAAAAAAAGCTACCCACAGTTCTTGTGATTTTTGTACACACCTAGTTAAGGGCGAGACGGTGTAGTACCTCCTGAAACAACGAGAGCTGTAGACTACGGAGGTCCAAGAGTTTGGAACCAATACTGAACTGAAAAGGGGACCTGTCTGTAGCTTATAACTAAGAGGTCTTGGTCTTGATCCAGGTGGATAAAATGTTGCCCAACTTGAATTGGACTTGATAAAATCCCGACACATTTCAACCAATCAGAACTCTTTAAATGTAGTCCCATCTTGGAGCTCCAAGTGAAATTGATGTTCCTTCTGGGTTTTTATGTACTTAGCAGCTGGAAACACAATTTCAGCGATATCTCGGGGGTTTAGTAGACCAACACGCTTTATGAATATGGCTATCCTAACAAATCTTGGTCTTCTTTGCTTCCCATGTCCACTCATGACCTCCTTTGTTGGTCAACTGGACCTTTCCCACCTCTCTAGTAATATCGTAAAACCTTTAGTTCAATGACCAAGGTGTCCAATGTTTGATTGTAGATATTTAATCATTGTTGATCTGTTAGTAGGTTAGAGAAGAAGAAGGTCAGACCACTGTTGGGTCTTTAGTAGGAGCCTCTGTTTTACTTGCAGAATGATTTATTTTGAACGTCCGTCTAAGCCGTCTGGTATATGATTTTTTTTCTTGCCTTTGCGAATCTATCTGCTTTTTCTGCTGTTAATTAGACGCCGGGTTGCGGTGAGGGCTTTCACGTTTTGTAGGATATAATTATCAATTCCGTTCATCCGTGGCTTCGTAATCTGCCCCATGTGAAACAGGAAAAAAACAGCGGGGAGCCTGGCTTCGTCAATAAAACAGGGCATGCAGACTGTCGTTCAGGGCCTTGCGGGTCTCTGTAGAACAGAAATATACGCTGATATCAAGGTGAACGTACTCATTACCGCAAGTTTCAAGGATGTTCTGACTTCATTTTCTTTGGCTTGTTTTAAATGGTGTTCCTGGGTTTAAGTGATAATTGCTTTGTGAAAGTAAAGACGCGGGAAGTGTTGATGCACAGAGGCTCGTTACCAACGCGCTACCACGCAAGAAATACAGGGGAACCAAGGACACGTGTAATTAACGCTCCTTGATATTGGTGATGTATATAAGGCGGATTCTTAGGCTTTAATTAAGAGCTGTTAATGAACTAGAAATCCAGGCTTGGACCACCATCAGGTAAAGCGGCCAAATGCCCGGGGGTCCAGTGCTCAATGGCGCCCCTCCGTGTATCTGCATCGCCATTAGCGGGGCTGATACCATCCTTTAGTGTATGGCTGCCAGCTGGATCCATGTGTACGTTTTCTGCAACTGTTCTGCTGCCCCACTGCCCCTTTTGCCATCGTCGCGGTGGTTGTGGGCAGGTTGGGGAGATCCTCTCCCCAGGGAGCCGAAAAGTTGGAGGTCTGTGTCGTGACCCTCTAAAGCTGAGCGCCACATGGTAGCCACATACCCCAACACAGGTGCCCCAATTATGACACCTGAAATGTTGGAGGGTATGCAAAGGTGTAGGAGCGTATATGGCTGCGTATATCCATAGGGTTACTGAGGACCATTTAAGGTTAAAGGTCATCAGAAGAAGGAGCCCATTGGTGCCGGCTGCTATAGAGAGAAGTGAATCGGGCCAGAGGTAATATAAATACTGTCAGGGTGGACGCCTCGCAGTAGGAAGAATATTAACTTTAAGAGATTAGTGAAAGTATATGTGTTATCCGGCTTCTTATCTTCTGTCTCCTGCTGTGTCTTCCAGGTGATATCGGCACTTTCCAAGGTTTCCTACCACGTCATAGCACAAGCCAAAGGAATAAGGTAAGCGATCCGTTTAATTTTAGGATGTTTTATGGATGGGCACGGCAGCAGGGAATGGGTGTCGTTGGGGCAGATTTACACATTTTACCAGCATCCCCCTAAAACGTAATACAGAAGAAAATGCATTTTCCAGGAGAGTCACGATAATCAGGCCTATGTCTCAGCTGTCGCACTAACAACCAGAGCACAGCGCTCAAATCAAGCACCGCGCAGCCTGGAAATGGAGGAGATGGGCCATGGGGGGGGGCAGAACACCCCATGACATCACAAGATCTCCCTATATTCGGGGGGCTGGGTTGCGGGTGACACTAGGACGTCTCCTAAATGGGGGGTTGAAAGAAGCAAATGCAGAATCCCCCCCATGCGTTTGCAATAGGGACCACATGACAATTTTAAGGGGACCACAACGTGCGTATGACGCCTGCAGTGTCCCTTTAAATCCTAAACTAACGGTTTTATTTCATGTTTAGTTATCTTCAAGGACTAAATCCGTTTCTCTGTTACATTTCGCGTGGCGTCCCATCATCTAACAGACCACACCTCGTTGTTTATACATATTTCACAATCCGACCTTAATAATCGGCTCGGGACTTCACCCCCCCCCCTCGTTCCTGACTCCGTCTGTCTGCGTTCGGGGAGGAAGACTTCCCAGCTGTTATATTTATTATACACGGGGATTGCTTAATGTAATTTATTTCTGAACTACTGAAGTTATTTTATTGGAAGTGCGGCCGTCGTTTACATCGCTTACCCCGCCGAGAAGCATCTCAAAAGTATTAAAAAGCCAATGTCTCGTAAGAGCCGGTTAATCATCATTATTCTTGTAGATGCAATATATATATATTTTATACTTGGAACCCTTTTGCCACCAGTTGCCACATACGCACGCACTGGTATTTCGCTGTACGAAGGGTGTTGCTTTGCAGTAACTGTGGCCGTGAACGCCTCGGGGGAGAGAATATACGGAGGAAGCCGCCAGATTTCAAATTGTTCCGGTTCACTGAGAGTCCAGGAGTATTTCCAAAAGGACATCCAAAAAATTACAGACATTGCAAATATAAGGCGGCGCATGAGTACATAATGCAAACTAGAGTATAGTTCAACCACCAAAAATGACTGTTTATTCACTAAACCATACCCTGTCTTTGTTTAGTCTGTCCAGTCCCTCTCTCACACCCGATTCCCCTCTTTCCTTCCCTGATTCCCCTCTTTACTTCCCTTGATTCCCCTCTTTCCTCCCCTGATCCCCCTCTTTTCTCCCCTGATGCCCCTCTTTCCTCCCCTGATGCCCCTCTTTCCCTCCCCCTCTTTTCTAGGAGGTCAGAATGTTTTCTGGGTATGAGGGGATCGCAGGGTTCTACGGCCCTAAAAGCCCCGATAATGTGTATATAAACAGCAGCTTTATAAATTAAAACCCATTATTCTTCTTGTTAACGTCTTATCTAACGGATACGAGTCTAAAATGCAGGTTTTGGGAAATATGACAGATCCACTTAAAAATGAATGAGCCGTATTTTAAGAACGCATGTTTTTGGCATTCTGAGGAATGTAAAATGGTTGTTTTTGGATTCCTGATCCATGTCCCATACTTAGTGTTATGCAGAATGATATAATATTCAGTAACTTTGTTCCGCTTTGTTCCCTCTTCTCCATTGTATCTCTGTGTTTTTCGCACTTGTCTATCACTCTCGATTCCCACTCTTTACACGTTGTCCACTATCTTCAATTTTCCGCGCGCCCTCTCTTCGCCCTCCCCCTCTTCACCCCCCCTCTCTTAGCGCCTCTCCGCCGACTGTCACATTAGGGACGACACCTGCAATCGTCACATTTCATATCGTCGCCCCGGGTTCCCGCTGCTGACCTAATTAACTATTCTATACAAATCCCGGTCGGTACGTGCACCAGGCTAGGGGGCACCGGGGCAAATGAGCAGATTCTCAGGGTCTGGAGCCGCCTCCTTCATATTATCCTCTGAGCATCCTGATTGGTGCTTTTCTCCCTGCTATAAACTAAAATCCCTGCTTGAATACAGGTGACTCTCTTCAGAATACCTTTACTTCCTGATAAGCCGTGGTTTCCCTAAAGTCCATTATTAGAACCATTGGGCTATTGGGCTGCCACCATTAGCGATGGCCAATTAAAGGGTTAACATTCGTAAATCCTCAGGGATAGGATACCTCCTAAATTTTTTTTAGACCTGCATTGGTGGCTGCAGACCGAACGTAGGATTAGATTATACCATTTGGAAAAAGGTGACCTTTACTTCTCGTCAAATGGCGCCCCAGGGTTGGGTAGCATTGGTTGATGCGCTGTTTGGGAGGCCGCCCAACGATCTTGCGAGGTTCGGGAGCTAAGGCTGTCCAAAAAAATTATTATTAAAAGACGACATCGGAAGGAATCTACGATCCCGGCCATGTTTTGGTGCTTGTCAAGTTAATGCCTCCTTGTCCTGGACTGCGTGCCGTAAGGTGACATCTAAACCTGTGCTGCCTACCCAATGTCACGCACTCGCGCACCCTCGCCTACTGCCCAATGTAACCGCGGCGGACACGATTTTTATTCTTTATTTAATATATCAAAAGAATATTACCGGTCGCCGGGCATTCAGAATGCCACCAGAATCCAAATAACCCTTTAGATTGTGATTATTTGGGGAGTATAGTTGAAGCGATAAAGAATTTTCCCAAGGACGAGTAGAGGTCGTCAACCACCTCCATGGCAGGTTGGGGCAGAAAACTTTCATCCATCTCGAAACTTTGCGGAAAGTAGCATTTCGTGTTTCGGCCGATGAGTTTCCGCTCTTTGTCTCGTCTTTCGTTATCGCCAGCTTGGGTAAATGGGCAGATTCTCAGGGTTTTTACCCCAATCTCAAAGTCTTGAAGGTGAAGGGGCAGATTCTCAGGTCTGGAGCCGACTTCTTCACATTCTCCTCTGATTTAATGATTTCTGAGCATCATGATTGGTGCTTTTCTACCTGCTCTGTCACAACAGCTGGAGTCCCTGCTTGAATACAGGTGACTTCATTCAGAATATCTTTACCTCCTGGCAAGTCATGGCTGACGATCGAAGCCCCCCCCCAGTGTTGGATCTGTAAGAACGAAGGAATCCATAAATAAAAAGCCACGCCAAATAAAATCATTTGTGTTGAGGGCGAGGACTCCAACTCAGCTTTTGCATCCAAAATGTAATTTTTGCAGCCAGAGGTTTTGAATGATGAATACGAGCTCCCTCCTACGCAGGCACGTGGCTCCATGGCTAGCGGAGACCCATCCAGCTCATTTATTTCCAGGCATGTAGAAGCCCCTTAAAAACTACGCTCCAAAAAAGAAAAAATCAGGGTGGGAACGTCAGAAAACTCCATGAATTCTTTTGTCCTGAGAGCAAACAAACCCAACCCCGTGTGGCTTGGCTGGGATTTCCAAAGTCCGCTCCTGAATCAGCTTTTGGACGTTATCCACGGCCGGGGTTATTAGCATAACCTCCCGGACACCGCCATCTGCACCAGCAACACACCCCCCGCGTAGGGAGTTACGTGGACAGGTGCCACGTCGGAGCATCTCTTACATGGAGAGAAAAGAAAAGTCATGGAATCATTGATAATATTCAATATTCAAAATATATGGTCCATGCTACTAACGCACTGCAGATCTTATCCTTTATCACTCCCATCACTCCTGTGTTCCAATGGCCCTTTATCACTCCCATCACTCCTGTGTTCCAATGGCCCTTTATCACTCCCATCACTCCTGTGTTCCAATGGCCTTTTATCACTCCCATCACTCCTGTGTTCCAATGGCCCTTTATCACTCCCATCACTCCTGTGTCCCAATGGCCCTTTATCACTCCCATCACTCCTGTGTCCCAATGGCCCTTTATCACTCCCATCACTCCTGTGTTCCAATGGCCCTTTATCACTCCCATCACTCCTGTGTTCCAATGGCCCTTTATCACTCCCATCACTCCTGTGTTCCAATGGCCCTTTATCACTCCCATCACTCCTGTGTTCCAATGGCACGTTGTGTTCATTGATCCAAGTTGAAGTTTAAAAGGATAATTGATGGTTAGAAACCCTTTTTGTAATTATGTTACAGCCAGAAATGTCCTTGTTGTTCATGAAACCAGCTGAGTGACCCCAAACTTTTGACCGGTTGCGTGTGTTTAGTAAATATACCGTAACAATATCATATGGCAAATCCCTTTGTGTAATAAATGAATTAACCCCGTAGTCTCTTTTTATCCCGCAGACCCTTCCCATCGGAGGACACCGGGGAAAATGACGACGACATATACCGCAGCCTGGAAGAGCTCGCAGAGTGAGTTTTAAACACAGCTCCGAACGTCCCTTTAGTCCCCCGTTACGTTAAACTGTTTTTTTTATTTTATTTTATTTTAAATGAGGGTATTTTTTATCATTATTATTGATTTTGAGCAGTAGTCTGTGCTGGTGAGAGGTTCGAGAGGAGGCGGCTTTTCTGCAGACATTTTGACTCCAGTTACTATATTTTTAATCTTATATTGCGGAATTCTTTAGCTCTCGGTCCCTTTCAGATGGTAGATAATCGTCTTGAGGGTGTTCATCAGGGATAGACGGGTCTCTCCAAATTCAAGCAGAGAGTAATTCGATCCGCCGACCAGCCGAATGTCTGTACCCCGTGTTTGTTTCTTGGCCGTTTCGTGGGATGCGTGGACCAAAGGAGACGATGATCGTTGCCATTAATAAGCACCGGAAGGGAAGCAGTCACAGGGTGAACAGGACACCGTTACATACTTACAAAGTGTCCCTGTTTAGTCTGACCAGTCCCAAATCCCCGAGTCCATTATTCCTCCCCTGTTTTCTAGAACATCAGGCTTGAAGCTGTTTTTCAGCAATGCGTCTTTTTTCTGTTCCTGTTAAGCGTCTCGGAATCCCATCTTGGGAGAGAAACAAGAGAGCGATTAAGTCGGATTGTCATTAATAACTGTGTCTGGATATTATTACCCGGGAGAAATCCCACTGAGGTCCTTCTCGTCGCCCCCGGTGGGAGTTTGAGTGGGACTGACGCGGCGCGGAATCAACATTTATTCATCATGGGCTTTTTATCCTCCGCAGATGGATTTAGAGAAAGGAAAATAAATCTCGCTTAGAAAAGACGTATATTTTTTTCCTCCCCTTCCAGCCGCCCGGCCGCCGTGAGCGTGTAAAGACGCTTTATATGAGTGATGGGCTGGATTCGCGCGGGGGGGGGGCGGGTAAAACGCTCTATTTTATGCCCGACAGACACCTAAGTGCTGAATATAAATTAAGGGGATTTTTTATTTTTTTAGTATTATGTCTTCATCAAAGGTAGTATTTTAACCCCCGGCGAACCAGGAGAGCAGATTTCCAAAGGCTGGGTGGATATAGAAACATAGAACCTGCCGGCAGATCGGCCCCATTCGGCCCCCGTCTAGTCTGCTCGTTTCTCTCGCTGTAAAGACTCCAACCTTAATCAGTCGTTGGTCTTCTCTTGCCCTCCTAGCCTCTCAGGATCTGGTGCTAATAATAGAGAGGCCTTCAGCGGCTAGTTAGGCCTAAAGAGAGAGACGTCGGCGGCCAACCTGTAATAAACGGCTCCCTCCGTGTTCAATCGGCCCCATCAAGCACCTTATTGGATATGTTTTGTGGTCTTATTTCCATAGCAACCAACGAAAATGGTCAGTTGGACCATTCCAGTGGTAGCCATGGTGATAAGATCTCTTTTTGTCCCATGTTGTCCAGAAGACCACATACTTGAAATTTGACCGCGAGGCAATAGCGAGCCACGTGCTAGTAGCCTAATTGTGGATTATCAGGGCTTGTGTGCCAGGCGGCATTAATGGACGGCGGTTAGCAGTAAAAGGAAGGCTGCTGTTGGTGTAATTCCATTATTCAAATATTGATTCAGAGCCTAAGTATGTTTTACCCCGAGGGCAACAAGGTCCACAGCTTGTGACCCGCCTGAGGCTGAATGTAGCGTACGGCTGAGCGCTTTCACATGCGCGAGGCGGGGGGCCGCTGAGACCTGTGCGACGGGCCGCAGCGTGAACGGAAGAAAAATATCATATTGCAAGCCTTCGTGTTTAACTCTTTCCTTGCCTCGGGGGTCAGTTCAGCATCCCTACTCTGTGTTGGGGGGGCAAGGGGGTATCGGTTTCAGTGCCAGGGGCGTATGATGATAACATGAGGCTCAATGGACTTGGATAGCTAAACATAGAGAAAACACTTATTTTTTAACTTTATTTTCACTAATTGTGGACATTAACCTTATAAATAATTATAATGTAATTATGACATCATACGCCCTCCTCTATTAAGTTGCCGATTGGTTCAGGCAGCCTTTATAATGGTTGAGAGCGAAGAAAGTGGAAGAACCTTGTTAATTTTGGTTCTGCCACAGGCTGCCACCAATCGTAGCATCTCTGAGCTCTTAAGCTGGTGATTGATATATAACTAGACATGGTTCAAGGCTGTTTTGTGCCACGAGCATGCTTCCCAACTGTCCCGGGGCATTGCGCCCATGCACGGTAGCGCCACACTCTACCTCCCGAGCTCTACTGGCCTCCACAGTTTCTTCAGAAGCCCCAGCCGCCTGTCAGATTGCAGTAACGTTCCCACCACCTAATCCCATACTCTTGGCCATCTTTATCATGGCGCAACTTGAGTTATTCTTGGTCAAAGCTCCCAATATGGAGCGAATCAGCATGAACATTCCATGGTTGCCATAGAAACTGCTCCGCATTTAGACGCTTTCCCCCGGAAACATATTCCCTGCCAGATCTCCAGAACGAGCGAGGGTGGGGGGAAAAAAGGCTCTCTTTGGAAAGGTAGAAGAGTCTGACCCTTCCTACAACCAACCTCTAAGTAAAGATGGTCGCTCTTTTCCCAGAACCGATGACTGGAAAAAGTAGTCATGGCGGTCGCAGAGAAATGAGTTCACAGGACGTCGCATCCACCTGGAGGACCTCCGAGGTCCTTGGAAACGTCTCAGAAACGTGTTTGGACTTTATTAATAACCAAGAGACGGACTCGACCAATCGCTGCCTCATTAAAGAGCGCCTTTTAATGAATGTAAACTCTACTTTTGGCCCGGGTTTGCGATCTGCTGATAATACATGTAGCTTTATGCAGGGACAGGACTCTGACCGTCCGCAGAAGGCCCCCGGGACGGAGTTGATGGATGCTCTGTATCCACTTGCCTTGCATTAGCCGGCCAGATGGCTGCCTGGGAAGAGCCTCCTTCAATTAGAAACACAGGGAGGTTAACAGATGGAGGAGACCGGAGGAGGAATGAGACAGGTCTACAAACCCGCCATCATTCACTTTAATGTATTTGATCATCTGACAGGAGCTGAAGGGGGCCGCGAATCATACGCAGGACGCTTCTTATATTACGTTACGGAAAATGAGACCTCAACAGGGATATTACAATCTCCGACTCTCGAAAAACAGATCTTTTTTGGAATGAAATTGTGAATTTCAGCCTGAATATTCCCAAAAATCATTCATGATTATTACTGGAGCAAAACCCCCCAGCACTGTATACAGTAATATAACCCCCAGCACTGTATACAGTAATATAACCCCCAGCCCTGTATACAGTAAGTTAACCCCAGCGCTGTATACAGTAATATAACCCCCAGCGCTGCATAAAGTAATATAGCCCCCAGCGCTGCATAAAGTAATATAACCCCCAGCACTGTATACAGTAATATAACCCCCAGCACTGTATACAGTAATATAACCCCCAGTGCTGTATACAGTAATATAACCCCCCGTGCTGTATACAGTAATATAACCCTCCAGCGCTGTATACAGTAATATAACCCCCAGCGCTGTATACAGTAATATAACCCCCAGCGCTGTATACAGTAATATAACCCCCAGCGCTGTATACAGTAATATAACCCCCAGTGCTGTATACAGTAATATAACCCCCCGTGCTGTATACAGTAATATAACCCCCCGTGCTGTATACAGTAATATAACCCCCAGTGCTGTATACAGTAATATAACCCCCAGCGCTGTATACAGTAATATAACCCCCAGCGCTGTATACAGTAATATAACCCCCAGCGCTGCATAAAGTAATATAGCCCCCAGCGCTGTATACAGTAATATAACCCCCAGCACTGTATACAGTAATATAACCCCCAGAGCTGTATACAGTAATATAACCCCCAGCACTGTATACAGTAATATAACCCCCAGCGCTGCATAAAGTAATATAACCCCCCAGTGCTGTATACAGTAATATAACCCCCCAGTGCTGTATACAGTAATATAACCCCCCAGTGCTGTATACAGTAATATAACCCCCCAGCGCTGTATACAGTAATATAACCCCCAGCGCTGTATACAGTAATATAACCTCCAGTGCTGTATACAGTAATATAACCCCCAGTGCTGTATACAGTAATATAACCCCCCAGCACTGTATACAGTAATATAACCCCCCAGCGCTGTATACAGTAATATAACCCCCCCCAGCGCTGTATACAGTAATATAACCCCCAGCGCTGTATACAGTAATATAACCCCAGCGCTGTATACAGTAATATAACCCCCAGCGCTGTATACAGTAATATAACCCCCAGCGCTGTATACAGTAATATAACCCCCCAGCGCTGTATACAGTAATATAACCCCCCAGCGCTGTATACAGTAATACAACCCCCCAGCGCTGTATACAGTAATATAACCCCCAGCGCTGTATACAGTAATATAACCCCCAGCACTGTATACAGTAATATAACCCCCCAGCACTGTATACAGTAATATAACCCCCAGCGCTGTATACAGTAATATAACCCCCAGTGCTGTATACAGTAATATAACCCCCAGCGCTGTATACAGTAATATAACCCCCCCAGCGCTGTATACAGTAATATAACCCCCCCCAGCGCTGTATACAGTAATATAACCCCCAGCGCTGTATACAGTAATATAACCCCAGCACTGTATACAGTAATATAACCCCCAGCGCTGTATACAGTAATATAACCCCCCAGCACTGTATACAGTAATATAACCCCCCAGCACTGTATCCAGTAAAAAAAATGGTGGGACTTCCCCTTTCAATAAGTTGCGAACGCTGTGATTTTAGCAGATTTGAGTATCCGCGGTGGAGCCGGTGAAAGAGACATTTGAGGTTTGTGACCTTGCTATCTCTGCTTTTCGTCGCCTCTCCGGGAAGTCACTTTGTGAAGTCCCTGGGCAGAATGTCAGCTTTTTTTTTTTAGTACCAATTTAATGATCATTTTGCATCAGGGCCGAGCTAGAGAATGGGCCGGTGGCCAAAATAACACGTCGGGGAGCCTGTCACTTTTCATATTTCATTAAAAGGTGTTCTCGCTCCGGGCTGGTAAACGGATATCTTTTTTTTTTCTAGCTGCATTAACTTTTCCTCATCGGAAAATATTCTATAATGCACAACAAATTATATTAATTCCTGAGTATTTCACACATTTTGCCGGCAGGTCGGCCCCCATCCGGCCCCCGCTCGTGCTGTAAAGACTCAAACCTTAATCAGTCGTTGGTCTCGTCTTAGATTCAGGAGCCGTATGTCTATCCCATGCATGTTTAATCCCCTCGCTGTATTACCCTCTACCACTTCTGCTGGGAGGCTGTTCCACTTACCTAAAACTCCTTCCATTCCACATAGGCCTCTGACCCTCTGGTTTTAGATAATACATTTTCTCTGGCTGCCCCGGGTCTTGCCAATACGCACCTACACGCAGCCGTCACGAGATGTTGAGATTTCAAACAATGGTCACCGATCGTAAAATGGATCAAAATAAACCTCCCGCCCGCTATAAAATAAAGCGATAAAAGTGAAATTACCCGGTTTATATAATGTTACGGCCGGATTGCTGTCTCTTTTAACGGCGCTCACGTAGAGGGAAAAGATTGATGGCTTTTGTCCGAATGCCCCATCCCGTTCCTTTGCTCCGCGCGAATACCTTCTGGCCGTCAGATGTCCTCCTAGTCTTCCGATGCCAATCTTCTTCGGGGTTTTCGCGCTGCTGGCAGATGCCGCGGCAACGGGTCAGGATAACAGCAGATTGCGACTTGCCCCGGTTCATTGTCGGGGGGGTGGGGGGAACGTCTTCGTAGAGAGAGCGGGGATTCTTTTGACAGCCATGTCTGTGTTTTTCTGAACTCTGACTTCCTTCCGAGGCAGAAGGACGGATCGGCTCCGGGGCGGCATCTGCAAGCAGCTCCGGGCGTCCCAAAACCGCCTAATCCCCCCCCCCAAAAAAGAGAAGAAAATATTATCTGGCATGGAGGTTCTGCTTAAAATCACTCAAGACTGGCAGGGGATGGAGGAGGGGAGGATATCCCTCCTTTAAGATGTATCTCCTTTTCTTATTTATTTTTTCGGTGAGGTGGAAGGTAAAATGTTTAGGTTGAGTCTGGAGTGCAAGTAGAGACGGGCGAAGGTAAAGTATTCTGTAGGGCAGTTTGAGACGTCAGAGGTTTTAGGTGGGCCAGGGTTATCTGACACCCAGGCGGTGATCATTCTTGGTGTAATTATGGTCTAACTCAAGATGAAAGTTACTAAACTTGGAGATGCTCCTTAAGTTTATTTGAAGGCCTTTGGTTTGACCAAAGTTTTTGGACGTGGTGAGGACTGGGTGGCAGTTAAGTCCAAATCTCTGAGCTCTCCGGCACCCAGTGTTACCCCAGAAAGAGTTTTGAGGTACAAATTTGTTCAAGACATTCCAATTTTAGGCTAACTATATTGTTAGGCTGAAGACTCCATCTTCTCTTGGGCCATATATATCTATCACCATATCCGTTTTCTGCATTCGGATAGAATTTCTCAGGACTTCCCGGGTCTGCTTTGGTCTCTCGCCCAAAGTCTTTAAACAGTCACTGCTAGATTTACAAACTCCTAGTGGTACCTCAGTAGCTAATCATCGTCTATGAAATAGGCCGTCGTGCCCATTAACCTTGTAAATAGGTTTTGACAGCCGATAATAAAGCAATTTGCCCGTTTAGTCTGCCGGGAATTCTCTAAAGAGCAGAATCTTCGTTCGTGATATAATTTGATGTGTCTGTCCTGGACGTTCTGCAACTCTCCTTTCGTTTTACCCTCCACCACATCGGCTGGAAGTCCCTTCCGTCCATGACTTTGTCCGATATTGAATGACAATTTGGTGGAGAGGTTCTTTGTCTTTGATCGATCATAAATGATATTTATTTTTCTCTTTTAGCGAGCATGACTTGGGAGAGAACGATACCTACGACGTCCCTTGTGAAGAAGATGACATTTACGAAGACATCATCAAAGTGGAAAATCAACAGCCGATGGTAATTACTTACAGGGCACGGGAGAGCACAGAAAGCTCCGAATCAATCAGAAACAACAGAATTCCGAGCTCATGCTTTATATCCTATTTACAAGATGTTTCCTCCAGCTTTCCCCTGTGTAGACGTATCTCAGCGGGATCGCCCCGTGCAGGAACCGGTTAGAAAGCTCTACCAGAAATGGGCAAAGGAAGCACGCTTTTATGGATAGTTGAATAATAAAGATGGTGCCTCCAAATGTTACCAATGTATCTTGGTCATAAGTTGGTTGTATTGATTTGGCCTGGCTGTAGGCCAAAGTATAGATGTATTTTCTTAAACTGGCCAAGTGTTTGTTGGAACAGGCATTCCTGTGGTCTAGAAGACAATCGCAAGGCTTCTACGTCTAGGTCCACAAGCTACACCAGTGATGGCTAAACGTTGGTCCTCCAGATACTGATGTCTATGGTCCTTAAGACTTATAGCCAGCCATGGAGTATCTCGGGAACTGAAGTCCACACCAGCTGAAGAGCCAACTGTTTGTCATAACTGCCCAAAACCATATGATTTGTTTTCATTTGGTCAGCCATTTTGGGGTAATAGAGATCGCTCTTCAGGGTTGCCCCAAAACAGACATCTAACTGTCCCAGTGGGATTTCTCCTATACTTGATACAATGGAGCCATGTTTGCAATGAGCTGCAATCTTTAAATGAACCCTGGAAGCCAATGGACCATTCTTGAAGACTGGTCCAAATGTAAAACTTTGCCCCAAAAACCTTTCTGGTTAAATATAACGCATGAGTTCTTCAGATAAAAGGATACTTTGTCCCAAGTCAAACATCGATGCCCCGATCTCTTCCTCTTCCTATTAAATATTTATATCGGGTTTCAGAACCTCTGCCCTTATAACGAGTTCCGCGTCAACGCTACGGAAGTTCCACATTCCAAATATCTCAAAAATAATAAGATTGTTTTAAGAATCTTTAACGCAACGTATAGATTTTTTATGCAGCGTTAACCAGCGTTTAGGTGATATGTCCTTTAATTCAGCTTGCGATGCAGACACAGCCTTAAAGCGACGGTTCTGCTTGCGCCTGAATTGCCCCTTGTCCATATCCCCCTAGCATATCACATATAGAATGCGCGGTTTGTCCACATCACGCACGCTCTTTTTTTTTTATTCCGGACCCCTTTGGCAGACGCTTACGCCTGCAATCATCTGGAAGCAGAAGTGCTTGTTGCTTGGACGGGTTCCACATCGCTAGGAGCCCACGGAGAAACTGCAAAGGGCAAATGTTAAAAGAGGAAGATCGGAAAGCGGCTTTCCGCGCGGGGAAACGGGCTTTATTTTGTAGTTTTAATCATTTTGGTCAGATCTTTCTGCGCTCTTGTCATATTTTAGCCCCTGGCTGCTCAGACTTTGACTCCTTCATTATGCTTTTCTTTACTCTTTTCCACTTTAAGCTTTGCCGCTGACGGGCACCGAGGATAATGTGTAATGCTTCCAAATTCTGGACCGGTCCTTTTATATAAACCCCCCAACAACCTTAACCTTTTCTGTTTGGCGGAGGTGTCTCAATGGAATCCTATGCAATAATGGATGTATTGACCTTAAAGTTAATATTTAACTGATTATTTTGATATTTTAACATCCATGGCTGGACTGTCGAGGCGGCCCTGGCACTCTCGGCCACCAGCCCACAGGGCATTTGCCTGTTACCATCATTAACAGTATCTAATAAATATATATATTTATTTATATAAAGGATTTTTGTGTTTATATGTATAGACGCACACGCTACCGATCAAAAGCTTGGGGTCACTCATGGAAAATAAGGACATTTCTGGCTGTAACATAATTACAAAAGGGTTTCTAACCATCAATTATCCTTTTAAACTTGGATCAGCGAACACAACGTGCCATTGGGACACAGGAGTGATGGGAGTGATAAAGGGCCATTGGAACACAGGAGTGATGGGAGTGATAAAGGGCCATTGGAACACAGGAGTGATGGGAGTGATAAAGGGCCATTGGAACACAGGAGTGATGGGAGTGATAAAGGGCCATTGGAACACAGGAGTGATGGGAGTGATAAAGGGCCATTGGAACACAGGAGTGATGGGAGTGATAAAGGGCCTTGGAACACAGGAGTGATGGGAGTGATAAAGGGCCATTGGAACACAGGAGTGATGGGAGTGATAAAGGGCCATTGGAACACAGGAGTGATGGGAGTGATAAAGGGCCATTGGGACACAGGAGTGATGGGAGTGATAAAGGGCCATTGGAACACAGGAGTGATGGGAGTGATAAAGGGCCATTGGAAAACAGGAGTGATGGGAGTGATAAAGAGTGATGAGTGACTATGAAGAGATTCCATTAAAAATCAGCCTTTTCCACCTACAATAGTCATTTACAGCATTAACCCCGTCTGCGCTGGATTTCTGATCCATTTCATGTTACTTTAATGGAGAAAGTCGTTTTTTTCTTTCCCAAAACAAGAACCTTTTTGTAAGTGACCCCAAACTTTTGAACAGCAGTGTGTATATATATTTAAATGTTAATGTAAAAGTATTTTCATCCCAGTAATCTATTTGATTTATTTCCCAATGCCTCAGATAAGGTACATGCAGGTAAGGATGATTTTAACTGCAATGGATATGATGTCATTGTATCCCTGTCCCCTGATTGGAGGTTTTCCCACCAATAACCATCGTTCATAGGCATTACGCTATATGAAATTTGATGATACAATAGATGATGCATGTATCGCATGGTTCATCTTAACGGTGTTTTTATTATCCTTGTAATTCTGAATATTCCATCATAGATGGACCGTTTTGTCTTCGAAATGATTCAGGTGTAATATTTAATTCCAGGGATATATTCAGACCTGTAAGAAAATCGCTATGCGAGAATTGATTGAAATACTAGCTTTAAAATGATAACTGTAGCCATTATTACGAGAAGAAGGCAGGTTGGCCCGATGTGGGCTACAGAGGACGCAAGTCGGTGGCATGGTCCAAACCCACTCCATCGAGTGAACAGGGAGTGAAATCACTTTGACTTGGAACATTTGTTGGGAGGAATGACGTGTTTTCTGCGATGCTAAAGCAGCTGTTTTTCCTCCTCTTAGAAAATGGGCATGACTGAACACGACAAAAGGAATTGCTGCCTGCTGGAAATCTACGAGACGGAGGAACGTTACTACAGGACTCTAGAAGACATCAAGACGGTGAGTTCCGGACTCCATCAAAGCTCATTTCTCTTTATCTGGATGTTTCCTGCGTACGATTATTTATCCCGTATTGGAAATAACGTTTTTTCTGTCCATCGATTCTCGTGCAAGTGTCCGTGTTTAGTTCGGCCTTTGTACCCCAAATGCCTGCGCACCCTCTTTCCTCCCCCGATGCCCCTCTTTTCTAGGAGGTCAGAATGTTTGCTGGGTATGAGGGGATCGCAGGGTTCTACAGCCCTAAAAGCCCCGATAATGTGTATAGAAACAGCAGGTGCGTCAATGAATAAAATCAGCTCAAAAGAATCCTTCATTACATTAATAGCCAGCAATAGGGCAAAAAGTCACATTAAAAGGCCCACCCCCATATACATACGGCTCCTGAATCTAAGACGAGACCAACGACTGATTAAGGGTTAAGCAGGAGAAACGGGGCCGAATCGGTCTGATGTGCCCATAAATTCTACATTTCTTTGCAGTTTCGTATTAATGGTAACAATGTTGTCAGATCAGGAGCTTTTCTTACCGCGCACGTTATGTCGGCTTGTGAGTGGCAGTCCGGCCAAAGGACGCCGCAGTAGGACTTCGCTCCGTCGTCTCTCATATAGCTGGAGGCTGGGAATTAGGATATCGGTGCCAGCTCCATACGCCGAGGTCGCACGGGGACCCATGGAGGTCAATGGATGACACATTGATCTGTGTGTTTAACCGGGACGCCCCCTTCATCTCAGTGAATAGAGTCCCTGGGAGATAAACACGCCAGGCTGGGAGAGTCATCTCGGAAACATGGAGTGAACTAATTATATCCTGGCCCATTAGCTCAGAACAGAAGGCTCCCTCCACTTAAATATATCTGTTAAGTGGCGTTAATCATCTAAATTGTCCCCAACACGCGCCCCCCCCCCCAAGTAGTAGAGGACGATCGTCTGCCCGAATAAATAAAATGGAAAGTGTATATAAAATATATTTAAAAAAAAAAAAAATTGTTTTAAATATTTCCTCCTCCTCTACGTTCTTTAACGCTAATCATATGTCCGGTTCCATCTTCCTCCCTTATGGAAACATCATGTGATCCGCCTCGTGGCAGAGCTTCTACAAAGCTTTTCCATAGAGATCCAAATTCAAGAAGATAAATATAATTATAAAGTCTATCGAGGGGGATTTATTCATTAAAACGCAGTATTTCGGTAGGAGAAGATTAGTAGATGTTCTACACGGGCTTAAAGAGATCTGAACACGACCAATCTGTGGATTAATGGTAAAGGATTTCGATGCCGAGGTCCCCTTCATTCATCGGGTTTTGTCCTTTTTTCTTTTATTTCAGAACTACGTGATCCCTTTAAAGCCTTTGCTGAGTCCTCAGGAAATGGCCGTCGTCTTCATTAATTTGGAGGTGAGCATATCGAAGAGATGGAGACATTTACGACCCCCGTGAAACGCGTTATACGTACACGACCGTTCAAAAGTTTTCCTTGTTTTTGAAAGAAGAGCCCCTTTTCCCCCATTAAAATAACATGAAATGGGTCGGAAATCCAGCACAGACGGGGTTAATGCGTGAATTGTCTTCTGTTCTGTTTCAATGCTCTCTAGGAACTCATTAAAGTCCATTTCAATTTCTTGAGGACCATTGAGCTCTCAATCAAGACTGGTGGCAGCACCATCGGGCAGGTCTTCCTGGATTACAAGGAAAGGTGAGGGAAACCCCAAACATTTTTATGTTTCAGATGCTTTGCTGTTGTTTTAACGAACAGTCTGATAGTAGCTGTGGACCATTCTGTCCCATTTCTGACCCCATTAACCACCCAATCCCAAAGGAAAGGGTGCAGATCTGTCCTTCGCCTAATTTGATGAGGACGTTGAAAATGGTCTAATTTATTACGCATCGTGATGTTATAAATGGGAAGAGTTCCAAATAAATGCCTGGAAAATATGTTTAAATCTACTATAAAGAATGGGAACAAGGGTTACCTCTGGTTCCTCGGGATTTGGCTGCGGTTCCAATCATCCCTAGGCAGTCGCATACTTGCTGAGGGCTTATCAACAATTGACCTTTGTGGCCAGAAAGTCCTAGAACTCAAAGTAGTTGATCTGTGGATGATTTATACCAAAGAATTTAAGGTAGCGTTGAAGTGGTGAGGTTGGTCTGAGTCATTCCATAGTTATGTGGTTTTTAAGGTGAATAATCTATGTCTAGACAATGTTCTTTATGTCAGATACCCAAACGTAGACACAAAAGAAACAACAGAAAGAATGAATTTGGTTAAACAGCAGCAGATAATATATATATATTTTTTTATAATGTAGCGCGATGTAAAGTATTTGTTGGATAGTCGTTCCTGATAACTTTAGGGCCTGTCCTATGGCCAAAAATCAGAAGGGAATGGACGAGTAGGGCATCCAGAAGCATCAGACGTTGTGCATGGCCATTGATCTTGGGATAACAACATTGAGTTGACTTGTCAAAGACATTCAAGTTGTCATTAGGGTCAAGTACCATGAGCATCCTCTTCGTGGTCTCAAACACCCAAAAAATGGCCCGTCTTCAAACAGGAGGAAGGAGGGACTGGCGGTAGATGCATAAGACAAGGACAGGTGGCTTCTTCTGCCCTATCCTGCGTAAGCCCCTGTAACTACCAAAGAAAATCGCGAGAGCGTCATGAAACATAAAGGAAACGTAAGACCCTGGTCATCGGCCGCCATCAGGTCTTCCGGAATACAGATTTGGATTTTCAATAAGCTCAGAAGGTGTTGCGTGGGGACAGACAGAGCGGGGAAGGGGAGTCAAGAGGAAGAAAACGGGGTTAGGAGACCCTATACGAGGGTGTGGAGAACCACCTTTGAGAAGAAGTAGTAGTAGTTCGGGTCCCGTTTTGCCCAGTTTTAGGCATTTCTCCGACTGAGCTGTAGTTGGTACGATTCCTCCATAACCGATACCACCGCCAGCGTGTTAACAGATTCTCAAGCAAAGGTGCCAGCCGGAAGCATAATCAGATCAAGTTGTTTGCCGCGTTCATTAGACATTCCGGAAAACACAGACTTCATCCCCGCAATTCTTCCTCCCGATGTGGAAACCCACTCGTACGTCTGTCGGTGATTTAAATATTTTATTCCTCCGCCGTGGTTACAACCTTTTTTTTTTTGCCTTTTTTTCCTTTTATGCTTAAAAGATTTAAAATGCCACCGTCAAGTCGAATCTCGCGTGGCTCTTGGAGCTGCCGGCTTACCTGAGGTCTTTTTTTTGGAAATGTCACCTGCGATTTCTTTCCAGCAGCGATCCCGGCAGAAACCAAGCAGAAGTTTTTAAGCGCGCAGTCACGCTCCCTTACCGCACGCGGCGCCCGGCTGACATTACCCTCGGCCGTCACAATCGCTTCCCGACGCGCCGGTTACGGGGCGCGCCCCACGCTGCGTAGCTCTGGTAGATCATATAAAAAAACGCGCCTAAAATTAATCTCTGTATCAAATTAGCTCGTCATTTCCGACAAGAACACGGGGAGAATTTATGGATCCATGAAACCCAAATTAGCTTCATTATCTGCCCTGCTCCGGTGTGTGGAGCCTGACCCGTAATGCCCCGGGGGGGGATAATTGGGCTTCGTTAGCGCCATGTGTTTCTTGTTCAGGCAAACGAGGTATAATGAAGCCGGAATACGCAGCGGGTCACATTTATTAATCCCGCCGCGTACGACGAATGCTAATTTGCCGTGCTTTGTACCGGCATCGAACAAAAACTCAAATACGGCGGACAAGGCGACCTCGACGTGACCCCGTAGGATTGATTCGAGTGCCGTTAGCCGAGTATGATTCCCGCAAAGGGGAGGACAAAAAAAAAAAAAGAAACTGGTGTGTAAACAGACAGATATTCAGCAAAGAACCACAGAAAGTGACAGATATCCCGCAAGAATGTGTCGCGCCTGTCCCCGGAAGCCTTCTAGGTCTTTTTACGGTTAAACTTCATCGGCCTTCCCGAGAGGTCGCTGGGGATTTGCTGTCACAACATGTAGCCTGCGATCAGAAAGTGAAGTGCACTTAGCTGTAAACAATGAAAAAAATCCCTTTTCTACACCAAAATAAATATGAGAACGGTTGTTAAAAAATGTAATTTAATTTTTTTAATGTGTTATGAAGAAAATATCTGATAGGCTATGTGACGAATAAAATGCATACATTAGGAACAATAAACTTTAAATGGTTTCTGGAAAGGAAAAGTTAAATTTGCGGTCTTTATTTGTAAGAAGTTGCTTTCTGGCACCCTAAGGGTTACTGCCCCCCCCCCCGCAGGGACGTAGGACGTAGCTACAGACAGGCTTTGTTAAGATCGCCATCTAGTGGCCCCTGGTGATCCATGCGCTCAGCTTGGACAGTTGGCTTCATTAATGTTTCATATTTTTTCACTGTCAGTCTTGTTTAATTTATGATCGTGTTTAGGTCGTTGTTATTTTTGCTTCCTACATTACTCTAATGCCTCTGTATAGTGCACAGGCCACGCTAAACGGAATTAACGGGGCAATAGAACGGAAGAGGCTAACCATGCAAATCATACATTAATAATAATATAAGAATAATAATAAATATGTATTTTTAATATTATTATTTTAATAAAAATTGTAAATTTAGGAAAGAAAACATATCTGCTTTTGTTAAATAGAAATTATATATATTTTGTGTATTCTGCTTGTTAGCAACCTAAAGCTGTAGTTTCGTAATTTGGCCAAAAAAAAAACAAATGTAAAGAGAATAAGGAACCTTGATGTGTTTTTGCAGCATTTCAAAGCGTTTCCAGTAAAGGAAGGACAGCTCATGGCAGGCAAATGTAATTTACTGAGAGGGTGGTAGATAAGTAGAACTGCCTCCTAGTAGAAGTGGTAGAGGGTTATACAGCGAGGGTATTAAACATGCATGGGATAGACATACGGCTCCTGAATCTAAGACGAGACCAACGACTGATTAAGGTTTGAATCTTTACAGCAGGAGAAACGGGCAGACTAGACGGGGGCCGGATGGGGCCGATCTGCTGGCAGGTTCTATGAAAATGGGATGGGCCAAACCTGTAGCCACACCCCCAGCCACAGCCCCTAAAACAAGCCCCTCTATAGCCATTTAAATGGGGGGAGGTGTGACCTATGGTTTTGGCGCATGGCCCTCCTCCTGATTATCTGCGATGCGCTCCATGTGGCCGCGTTCTCGCGGATGTATACGGGATCGCTGTTAAAATATATTTACCATCAGAGGAAATCGAGCCGGAAGCGTTTTTGCGTCTATAAAACCAAACCGCCTTCGTTGCCAATTTATCTTTAATTATCTCCAATATCCTCCGACAGCTTTGTAATTGGCTGCTTTGTTTCTGCGCAGAAAATGTCTTTTTAGCACGCCAGTAATAACCCTATTCATTATAATTACATGAATATTTTATTAACGTGTTCTTGCGCGCGGACGCTTTACGCTTAGAACGCCCTCGTTTCCATTATTAAATCAGCCTGGTTTCAGCTGCAGTAATCGGAATTATTACGCCATGATGGATCTAAATGAATTTGGCTGCACAACGTTCATGTTCTTGTTGCATACATTTGATTCCTAAATATCTTGATTAATTATAAAAAAAATGTATTATGCCTATTGGGATATCACTCCAATGTGACTTTTATTGAAGTTCTGTTTTTTTATATATTTAATATATTAAGTTCTGTGTTTTATGTATTTCATTACTATATAAAGTTCTGTTTTTTTATATATTTAATATATTAAGTTCTGTTTTTTTATATATTTCATTAATATATTAAGTTCTGCTTTTTATATATTTTATTAATAAATTAAGTTCTGCTTTTATATATTTAATATATTAAGTTTTGATTTTTAGATATTTCATTAATATATTAAAATATTTTCATATATTAAAAATAGCACCTAAATTGGCCAGGAATTTACATTGCAGAATAGCCTATAGAACCCCACTTGGCCAAGGTCATCGTAGACATATAGCACTGTATGTTTTTCTACCTGCCATCGCAAAAACAAAGAAACATGGTAGAAAGTACCTTTTCCCCAAAGTCCTGTGAGAACACGATCCCCATACAGCCAAAATATACATTTTTTTACTCTTCCGTTCTACAAGTCGAGCTCTTTCGGCTGACGCTGGTTGGTGGGATTCATTGTCTATCTATCTACTGAAATGTCCACCTGGCCAAGCGAAGAAGCCGCGGTTGACTTCTACTAACAAAGGACGCAGGACTCTGGAAAGTTCTGAAGATTCCAATATAATGCTTGTGAACAATGGTTTAGCGGAGTGAAGAACATCGACGGAAAAAAGTTCACATTCATGAAGATCTTTGTCCTTCTTTCATATAAAAATGGAACGGATTCCTCAAGAGACAATTTATGAATGGAAATATCCTAATTTACTTACTTAGCTGCCAAGGAAGACCAAAAGCATGCTTTGTTTTTTCTTATAAGTCCTCCAAATTAGACTTCATGTCAAGTGGTGGTTTATGAGCGGTTGTAGTGAACTTTTGGAAGAAGTCCTTGAAGAACACGAAGAACAATCCAATAAAACAAGACTTTTTTGACGATTTCTGGACAAGATATAGTGTCCTTCAATGAGGTCACGGAACCAACTCGTAAAGAGCGGGAATGGCGCATTCACAACTCTGTGGGATGGGTAGAAGCCTCGGTCGGCAACAGACAGGCGTAGATGATCGTAGAAGATTCTTTAGAAAGTTCTTGTTCAGTAGAACGGTCGAGATCATTAACTTCACTCTGAGTTTTGGTCGTCTTCCCGGTTTATTCTTTTGTGGTTTGGAAGATGAACGCTCGGTTTACTGATTTTATTTAATTTTTTGGGTTTTTTTTGTTATAAAGACCCTTGGTAACGGTTTTATGAGCTTGGCCGGGAGCCTTGAGATGTTTCCAGCTTCCTCGGACCTGATAAGCAGTGTTTGGAGGTGGGAGGAAATTATTTGGCAGATCCTTCTGATAGGACTCTCAGGGGGTCATCATTTACACCCCCCCCCCCCCGCCTGGTCTCTGTGTGGGCTGACGCAGCATTTCGGTAACCCCTTGAGCTGTTAACCCTAAAAGTGCCAAACGGAAGGGGTTTTTTCTTTCTGCTCTCTGTAAACATTGCAGAAATGTTTTTGTTTTGCTTTATATAGTATATATTTTTGGAGCTAGGAAATGTAAAAAAAAAATATACTGATATAAAACTTTTGGTATTAAATATAACTATTTATGTTAAGGTTTACAGGACGCAAAGCCAAGTTTTTATTTTCCAACATGTTATCGTCCATTGAACCGGAACATATTGTTAAGAAATGCTGCGTTTAACCTTTTTCTTAATAAATTGAAAACACCATTTAGAAAATACTTTTTTTTTCTCTCTCCCCCCTCTCTCTCTCTCCCCCCCTCTCTCTCTCCCCCCTCTCTCTCTCTCTCCCCCCCTCTCTCTCCCCCCCTCTCTCTCTCTTCCCCCCCTCTCTCCCCCCCCCTCTCTCCCCCCCCTCTCTCTCTCTCCCCCCTCTCTCTCTCTCCCCCCTCTCTCTCTCTCCCCCCCCCCTCTCTCCAGGCTGCTTATTTACGGCGAGTATTGCAGTCATATTGAATATTCGCAGAAGACGCTGGATCACCTCATGGCCACCCGCGAGGACTTGAGGCTGAAGGTGGAGGTGAGCGTCGGGCTAGACCCGAGCAACGCCTCGGTTATCGGTTTCCGAATGAATATCCTAAAATTTAAATATACCAATCAACCTCATTTAAGCTTTTTATGGCTATTCTCAGCCAAGTTATGCCAAGTTTCCTGGTTTTCTTATTTGTAGGAGACCTCAGCGGTCGGTGGGATTCAATGAGAAGCCTCGTAGAATGAGCGCTGTTACCAAAATTCCACAATTGCCAATAGAATCCATTAATTTGCTCTACGCGGTATCCAAGCAGGGGGTCTGACGTTAAAGGGACCCTCTGAGTTTAATTTTGCTTGGTATTCTAAAAATTGGCTCTTTACTATGTCATCGGTCCGTTTTCGCCGTATCTTGACTTAGCGTAGGCAGGACATAAAATATTTACTGTCTTCTCTTAAAAGTTGAACGCTTGAGAGCAGCAAGACTCACGCCAAGGTCAAGAGCGCCGTTCTTCTCTCTTTCCTAATCGGAGAAAAAACATAAATCACATCTTGGTTTGATTTAGTAAAATAGCTGAATTCGGACAGATCTGAAGACTTAAAGGGAAAGATCTTGTTTGGATGACGTGGAAATGTACGGCGGGTATTAAAAGTCTAGACAAAGAACAAGGTGTCGTAAGCAGTTGGCTCTGTGCCTTGGATGATATCATTATTTGGCCCCATATGCAAATTAAATGGTTCCTTGATCAGATTTGCATACCAGGCTGCACAGTGAAGGGTGGAAAACCATAAGAAATTGGGATATATATATATATATATTATAAAGTATTACTTATTCTATTATTTTCTATAGCATAGTTATAGATATTTATTAGATATATATTATTAGACATATTTATCGATATAATAATTCTCACTCTTTTTTTTAGGTCTGTATAAATATTGCTATTCCCACTAAATATATTTTTTTTTTTTGGGGGGGGGGGTTTGTTGAAAATGTGCTTAGAATATTTTACCGGACATATCAAAAAGCCGTGTCGAGAATTAAAGTGTTCCCCGCTTTATTCCCAGGAATGCTCGTTGAAGGTTCAAGATGGAAAATTCAAATTGCAGGATTTGATGGTGATTCCGATGCAGAGGGTCCTGAAGTATCACCTGCTCCTTAAAGTAAGCGCAGCGGGGGGAAAAGCCTAATTTTGAGTTCTAAAAGTGCAGTCGTCATGGCAACCCACGCTTTAAAATCCTTCTATGTATAGTGCATTTACAGCAAAACAATAATAAATAGGAATAATAACCAATAGCAGATTCTCGATCACGATGAGGTTTAAATAATGTGGGCAAAATAAAAAAACAATGAATGCTAGGTGCTGGCAGTCATTGCTTTCTTATTCTCACCACAGCCTCACTTTATGGCAGACCGTTACATCACAGTGGTTGCACTTTACTGCAGCTTAAGACAAGAAAGAGAGGAAAAGTATGATTTCACCCATAAAAAACAATGAAACCGGAAACATTAAGGATACAACCTTAGGGTCTGAGTCCTGCACCAGTTACAAAGCAAGTTACTATTTACTGAGCACTAGCCCTTACTAGTTACATTATGAGAAGCTAATTCTTGAGCCGTGTTTTGATCAAAGGGTTAAGTAATTGCAGATGCTTTATTAGATGTCTTAAAATCCTGAAAACGGCTTAAAAAATGCTAAAATAAAAAAGAGATGGTAGTTGCGTAATCCCGCCGGGAAGCGAGACGCACCATCTAAGCAGCGATTAACTGTGATTCCGTGATTATCGTGGCCTCCGAGGAACCAACTCCCATAATCCTCTGCCGGCCCGGCTGCTGCTTTCTGCAGGTAGACGATTGAATCCTGCTGTGACCGGCTTGTAGGTACAAAAGGCTACAAGCCCGGGGAGAGTTGAAGCAGCGCGTGGCTGGCGGCTGCGGGATCGTAGCCTGCTCGATACGTGTAATTGTGTTTTCCAGCTGAAAATAATGATTTTGGGTTTATCTGCCGGATGAGCTGTTTTGTGCCGGTCCCGGCGGACGCTGCAGATTACCGCCAGGCTCCGCGGCTCGCGTGATTCTCCGTAACTTGTCTTTGTTTCAGGAACTCCTGAGCCATTCGGCGGACTGCCCCGAGAGACACACGCTGAAGGAAGCCCTGGAAGCCATGCAGGTATAAGAGCCGTACCCGGCAGCTTTCACGGACCCCGCTGGCTTCATAAGGAGCCGCGAGACGAGTATTTTAATTGCCCCAAAGATTCATTCATTCGCACTCGCCAAATTGTGTAACTATGTGTGAGCCATAATGAATCAATCCGGGGTCAGACCTTGAATAGCGGGTATTAAGACGATGGAATTCTTATTGGTTGCCAAACTTGGATAGAACTGCAGAATTCTCCCTGATAGGATGTCCCTTTAAAAATGTCCAAAAAAAAAAAAAAACGCCTTTCTGTTTTAACCAAAATGTTTGTTTTAACCCCCAGGACTTGGCTCTCTACATAAATGAAGTCAAAAGGGACAAGGAAACGTTGAAGAAAATCAGCGAGTTCCAGAACTCTATAGACAATTTGGTGAGTTGATGTCATACTGGGAACCCCCAAATTATGAATTTTTTTACCCAAAAATCCTATGAGTGATTTTTTACTATTATGTAATAAGGCATCACTATGTGACTATGCTCAAAATGCATTGTTTTCCATAGGGACCGCCCATTGTCCTTAAGGGGTTAATCCAGGGATACAGGGGGGGGGTGATGCATTCATAAAAAAAATCACTTGCCTGGGTAGCTGTGGGCGTGGCTTACAGAGACAAAATGGCTCCCTACGTGCTGTTTTTCCAAACAAGAAAAATTGTTCAAAGAAATATTGTTTTCCTTTGATATTTAGAAAATATTTTTAAACAGTTTTGTTTTTCTTTCTAATATTTATTGTTTGTTTTTCTCTCACACAAATACATTTTCTGCTTCGTTTTTTTTTTCTTCTGTTAGCAAGTAAAACTGGAAGAATTCGGACGGCCGAAGATAGACGGGGAACTGAAGGTCCGTTCTGCGGTTAATCAGGCCAAGCAGGACAGGTAAGCGGAGTGTTTTGGGGGGTTTTTATTGGGGGGGGGTTGGTAACATTGATGATTGGCAATGACGATTCTCCATTCCATGCGCAGGTATCTGTTTCTTTTCGACAAAGTCGTGATTGTCTGTAAAAGAAAGGGCTACAGTTATGAGCTGAAGGAAATTATCGAGCTGCTTTACCATAAAGTGAGCAACGACCCCATGAACAACAAAGATATCAAGAAGGTGAGAATCCCATCGGTGCCGTTCGCCGTTACCACACTGGGTCCATTATGTGTTCCTTCCATCAACATATCATTGTCATTTACCTAAAGCTCTCAACTGCGACGGTCTGTCTTCTAAAATGCATTTGCATAATAACTAGCAGATGTCTGGATGAGCGAAATTGTGGTGCTTAGCATTAACATTTTGCTGGCTCCTCCCCATTGTGATGTCATCGTGTGTCCCAATATGCAAATTGTCTTCTAAATTAGCGAGACTGTCCTGTGAAAGCCCTGCCTGGAGCTTTTCAAGGAAATTCAAATGCTTTTGAAGAAGACATTGAACGAATCTTTTATTACCAGATAATTGACTTTTTTCCTGTCGGCTGGAATCCATGCCGTACGAACCTGAAATCTTTATAAATATATGTTTTTTTAACAATTCCTTTGCACTTTTCTTCTCTTTACGCCCCCAGTCGCATGGCAAAATGGTAAGAGCAATTCAGCTTTTTTATTGTAAAATTATATCGTGTTCCCGGTGCATTGTGGGATCTGGCTCTGTCCAATCAGTGGACCGCTGCGTGACCCCTTTATATTTTCATGTGGTCCATAGATGGGGGGGGATTCTGCAGAAGCCCCCCAAATACATTTGCCCCTCTCCCCAACTAAATGCCCCACAGCCGAATGTATCTCCAGCCACGTGCCATTCTCCCCCCGAGTTGGCTCTGCTGAACACTTCGGCCGGGGGGCTTGTTAAGACCCCATTGCGCAAGTTCTCCCATTTATTTTAATGGATGCCTTTTCCTGCCGCTGATTGACAGTTTCAAGCAGCCAATCCCTGGCCAGAAATCCTGTGTCTTTATTTTTTTCTCTTCAATCTACTATAAAAATAAATCCAGATAAATGCCCTTTTTTTAATATAAGAACATTGCAACCCGTCACGCTCCATGCGCCTTCGAATGTTCTTTTGGCCTCTGATTAATAAAGATTGCTTAGTTTGAATATTGCTTTTGAAATGAAGCCGGAAAAAAAAAGGCAGCCTCCCATAACGCGCCCCGTGATATAACCCGGGGTCAGGGTCTGCCCGTAATCTGAATTGGTAAAAATAGGTAAATAAATGACTTTTATGCGTTGGGTATTGGACTTTTTCAAAGACGGAAGAATTGGCTCCATTTTTAAAAACTTTATTCCTCTTCGTTGCGTGAACGTGAAAGGCCCCTCAATATGTTTCTGTTAAGGCCGCGCATGTGCTCTCTCCTCAGTGGTCGTACGGATTCTTTTTGGTTCATTTACAAGGGAAGCAGGGGTTCCAGTTCTTCTGCAAGACGGACGACATGAAGCGGAAGTGGATGGAGCAGTTTGAAATGGCAATGTATGGAACGTGTGCATATCTTCGTATTAGATCAGTGAAGTCTGCCCCTCGACGTCCGTGTTCCAAATTAGAATATGGGGCAGCCAATGGGAGATAAGCAGGGTGGCGTTCCTGCCGCTCGTTGGCCGGACGCGGTTAAGCTATTTCAATGGCTTCCTTCTTTGAAAGCCATCCATGAATGCCATGACTGGTCAGGAGGTAAAGATATTATGAATGAGGCCACCTGCGTTCAAGCAGGAATTTCAGATGGGATATAACGGGGAGAAAAGCACCAATGAGGATGCTCAGATATCATTAAATCAGAAGAGGATATAGTGGGCTCCAGAACCTGGGAATCTGCCCTTTGATCCAGGGACCCTAAGATTGGGTTAAACCGCGTTCTCTGCCTCTCTTATCAGGTCAAACATTAAACCCGACAAAGCCAACGCAAATCACCACACCTTCCAGATGTACACGTTTGACAAAGCCACGAGCTGCAGAGCATGCAAGATGTTCCTCAGGTATGAAGCTTCATCTAAAGCGCGTTCTTCTTCCTTCTCCTTCCACCCCATACCCCGTCCATGCATTTAGATATTTAACACCTCCTGATCCAAGCTGTAGGCGCTTCTCTAGTGAAGTGCGGTTATCGACCATGATGAGGTCGCTGTACCATGATTCAGGCCGCACTCCTTACCAGATATATGATGGACCCCTGAGATAAACTAACTGGTGGAAAGGTTCTAGATTGTAGACGTTCATATCGTGCAAGCCAATGGTTTTACCAAACCAAACCAGATGTTCCAGATCTATCCACCACCGAGAACGCGCTCTGTATTGGTAGACGTTCCTGTTACATGACGGCTTCTGATTGGCTGATAATAAAACTTGAGGCCCCAATCTTTGCTGTTAGGACAATGTTTTAACGTCTGTTTAATAAGCGTCTTATCAGGGGGTCTCACCGAGGGGAAGGGGGGTTAAAGATGTCCTCTTCTGCCTGTTGGGCTCCTGTCTTGGAATTAAGCGATGGGGTTCCTTCAGTTGGGTTTATTTCTGGTTGTCCTTACGTTTTGTCACAGGGGGACATTTTATCAGGGATACTGCTGTACAAAGTGCGGAGTCGGCGTTCACAAGGAGTGCCTTGAGACCATTCATCCATGCAAAATCGGTACGTCGGTGGATGCCGTTAAACCGGGTCATAATAACTTAGCGCTGAAGTATACGATGGAGGCGCCTCTGTCATATTTTATCAGATGTGGAGGTCAAAGTGGTGTCTCGTTATAACGCGGGATGACATCACGAGCGCCTAGCGATGGAAACCGCTGCTGGGAAAGCCCTTCTTAATTGCCTTCCTGTCTTTTCCATTTCAGGGGCAGCAGAAGATCCGGTAAGATTCTTCTTCTTTTGGTTGAAGAGGCTTAAAGTCAGAATTCTGACGATTTATTCACATTCCATGTGTCCGATTCACGATGAATTTAAATATCATCTCATTTACTCCTCCGGGATTCTGTTATTGAATCCTTTTTTTCCTTTGGCTTCCAAGTTTATCGCTTCTTTTTAACGTAGTTTTTTTTTGTGTTTTAGGATCCACTCATCACAATATCAGGTATGTTCTTTTTTCCCCCCACAAAAATATAATCGGTATTAACTCTCCCACGCAAACAAATAATTATGTGGGTTGGCCCTTCTTACACCCTGAACGTCTGGGAAACCAACAGGCGACTAACTTGCCGGTGGTCATTGAACGCACAGCGACCTAACCGCTAAACTGGGTCAAAGACATCAGGGCGACCAATCACATCTTCTCTTTCTCCCAGGGCCCAAAATGGTGGCAGTACAGAATTACCTCGGAAACCCAGCCCCTCCGGGGAAACCCGTATTGACTTTCCAAACCGGAGAAGAGATCGAGCTACTCCGAGGCGACCCCGATTCTCAGTGGTGGGAGGTAGGAACAGATCCCGTTTGTACTTGGAGGAGGGTTTCTCTCGTGACGCACGGGTTGACGGCCATTATCTGCCTCTCTCTCTCCCCCCAGGGGCGGCTGCTGCTCACTAAGAAGTCTGGCTATTTCCTCAGCTCGTCGGTGAAGCCGTCTCCGGTGGAGAGCAGGGTAGGCTATCACCTCTCCAAGCTGATTTTTGGTTACACCTATTTGCCACTCAGCTACCACTCTTACTACTCACAGCCAGGTGGTGAATATAGTGTCACAAATTGACTCAAATCCAGAAATGAAGCTCACTGGAGCCTTCAACACAACTTCTATGTAACATTTACTAAGCCGGGAAACGTTCTAGATATCAAATCCATAATCGGCTGCCTTTGGATAGGTTCGTAGATCCCGTATTTCCCTCGGCTGAGAGTAATAAGCGTTGTTTACGTGTATAACGTGTATATAAGTATAAAGATCCTGCGCTGTACGGGATAATGTTTTGTGTGACTCTTCCACTTTAATTCATTTTTCTCGTATCTCACTTTTAAGATGATTTTGTTTTTTCCGCAGCCTGTGAACCGGTCGATGGATTACAGTAAATGCCCGTGGTACGGACTCTCTTTATTCTTTAGCATATTTCACGACTTCCGGGAATATTCACTCAATTTGACGATTTTCAGATATTTGGGTGTAAGCCTGACCAATCCACCAACATGCGTAGTTGTTTCATTTCGTTGTATATGGCCACTTTTTCAATTAAATTGGTTGATAACTAGACTTGGTACAAATGTCTGAAAATGAGGAGTGACCCCCAAAGAGATAAACAACAACAACAAAGCAGAGAGCTCAGACTTATTCTCCTCTATTCTCCACTTCCATGCCTCCTCTACTCGTCTTGCCTCTTCTTGTCCTTCTTTATTGGTCCACTTCTCCCGCTATCTGCTACGTTAACCTGGCCTCCTGGAGCGCTTCCACTAAAGAGTGGAGCCTCTGTCCACACCCCCACCCCCGATTGGAGGAATTAGGGAGAGGCTGTCCTGTGAGGTGTGTCATGGCTCCGCCCTTTTGCGGAAATACTCAGAGAGACCAAAATAACGCAGAGCGGAGTACTTCCGCAAAAGGGCGGAGCCTCTCCAACATTCCTCCAATCGGGGGAGAGGGTGTGTACCAAGGCCTCTGAAGATCTTTAACATCCCATCGGTGTATTCACTAACACGAGACTTCATTCTAGGTTCGCTGGGAATGTGGAACGGCCCCAAGCCGACAACCTCCTCAAAGCCCACGTCAGCGGCACGTACCTGATCCGTGAGAGGCCGGCTGAGGCCGAACGCTTCGCCATCAGCATCAAGTACGTGCGCGGGGCTCAAGAACCGACCGTTTAGCGGGGTTACCTGTGACATTAAAAGGACCACTAAAACTTTTTTCATTGTACATAATATTTTATGAACTTAGATAAAGAAGCGGATAATAACCCAGAATAAATAACACGGGAAAGTCCTGGCCCTCACGTTGGCCAACAATTCCACCTGGAATCACGCATGATTCTAAATAACATTAATTTTAATATCGTTTTACCCCCGTCATATAAAAGAGACTGTAATATGTTTTGAGGGGTTGTTTTTCTGTCCAGGACATGAAATGTTACATAGTGTAAAAATGATGTCATAGTGATTGTGTCCCCCCCCCCAGAATTATTTTAACGCGTTTCTCCGCAGATTCAATGACGAAGTCAAACATATAAAGGTCGTGGAGAAAGATAACTGGATACACATCACAGAAGCCAAGAAGTTTGAAAGCCTCTTGGTAGGTTTCATTGGCACGTAGATGCTATGAGTCGAGAGGGTGGGTCATACCATTAAGAAGACAAATCTGGGGTATAACGTTGAGATGATGAGAAATCCATGCGATGACGGGCTGTCTTTGCGCCGTTGCCCCCGCAGGAGCTGGTGGAGTATTACCAGACGCACTCGTTGAAGGAAAGTTTCAAACTACTGGACACCACGTTAAAATACCCCTTCAAACAGCGAAGTGGCCCCAGCTCTCGTACGGCCCCGAGATCCCCAGGTAAGATCAGCTCCCCGTCTTTACCGAGACACGCCGGGTTCCACCGTGCGGACAATTGGAGGCTCGTCTCCTAGGAACGGCTTATCGTACGACTACTTATGCCCATAGTCCAAGGCCACATAATGTGAATGTAATATGTTATGATCACGTAGAATCAAGTAAAGAATCTTATTAATCTCACATTTATTTATTTTTTCATTATCCACCCCAAAAAATCCCCAAATTTTATTCCCTACAGTCTCAATTTGCCTATAATCGTCCATGGTTCAGCTATAGCTTACTTTGCTTTTGGTGACGGGTCGTCCTCTCCTTCCTTGGTTAAGCTACAATGGGATTTTTTTGGGCTTTTATCTCGATTTGGTTGCATTGCGTTGCTTGAAAATGTTTTATTTTCTTCTTTTTTCTCTGTTCTTCTTCTACCTTTATGTTTTTTTTTCTGACCTCTTTGCAGCCTCCTGCGCTTCCTACAACTTTTCTTTTCTCAGTCCTCAGGGCCTCAACTTCCCATGTCCGAATCCACCCACTCCATTCTGGTCAGGTACTGCCACCTTTCTGCCTTCGTACACGTAGGATACAGTGCCCCCATGTGGTCATGTTCGGGCACTGCATGCGGCATGCCACATTTGGTTGCTGCTTCCCAGTACTTTCTTTAAAAAAAAACAAAAAAAAACTTTTGCTTATTAATATTAATATTTTAACGCCAGTTTGAGAAACTAGGTAAGAATTAGATGACTTATTGGCCAGTGGGCAGATATATAAATTAACGTTTTTATTTTGCCAGTGAATAGGCTCATACCATGAATACTCAGATTTTATCGTTTTCCTCCATTTTCCTTTTTTATGTTTTCAGCATCTGTCTGATTTTCTGTTCCTGATAATTTTCCCCAAACTCTTCCGCTTCCTTCTGCTCTTATTGTGTTAAACATATCATTTCAACCATATATTCCTGCATTTTGTGGCAGAATAGCGGCTGACGCCTCGGTGGGCAGCGTCGATACCGAGATACCCCGTTCTCTATCGAACCCCATTCCACTTTACATCATGTTCATATTATTAATACATTTTATTCATACTTGGTGGGTAAAGAGAATGAATAGGCAGCCCATCTTCAAGCTTGACTGCTTGTTGATCACTGGTATCTAAGACACTATAACCAGTTGGGTTTCGGAATAGCCCTGCTTAATTACAGGTGAATCCTTAGCTCAGTAATGTGTAGCTCTACCTGTGTTCAGGCAGTGAGCTCCTAAAAATATTAGCTGGATCTGTGAATCCTTAACATTCCAGCTGATTAACACTCAGTCGATGTTTCATTATTCCTCGTCTTCTCCTCTTAGTCTTCACGCCGCGTCCGATAGGAACCGCCGTCGCCAGGTACAATTTCGCAGCTCGAGACATGCGGGAGCTGTCGTTACGGGAAGGGGACGTTGTTAGAATCTACAGCCGGATAGGAGGAGACCAAGGATGGTGGAAAGGAGAAACAAATGGAAGAGTGAGTAGAAGGAGTTAGATGGACAACCCAGAGGAAGCTCAACGTGACGAGTTCAACCTGAAATGAATTCCTAAAAGTAAAAGGCTTTGTAGGACATATCTGACCCGGGCCAGGCCGGCTCATCTAACTAGAACATACGTGTCCTCCATTTATATAGCTCAATCCTGACGCCTTGGTAGAGGAGTAGAATCTTATGCTAAGCAGATATTGAGGCCATGGACAACAGTCTATCTTTGGTGGAATGGTCAGGCGTCGATCGCTCTTTCAATGTATTTAAAGCATAAAAGGTTTCCAGGGTAACGCGTTTGTCCTTTCTACAGATCGGTTGGTTTCCTTCAACCTACGTGGAAGAGGAAGGAGTCCAATGAGTTCTCCGACGCCAGATCCGGTCCTGCCTCCTTCCGGGCGACATGTTTCTTTGCACAAAAGACTCTGGGACTTTTCCCCTTGTTCCTTGAAACGCTCCAGCATTCCAACCCACGAATCGGTGCAGATCAACAAACTCTCTTCCCTTCTTCAATCCCACTGCTGTCCTGGGTTTGACTGGTCTTCCTCGTTGGTATTAATTGTATATAAGATTTATAATTCTGACGTATGGCAATCGAAATTTAAGAGGAAATTTATGTGGAATGTTGGCTTCACGTATTTTAAAAAAAAAAAAGAATTAAATTCTTTCCAGCCCTGGCCATCTCTTGTATCTTATTTTCTCCAGTATATTCCAGTTCCATCCCAATACGGTCTGCGGTGTATCTGGGACTGTTGATCTGTCGGTCTGCAGGCACGTCCTCGGGTTCCAGGCGTTCGCTACAAACCTGCAGAGCTATGGAAAAGGGCATCAAAGGGATCTTTCTGGCTCTGATACCCCTTAACGGCTTCTGAATTTCCAGAGATCTTATAGATAACGGTCCTTATCGACTTCTTGTCATAGCAGGCGTTAGACCAAGATGCCTTCTTTATACCGCATCTTTTTCGCATCTGGTAGAGTCTTCACTCCCAACCAGCTGCCCCCTTCCTCGTCAGACTGGTGGGCTGCTGTATTGCCATGGATGGTCCTAGTAGCTTCCTCAGACACATTTGTTAGAGTAGATGAGACAAAGATTTGCCCTCTGTCCCTCGCTGGGGCAGATTCAAGGGTGGTAAGTATCTTCTTCTTCTTGGTCAAAAAACCAAATATACCCGGCTGCTGTGTTTACTATTACTGTCTATTTTGTTGCCAATGTAACCTTTAAACGAGGAATACGGATTACAGAGTCCAATTACAGACTGTGACCCTTCGATATGATGTTTAATTACAGAGGTTTTTGCAAAGTTTTAATTTACTCAGAAGGTGGTAGATAAGTGGAACAGCATCCCAGCAGAGGTGGTAGAGGGTAATACAGTGAGGGGATTTAAACACGCATGGGATAGACATATGGCTCCTGAATCTAAGACGAGACCAATGACTGATTAAGGTTTGAGTCTTTACAGATTAGATTGGGCCGAATGGGGCCGATCTGCCGGCAGATACTTTGTTTCTATAGAGTGTAGTTGCTTCTCCCTTTATATTCCGGGGGGTTGGGCTGCGCTCTCATCTCGAGCGCGTTTCTCTATTACCTTTCCCCCCCGGCTCGGTCTCCTATTTCCAGCGCTCGGCTCAGGTGCGTCGGAAAGCCGGATCAGGTTGACAGCAAAGTAACTTTACCTGGAAGGCGCACGGTGAAAACAGCCGGCGGGTTCCGGACAAATTCTTATTCCTTTAAACCCCGTCGTAAAACCAGGGGCACAGAACCGAGCGGGTTCCTCGATACTATGCAGGTAAGCGTTCTCTTATTATTACTTCTTATTAGTACTGATCTGGTCTTCCATTATCTGGGGTTACCATGGAAACATCCATAGCCAAAAATCTTATCCCAATGTTTTGCAAGAATCCATTACGTTCCCATTTACTATAAGATGTTTTTATGGGGGTTTTAGGTCCCTAAATAAATGTTTACATGTTAGATTCAGACTGACGCAGATAAGTGGGACGACCTCCCAGCGGAAATGGTAGAGATGAGGTCTCCATACGGTTAGGGGATTAAAACCTGCATGGGATAGACATACGGCTCCTGAATCTGAGGCCAGACCAACGACTAACGCATTGAAATGCCAAATATATATATATATCTAATGAGAAGACGCAGCACTCCTTCCCTAAACGTTACAGCCGCGCCGTGAGAGCACAAAGGGACTCTGGTCATCAATTATCAATTATTGCAGAAACGCTGTAAATTTACTGAAACAAAGAAATAGATTTAGGTCCCAGAGACGCTAATCTTGCTGTGTCCTGTTTACGCATTGTACAGCGCTGCGGAATACGATGGTGCTATATCAAATAATAATTATGATGTAAACACCAATTTATTCAGTGCTGAGGCGGAGGCAAGTCGTTTATTTACTGGGTTCTAAACAAGATGTAACTGGGCACAAGTGCAATATTAGGACCCCGATGCGGTGGGGCCCTAGGCGGTTACCTTAGGTGCGATGAGTGGGCCAAAATTCTTCCACGGCGAAGGTGGTTAAACCCCCCAGTTAGGGATCCAAAGATGGGGGGGTACCTGCAAGAGCCGAAATTCTTATTTTGTCTTTTCTTGTAGGTAACGTTCTGCCGGCTGCGCACGCGCCAGTGGTGCTTCATCGTCTTCAATGTTCTGCTCTTCCACGCCCTGCTGTTCGGAGCAGACTTCATCGAGGAATACTTCCTCCAGGCTGCGCCTTTCTCCTACACGGACGCCAAGTTCATGGAGATCCGAGAGCGGGCCAGAAACCTGGACGCGCGTCTCATGAATGGCAACGTTTCCGAGTCGTATCTGATCAGCGGACCCGACCTCTGCTCCGGCAGAGATGTTTTCTTGCTCTCCGTCGTCTTCAGCGACCCAGAAAACAAGACGAGGAGGGACGTTATCCGGCGTACTTGGGGTAACGTAACGGCCTTCAAAGGTCGGGTCGTTCTCACGATCTTTGCTTTGGGAAGGCCAGTCTCGGAATTCACCCAATCGGAAGTCACGAACGAGTCAAGAATCCACCGAGATATAGTGGAAGGACGTTTCCTGGACGCCTATCGGAACGAAACGCTGAAGATGATCATGGTGATGAAATGGGCAGTTACTTTCTGCCCCAACGTGAGATTCATCCTCAAAACCGACCAAAGTATGTTTGTTAACATCAACAGCTTGGCTGACCATCTTCTCGGCTTAGACACGAATTCTGAAGACCTCTACACGGGACGAGTAGTCCATCAAAGCGTTCCTGACCGAAACCCCGGTAGTCTAAATTTTATCCCGTGGTCATCCTATCCAGAAGCCTATTACCCGGATTACTGCGGCGGGTCTGCTATGGTCGTGTCCCAGGACGTAGCTCGGAAGGTCTACCTGGTGTCCAAGGAAGTCCCCACGTCTGTTCCATCTGATGCCTTCATAGGCATTTGTGCTGAGAAAGCGGGGGTTCTGCCTGTCCACAGCGCGCGGTTCTCCGGCTCGAGGCACATCAGATATAACCGCTGCTGTTACGAGTTTATCTTCTCGTCTTTGGTTGAGAAAGACGAGGAACTCTCTTTAGCCTGGAAAGACATGACCGCGGGAGAGGAATGTACCATTATGAAAACGTACTATGGCCTTGTGTCCTGCAAAGTCTGGGCTTACATAGACAAGTTTAGTTATTTCAATAAGGATGAAACGAAGCACATGTTGTCCTTTTAATTCCTTTCCCTGTAGGATGAAACTTTGTATCCTCCTGAGTGGCGTAGAAGTCAATGAAGGAGGACACGGAACACGTGTGAACCCGCCCCCCCCCCGAGACGTAAAACCAGATGCTTTTTACATATTTAATCCTACGTTGCTATAAGGTTTCTCTAAGTAATAGTGCATACGGCACTAGAAATGCTTATTGTAACATATAATATTTATCATAAAGGGTGAATTTAAAAAAGGCAATTAAAAAAATATATATATATATATTTATCCTGTATGTAAAAATAAAAGTGTGTTTTATTATAGTATTTTATTTCTTGGCTGCCATTTTTGTTCTAGGGGGAATTGTGTGAAAGGCTGCGGGTAACGGTTGGGGGGAAATAGAGCGATACCTTAAAGACCACCGGCTTCCGTGGGAAGGTGATCGGGCGTTAATGCGGAAATGGGCCGGTAAGGAAGCTTCCGTATTGCATGCTAAAAATCCATAAAGATGTAAAAAAAAAAAAAGACTGTAAATCTGAAAATATGTATTTTATGGCTATTTAACCCGCAGCTTTTTACCGTCCCTTTAATTCCCGTCTATGGCGAGAGGTAATTTTGCTAAACACGCAGAGCTAAGCGCTTTTGGCTTCTAACTTCTGTATTCAGGGAATTTGTTCTTATTTATGAAGCCCGGGGCGGTGTTTCGCTCAGACGAACGAACAAATGTGCAGCGGCGTTTTCTCACAATGACTAATTAATATGACGGAGACCTCGCGGGACAGGATCATGAACGCGATAACAAAACGCAAGATTACATTCCACAATTTTATGTCAAATATGAATTATGCAGGCATGGCAATTTTCTTATTTTACAGGAATTTCATTATATATATATATATATATATATTTAATATATAATATATGATATATATAATATATGATATATAATATTATATATATAGATCGGATGCGTATATATATATATATATATATATATATATATAATATAATATTATATATATATCATATTATATATATATATATATATAATATTATATATATAATATATTGCAACAAAAGACTGGATGAGAATCATGGGTGTTAAAAAGTGGAAGTTCCACTAAAGAATATATTGTAGACCATGTGGATGGGGTTTTTTTTTTCTTTCTAAATCTTTTTCCTAAATATTATATTTTTTTGTTACTTTAAATGTTACTTTAGCTGCCAATAATCCCCAAAATAATATTTAAAATATTGTTATAAAGGCGTATAAAAAAAAAAAAAAAAAAGGAAAATCATATTTCTGGAAATTTAAAGAAAATATAAATCTAATTGAAACCTATAATAATAATATACGTGCATACAATTTCTAATAGGCCACCTCCTCATTGTACAGCGCTGTGGAATATGATGGCGCTATGTAAATCAATAAATAATAAAGTTAAAGGAGACCCGGCTATCCAGGGCTTCCCTGTTTTGGAAGAGTTACCAAAACCTCCGCCTGGAGGCCACGAGCCTAAGAATTAATAAATTAAGACAGATTATATGGTTCTTTTCTTCCATTGCTAACTATGTATCTATAGCATTATGACAAATGGCGGGCCACTTGTTGGCTGCCTTTGGGAAGGACCTCCGTCTCCTGACATGGAGCCCCCCGAGCATCAACGTGCCAGCTAGTAAAGGAGTAAAGAATAGATGGGATGCATATAAAATGGTAAGGATGAGGATACAGGCTGTATAAAGGCGCGGCGATGGGGGACAGGGGTACGAGGATAAGGAACCGGGTAGAAGAAACTATGGCTATAGTCTATGGAAAGCAGGCGGACTCATGGCTATCTCCTTATTTATTTTTTTCCCTTCGATCACATCTGTTCCCCCCCTATAATTAAATGTCTGATTTACAAAATGAAGAAAAAGTTGGTAAGGTAATAGAGGCTATGGGGAGAAAAAGGGCTGTCAGAGAGAACAGGGGGGAAAGAGACGGGTAAAAAGAGATGGGGGGGCTGGAAATAACTAGAGGGGTAGGCAAGGGTTACAAAAATAATGTAACTAGATAAGAAATGGAAACGTAGAAGACAATATCATATAATCCCAGGAAGGAAGACCTCGGATGTCTGGTTACATTGTCTTTATGGACGGTTTTGAGGAGCACCAGTGGTCCCCGGAAGACGACGTTAGAAAAGCATTGCATGATTACATAGCGATGCTTCGCTTTACAGCGATGTATGTTGGGGATCTAGCGAAGCGGAGAACGGAGGAGAACAATGTATAGGAATTGAAGCAGAAAAGCTCACCGCATCTCGTGTCATTAAACTGGATCTTAGCAACCGCTGAATGTCTTGCCCCTTGACTTGGCTCAGTTATGAGTGGAGGAGAATCGGATAGACGGAGGAAGGAGAGACGATGAAACGCGTTCTACAGTCAAATCCCCGTCTCCTCGAGGATAGTCGGCGTAACGTAAGTAACGTGGGGGTCCTTCCCATTTAATGCTATATTGACTTATTTTATGCTATGTTATTATTTAAAATATTCAAGCAGATGGGCTATGGGGGGGGGGTACGGGGTCTATGCTTCACGCATGCGAAACTGTGCGCTCTGCAGCAATTCAAGGGTTAACCTCTTTTTGGAGGAGCAAGAAATGAGGCGGGAGTCGAAAGAATGAAACCGAGAGACGGGCGTTAAAAATAAATGGGAAAGACGAGGGAGTCTCAGAAAATAAGGGGTTAATTCTGATGTATTTTAAAATCCCATCGCATTTTTTTGTCATCTCTTATCTCTCGAAATGTTTGTAACGAGCGATGGTTAAATGGGGGATTGGAAACTCATATTAATACTTTGGTTCTGAAGACTGGGGGCTTTTCCTGTCCATGAAATAATTTGTGTGCGGAGAAGGACCCCAGACTCAGCCGGTGGGATCAGAAGTAGATGTCCTTAAACCAATACTAATGCCTAAAGTCCATCACTAAGAACATATAAGAACCTTCGGACCTCAGGGACTTATCTTGGCCTCTCCGACAGAATTTTATCGATGGAAGCCTCTGATTTCCTGACGGAATCTTATGGTCTCCTCGAGAATTCTGGTTCCGTAGACGGTTAACTGTTTAGTAGACCTCTCGTTATAGAAGGTTACGCGTTGGCTCGTGCAAGGTGTCCGATTAAGCCATTGTTCACACTCCAGACACATGAATATGTCGGACTGAGCTGGTAGCCTCATCTATAATGTATCGAGCCCATTAGCGTCTTCTATGCCCGGCTTTCGGCAGCAGGTTGTATCCAGTATCTCGCTACATATTGAATTTCCCAGACGCACGGAAAGGCCAACAGGTCTCTGCCCCAAGAAACACATATAATCTTATTATGTGATTTGTTTCGTAGACAGAGACCTTCTATAGAATCAATTTACAATCTATAGAATCAATGTATAATGTATAGAATCAATTTACAATCTATAGAATCAATATACAGTCTATAGAATCAATGTATAATCTATAGAATCAATTTACAATCTATAGAATCAATGTATAATCTATAGAATCAATTTACAATCTATAGAATCAATGTATAATCTATAGAATCAATTTACAATCTATAGAATCAATGTATAATCTATAGAATCAATATACAGTCTATAGAATCAATGTATAATCTATAGGATCGATTTATAGTCTATAGGATAAATAGAATTTATAAGAGGCTCTAACAGAAAAAAACAGCTTTAAAACCTCATATAAGGAATATCCTCCGCACCTTTGCATGCGTTTAGCTGCGCTGCTTTGACTTTCAGGCGTTCGCATGGTGGGCTCATCTGAACAAGGAAGAGAAGATGGCCGTAGCTCACCTACCGTGCGTCTCCCTGAAATGCACATCGATGGTGATGGACACGGTGAACTTTAGCATTGACTATTTGTCAGCCTTCATCCCCAACGCGTTTAAAAGTTCCTACACGAGCACGGTCTCGGAAGGTCTTCTAGAATTAAAAGCTCCGACGAAAAAGACGGCGTCCTCCAACTCTGAAGATCAGGTAACGAGAGCTTGTTACATAGTAAATAGTCGAGGTTCTCAAAATCCAAACCCAGACAAGTAAAACGCGCGGGGTACTGACTTTACGATTGTGAGTCCGGGAAAATATACATTAAGCAAATAAACCTTACCAGATCTGTCACCGTAATTCTCACCTCTAAAAGGTTTAAACACATAACTTTTATAAAGTTTAAGATTTTATTGCACCGACCTATCAGAGTCTGCATTTGTGTCACGTGACAATTAAGCGTTCCCTAAAGATAATATGAATGAAGCAAAAGCTTACGCAATTAAATAATCCTCTATTGTAAGGGTCAGTTGTCCTAGGAATGTTAGGTTTCTAAAGATAAATTTAGTGATAAACTGTTAAATTTGCTGAATAGGTGGAACAGCAGTTTTAGAAGACGCTAACAGTCGTTTGGAAATGAATGCAAAGTTTTGATTTATGAAACAGAATCCATGCAGAATTCCGATAGCTATCGCCTCTCTCATGCTGCTTCTTTCTGGTCCCGTCTAATTTTAGACTTCGCAATCCAACTGCAAAGCGGACAGAAAGAGGTCTCAGGGGGTCTGCAGACGCTCAGACGTACATCTCACCATGCAGTACGTGGGAATGGGCTTATCCGGGACCCGCGAGATGATCAAACCAAGAGACGAGGTGGGGATGTTCCAGCAGATCTGCGGAGGAGAGAATATCTGTGTGTATAAGGGCTACCTGAGCCCAGGAGGTAAGTTATCAAGACATTTCGGCTTAACGTTCCGGACGCTCTTAGCATGCGAGGTTGAGTGGAAGATCCCTGACTCGTGAATGGATCCATTGAATGTCTCTGGCAAGATACTTAGTCGCCATTCTCTTCTTACTAATGGCTCTTCGCTTGGATACTCTGGAGAGATCTCAATTGAATGTCACGTGTCGGTCATCCCAGATGATGTCCTTGTCTTGCATTTTGAGACCAAGCGCTTCCCGGTCAAGATAAACAATGACCATGATCTAGCCTTCAATGCCTATCCTCACATCACTTAAATAATTATGGTAATTATGATACGAATTAAGCAATAAGGTCCTCCTGCCATGAGTCTTATTGATGGACGTAGCTCCGTCCTTCTAACGCATATCAAGGGCTCATTGGACATTGCTAAAGGAACGTTATAATTCCATATAATTCTGTTACATTGTTTCCAAAATTGCAGAGACTTTCCAGTTTGTGTCCAGACGTCATTTTGGTTTCCCGTTCAGCGCCAGCGTATACGTTAATGGACTGATAGCCGCTCGGATGAGCTCGTGTTGTGAATACAGATACCACGAAGGCTTTCAGCAGGGGAAACGGGGCTGCTTCCGGATTATCCAGCTCAGAGGAGGGAAGCCGTGCTACAGGTACGATTTACGGGGATAACGCAGCAGCCTTTTCTCGCCCTACAAACATTATAACCCTTTATTCTACAGAACCCACAGGGGTCTTCATGTATGGCCAACACGTCCTAGTCCCATTCAAACGAATGTAAATAAGCCATTCTATGTCATGTAGAGGCTCTCGTCTCCATGTATTAAAATGGTTTCAGGTTCTCTGAACCTGAGGATGGGTTTTGCAGACCTCAGTACTGAGCATCTCCCTCCTCTAGGTCTTTAGAGGTCATTAAAGGGACAGCAAAGGTCAGGATAGGCTTTAAAAAAAATGGAGATCTAGGACATGGGCCAACACCAAGACTCTCTCGCAGATAAATGTCTTTGTGAAGCAGTAGAACGTAACTTCTGTCTGTGTATCCTCTAGGTGTATAGATCTCCTCAATCAGAAACATTTTCGAATAAAATCAGAAAAGGATCAGATAAAAAGCAAAACATGCGAGGAGTCTGCCAGCAGAAAAGACAACGGTACGTACACGGCCCTCGAGAAGAACCTCGAGACTCCAGATATGGATGCTGATTCGTACCCTGAAACGAAGAGGCAGGAGACGGGGATAAAGCCCGGGACTCTGGGAAGATTACCACCCATGCCAAAGGGGCAACAGGTATCTTCAACCAAATGGAGAAGGCGGCTAAAGAAGAAACGGCCACCAAAGGAACAGTCCGACTCGGAACAGGAGAATTTACGCCTTAAGGATGAAAGAGGACGTCGGAAACCTAAATCAAATCAACCAGATATGGGAGGTAAGGTGGGAAGAGAGCCTGAAGCATCGTGGTTTCAACTTTCTTTCATTAATTGCAATTAAATAGTCTAGTGGCACAAATACAAAAGTGAAAAACAAATGTGTGGTCAAAAATTCAATGATACCTTAGAGAAGACTTTATGGTATTTTTAGGTAGGTTGAGGACACACAATAGACCACAAATGGTGTATCTGTCCACGCTCGCCACAACGGTGACCAAAACTGGTCGCAATACGGCTAATATCATAACATTTACAAAAGTCCCTGTTTCTTAAATGTGAGTCTGGTTTTCAGATGATCCTCCGAGGAACTCAGCAGTAGCTACCAGTTATTCCACTAAACTGATGGCTGCTTTGGCCAAAGAGACCCCCTTGTGTTCTGAAGTGGAACTGAGTGATTCCAGTGACAGCAGCGGAAGCCGAAGCGTTGCAGGTGAGTTTACACGATGCATATTCCCCGTACGTTGTATGAAAATGGGATACATAAGGAGATAAAAAAACATTTAGTGATAATGCAATTTCACCCATACGGTTGCCGTGGAATTAAAGTAGCACACGTATTGCCTACATGACCCAGACCGTGTCAACAACACGAACAATGGGCCCAATTTAAGGACTTTTTTTTTTTTTTGTATGCAAAAATATACTTTCATGTATGCTGTTTTCTTAATAAACACGTTTTAGAAACCTACGATCCTCCTGGTGATGTAGATGAAGCACACAATGCAATGCCAATGGTTGACCTCCAGGAGGCAGCACAGACTCAGAACGGAGAGGAGAGCGAAACCGAATTGCAAATTCCTGAGACTGGTTCGGGGAAAGCCGAGGAAGATGGGAATGCTCTTCTTAGCCAGGTACATATCTATTATTCTTGTATATAGATATATCTACAAACAGCGGGTCACGAAAAGATCTTCTGTGTCAGAGATTCAAGTCAAAGGTTCCAAAATGAAACAGCGTGTTGGCGTTTGCGGTGGCAGCGCGAGACCTGCGCGACAGAGGAACCCCGTGCGGTGTCTCTGCGCTTCCTGGGATCTGTTAAATGTTGTACGAATAGATACCGTAATATCTATCATGGCCCCCGTGGCAAAGGGCCAGTGTTAGACAGGGCAAACACTCTGTTTTGATCGTTCTCTCTCGTCTCTGCAGATCACAGACCTGATCTCTGTGCTTCATGAGTGCGACGAGGTGGACGAGTTGGTCCTTAGGAATACCGGTATGACAGACGCCCTGCTGAAAAGTCTCGTTACGGCTATAGAAACCAGCAGGTCCCAGGTGGAGAAGATAAACCTTAATTTGAACGAGATTGGGCCAGCTGGCGCGGAAACGATTGTCCACCTTCTGGAGGAGAAACCTTGTGTCAAAAGTCTCCTGTAAGTTATTGCTACGTATTTGTTTCCACCACAACCTATCTATCTATCTATCTATCTATCTATAAATATATATATATATATATATATATATAATCCAAAAAACGTTACTTCATAAATCATAGCAAAAGCTGTAATTGGCAAACATCCCTAATGGAATACCTCAGCAATTATCTTTAAGTATTTTAAGGTGACCTAAAACCTCGTTTTTACCGTTTTAGATTATACGGGAACCAGCTAGGAATCGATGGGATAAAATTACTTATGCGCGGCCTATCAGAGCTACACGTGTCTACCCGGGGAATGGAGAAACCATCTTCCGATATATCTCGAGTAAGACCGCTTGCGATTTCTGAACTGGACATAGGAGGCAACCAGATAGGTGCACAAGGTCTTCTGTCTGTTGCATCTTTTCTTCGGCTTAACCCACCTCTTAAGTACCTGGGCCTGGCGCAAAGCAACGTCAACAGCTTGGATGCATGGAAAGAACTATTTGGGGCGTTAATTGTCAATTCCAATCTAACCCACGTGCTTCTGGATGAAAACTCTCTGGGTGATGGAGGCGTCTATGCCCTAGCGGAGGCGCTACGGTTCAACAGAAGCTTGCTCATGGTTGACCTCGACAGCAACGACATAGGAGAAGCAGGCGGAGAGGCTCTTGTGCGAAGCTTGACGACCGATCACGGCAGCGCCGTTAAACACATAAGCCTGGATGACAACCTTATGAGCGAAGAGACTGTAGACAAAATACAGACGCTACTGAAACATAAAGACAATCACTATATTGGATGAGGTGCTGCCTAATCAAAGGGCAACCATCTCCTACTGTTATTAAACTCATGTATTAAAACTTTCGTAGCCTCTGTGTTAATGTTAGAAGCTGCAGTGCTTATGTCTGTATGTCTGTATGTCTCGCGTACGTCTGTCCTCCGTCGGATTTGGCACAAGGTGATTTTAACCCCTTAGTGACAAAGCCCGTACATGTACGGGCTCAAAATGCATTGTTTTCAATGGGTTTTGGGACCGCCCATTGTCCTTAAGGGGTTAAGGCTGGTAAGAGAAGACTCGACGAGGACGTCATCACAGACCAGCCCGTTAAGGAACACACTTCTGTATTTATACACAATTTTGTGTCGGGTTGCTCTAATTAAAAAGTATCCCTTAAAATGATATATTAAAACAATAGAGGAAACTGTCCACCCGGGCTCTAATAAAGCAGTGTATTTCCTACAAACATTACAGGCACATGGAAAGCACTGCCAACATCACATCTAATAAGGTACTTGCTTTAAGCGATTCAAATAAGTGCTTTTTTTGGCTGGTCCGATTTCCAGTTCCTTAATCTGACTCGTGTCCCACCGGAGCTTGGTTGGAGAGCACCAACGAGAAATGTCCGTCAAAGTTCAGAATAACAGCCTATTCTGCTCCTTCCACAGCCACGGTCAAGACGGCTTTGACGTAGTAAGGGCCTTCTCTGAGGTAGGCGCGGAGCCTCAGGTAATGCTGATTGCCAAATATTTCAGCGATCGTTGGGGAGCTCACAAGTGCTTTCACCAGCACGAATTTGGCATCCTTGGATTCCTTGTCCGGGTCTACGGTTCGATCTACAATGTATTCTAGAAATCCGGGGCTTTCGATCATCAGCTTCTGGGCCCAAGGTTGATTTGCAATAGCCTAAGATGGGAGAGAGCAGAAAAGTTAGGATCAGTTAACATGTTCAAGAAAATGTTAAAACCCCTAACGCGTTCCACACGGATCACAGCATGGACATGAGTTAGGTGTCTCCTGTCTGGTCGTCTTAAAATGAGTCTTGACCGAGGTAGCGCCAATGCGTCGCCCTCTTTTACCCCCCTTCCCAAATAAATACACAAACACAAAGTAAACAATATAATGCTTTATTATAGTCAACTTATGGAAAAATAAGGTCACGGTGCAGTCCGCTTTACGCCTTCCACACCGTGACACAGATATAAATAACTTTATTAATAGAAAATAAACTTTATTATGTAAACACCATATAATAATATAGCGATGCACGTGCCGCACCACCCGACTTACTTACGACACGTGCAAGACTTAAAACTAACAATTGTAAACCAAATGTACAGGTTACACATCGTAACCCTAAATTGTAAACAACGACTGAAACTACCGAACCGGCTGGCACAGGCGTAAAACCGTAAAACCGTAGAGACCACCGGCGTCCCCTGCACGGCAGCCATTGTCACTGCTAGGATTCACCAAGGCACAAGCCCAGGGAGTGTCCTGCACTTAGGCCGAGGGCCTGTGCACCACGGGTAAAACCACACCTAAGGTGGTTAACCCTTGCTCTATGCCAGCTTGATAACCAACCGCCAAGGAACAGACAATTAAAAGAAAGAGAGGGGTGGGAGGGAGGGAAAGCTTTTCAGGTCAATTGAAAAAGTGACCTAAATGGGGTGGGCTCCCATATATATAGTGACCCCCACCCCTAAGCACAGTAGGATGATTCACTCCTATCATAGTCAGCCCAGGGCCGTCAATCAACATAAACTGACAGCCCCCTGAGCTGACTCAGCAGAATTTCAGATAAACAGGAAAACGGGAGGGGGGAGAGGGCTGCCTGTCGTCCCCTCAGTCATGCGCCCTTCTTGCTCCATACTCTCGCCTGGGGCTTTCTTGAACGATTTACTTCGAAATCACCCCAATAGTCTACCTTTCAATAGAATGATTGGGTTTGGAAAATGGTAGCAGAGGAATATATAAAGTCATCAAAATGGTTTCAGTGCAAGACGCCATACATTTTAGAAAGTGGAACTAGGTTTGCTTAGAGGCTACCGCCACTGTTGAATTTTAAGGAAATCAATAAAAACATTTAAATTGTGAGATAACTTATTTTATACAGATACATAGATGACAAGAAAAGAACTAATTGGCCCATCTAGTCTACCATTTTTTTTCTTATTAATTCGAATTAATTTATTAATTAGAATAGGTGTATGCACGTTGCAAGTCGTCTTATACTCCTTTGAATTTGCATTAATCTAAATATTAAATTAGTAAATCCTTCTCTCCTCGTTAGTGGCACTCACCGTGAAGACCTTGAGTCCGCCGCAGTGCAGCTCAGGGAAGGGCTGGCAGACGATGCCCCTGAACAGATCAATGGGTTGGTTTGATAGGGACCTGAACCAGGATTCAGCCATAGCTAACAGATCTTCTGTATGTAGATCGGTCTATAGAAGAAATGCAAAAGGAATAAAAAGGTTGCTTCTGTACGTCTGCATTTAAACTAAATGAACTTATTCCACCAAACATAACCCAGGTTTCCCCAAACAAGTTACTCCGCAAGTTTCAACCATATCAAGTACCCAAGGCGTCCAGGTGAACCTAAATGGGCTGTAAACAAGCTAGCGATGGTTTCCTTCACTTCCATCGCCTATATAAGCTTTTAGTGCATTGTCCATTTAATTTGGGTAATGAAAATCTGTATCACCACGCGAGAGGGCTGAGCTAATTTTACCCAATACTCAAAAATAGCTTCTTCCAGGCAGACTTACTGGCAGGAACATGAGAGCCGCGATTGCGTCCAAACATCTCACTCGGAGTTCAGTAGGGGCATTTTTTGCATGGTGCCCAGTCCTATTGAAGACGCTCTGAAATTTGCTTCCTAGAGGGGAGAGGTCATAAAATACACTGTAAAATCGTCACCTCCCCTGAGGGGCTGTTCATCCTACTTCTCGAGATAGGAAACAGGATTATGGTAAGACCACCCAGACCTACACAGCGGTATTAAGGGGTGGTTATTTAGACCAGCGCCACTTATTTCCTATAAGATATCCGATAAGAGTAAACAAGTTCACCTGTCTTATGTAGCACTTGCTTTCCTTCTATGTTAGAACCCAAAACTCCGAGTGTGTCCACGGCCACTCCTATCATGGTAGTCTCGTGGCCCTCCGCCATACTGAAGACCTTCTCAAGGAATGCTGGGTAGTGTTCACAGATCTGCTGTGGGCTGTCCATGATGGCAAGGTTCCCAAAGAACTTTATCAATCCTATCGATCGAAACAGAAAATTAGAGTCTCATACAAGATGCCTCAAACCGTGCGCGGCCCCCCTGCCTCAAACTGTCTAGGGCCCAAGTATCCAATAGCTGAAATAGAGGCAGAAACTAAAAGGGTTTAATTGATGTCCTTTTTATGGACGCAAAACAAAGTGGCACAAAAATACCTAAACTGCATAAAAGCTATTTTTTTATTTATTTATTTTACTCTATTTTTTTTAAAACCCAGGGCTTCACACTATATACTCTACAGGTTATCACTGAGAACGGCCGGCACCTGGCAAATAGAATCCAGAGAAAGGATCGGCGTCTGCTCCCACGATCATGTTGGAGATTTTGTCGATGACGCCCTGCTGAGACAGATATTTGCGGCCGTGCGAGGTGCTGGCTAAGGAAGTCACCATCTCCGTGCAGGTCACTCTAGAGAAGATAATAGAGAGATCGGAATTAACACAGCTAGGCCACGGTCTAGAACAGACTGCAATTCTGAGATGATGGACAAGCTAGTTTAATAATTAATTCTATAAAAAGTAATAAAAATTCATAGGCTACAATTTTATATATAATGGGTAATTAATATCTCCAGTGCCCTCCCTTCCCCGCTTCATTTAAAAAAATTATCTACTTTCATATACATCACTGCTTCTCAGCACTGGGGTTTATTACAATATGTGAATAAACATAATTAATATACGTAAAACTTTTATATTCAAGTATAAACCAACATAATTTGGCACAATTAAAACCTTATATTCTTTTATTGGTTTACCTGACAAGGACATCATCCCCTGTGAGCTCCTGCAGTAATCGCGGCACCAGACCGCTGTTTGCGCAGCACTTCAAAGACTCCTCGGACACAGAAGCGATCTCTACAACCAGCTGAAGAAAATAATCATGTTAATAATGTAAAGCGAACACACATGTAAGAGCCAAAGCAAAATATTAGGACGCACAAACGCAAACAAAATATTATTGGGAAAAAGTGAAATAAAAAAATAGATAACTTGATTTTGAATTTCTCAACATTTTAGGTGTCCGTGTTGGGATTCCTGTGTTGAGGTGGGTGGCAAGAGGCAAGGAGGGGCAGCTATGGAAGTGGCCACTTGCCCACTGTACCTGTAGCGTCATGAGGAGGACACGTGGGACCCACAATGGAGGTCTGCGATACAACAGCAGAGCCTCCATTTATTTTTGACCTCCCTGGGCCGGGGTTTAGGGAGATCAGAAGATTAGAAACGGGAATCTACGAACCTCATAAACTCTATACCGCACCACGTCACTGATCGCCATGACGTTTTTAACGTCTGTCAGCAAATTGCTTCAGAAAAGCACGTCGAGGCCGGATATCGTCTGAGAGATTTTTGATAGGGATTTAATCGCCTAGAAAGGCAAAAAACGCAGTTCAGTCAAACATACGTAAAATATTACACATTTTTGCTGGAAAATCTAGTTTTTCGACAATAAAGGGCTATATTAAATTTATATCGCATATTAAAAAAGCGCATTATTTGTTTTTAGATAATACCCATTGATTTGGAACGGCTTCAACGTAATAAAAATATGGGAGATAAACGAAATTAGGTCGAACGCCTCCATTCTCTTAACATTACACGGTTTTCTATTTAATTTACAAAAATCATTTTATAAAATAAAAAGGACCGATGATAGCAGAGAGAAGAAATACAAAAACAACACAGACCTCCTTGGCTACCGATATTTTATCTCCTCCGATGCACAGGATAATTTGTTTCAGGAGATCAAGGTTGGTGATTATTTCTGTCATCGCCTGCGGACACTCCACGATCCTTCCAACCTGAAATGTAAAAGTATGTGACCGAGCGGGGCAGATTAACTAAACGGCGACCGATATTTATCCTTTTAATTCTGCAAACAGTGAAATAGCTCTCACGTCATAATTTACAGTGTTAATTCGACCCAAATTATTAGTAATACTATATTTCTAATACTATAAGAAGCGCGAATCCCGAGAATTATACATAAAGTGCTAATAGTCTTCTTTACATTTTTTTATTCTTTTAAATTTCAAATTCCACATTTTTTAATTAGAATTCTTTTAAAGAAGCCAAAAGCATGTGCAGAAACAAGAAATTTAAAATTAAATTACATTTTTAGAACACGGTACTTTGTTTTTGATGGTTGCGTCTATCGTAAGATATCAGGATATTCCTTACGGTACAGATTTTGTGGAATCACTGATTTGCCACTCCCCCCACACCCCTCCCAAAATATATGAACCTTTTTGCACTAGGTTTCTCCAGCCAATCAGATCAGTCTCCTAGACGTCCTGGAACACAATAATTTCCAGAAAATAATAAAGAATTCCGTATTATGCCCATTTTGCTTGTTTACTTACTTGCGCTATAGTGAGGAGTTTCACGGAATCATCGGGGTGATAGAGTCCTCTCTGAAGTTCTTCTTTATAATTTCGGGCAACCTGAAGCGGTTCGAGGGCCTGTAGAAATCTTTCCAGTATGGCAACGCACATGGCAACCTGTTCTCTGCGAACACATAAATCACCAGTGAGTACAGGCAGTTATTTCAAAGAGATCAGAGCATGAAAAGAGGAAATTAACCGCCGTCCGTACCGCTTTCTGAGGATGCAGATTCCTCGACTTTTGGATTTCCGCTAATATTATCAAAAGCAGAGAAAAGCAGAGTGTGCCCTGAACTCAAGAACTCAATCACTTTTAGACTCATTACCTTTGCTCCTATAGACCACCATATTTTTACTGGTATTCAGTGTATTTCTGCTGGCAGCTTCACCTACCCATTTTATTTATTCCTATCCTCATGTTGCAGTCATGCTGGCACCAGGGCTCTTGCTAATCTAGGTAAATCATGACCCTGTATGTCTCCGCTTATTAAACTGCTTGCATGACGTCGCTGATATGGGGGGGGTAGGTGCTTCCTACAGCCCCGTGACCTTGTTTGCTCTTATGGGTCGCCATCTTCATGGATGGCGATGGGTGCCCGGGGCTATGGTGCTCTGGCGTAAAAGCAGGGGCACCAACACCAGAAATCTCACTATCCCGACCCACGCATGTCATCGAAAGTCAATGCACCGGGTTACGATCAGTTAACCCCTGTGGAACGGGTGACCTACACATAGACCGGCTGATCACGGCAGGGGGAGACTTGTTCAACTAAAAGATGAGACATTAAAGCTACGTTACTAGTTATGGGGGGCCACAGGCCTGGCCGGGGCATAGTAACACCCTCTAAAGGTGCTGTTCCACTTTGACAAGACATGAGGTTTTAGAGGTTAGAGGCTGTGTGAGGTCACACTTATTTTGTTCTGGCCTACTACAAGGCAAGACCCTCATTATATAACTATCCCTCTAGATTGTCAGCTCACGAGCCGAGCCCTCTTCACCTAATGTATCAGGTCGTCTTAATCTGTCAGTTCTAGTTTTGTCAGACCCTTTGAATGTAGGGACTGTAAGAAGCGCTGTGGGAATCATTGGTGTTATATAAAGAAAAGATAACAATTATTATAGCTTGATGGGTAAGATCGTGGTGTTTTCTTTTTTACTCCAGTTGTAGTTTTTGCCCCATAATATAATGTTTTCAGGCAGCTGCATATCAGCCGTTTGTATGAGTTCTTGCTCTGTTATCTACTACACAAACACCCGACTCCTTATCATACTGCCTGCGGGAAACAATAGAATGGCTCAGTCTTATCCACCCAGTCGGACTCTCTGACTAATGAAAGTCTATGGAGGATCGGACTTCATTAGCATTGCCATAAAGCATCAGCTCAGTGTGGGGTCTGAGCTGGGAAAGTCACCCAAAATATCACATGACTGACAGCAACGGCGGCTCCAGGTCTGCAGACAAAGGGAGTTTATTGGAACAAAATTATGTAAAACCAGGTTTTTGGTTAATGACGACCCTTCAATGAAATCTGAGCGTTTTTATATTTAAAATCCTGCTTCCATACAAAGTGACCCAATTCTGGAACTTTTTCCCCATCAGAACAAGTGTTTTGTTATAATAATATAATAATATTATATATATATAATAATATAATGGACAAGTTGCTAAAAGGAACCTTGGTGATGATCCATTAAAGAGTTAAGGTTTTAAGGACTTTTCCAATCCTTTAACCAACCAAATCTCTTCCAATTCTGAAAATATATGCGATTAAAGGGGAAAGACCCCTTAAAATTTTAATGAAATCTACCTGTATTTTTTGACTGCATTCAATTATTTTAATATTTAATTGTGATATCCAATAAAATCATTGACTTTTTATAATGACATTGACTTTGCTTAATACCTTTTAATGAAAAAAATATGTGAAAAACGGTAATTTATACAGATATAAGAGCGTTTCAGGGGACAATTGGGGTAAAAAAAAATATATATATCGTTTTTGGGGACAGAAGTCTCTATCAAGATGGTGTTTCCCTGAAACATAGACACCCGATCACTCTACTCTAATAATAATTAATTTCATTAATCATTTAATAAATATTAATAATTTATAAGCAGATTGGATGACGGGGAAGGGTGAGAATTCATATCTAACAGCTTTTTTAAATTTCATTTTAAAATTTCGATTTAAAATTCATCAATGAAAAAGAGGAGAAAAGCTCAGAAAAGCTGCATTTCAGTCCAGGACCGCGGTGACCTCCGCTCTTCGTGTTCACTTTTGGTTTTAGCACCCAATAAACTGAATTTCAAGTTGTAAGCAGCAGAGGGAGGGTTGGGAACAAGCAGCGGGCACGGAGGAGAGGTGAAGGAGCTGATGACGGCTCTGGAACCTTCTCAAAACACTCCACGGACCTCTTCCCACCTCCGTCTGAAGCTGCCGAGGCCACCAGCTCGAGACCATGGGCTTCTGGTCCCAGATATGCCAGATACCAAGTTCCAGCTGGCCTCGTCCAAGCTGGAGCACAGTTCTGCTGGTGAGTTTTTGGACGGGGAGAGAAGAGAGGGGATGGGAGAGAGACGGGGAGAGAAGAGAGAGGATGGGAGAGAGACGGGGAGAGAAGAGAGAGGATGGGAGAGAGACGGGGAGAGAAGAGAGAGGATGGGAGAGAGACGGGGAGAGAAGAGAGAGGATGGGAGAGAAGAGAGGGGATGGGAGAGAGACGGGGAGAGAAGAGAGGGGATGGGAGAGAGACGGGGAGGGAAGAGTGAGAGGTGATGGGAGAGAAGAGAGATTGGGGAGTGTGGGAGAGACATTTCAATATATAAAGGGATTTAATAGGACAGGAGGGAAGTTTATTTCAAAGGAGAGGAAAAAAGAGACCGGAATCTAACGCTAGAGAGTCAGAGGCTGAGATGCAATGGAAGTTTTACTTTGCTGAGAGGGGTGGTGGATAGGTGGCACAGCCTCCAAGTAGAAATGGTTAAGATTGATACAGTGAATGAAATAAGATAGACCATGACAAGTAGTTAATGGAAGATGAAACATACCAATGTATATGGGTTGTGTGTGGATGTATGTTGTATACATGTTATGGTACATATGGTATATTATATAGTATATACCCAATGATATCCCTAACGAGCTGAACGCACTGTTGGCACTTAAAATAAGCTATAAGAGTAAGGGGTATGCTTCTGGATTATTAATAAATACATGGAATTCTGGGAACTGTTTAACCCTCGGAATATCCGTCTTTGCGTTTCAGGTGATGATTGGCTCCTGTTTAATGTATCCGGTAATAAGGAGCCTTTATTTCGGGATTCACTCCTCATTCACTGGCAGTTACATTCCCGGCTCCCATTCACTCGCTTTCATCAACTGTCCTAATGAAGAAATTGCAAAAGATATTGCCAGGTAGTAATGGGTAGTGGTTGATATGACGACACTTTATTACAAATAAAAATAGGATATTATCTCCAGAAAAATGTTATTCCCTAAAAAAATTGTTGTGTCTCTTTGTAAAACTTCGCTGATAGCCTCCACACCTTTATCGCGAGGAATCACGCTGTATAAAGAGGAGACATCGATTGTCGCCCAAAGGTAATTAGATGTCCATTTTATGTCTTTTAAAATGTTCCAAATGTGTTTTGTGCATACGAAGGGGCAAGTGGGACATATTTTTGTAAGAAATAATCCACATACTGCGAGGTGTTACTGGTTAGTGAATTAATTCCACTTATAATGGGCCTACCGGGTGCATTTGCTAAACTTTTGCGGATCTTTGGCAAAAAATAAAAGACTGTCCACACTGCCTCCCAGATATCCCTTATACCCCCAGATATGCCTTATACCCCCAGATATGCCACTCTCCCTCCCCAGATATGCCTTATATCCCCTATGTACCTTATACCCCCTGATATGGCACCCTGCCCTCCCCAGATATGCCTTATATCCCCAGATATACCCCTCTGCCCCCTAGATATGCCTTATACCCCCTATATGCCATAATGCCCTCTGATATGCCTTATACCCTAGATATGCCACTCTGCCCCCCCCCAAATATGCCACTCTGCCCCCCTGATTTGCCTTATATCGCCTATAAGCCTTATACCCCCCTGATATGCCTCTGTGCGCTCTCATATGCCTTATGACTTATACCCCCTATATGCCACTCTGCCTTATACCCCTTATATGCCATAGTGCCCTTTGCTATGCCTTATACCCAAAATATGTAACTCTGCCCCTAATATGCCTTATACCCCTATATGTCACTGTGCCCTCTGATATGCCACTGTGCCCCCTGATATACCTTATAACCCCCAGATATGCCACTCTACTCTCCCAAATATGCCTTATGCCCCCCAGATATGCCACTGTGCCTCCCCGAAAATACCCTCAGTGCTCCATACTCCGTGGTGTCTAGCAGGGCAGCTTGTAAACGCTTGTGCGATGGACGTAGATAAACCTCTGCTGCTGGCCGGCACATCGCACAAACGCCCACCAGCTGCCAGAGAGGGGCATACAGGTCCCCTGCAGTGCTTATTGGTCGTTCGAACAGACTTTTAACTGTTGGAGCAGGGAGACCAGTGGCCTCTGTTGGCCAAGTTGCATCAAGTTAACCCCTGACGGCGAGCCAACGGATTTCCTCTCCCGTTATCTACACAGCATTGCAGGGGTTAACAGGAGTGGAAATCACTAGGATCGCCATCAGGAGTTAAAAAGGCCGTGCGAGTGAGTGAGCCTATTGGCTCTTCCCGCCCACTGACTTGCTGATGGGTGAATAGATAGATAGATAGATGTAATACCCAATAACTGAAAAAGAGAAAAATAGTTTAAGAAAAACATGAACATTGCTCTGGTCCTAGAGCCTAAAAAAGCTGTCTTTAGGGGTTAAATTAATAGTGTTGTATTAGAATAGTACATGATAAGTGTTGAAGGCAATGAAGAAAAATTATTTTGAAAGTTTAGCGATTTAATGTTTCATCCCAGATTACCCTCAATCCAATACCATGGATTGGAACAATTAGTACAAATTAGCACCACCACAATACTTTTACTCAGTGTTGTATACTGTTGCTTTAAGAAAGGACACTCTGGACTGTTTGTGGGGAACTCTATGGTCAGTGGCCATTTTAAGTTTGTGGTCCATTAACAGTTTTAATGTTATGTTTTCTGAGCTGAATAAAGAACTGCTCTGTGTAACTTCTATGAAGTAGTGCTGGCTCCTGCTCTCCATGTTATAAATCACACACTGTGAACTAGATGGTATCAATTTACAACAAAAAATTTAAAAAAAATATATTGCTCTATAGAAGGTCGACAGGGTGACCTGGTGAGACACGAGCCCGTTGACTTTAATCATTGCCGTAGGGTTGTGATATAGGGCTCTAACGAGATCAGGGTAAGAGGGATTCGTTTATGAGTAGAAAGATTGATATAAGGGGGATATAAGGTGACAGCCTTAAGGCAAGAATTTTGGCTAGTAACTTAATATCTGAGTTAAGTAAAGAAATAGGGCGGTAGCTGCCGCATACATCAGAAGGTTTGTTTGGTTTCAAAATTAAGGAAATATGGGCCGAGTTGGACTGGTAAGAGCCGGAGCAAACAACGGTATCGGAGCAGTAAACAGTATAATAACAAAAAACAAACACACATACTCTCATTAAAATAATAAGAGCTGGATACCGTGGCATCAACAAGTGAGCATTATGACCAAGAAAATGGACATAGACCGCAAAACAGAGACCAGTGGAGCTCTGAGTGGTAGGCTCAGGGGGGGGGGTCTGCAGTAGCAAGACGAGCACATGTGTTAGTGTATATGAAGTGTCAGTAAAGTAAAAGAAAAACAAAAAAAGGGGGTATGCTCGAGATTGGGATCAAAAAGTTAAGTAATGTGAGAATGTAGGGAGTGATGTGCACCCCGAGGGAGGCTTTCTGTGTAAAGGGTGTGTAGTAGAAGGGCCACAACAGCCCAAGGGGGGATGTGTAGCAGTGTGTATGTATACATGGGCAGGTAAAAGTAGGTAACAGTGCGTGCAAGAAGTATCACATCGAGAGTATTATTAATGTGTTGGGGGAGGTGCAATAAGGTTTTGGTAGCAGTATAAACTGCTTTGTGTGCCCACTATGTAGGAGGTGAGAGTAGGTTCTCACCCTATTGAGAGTGTGCCTTGACGTGGCGGGTGAGCTTAATTATGCTTTGGCCAATTCATATAACCAAAACCTCTCATTTATATTATGTTTATATATTTGTTGCCAACTTTATTGTTGATCCATGATGTGTCAGTTTATTCCTTCCCTCATCCTGATGTGATTTTAAACTTGACTGTCATCCAAGATTATCCTTCTTCGGAGTGAAGTCGTCCCCCCCCCACGCGCATCAATGAGCCTTGGCCGCCCACAACCCCTTTACTGGTTCACTGCTTTTCCTTCCTTGGACCACTTTTGATAGGTACTGACCACCGCAGACCGGGAACCCCCCACAAGAGCTGCAGTTCTGGAGATGCTCTGACCCAGCCATGATATCAAGGTCAGGCTGTGTGATTTAATAAAAAGATCAGATTGTGTATTCTTATACAGAGAACATGCCGTGTTATACAGAGGTCAGGATGTGTTATACAGAGTTTATGTTACTGTACTTCTACAAAGGTCAAGCTGGATGGGGTTGCATATTTGTCAGGCTGAGATATACAGAATTCAGGCTCTGTTTTCATTGATCGCCTCCTTAACTCTTTTAAAGCGGGCGTCCGCCACCATAAAGTGTATGGCGGGCGTTGATTCCCCGGCGATGGGCCAGAAGTGGCCCCTGATGCCGATCTCGGTGTTGCTGTTATACAGAGGTGACACTGTTATACAGACATCAGACTATGTGTTGTTATACAGAGCTAAGATTGTCTGTAATATAGAGGTCATATTATCTTTTGTTATACAGAGGAAAGGCTATGCGCTGTTTTAGACAGTTCTGTGAATAAAGAATTTGTTCTATTTCTGCTTATTCGTCACATTTAAATGTTGTAGATCATCCAGAAAATTTGAATAAAAGACAACGTGAGTAAACACAAAATGCATGCTTCGACTGATCATTTCATTTATTGAAGGTAAACAGTTAATCAAAACCTATATCACACACGTGAACAAGCAATTAACCCCCCTAAATCTAATAGCTGGTTGTTAATGGGAATCATTGTTCAACAAGCCTGCACAAACTCTAGGTTTCTGGCTTCACAATACCCCCAGTGAAGAAAGGGTAAATATGTCATTAAACATTCTATGGGTCGCAGAAACAAAATGAGCACATCTCTGACACTTCTTCTTTTCCTTTTACTTGGCGCTGATAATGCCGGCGGTTCATGTAGGCAGAGATATTGAAAAAAAGGAAAACAATGATGAGATCAGATGGCAGACCTTTCATTTGTCTTATTATTTTTTAGATCGTTTTACATGGACAACCAGATTTCCCCTTAAAATTTTAATGAAATCTACCTGTATTTTTTGACTGCATTCAATTATTTTAATATTTAATTGTGATATCCAATAAAATCATTGACTTTTTATAATGACATTGACTTTGCTTAATACCTTTTAATGAAAAAAATATGTGAAAAACGGTAATTTATACAGATATAAGAGCGTTTCAGGGGACAATTGGGGTAAAAAAAAATATATATATCGTTTTTGGGGACAGAAGTCTCTATCAAGATGGTGTTTCCCTGAAACATAGACACCCGATCACTCTACTCTAATAATAATTAATTTCATTAATCATTTAATAAATATTAATAATTTATAAGCAGATTGGATGACGGGGAAGGGTGAGAATTCATATCTAACAGCTTTTTTAAATTTCATTTTAAAATTTCGATTTAAAATTCATCAATGAAAAAGAGGAGAAAAGCTCAGAAAAGCTGCATTTCAGTCCAGGACCGCGGTGACCTCCGCTCTTCGTGTTCACTTTTGGTTTTAGCACCCAATAAACTGAATTTCAAGTTGTAAGCAGCAGAGGGAGGGTTGGGAACAAGCAGCGGGCACGGAGGAGAGGTGAAGGAGCTGATGACGGCTCTGGAACCTTCTCAAAACACTCCACGGACCTCTTCCCACCTCCGTCTGAAGCTGCCGAGGCCACCAGCTCGAGACCATGGGCTTCTGGTCCCAGATATGCCAGATACCAAGTTCCAGCTGGCCTCGTCCAAGCTGGAGCACAGTTCTGCTGGTGAGTTTTTGGACGGGGAGAGAAGAGAGGGGATGGGAGAGAGACGGGGAGAGAAGAGAGAGGATGGGAGAGAGACGGGGAGAGAAGAGAGAGGATGGGAGAGAGACGGGGAGAGAAGAGAGAGGATGGGAGAGAGACGGGGAGAGAAGAGAGAGGATGGGAGAGAAGAGAGGGGATGGGAGAGAGACGGGGAGAGAAGAGAGGGGATGGGAGAGAGACGGGGAGGGAAGAGTGAGAGGTGATGGGAGAGAAGAGAGATTGGGGAGTGTGGGAGAGACATTTCAATATATAAAGGGATTTAATAGGACAGGAGGGAAGTTTATTTCAAAGGAGAGGAAAAAAGAGACCGGAATCTAACGCTAGAGAGTCAGAGGCTGAGATGCAATGGAAGTTTTACTTTGCTGAGAGGGGTGGTGGATAGGTGGCACAGCCTCCAAGTAGAAATGGTTAAGATTGATACAGTGAATGAAATAAGATAGACCATGACAAGTAGTTAATGGAAGATGAAACATACCAATGTATATGGGTTGTGTGTGGATGTATGTTGTATACATGTTATGGTACATATGGTATATTATATAGTATATACCCAATGATATCCCTAACGAGCTGAACGCACTGTTGGCACTTAAAATAAGCTATAAGAGTAAGGGGTATGCTTCTGGATTATTAATAAATACATGGAATTCTGGGAACTGTTTAACCCTCGGAATATCCGTCTTTGCGTTTCAGGTGATGATTGGCTCCTGTTTAATGTATCCGGTAATAAGGAGCCTTTATTTCGGGATTCACTCCTCATTCACTGGCAGTTACATTCCCGGCTCCCATTCACTCGCTTTCATCAACTGTCCTAATGAAGAAATTGCAAAAGATATTGCCAGGTAGTAATGGGTAGTGGTTGATATGACGACACTTTATTACAAATAAAAATAGGATATTATCTCCAGAAAAATGTTATTCCCTAAAAAAATTGTTGTGTCTCTTTGTAAAACTTCGCTGATAGCCTCCACACCTTTATCGCGAGGAATCACGCTGTATAAAGAGGAGACATCGATTGTCGCCCAAAGGTAATTAGATGTCCATTTTATGTCTTTTAAAATGTTCCAAATGTGTTTTGTGCATACGAAGGGGCAAGTGGGACATATTTTTGTAAGAAATAATCCACATACTGCGAGGTGTTACTGGTTAGTGAATTAATTCCACTTATAATGGGCCTACCGGGTGCATTTGCTAAACTTTTGCGGATCTTTGGCAAAAAATAAAAGACTGTCCACACTGCCTCCCAGATATCCCTTATACCCCCAGATATGCCTTATACCCCCAGATATGCCACTCTCCCTCCCCAGATATGCCTTATATCCCCTATGTACCTTATACCCCCTGATATGGCACCCTGCCCTCCCCAGATATGCCTTATATCCCCAGATATACCCCTCTGCCCCCTAGATATGCCTTATACCCCCTATATGCCATAATGCCCTCTGATATGCCTTATACCCTAGATATGCCACTCTGCCCCCCCCCAAATATGCCACTCTGCCCCCCTGATTTGCCTTATATCGCCTATAAGCCTTATACCCCCCTGATATGCCTCTGTGCGCTCTCATATGCCTTATGACTTATACCCCCTATATGCCACTCTGCCTTATACCCCTTATATGCCATAGTGCCCTTTGCTATGCCTTATACCCAAAATATGTAACTCTGCCCCTAATATGCCTTATACCCCTATATGTCACTGTGCCCTCTGATATGCCACTGTGCCCCCTGATATACCTTATAACCCCCAGATATGCCACTCTACTCTCCCAAATATGCCTTATGCCCCCCAGATATGCCACTGTGCCTCCCCGAAAATACCCTCAGTGCTCCATACTCCGTGGTGTCTAGCAGGGCAGCTTGTAAACGCTTGTGCGATGGACGTAGATAAACCTCTGCTGCTGGCCGGCACATCGCACAAACGCCCACCAGCTGCCAGAGAGGGGCATACAGGTCCCCTGCAGTGCTTATTGGTCGTTCGAACAGACTTTTAACTGTTGGAGCAGGGAGACCAGTGGCCTCTGTTGGCCAAGTTGCATCAAGTTAACCCCTGACGGCGAGCCAACGGATTTCCTCTCCCGTTATCTACACAGCATTGCAGGGGTTAACAGGAGTGGAAATCACTAGGATCGCCATCAGGAGTTAAAAAGGCCGTGCGAGTGAGTGAGTCTATTGGCTCTTCCCGCCCACTGACTTGCTGATGGGTGAATAGATAGATAGATAGATGTAATACCCAATAACTGAAAAAGAGAAAAATAGTTTAAGAAAAACATGAACATTGCTCTGGTCCTAGAGCCTAAAAAAGCTGTCTTTAGGGGTTAAATTAATAGTGTTGTATTAGAATAGTACATGATAAGTGTTGAAGGCAATGAAGAAAAATTATTTTGAAAGTTTAGCGATTTAATGTTTCATCCCAGATTACCCTCAATCCAATACCATGGATTGGAACAATTAGTACAAATTAGCACCACCACAATACTTTTACTCAGTGTTGTATACTGTTGCTTTAAGAAAGGACACTCTGGACTGTTTGTGGGGAACTCTATGGTCAGTGGCCATTTTAAGTTTGTGGTCCATTAACAGTTTTAATGTTATGTTTTCTGAGCTGAATAAAGAACTGCTCTGTGTAACTTCTATGAAGTAGTGCTGGCTCCTGCTCTCCATGTTATAAATCACACACTGTGAACTAGATGGTATCAATTTACAACAAAAAATGTAAAAAAAATATATTGCTCTATAGAAGGTCGACAGGGTGACCTGGTGAGACACGAGCCCGTTGACTTTAATCATTGCCGTAGGGTTGTGATATAGGGCTCTAACGAGATCAGGGTAAGAGGGATTCGTTTATGAGTAGAAAGATTGATATAAGGGGGATATAAGGTGACAGCCTTAAGGCAAGAATTTTGGCTAGTAACTTAATATCTGAGTTAAGTAAAGAAATAGGGCGGTAGCTGCCGCATACATCAGAAGGTTTGTTTGGTTTCAAAATTAAGGAAATATGGGCCGAGTTGGACTGGTAAGAGCCGGAGCAAACAACGGTATCGGAGCAGTAAACAGTATAATAACAAAAAACAAACACACATACTCTCATTAAAATAATAAGAGCTGGATACCGTGGCATCAACAAGTGAGCATTATGACCAAGAAAATGGACATAGACCGCAAAACAGAGACCAGTGGAGCTCTGAGTGGTAGGCTCAGGGGGGGGGTCTGCAGTAGCAAGACGAGCACATGTGTTAGTGTATATGAAGTGTCAGTAAAGTAAAAGAAAAACAAAAAAAAGGGGGTATGCTCGAGATTGGGATCAAAAAGTTAAGTAATGTGAGAATGTAGGGAGTGATGTGCACCCCGAGGGAGGCTTTCTGTGTAAAGGGTGTGTAGTAGAAGGGCCACAACAGCCCAAGGGGGGATGTGTAGCAGTGTGTATGTATACATGGGCAGGTAAAAGTAGGTAACAGTGCGTGCAAGAAGTATCACATCGAGAGTATTATTAATGTGTTGGGGGAGGTGCAATAAGGTTTTGGTAGCAGTATAAACTGCTTTGTGTGTCCACTATGTAGGAGGTGAGAGTAGGTTCTCACCCTATTGAGAGTGTGCCTTGACGTGGCGGGTGAGCTTAATTATGCTTTGGCCAATTCATATAACCAAAACCTCTCATTTATATTATGTTTATATATTTGTTGCCAACTTTATTGTTGATCCATGATGTGTCAGTTTATTCCTTCCCTCATCCTGATGTGATTTTAAACTTGACTGTCATCCAAGATTATCCTTCTTCGGAGTGAAGTCGTCCCCCCCCCACGCGCATCAATGAGCCTTGGCCGCCCACAACCCCTTTACTGGTTCACTGCTTTTCCTTCCTTGGACCACTTTTGATAGGTACTGACCACCGCAGACCGGGAACCCCCCACAAGAGCTGCAGTTCTGGAGATGCTCTGACCCAGCCATGATATCAAGGTCAGGCTGTGTGATTTAATAAAAAGATCAGATTGTGTATTCTTATACAGAGAACATGCCGTGTTATACAGAGGTCAGGATGTGTTATACAGAGTTTATGTTACTGTACTTCTACAAAGGTCAAGCTGGATGGGGTTGCATATTTGTCAGGCTGAGATATACAGAATTCAGGCTCTGTTTTCATTGATCGCCTCCTTAACTCTTTTAAAGCGGGCGTCCGCCACCATAAAGTGTATGGCGGGCGTTGATTCCCCGGCGATGGGCCAGAAGTGGCCCCTGATGCCGATCTCGGTGTTGCTGTTATACAGAGGTGACACTGTTATACAGACATCAGACTATGTGTTGTTATACAGAGCTAAGATTGTCTGTAATATAGAGGTCATATTATCTTTTGTTATACAGAGGAAAGGCTATGCGCTGTTTTAGACAGTTCTGTGAATAAAGAATTTGTTCTATTTCTGCTTATTCGTCACATTTAAATGTTGTAGATCATCCAGAAAATTTGAATAAAAGACAACGTGAGTAAACACAAAATGCATGCTTCGACTGATCATTTCATTTATTGAAGGTAAACAGTTAATCAAAACCTATATCACACACGTGAACAAGCAATTAACCCCCCTAAATCTAATAGCTGGTTGTTAATGGGAATCATTGTTCAACAAGCCTGCACAAACTCTAGGTTTCTGGCTTCACAATACCCCCAGTGAAGAAAGGGTAAATATGTCATTAAACATTCTATGGGTCGCAGAAACAAAATGAGCACATCTCTGACACTTCTTCTTTTCCTTTTACTTGGCGCTGATAATGCCGGCGGTTCATGTAGGCAGAGATATTGAAAAAAAGGAAAACAATGATGAGATCAGATGGCAGACCTTTCATTTGTCTTATTATTTTTTAGATCGTTTTACATGGACAACCAGATTTCCCTTTTAACAGGAAAAATCCCAAACCCATCGTCACCGCTAAGACATTAAACTCTTTCTACCCTTATCTTATCAGAAGGATACAAAACAAACCGAGGACACAGAACGCAATAGAGAAGGATAGAATGTGTCCGTGAGCCAGAGCCACATACAACCCGGTAACTCCTGCTGATGAAGTAACCCCTAAAAGTTCCAATCCGATGTGTAGTGAAGGAAATATTTTACCTAGACAGGAATAAGAAGTCACTCGTTAAATAGGGCGATTAAGGAAATGGTACAATCAAGTTATACGTTTTAGCACTTGGACTTGCAAGACAATTTAAAAGAACAGAAACATTCAAAAAGAACAGAAAAATTCAAATCTTCTTAATGTAGCATAAAAAATCACAATAATCATCTGATTATATTTGCATTAGTGTATATGTGTAAGTTTACACTGTATGTGTTTTTTTTGTGTAGATGTCTGTGTTAGCATGAGTGTGTAGATTTGTGTCTGAGAGTGTCCGTTTGGTGGTTCCAAAGTCGGCAGGGGGCAATTGCCCCCCCCCTGCACACCTGTAGCGACGCCACTGTCTCTGGTGTTGCCGGCATTGCAGGTAATGATAAAGTATAAGAACTGTTTGATAAACTTACGGAATGTCGTCCCCGGAAGTTGTTTGGAAACCACCGAAATGATCGTCGGGATCGGCATTAGTGAAAACATCATCATTACTTGAGCTGGAAAAAAACACAATTGTTTCATTTATACTTTATTTAAATTTATCAGTATGTCCAAAGACAAGAGAAAAGGGTCTCTGTTCGCCCCATTTCATTTTCCATAAACCAGCGGTGCTGCTTCGGGGTCATCGGTGCTAGTAAGGAAGCAATCAAGGCTTCGGGAGTAAATTGAAGGAAGAAGAAAAAGGGAATACATGAAAATGAAATTGAATACAAGCATTGGGGTAATTAACACTATCTTTTGGGGGAATTGGAGTTATTAAACTCCCTAAACAATACGTCTCTATGTAATATGGGAAAGACTTAGGAGGTCACCCTTATCATTAAATCACCCATAACTAACTATACTATAACTAACTATACAAAAACTTAATAGAATAACACTTAATTTTTAATCTAACTATTAAAATTGGATTGTAATAAATGTTCTATATATACTCGAAACAAAAATAATGTACAAGAAACAAATTGTGTAGCAGGTGATGCTACAGCCGGCAGCGATGACTCCTTGGTAAAAGTCTGGTAAACTGTTGAGTCTATATTCCGTTTTTAAACGTGCCGACGATACCTGCCAGTTCATACACCGTATGAATCAGAGTTAGCTGGAGAGACCTGCTGCTGTCCGAGGAGCCATGTGCCACCCACCCAGGTTATAACACCGGACCAGAATATGGAGAACCAGACGCTCAGGCCATTCAAAATGGCGGCGCCATACATCACCTCTATTGGCCAGTTCCAAACTTTGACGAACAGCAGGAGTATTGATGAGATGAGGCTTCCTACCAATGGGACACAGATTGGGATTTTCCTGTTGATGGTCTCAATAATTTGTGCCAGGATGCACAGGAAACAGCTGCCAACTGTAACCAATCTGTAAACAACAACGAAATTCGATTTGCTTTCCGTGGAGTTGTTAGACAAGATATTTTGGTCATTGTAGTCAGCAGCAATTTGAAGCCCAATGTCATAGAAAGAGCTGGCTACTTTAGTTAAAGCAACCACCGGCTCAATCCTGGTTCTTAAATTCATCATTATTTGTAAATTTCACCAGTGGCAAAAAATACAATTGTGATCGTTTGGAAACAATGCTAAAGTCACTTTGAAAAAGTCAGCAAAGCCAAATATGTCCACTCGTCTCGAGAAACAAAGTGAAAATGAACCTCAGTGTTGTGCTGGGCTCTTTGCGTCATCAGTGTCTTTGTGACATCATAGACAAAACCACTTTGTGACATCATAGACAACAACATTCCATGAGCAGCAGAGGTGGAGATAGTAGAAGATGCAAGGTTTCACTAGTTATAGATTAATGCAGTTTTAATATAAATCATGTCAAAATCATTGATTAATTGATTCTTTTTTTATGACAAAGTTTAGTTATAGGCTATGGAAGAAGCTGTACCTCGTAGATTTTATTTTAAATGAATTTTAATGAATTTTAGGAATCCAAATAAGGCTTAGTGCTCGAATAGACTGGGTTATCCTCTGTTTGGTGGGTCTAAATGTATCAACACAAATACATAAAAATACTCAATTTCCGCAATCAATGACATCACATGTCCTGAGGTTATCATGCGATTATCGTTTCTCACGTATCCATCACACAGTCACATTGTGACAGAAATCAGAGACAACACCATATCTCCAAGACAAGCCATGTATATTGTAGTTTTTTTGATAATCTTCTTAAATCAAAAACTAGAAATACATCGCTGATCGCTCGGTGTGAATTCCGTGTCCGCCTGAAATCATGTCGTCTGCTGAGCCCGCTGCCGGAGGTGATGCCTCCTCAAGTAACCGGCGTCTACAACAGACGCAGGCGCAAGTCGATGAGGTGGTTGATATCATGAGAGTAAATGTGGATAAGGTCCTGGAGAGAGATCAGAAGCTGTCTGAGCTGGATGACCGAGCAGACGCCCTCCAAGCCGGTGCCTCTCAGTTTGAGACCAGTGCAGCTAAGCTGAAGCGGAAATACTGGTGGAAGAACTGCAAGATGTGGGCAATACTCATAGCTGTTATTGTGATAATAATCATCATCATTATTGTGGCGGGTGTTTCGTGAATGCTTGACGACTCGCAAATCCCGACTGAAAGCGTGCCTAGTCCACAGTTCTCTATATCAAATCTGCTGTATTAAAGGGTATATATTCTGGCCATATAGCCAACTGATTTTTTTTTTTTTTTAAAGTTCAGAATTAATGTTTGTTTCATTTAGAGTTAAGTGCCTTTTACTGAAAAACAGAACACTCCGTATTTTAAATGCTAGCGAGAGCACCAGCAGCGCCATGCACTGTGCCTTAAAGGAGCGGAGCGCGTGATACTTTCGTTCCAGCCTTTGCTTCTGTCCTCCACAGCTTCCAATGTACATTTTAATGAGCTAAGTGCATCTGAAGGGTAATTATTTTCTGAATTGTATAAAGCAAAACCAAAAAAGAGAGAGATTTATCCTTGAATACAACTTCCAGGTTGCCAAAGGACAAGGGAGTATATCATATTGTGAATATTGTCCTGAATTAGAAGATTGAACGTGTATTGGGTTGGGGTCAGATTAATGTTCCCTTGCTTCCTCAAGCAGTCAGTGCAGCAAATAATGTGCCTTATTCACTAAGCCACCAGACCCGCAGCCTTGGCTTTAGACCTTTTAAACTGCAGAATCGCTTCTGGCGGAGGTAAATATGTAAAAATATGGAATATGTAGCTTTCCTGCTTTTTAATGTGACCGCGGGTTGGTGTGGCTTGGTCATCATGGTAATAATGATGAAGGGATCAAAAGCGTTCTGTTCAGCTCACCTCAATGATAAAGCCTGCACCGCATAGGGCAGGGTGGCATGAAGGTGGGGGGACTGAGGTAGTAAATTAAATAGGAGAAACGGTTAAGCAAGTTTAAAAAAAAAAAAATATGGTTATATAACTTAAAAATGTTATTGCGCTTGCGCTAGCGCTTGCCGCCTTTTTAGGTGTCTCGTGCCGGCTAAGGGAAGGTCTCGCGCTGCGCTGGGATAGGTTGCGCTGGCCTCGCGCTGCGCTAAAGGGCGGGAATATTAAGTATATAAGGGAGTCCCTGAGGTGTTTCTGTTACTTACCTGACGTGACGCCTAGCCGATACTGCACTGTCCTTGAGACTGGTGAGCAGTGGCGAAGCGTTGCGTTGAAAATGGATGAGCTGATGAAGATTCTTCAAGTCCGGGTAGCTGAGAAAGGCGAAGAGTGGCTGCGAGGATATCTTCTTGCTGCGTCATCTTCCGAAGATCTTCAAGTTGATCCTTGCTGTGCCGGAGAAGACGAGGAGACTGCGGAGGTGGAGCCGGAGGCGGTTTATATACCGGTGAATTTACCGCTAGAGGGCGCTTCATCTCGGCGAGCGGCATCAGGTGACCGGGTCTCTGTCGCGTCTGATAGACGTGTCAAACCCGGAAGAAGATCGCAGGATGCCGGGCAGAAGAAGAAAAGACCCGCTTCTCGGGTGAAGAATCCTTCATTAAAGAAGGCTAAGGTGCTGCATGATCCGGATGAGGGATGCAGCCATCATTTTAATTCAAGGGGCAGGCAGCTGACGCAGGCTGATACAAAATCGGCTCAGCTGCCTGTTGAAGAAAGAAGAGAGCAGGCATCTGAGGTCAGAGCTGATTCAGCTAAGGGTGAGTGTGCCAGTTTAGCTGTCAATACTCTGAATGATGCTGTGTTTGCTTTAGTGGATGTTTTAAAGAAGGTACAGGAAACTAGTCCAGCTCAGGTCTGGGTCTCTGATAATAGTAAAGCTTTACGTGCTAATGTGGTTAATGAGTCATGTATGAAGGAGGTGATGTCCTGTGAGGTCTCACCCCTTGGTTTTCATTTAAATAAAACAGTTAAGGAAAAGATATGGAACAACGAATATTTAGATATATTGTCACTGCTACCGGCTTCCAAAAAATTTCTTCTTAAACATGACAAAGATGATGAAAGACGTAGACCGGTTGTCCGGTCTTTTAATAACTGGTTACAATCTTTTTGTATACTAGCTAGTGTATATTGTGAGAAACACAGTGAGAGTTGTACGGGCCTTTTCCAGCATTTGGATACTGTGCTGGAGGCATATAAAATCTTTGGTGGTCTCGCTTGGTTTTATTATGATGAGACCTTTAGACAGAAATTGTCAGTACATAAAAATCTAAAGTGGGGAATGAAGGATGTGGGATCGTGGGTCAGCATTATGTTACCCCAGAAGCATAGTAGTACTCTCAGACCTATTGGTAATACACCTATGCAGCCTAGACAGAAAGGTGTTTGTTGGGCATTCAACGAAAACCAGTGTAAATGGCCCAACACTTGTAAGTTTAAGCATGAGTGTACGGTTTGTGCTGGAAATCATCCTGCTTTTCGTTGCTTTCGGAAGAACTTGCAGAATACCGGGAAAGATATGTCTAAAAGCAGTGACGCCAGTGAAGCTAGCAAGTCTGCTTCCATTTTTAAAACGGTACCCAAACAGGCAGATGGCTGAGCTATTACGAAATGGTTTTTTGGATGGTTTTAGGATTCCTATTTATGATAGGAAAGGTTGTGTTTGGGTTGACAATTTAAAATCAGTGCAAGTTAATGGAGAGGTGGCACAAGCTAAGATTGAGAAAGAATTGGCGTTGGGGAGGATAGCGGGACCTTTTAGGGAACCGCCATTTGAATGTTTTCGATTGTCCCCATTGGGTTTGGTGCCTAAAAAGGAGCCTGGATCATTTCGTTTGATCCATCATTTGTCTTTCCCTTTTGGGGGTTCTTTGAATGATGAAATTGAAAAAGATGAATTTTCAGTACATTATTCATCGTTTGATGACGCCCTTAAGTGGGTGAGAGCTTTGGGTAAAGACGCATTGCTGGCTAAAGTAGATATTGAGGCGGCTTTTCGACTTTTGCCCATTCATCCGGAGTGTTTTCCGTCATTAGGATTTCAATTTAGGAATTTATTTTATTTTGATAAGTGTTTGCCAATGGGCTGTTCAGTTTCATGTTTTTATTTTGAAGCATTTTCTTCTTTTTTAGAGTGGGTGTTGAGGGATGTTTCAGGTTTGGTGTCTGTTGTTCATTATTTAGATGGAGTACCATTGGCTAAGGACAAAACCGTTTTCCCTACTAATCAGTTGCAGTTTTTAGGCATAGTCATAGATACCCATAACATGTGTTTTAAGTTGCCAGAGGATAAGATTGTTAAATTACGGTTATTTATTAAGACAGCTTTAGGTTATAATAAGTTAAAGGTTAAGGAGTTTCAGTCCCTGTTGGGGATGCTTAATTTTGCAGCAAGAGTTATGCCGATGGGCAGGGTTTTTTCTAGGAATATGGCTCGGTCAATAGCAGGAATGAAGATACCGTATCATAGGGTTCGACTAACTAAGCAAATTAAAGAAGATTTGAGAGTGTGGGATCTATTTTTGAGTGATTTTAACGGGTCATCTATTTGGCAGGAGGAGTTTATTGATAGCCATTCTATGGAGTTTTTTACTGATGCTGCTGGAGCAACGGGTTTTGGTATATTTTGGAAAGGGAAATGGGCTTCTGCGGCATGGCCTAATTCATGGTTGAAGGCGGGATGGGTTAAAAAAAAAATGTGGTTGCATTTGAGTTGTGGTATAAGGATTGGGTCAATAAGAGAATTTTGCTTAACTGCGATAATATGGGAGTGGTGTGGGTGATTAACACATTAAATGCCAAATCTATTCCGGTGATAAATTTGTTGCGCCGTTTAGTTTTTATATGTTTAAAAGGCAATATTTGGCTTAAAGCCAAACATATTCCCGGAAGCAAGAATATTTTGGCTGATGCTTTGTCCCGCTTTAATTTTAAGCTTTTCAGATCATTGGCTCCGGATGCGGACAAAGAAGGGACGGTAGTCCCAGAATGCGTGTGGGAGTTAACTTCGCCCAGCTGAGGGAGCTATTTTCAAAATCTGTGTCTAAAAGTACTTGGGAATTTTATTCTAAGGCTTGGAAGGCTTGGAATGTGTTTGTTCAAGAAAAATGTTTCGATATGTTTGATGGTAGTATTAACTGTACGTTAGCGTTTGTTATTAGTTTGATAGATAAAGGTTTGGCTAGGACAAGTATTGATAGGTATTTAGTTGGGATTGCATTCTTCTTTAAATTGGCAGGGAAACAGCATTCTTTCAAGGATTTTTTGGTGCGGCAGGTGCTGAAAGGTTATCACAATGGGTTAAGAATTCCAGATGATAGGAAACCTCTTTCATCAGTTGTTTTAAGAAGTTTAATAGGGGTTTTAGATAAAGTTTGTTGGGATGATTTTGAATGTTTATTGTTTAAAACAGCATTTGTTGTTGCCTTTTTCGGAGCTTTTCGAGTGAGTGAATTAGTGGCAAAAAACAAGAAAGGTGGTTCTGGTTTGCAAGTTAATGATGTTTATTGTAACCAGGTTTTGAGATTGTTTATTAGATCTTCAAAGACAGATAGGGATAAAAAAGGTTGTTGGGTAATGCTGAATAGGTTAAATGGTTCAGATATTTGTCCGGTTTTGGCAGCTGAAAAGTTTAATGCGGTTCGTCCTGGGGTTACAGGAAATTGGTTGGTCCATCGATCCGGCTTACCTGTTACTAGATTTCAGTTTCAAAGGGTTTTGAGTTTAGGTTTAAATGAGTTAGGTTTGAGTGACAAAAGATATACTACACATTCATTTCGTATTGGTGCTGCTACAGAGGCAGCGTTATTGGGGCTTGATGAATCTGTAATAAAAAGATTGGGTAGATGGAGTTCTGAACGTTTTAAAATATATATTAGGCCACATCTGTTGTAAGAATGTTCTGTTTATATGTTGGGTTTATTGTAACTTTTTTGCAGGTCATCGGAAGTTCATAGTATGGATTGTCGGCCATTCTTTTGTTTTTTGGTCACAGAGAAGAGCGGCCCTACGGAATTATGGTGAAAATTTAGGTTTTGATAAGGATGTTATAGCTATTCATTGGGTGGGCATAAGGGGTTTAAGGGTGGATCAATTAAAGGATTGTTTAGAGGAATGTGTCTCTCGCTTGCCGTGGCCTAATGCCATTATTATTCATTGCGGGGGTAATGATTTAGGTAAAATGAAATCGTTAGAGTTGATTATTTTTTGTAAGGAGTTAATTTTATGTTTAAAAGGATGTTTTAATAATGTTTTATTTATATGGTCGGAAATCATTCCTCGCCTTATGTGGCTGCAGCAGCCAGTTTTTAGGGCACTGGAAAGAGTTAGGAGGAAGTTTAACAGGGCCATGGAAAAATTTATGATTTTAGAGGGAGGGTTTTCTTTTAGGCATAGAGAGTTGGAAGGTGGGAGTTTTGGTTTGTACAGACAGGATGGGATTCATCTGTCTGATATTGGATGCGATATTTTTAATGTTGATGTTCAGTGCATGGTTGAACGGGCCGTGGTGTGGTGGGAAAGGGCCTCAAATGGTTTTTTATAATAATAAAAAAAAAAAAAAAAAAAACCATTTGAGGCGGTTGGGGTGAATTGATGATGTTAGTTTGTCCAGCTGGCTTATAGGGCGGTTGGCAAGGTGATATGTTTAAGATGTGCTCTGGGGCTTATGCCAAGAGTTAAGTTGTTTGGTTATCAGTTATAAGTATAAGTTATGAGTGAAATATTTGTATGTCTTGGTAAACTAAATAAAAGCACACGGCCTGTTTCATCCAAATTGCTTGTTGCGTTTTTATTATTAGGTTTTAAGTTATAAGTTATGGTTTGTGTGTATTGTGTGTTAGCATGTCCCCCTACAACTTCATGCCTTTATCAGAATATCCTTAGACTCGACCGGTCAGACTAACGTGACTTGTGCCTTAACAGAGGGAATTTTCCCAGTGATCCGGTATGCTGTACACGGTCACACCTTGGCCTTTGGTATTAGAAGCCACAGAAATAAAACGGAGAAGTCAGAGGTGGCTAAAGAACCATGTAAACTATGCCACGAAATACAAATTGCTTTATTTCATTTATACCAAAATAAGTCAGGGTTTCATTAACAGAAACACTTAGCGACTTTCACAGTAACAATATATACCGTTTAGCCTTTTGTCTGTGTGCATAATGTAATTGATTTAATTATTATTAAACAGTTTCTCGATACAATTTTCCATTTCTAATTGCAGTCCCTCCATCTGTTCTCGGGTTTTATTCCGGGTTCATTGGGATTTCCCCAATATTCACAGATTTAGATCTTAGAATTGTAGTTAAAATAGCAACTCTAACCCCCCAATGCATAAAAAGGGCAATGCAGAGCAATAAAACAAATGGAAATGTAAATTAAAAGGACAGTATCTAGCATTTTCCCCTAATGTATACAGGTTTGGCCCTAGTGGGGCGCTGTTGTGCCGGGGTAATTACAAAGACTTATCTATAAAGCCTGAATTGTCCTAGTCTATAATACCCCTTGTGAACCAATACTATAGACTTTTTAATTTCTATTATTTATATGGCATTAATTTAGTGGAGCCCACAAGGTCGCCTGTAGGTCGTTTTCTTTTTAACACCCCATAATGCACATTATTTGTAATAAATGAACATGTTAACATGCCACATGGGCAGCTTGTATATTCTGTACATTAATGATTAGGTTTATATTGGCCCTTTCACATGCCGCTGAATAAGTTAAAGGGACGCCAACACTTTAGTGAGTGTTTAAAAAAAAAAATCAGTAGCTTTAATTATTTTAGCCGCCCCTAAGTACCTTTCCATGCCTGATCTGGTACAGGTTAATGTACATGTCGTTATGGAATGAAAAGGTTAATGTACATGTCATTATGGAATGTGTTTCTGACACCCGGAAGACACTTCCTAATCTCCCTACGCCAAAGCTAGGTTCAAATTGGTGCACCGAAAACTTGTGTTCATAGAGGTATACTCTTTCTGCTTTTATTATTCCTCCCCACATCCAAAAAATGGGAAAAGATAAAACTGTTACATGAAATAGCTCCATGTTGCTGTTTATGTAGTATTCACTTGTTATTGAATTAGTTTATTTTCTATCATCAATGTAACCTTCCAAAGATAACTTGCTAGACAGCAAAAAAATGAATTGTAAAATATTGTATTAATATTCATTAATTTAGTGGTTTTGTGATGTCATATATTTACCAAATCGATATTGCTGCCGAAAGTGCCTTTCAGACATTTTTTTTGTGTGAAATAGAATAAACCCGGGCTTCTTGCCGCAGCTGTAAACCAGCGAACACTGGAGATGCACGTTATTAAAGGTATATAGTCATGCAGGTTCATCGGAAACGAATATAAACATTTTAGCCCCTTACTTGCCTGTGAGCTGGGCAGCCCTTGCTTCCTATGTGTTTCTCATCTCTTAGGCAATGAAAGGGTTACTGTTTCCGATCGTACGCCTGGGTGCAAGGAGCATTATATCACAAATCTTGCTTTTCAGACCCATCGTGAATTCCAGGAATCGGTTTGATGTTCAGGCAACGCGTGGATAACATGCTGAACTTTATACGCGTTTATAAGCTTATCAGCCTTGTTGGGAATACTGAAATATTTAACCTTTTGTGTACCGGAGAGATGAGCGCCGCATTGCCTTTCCCTCCTGACATTAAAAAAAGGTTTCTGGCCCTTTCACGGCTGGTTTTATAATGCTTTCTACAGACATGAAATAATTTGTTTGTTCCTTTTGGTAAACCTGTGTTTATAAACCAAGGTGGGTTTTGTAAACAGTTGTGTACAAACACTATATTGTAACGTAATAAAATATTTCTGCAGTTTAAAAAAAAAAAAAAAAAAAAAAAACTAGAAATACAAAAAAAAATAATAATCTACATCTCAAAAAAAATCATTATTACCAGACGGATGTTGCGCCCACTCACCTCTATGCTTTGAGAGGCTTCCATCCCTTATCAGCGGGGATTTCCTTTCGCCTTGATCACACGAAAAGGTACTCAAGCAACGTCTCAGATCGACCACTCAAGCAGATATTGGAAACGGCTGAGTACTTTCGCCTTCTTCGGCAGCTTCCATAACCTTTTTGTGGTTCACAGACTGGCCCACTGATGTTTCTCCACTTGGGCCTTTAAGTATCCCTCGTTTGACTCTCTCCCTTTTTTTTTGTTTCTTTCTGTTGTTACGCTACCACCTCGTATATGCCTCATATATGTTTTTATTTTTGCTTTATATTACTCTCGATGTGATACTTCTTGCACGCACTGTTACCTACTTTTACCTGCCCATGTATACATACACACTGCTACACATCCCCCCTTGGGCTGTTGTGGCCCTTCTACTACACACCCTTTACACAGAAAGTCTCCCTCGGGGTGCACATCACTCCCTACATTCTCACATTACTTAACTTTTTGATCCCAATCTCGAGCATACCCCCTTTTTTTGTTTTTCTTTTACTTTACTGACACTTCATATACACTAACACATGTGCTCGTCTTGCTACTGCAGACCCCCCCCTGAGCCTACCACTCAGAGCTCCACTGGTCTCTGTTTTGCGGTCTATGTCCATTTTCTTGGTCATAATGCTCACTTGTTGATGCCACGGTATCCAGCTCTTATTATTTTAATGAGAGTATGTGTGTTTGTTTTTTGTTATTATACTGTTTACTGCTCCGATACCGTTGTTTGCTCCGGCTCTTACCAGTCCAACTCGGCCCATATTTCCTTAATTTTGAAACCAAACAAACCTTCTGATGTATGCGGCAGCTACCGCCCTATTTCTTTACTTAACTCAGATATTAAGTTACTAGCCAAAATTCTTGCCTTAAGGCTGTCACCTTATATCCCCCTTATATCAATCTTTCTACTCATAAACGAATCCCTCTTACCCTGATCTCGTTAGAGCCCTATATCACAACCCTACGGCAATGATTAAAGTCAACGGGCTCGTGTCTCACCAGGTCACCCTGTCGAATGTCACTAGACAAGCCTGCCCGCTTTCGCCTCTCCTTTTCATGCTGGGGATGGAGCCCTTGGCAAATGCTATCCATGCTAACGCCTCTATTACAGGCATCTTATAGCTGGGGTCAAACATAAATTGGCGATTTACGCTGATGATATGCTATGTATTAATTCCAACCCACTGGACTCCCTCTCCCACATGCTGCATGAGTTACAAACCATTGGTACACTTTCCAACTATAAGATAAATCTTTCTAAATCTGAATTACTATGCTGTAACGTCCATGCAGAGGTGTTGGCGGACATAACCCATAAATTCCCGTTTAGGGTTTGCGACCAAGCCATCACATACCTGGGTCTGCGAATTCCAATGGACCTCTCCCTTCTCTATACATTGAATTTTGCCCCCTTACTTGCTACTATATCTGCTGACCTACGGAGATGGGACTATACCCATGTTTCATGGTTCGGTTGGGTGGCCGTAATTAAAATGAACATTCTCCCCAGATTTTTATACCTGTTCCAGACCCTACCCATTTTTAGCCCTCGCTCATTCAAGAAATGTCATCGGCTATTTAGATCTTATGTTTGGTGCTCTAAATCTCCTAGATTATCCCACGCAGACTTAATTAGACCTAAACTCAAGGGTGGACTGTGGTTACCGGATCTGGAAAAATATTGGCAGGCGGCCCACATCCGTAAAGTTACGAAATGATCTATTTTGGTCCCCAAGCAATGGTTGGAAAATGAGGGGTCGTTTGTACGCGTTCCTCTACGTTGCTTTCCTTGGTTTTCTGACTCCAAGAAACACTTCACCACTAAGATTTTGCACACTGTTTCCTCTACGTTAAGGGTCTTTGGGAGGATTGTGAGGAAAGGTGTATTGACCTCCAGCCTGTGCCCCCTCTATCCGATTGTTCCCAATCCTAATTTCCCCCTCAGTATGACTGTTCACCGATCCCCACTGAAGCCCTTGCTTCCGTGAAGGATGGTCCCCTTTCACTCCATGTTTGTGGGCGACAACCTTGTGTCGGCCGAGACCTTTTATGGCAAGCAGTCCTTGACTTCTGCCGAACTGCTTTTCTATTTACAAACTCAACATTTTATAACATCAATTCCCAGAACTCCCCTCCTATTTCGACCATTATCCAATTTTGAATCTCTATGCTCCTCCAGCTCAGAGACTCCGCATTTACTTTCAGTCCTATATGCTCTCCTACTGGAATCTGCCTCCAGGTCAAAACCCTATTTCATGAGCATGTGGGAGGGGGTCTCTCTATTTCACCGTCCCCCAGGACTGGGATAAAGTTTTGTTTGCTATCCATAGGGGCTCCATCTCCAGTAGAATCCAGGAGTGCTCATACAAACTCTTATCGAGGTGGTACAAAACACCAGTAGATCTCCATAGGTTCTTTCCCTCGGCCCCTGATGTCTGTTGGAGATGCGAGACGGACAGGGGGACTTTATACCACATTTGGTGTCAGTGTCTGGTGATTAAATCTTTTTGGCAGGCAGTTTTGAGGGTGGTGGAGTGGGTAGGTGGCATGGACTTGTCATGCAAGCCGGAGGCGGTTTTATTACACCTTAATTCTCTCCAGCAACAGGATTATAAGCAATCACTCACGATCCACCTTTTAAATGCTGCCAAAGGTGTAAAATAACTTTTATCGAACAAATGGAGGAGATGGTGTGGACGTCCAGGGGGGAAGGGATACCAACATACTAGGAGATGGTTCTGGTGGCACGAATTTGTCTCCTCTGCGGATTTTCGGCTCATCCTGGGCCCGCACCTCCCAGCTACCTTCCCACATCCTCCTGGTGACTGTCCTGACACAACACTTTTGAGACTGGTAGGGATGACTGACAGTACACATTTTGGGTCTCTGTTTTTTCTTTTATTGATATGTTTTCTTTACCATGTATGGCTTTCTTTTTTATATACATTGTATCAGCAAGGTAATTCTGCCATATGGCTTTCCACTTTATACACTACCGATTTGGCATTTCACTGCTTCACTATATTGGCACCCGCCTGGAGCAACCACTTGAGGAGCTCTTTGCTTATTTTTTTTTCGTTTATGTTGTTTATTTTTGGCTCCGTTTGTTCTGTATGATCGAATCCTGCCGCCACATTACACATGTTCACTTTTGCACTACTCTCTGATTATTACCGCTGCGCTGGGCTTGCCAGGTGGCGCTTTTCTTTATCATACGCTCTTGGAGCTTCATGTAACAATATCTGGTTCCACATTTCTGTAAAATCTAGATGTCTTTATTGTTTACTTTCCGTATTAGACTGCCTGTATATACCCTATGTGTATTGTTTTACTGGCGGTTTTTCTGCAGGATCTACCATGTGGATTTTCTGTTTCTGTACCTTCCGCTTTCTTAATGTGCGTTGGCCAGCACACTACCAACCGACGTCTGGTCTTTATGCATGTATATTGTTCATGATCTCTGTATTTTACGCTGCTCATTATTTTTAATCACCGTTTGGTGTTTTTAATTCTAGAAACAGTTGGGTTTTTAAAATATATATATATATTTTTGTCTGCCTTCAAGACAAGGCACTGTTGGGATCTGAAATGGCTTTCCGTGTGACTCCGAGTTTATGGAATGCTAGCAACATATTCAATTTTAACTTTACAAACCATCTCCATGGAAAAATTACTTTCCATTTACACATGTACCTCTTTTTCCAATTACAAAACTATAATATTGTAGTTTTTAGATAATGTTCTTAAATTAAAAACCAGAAATGCGTAAGAAAAACAAAACAAAACAAAAATGTAATCTTTTTTTTTTGATCGTTATTTTTAATCACCCTTTTGCGTTTTTAATTCTAGAAAAAGCTTTTTTATTATTTATTTTTGTCTATGTCTCCAAGACAAGCCACTGTTGGGATCTGGAATGGCTTTCCGTGTGACTCCAGGTTCCCGAATTTATGGAATGCTAGCAACCTATTCAATTTTGACTTAACAAACCATCTCCATGGAAAAATGACTTTCCATTTACACACGTACCTCTTTTTCCATTAACAAAACTTTTTTATTATTATTATTTATTTTTGTCTACGTCTTACGGACTCTTAGCTGATCAAGAAATATATAGTCACAGGCTTGCCTATGGCCATTATCAACCATAAGTGAACTCTGCAGTAACTGTACTCTGTGGGATTGTTCAGGAGATTGTTATACAAAATGTGAACCATATCGCTCAGATTGTATAGACTCGGAATATGTATGCCATCCACATGCAGAGCAGCCCTGCAGGCAGGCCCTGTGTGAACAATTTTTGAACATGGTATCTTAATTTATTTTGTATGCTGTTACGGAGGAAGTAGTTGCAGTGAGTACCAGCTCACCCGACGAATACAATCCTGTATTATAGTGTTTCAGAAGCATAAGACTGGGTGCCTAAAACTGCATTCGCAGCGTGATGCTATGTGTGAACATAACAACCTTTTATATATCTTTCAGATATCGTAGTTCATTGTGATATAAGAAAGCAACAAATATTTACAACTAAGAAGTGCCACATTTTATAACGTCGCCAATTTTCATATTTTTTTTTTTTTTAAGTGATTGTTGCATTGCAGAAAAATCTTCTTCCATTTTTTTTTATATGCTGGAGTCCCCTGTATACATAACCCCTGTAATATACATGAAAAGCTACAGGGCTCCTCTAAGTCTGTTGTAGCAGAGTTCAGTCTCTAAGTTTAGCTAACAGCCCAGGACCTTCTATAGAGCAATATATTTTTTTTAAATTTTTTGTTGTAAATTGATACCATCTAGTTCACAGTGTGTGATTTATAACATGGAGAGCAGGAGCCAGCACTACTTCATAGAAGTTACACAGAGCAGTTCTTTATTCAGCTCAGAAAACATAACATTAAAACTGTTAATGGACCACAAACTTAAAATGGCCACTGACCATAGAGTTCCCCACAAACAGTCCAGAGTGTCCTTTCTTAAAGCAACAGTATACAACACTGAGTAAAAGTATTGTGGTGGTGCTAATTTGTACTAATTGTTCCAATCCATGGTATTGGATTGAGGGTAATCTGGGATGAAACATTAAATCGCTAAACTTTCAAAATAATTTTTCTTCATTGCCTTCAACACTTATCATGTACTATTCTAATACAACACTATTAATTTAACCCCTAAAGACAGCTTTTTTAGGCTCTAGGACCGGAGCAATGTTCATGTTTTTCTTAAACTATTTTTCTCTTTTTCAGTTATTGGGTATTACATCTATCTATCTATCTATCTATCTATCTATCTATCTATCTATTCACCCATCAGCAAGTCAGTGGGCGGGAAGAGCCAATAGGCTCACTCACTCGCACGGCCTTTTTAACTCCTGATGGCGATCCTACTGATTTCCACTCCTGTTAACCCCTGCAATGCTGTGTAGATAACGGGAGAGGAAATCCGTTGGCTCGCCGTCAGGGGTTAACTTGATGCAACTTGGCCAACAGAGGCCACTGGTCTCCCTGCTCCAACAGTTAAAAGTCTGTTCGAACGACCAATAAGCACTGCAGGGGACCTGTATGCCCCTCTCTGGCAGCTGGTGGGCGTTTGTGCGATGTGCCGGCCAGCAGCAGAGGTTTATCTACGTCCATCGCACAAGCGTTTACAAGCTGCCCTGCTAGACACCACGGAGTATGGAGCACTGAGGGTATTTTCGGGGAGGCACAGTGGCATATCTGGGGGGCATAAGGCATATTTGGGAGAGTAGAGTGGCATATCTGGGGGTTATAAGGTATATCAGGGGGCACAGTGGCATATCAGAGGGCACAGTGACATATAGGGGTATAAGGCATATTAGGGGCAGAGTTACATATTTTGGGTATAAGGCATAGCAAAGGGCACTATGGCATATAAGGGGTATAAGGCAGAGTGGCATATAGGGGGTATAAGTCATAAGGCATATGAGAGCGCACAGAGGCATATCAGGGGGGTATAAGGCTTATAGGCGATATAAGGCAAATCAGGGGGGCAGAGTGGCATATTTGGGGGGGGGCAGAGTGGCATATCTAGGGTATAAGGCATATCAGAGGGCATTATGGCATATAGGGGGTATAAGGCATATCTAGGGGGCAGAGGGGTATATCTGGGGATATAAGGCATATCTGGGGAGGGCAGGGTGCCATATCAGGGGGTATAAGGTACATAGGGGATATAAGGCATATCTGGGGAGGGAGAGTGGCATATCTGGGGGTATAAGGCATATCTGGGGGTATAAGGGATATCTGGGAGGCAGTGTGGACAGTCTTTTATTTTTTGCCAAAGATCCGCAAAAGTTTAGCAAATGCACCCGGTAGGCCCATTATAAGTGGAATTAATTCACTAACCAGTAACACCTCGCAGTATGTGGATTATTTCTTACAAAAATATGTCCCACTTGCCCCTTCGTATGCACAAAACACATTTGGAACATTTTAAAAGACATAAAATGGACATCTAATTACCTTTGGGCGACAATCGATGTCTCCTCTTTATACAGCGTGATTCCTCGCGATAAAGGTGTGGAGGCTATCAGCGAAGTTTTACAAAGAGACACAACAATTTTTTTAGGGAATAACATTTTTCTGGAGATAATATCCTATTTTTATTTGTAATAAAGTGTCGTCATATCAACCACTACCCATTACTACCTGGCAATATCTTTTGCAATTTCTTCATTAGGACAGTTGATGAAAGCGAGTGAATGGGAGCCGGGAATGTAACTGCCAGTGAATGAGGAGTGAATCCCGAAATAAAGGCTCCTTATTACCGGATACATTAAACAGGAGCCAATCATCACCTGAAACGCAAAGACGGATATTCCGAGGGTTAAACAGTTCCCAGAATTCCATGTATTTATTAATAATCCAGAAGCATACCCCTTACTCTTATAGCTTATTTTAAGTGCCAACAGTGCGTTCAGCTCGTTAGGGATATCATTGGGTATATACTATATAATATACCATATGTACCATAACATGTATACAGCATACATCCACACACAACCCATATACATTGGTATGTTTCATCTTCCATTAACTACTTGTCGTGGTCTATCTTATTTCATTCACTGTATCAATCTTAACCATTTCTACTTGGTGGCTGTGCCACCTATCCACCACCCCTCTCAGCAAAGTAAAACTTCCATTGCATCTCAGCCTCTGACTCTCTAGCGTTAGATTCCGGTCTCTTTTTTCCTCTCCTTTGAAATAAACTTCCCTCCTGTCCTATTAAATCCCTTTATATATTGAAATGTCTCTCCCACACTCCCCAATCTCTCTTCTCTCCCATCACCTCTCACTCTTCCCTCCCCGTCTCTCTCCCATCCCCTCTCTTCTCTCCCCGTCTCTCTCCCATCCCCTCTCTTCTCTCCCATCCTCTCTCTTCTCTCCCCGTCTCTCTCCCATCCTCTCTCTTCTCTCCCCGTCTCTCTCCCATCCTCTCTCTTCTCTCCCCGTCTCTCTCCCATCCTCTCTCTTCTCTCCCCGTCTCTCTCCCATCCCCTCTCTTCTCTCCCCGTCCAAAAACTCACCAGCAGAACTGTGCTCCAGCTTGGACGAGGCCAGCTGGAACTTGGTATCTGGCATATCTGGGACCAGAAGCCCATGGTCTCGAGCTGGTGGCCTCGGCAGCTTCAGACGGAGGTGGGAAGAGGTCCGTGGAGTGTTTTGAGAAGGTTCCAGAGCCGTCATCAGCTCCTTCACCTCTCCTCCGTGCCCGCTGCTTGTTCCCAACCCTCCCTCTGCTGCTTACAACTTGAAATTCAGTTTATTGGGTGCTAAAACCAAAAGTGAACACGAAGAGCGGAGGTCACCGCGGTCCTGGACTGAAATGCAGCTTTTCTGAGCTTTTCTCCTCTTTTTCATTGATGAATTTTAAATCGAAATTTTAAAATGAAATTTAAAAAAGCTGTTAGATATGAATTCTCACCCTTCCCCCGTCATCCAATCTGCTTATAAATTATTAATATTTATTAAATGATTAATGAAATTAATTATTATTAGAGTAGAGTGATCGGGTGTCTATGTTTCAGGGAAACACCATCTTGATAGAGACTTCTGTCCCCAAAAACGATATATATATTTTTTTTTACCCCAATTGTCCCCTGAAACGCTCTTATATCTGTATAAATTACCGTTTTTCACGTATTTTTTTCATTAAAAGGTATTAAGCAAAGTCAATGTCATTATAAAAAGTCAATGATTTTATTGGATATCACAATTAAATATTAAAATAATTGAATGCAGTCAAAAAATACAGGTAGATTTCATTAAAATTTTAAGGGGTCTTTCCCCTTTAATCGCATATATTTTCAGAATTGGAAGAGATTTGGTTGGTTAAAGGATTGGAAAGGTCCTTAAAACCTTAACTCTTTAATGGATCATCACCAAGGTTCCTTTTAGCAACTTGTCCATTATATTATTATATATATATAATATTATTATATTATTATAACAAAACACTTGTTCTGATGGGGAAAAAGTTCCAGAATTGGGTCACTTTGTATGGAAGCAGGATTTTAAATATAAAAAAGCTCAGATTTCATTGAAGGGTCGTCATTAACCAAAAACCTGTTTTTACATAATTTTGTTCCAATAAACTCCCTTTGTCTGCAGACCTGGAGCCGCCGTTGCTGTCAGTCATGTGATATTTTGGGTGACTTTCCCAGCTCAGACCCCACACTGAGCTGATGCTTTATGGCAATGCTAATGAAGTCCGATCCTCCATAGACTTTCATTAGTCAGAGAGTCCGACTGGGTGGATAAGACTGAGCCATTCTATTGTTTCCCACAGGCAGTATGATAAGGAGTCGGGTGTTTGTCTAGTAGATAACAGAGCAAGAACTCATACAAACGGCTGATATGCAGCTGCCTGAAAACATTATATTATGGGGCAAAAACTACAACTGGGGTAAAAAAGAAAACACCACGATCTTACCCATCAAGCTATAATAATTGTTATCTTTTCTTTATATAACACCAATGATTCCCACAGCGCTTCTTACAGTCCCTACATTCAAAGGGTCTGACAAAACTAGAACTGACAGATTAAGACGACCTGATACATTAGGTGAAGAGGGCTCGGCTCGTGAGCTGACAATCTAGAGGGATAGTTATATAATGAGGGTCTTCCCTTGTAGTAGGCCAGAACAAAATAAGTGTGACCTCACACAGCCTCTAACCTCTAAAACCTCACCGGCTGCTCCTTCTGAGTGCGGAAAAAGTCACCTCCACCTGATACGGCCATATATTATTTAAACGTCTCGATCACCGCGTTGGGATCGCCCAACATCACCTCATATCCTGACTGTACTAAGAAACAGAACGCTCCGAACAGCAGGTCATGTAAAGGGGGGGATTAGGGTTACTGGATGTAGTGGGTATATGGTATGGCTATACATCAGAGGTTTAAGGGCTGCATTATAATAGAGCAGGGCTGAAAACCTCTCCTAAAATCTCCTTATAACCTAAAACTAGAGGGTCAGAGGGTTAGATGTAACGTAAAGAAGGTTAACTTTACTGAGAGGATGGTAGATACGTGGAAGAGCTTCCCAGCAGAAGTGGTAGAGGGTAATACAGTGAGGGGATTTAAACATGCATGGGACAGACGAGACCAACGTCTGATTAATGGGAGTTGACGGGGTCGAGGGGGTCTTCCAGGTCCTTAGGTTAATATTTTCGGTGTACGAATTGGGACACCTAGGTTGGGGGTGTGGCAAGAGACAGAGAGGGGTGGGGCTGGGCTCATAAATCTGCATAACCAGGGGCATGCATCCACCTAACCTGAGAAGCCTCCTGTCGGGACTGTTGGGAGGTATGGGCACACACTGTTTCCATGGTAATTGCACCACATTTAGCAATCACCATGGGAACTAACTTACTACGGAATCGAAATTCAAAATCCACAAGCTTGGAACGCAATCATTGGGGGAATTTAACCCTGTCTTTTCCCCCCTTTTCCTCCATTCATTCTGTAGTTGATACATAACAAGCGCTTTAAGGCTCTCCCTGTTTTTTTTTTCTTTGCTCCAGATTTGTTTTGGCCGCAGACACCAATGTTCAGGCAGGACGTTCGCTCTCAGCGTGAAAAGACTCATTCATCCGGCTGCGGTCACATACTGGAGCCGATTCATTTATTAGCTTTTCCGCCGCCTGTTTCCTCGCTCAGTATGAAAGATGCACACAGTTATATTTATCGCCATACCTGGGAGAGTCTGCCCCGGAGTCTCAGGGTTTTTGCCCCAGTCTCAGGGTCTCGGGGCAGATTCTCCGGGCCACGCAGCCTAGAGCGGACTCCTTCCTATTCTCCCTCCGCTGGGATCATATATAATACTCCCAGTTGGTTCTTTTGCTCCCAGTCTGTTATGGTTGATATCCCTGCTCGAATGCAGGTGACCCAATTAAATGTATCTTTAATAATGACAAGTCAAGGTGTCCATGAGGGCCGGTTTTAGAGTTACAGAAGCTTTCAGGGGCTCAGAGGTCTCTTCTTCCGATGGGAAATCCCTCTACATTATTTACTATGTTGGCCCAATCAAAAGCATTTAATCTTCAATTTAAAATCTTATATTTGCTTTTACCAACCCGGCTATATGCGATTACCTTGTGTATGAAAGAATAACATTATTATTACTAATGTTTTTTATTATTATCATTATTATTATTGTTGTTGTTATTATTACAACCATTTATTATCATATAACGCTTTCACTGCTCAAGGCATCATGGGAGTTGTAGCCCTCTGTTCTGTTTCTGTGAGAATTCTCCACGTAACCACAACCTTCAACTTGGCTACGGCGGGTGATTTTTTTTTAATTTATTGTTTTCCACGTATTATTTGCAGTTTATTCCCGGTGCATTTGTGGTGTTTTACCATTTCCAGACTGAGAGTAACCCGCGTTGCTAAGGCGGTCTCGTCTTTACCATAGTAACATTACGCAAGTCTCGCGAGAGTCTCATCCCTTCCAAGATGGCGGCGTCCATAGAGCAATTGGTGGCTTCTTTGTCTGGGCTGGAAGAGCCCTTAGAGGCTTTGCAGACCTAAAAAACAGCGGCCCTGGCTCTGCCCCTGAGCACCCTGAGGGAGAGGGTCCCGGAGCTCCGCCTGGGGGCCATTTTCTCCCTTTTGAACATTAATGACAGGTGGGAAACACCATAATATACCCCAGTGGATGGTGCATTATGGGGCAGTTCATGTATTGCTAATTACCATAATTAAATGTATTGTATTATTTTGGAAATTATATTTTATTAAGAAATCCATGTGTGACGTATATTGTAGGCTAACATGTATTTTTAGTAAGCTGCGCTTACTTTAACACTTTCACTGCTGAACGCCAAAACCTTTCACTAAAAACCATTATTTAATCACCTTTTTTCCGCCTCATTCACATCTTTCTTTATTTTTTGGGCTGTGAACACTTAATTATAATGTGACACAAAAGCAGACACTGATAGGCTGTTGCCATGGAGATGACCCTAAACAAAAGTTTACTAAACAGTGCAATTCATGTCTTGTCAAAGTGGAACAGCACCTTTAGAGGGTGTTACTATGCCCCGGCCAGGCCTGTGGCCCCCCATAACTAGTAACGTAGCTTTAATGTCTCATCTTTTAGTTGAAAAAGTCTCCCCCCTGCCGTGATCAGCCGGTCTATGTGTAGGTCACCCGTTCCACAGGGGTTAACTGATCGTAACCCGGTGCATTGACTTTCGATGACAGGCGTGGGTCGGGATAGTGAGATTTCTGGTGTTGGTGCCCCTGCTTTCACGCCAGAGCACCATAGCCCCGGGCACCCATCGCCATCCATGAAGATGGCGACCCATAAGAGCAAACAAGGTCACGGGGCTGTAGGAAGCACCTACCCCCCCCCCATATCAGCGATGTCATGCAAGCAGTTTAATAAGTGGAGACATACAGGGTCATGATTTACCTAGATTAGCAAGAGCCCTGGTGCCAGCATGACTGCAACATGAGGATAGGAATAAATAAAATGGGTAGGTGAAGCTGCCAGCAGAAATACACTGAATACCAGTAAAAATATGGTGGTCTATAGGAGCAAAGGTAATGAGTCCAAAAGTGATTGAGTTCTTGAGTTCAGGGCACACTCTGCTTTTCTCTGCTTTTGATAATATTACCGGAAATCCAAAAGTCGAGGAATCTGCATCCTCAGAAAGCGGTACGGACGGCGGTTAATTTCCTCTTTTCATGCTCTGATCTCTTTGAAATAACTGCCTGTACTCACTGGTGATTTATGTGTTCACAGAGAACAGGTTGCCATGTGCGTTGCCATACTGGAAAGATTTCTACAGGCCCTCGAACCGCTTCAGGTTGCCCGAAATTATAAAGAAGAACTTCAGAGAGGACTCTATCACCCCGATGATTCCGTGAAACTCCTCACTATAGCGCAAGTAAGTAAACAAGCAAAATGGGCATAATACGGAATTCTTTATTATTTTCTGGAAATTATTGTGTTCCAGGACGTCTAGGAGACTGATCTGATTGGCTGGAGAAACCTAGTGCAAAAAGGTTCATATATTTTGGGAGGGGTGTGGGGGGAGTGGCAAATCAGTGATTCCACAAAAATGTAAAACCAGAATACCCGGCAAAATGCCAAAAACAGGGGAGGGATGGGTGGGAAAATTTTTCTGAAAATGGTTGCCACTATAGGCCACGACCCTTCCTTATATACCCCCCTAGGGAGGGTAATTAACTAATTACCCCCTCCCCCTCTGGCCCTGCACCTGTCACCAGATAGCTCAGCTTTTCAGCGGCAAAATTTTAGCTTAGTCATGCCTTAACCCTTTAAACAGGCTTGACCAAGGGTACCTCGTCCGCACACATTCATGTGGCCCCTTTGTCCAATTCTTTCCCTCCGGGGCTGTTCTTTAGGTAGTCTTGTCCTTGGGTTATGCTGCACACAGGATGTGACGCCTTGATGCCCTGTTCCGTGACTGCCCCTGGATGCAGATGCGCGCACACAGAGCCGGCCTTAGGTGTTCTGGCGCCCTGTGCGGACTACTCGTCTGGCGCCCCCCCATCCCAAAAAAAGAAAGGAATCAAAACTTGTAACAAAACCCCAATCACTATATACTACGCCAAACATTGATGTGGTGTAGGCCTACCACTTCATTGTCTGGCTTAGTAGTAGGGATGCACCGAAACGAATTCTGGACTGAAACCAAAAGTGCAGCATTTACCTGGCCGAAACCGAATATGACCCCCCCCCACACCATAACACATAACAAAACAATTAAATAACAATATTTATATATATATATATATATATGATTAACAGCAATCACATTCTTATCATGCCCGCAGATTCCAGGATGTACTCGTAGACTACTTGGCATGATAGGAGTATGATTGCCCTATGTACCCCGTCTCACTCCATTCTCCCTATCTACCCCCTCCTAACTATCTACCCTCTCCCTCTTTGAAGTTCACTTACCTTTCAGAAGTCCTGCGGTGAGGGTGCAAGGCCTCTGCCTCCCAGCTCTGCCACTGTATGGAACAGTATAGAGTGATGGGAGTTATGATGTACTTTAGAGCATAATTATATAATGAAAAATATATTGGAAATGGTACAGCATAACACCCACCACTCTCACACACTTACCAATCCACACATATACACCAATCCACATATATATACCAATCCACACACACACACCAATCCACTCCACACACATACACCAATCCACACACATACACCAATCCACACACATACACCAATCCACACATATACACCAATCCACATATATATACCAATCCACACACACATATACCAATCCACACACACATATACCAATCCACACACATACACCAATCCACACATTTATACCAATCCACACACATACACTAATCCACACACATACACCAATCCACACATTTATACCAATCCACACACATACACTAATCCACACACATACACCAATCCACACATATACACCAATCCACTCCACACATATACACCAATCCACACATATACACCAATCCACACACATACACTAATCCACACACATACACCAATCCACACATATACACCAATCCACTCCACACATATACACCAATCCACACATATTCACCAATCCACACATATTCACCAATCCACACATATACACCAATCCACACATATACACCAATCCACTCCACACATATACACCAATCCACATATATACACCAATCCACTCCACACATATACACCAATCCACACATATACACCAATCCACACATATATACCAATCCACACATATACACCAATCCACACATATACACCAATCCACACGCATACCAATCCACACGCATACCACTCCACACGCATACCACTCCACACATATATACCAATCCACACATATATACCAATCCACACATATACACCAATCCACACGCATACCAATCCACACGCATACCACTCCACACATATACACCAATCCACACATATATACCAATCCACACGCATACCAATCCACACATATACACCAATCCACACATATACACCAATCCACACATATATACCAATCCACACATATACACCAATCCACACATATATACCAATCCACACATATACACCAATCCACTCCACACATATACACCAATCCACACATATACACCAATCCACTCCACACATATACACCAATCCACACATATATACCAAACCACACATATATACTAATCCACACATATGCACCAATCCACTCTCACTGTCACTCCATGCTTTCCTACCTTTCCTCTTTCAGTTTCTTTGCCTCCTCTTCGCTCTTCTTCTTAGTTCTTCTGTCTTCTCTTCTTCCGGGTCAGAGGGCACGGAGACCGGTCGCTTCAGTGCTGTGCGTCGGGATCTGACAGCAAACCCCGGCGCACAGCAGCTGTTGCCGCGGGGATCACAAGGGAGCGGTATCGGAGGTCTGTTAAAGACCTCCGATACCGCTCCCTTGCGAGCCTGCTCCTCCAGCGGCGGACATTACTGTCCGTCTCTGGAGGGGTGCCGGGTGCCCCCATACTGGCGGCAGCGGACCCCGCGGCGGCAGGGGCGTCGGACCGTGCTGCGGCAGTGGTGTCGGACCGCGCTGCGGCGGCGGCGCCCCCTGGAGTGTGGCGCCCTGTGCGGTCGCACAGGTCGCACACCCCAAAGGCCGGCCCTGGATACAGGCTGTATGAAGGAGCAGCGATGGGGGACAGGGGTACGAGGATAAGGAACCGGGTAGAAAAAACTATGGCTATATTCTATGGAAAGCAGGCGGACTCATGGCTATCATGAGCCTAATGAGTCCTTGCATTAGTCCATATCTCCTTATTTCTTTTTTTCCCTTCGATCACGTCTGTTCCCCCCCTATAATTGAATGTCTGATTTACAAAATGAAGAAAAAGTTGGTAAGGTAAGAGGCTATGGGGAGAAAAAGGGCTGTCAGAGAGAACAGGGGGGAAAGAGATGGGTAAAAAGAGATGGGGGGGGTCTGGAAATAACTAGAGGGGTAGGCAAGGGTTACAAAAATAATGTAACTAGATAAGAAATGGAAACGTAGAAGACAATATCATATAATCCCAGGAAGGAAGACCTCGGATGTCTGGTTACATTGTCTTTATGGACGGTTTTGAGGAGCACCAGTGGTCCCCGGAAGACGACGTTAGAAAAGCATTGCATGATTACATAGCGATGCTTCGCTTTACAGCGATGTATGTTGGGGATCTAGCGAAGCGGAGAACGGAGGAGAACAATGTATAGGAATTCAAGCAGAAAAGCTCACCGCATCTCGTGTCATTAAACTGGATCTTAGCAACCGCTGAATGTCTTGCCCCTTGACTTGGCTCAGTTATGAGTGGAGGAGAATCGGATAGACGGAGGAAGGAGAGACGATGAAACGCGTTCTACAGTCAAATCCCCGTCTCCTCGAGGATAGTCGGTGTAACGTAAGTAACGTGGGGGTCCTTCTCATTTAATGCTATATTGACTTATTTTATGCTATGTTGTTATTCAAGCAGATGGGCTATGGGGGGTACGGGGTCTATGCTTCACGCATGTGAAACTGCGCGGTCTGCAGCAATTCAAGGGTTAACCTCTTTTTGTAGGAGCAAGAAATGAGGAGGGAGTCGAAAGAATGAAACCGAGACGGGCGTTAAAAATAAATGGGAAAGACGAGGGAGTCTCAGAAAATAAGGGGTTAATTCTGATGTATTTTAAAAACCCATCCCATTTTTTTGTCATATCTTATCTCTCGAAATGTTTGTAACGAGCGATGGTTAAATGGGGGATTGGAAACTCATATTAATACTTTGGTTCTGAAGACTGGGGGCTTTTCCTGTCCATGAAATAATTTGTGTGCGGAGAAGGACCCCGGACTCAGCCGGTGGGATCAGAAGTAGATGTTAAACCAATACTAATGCCTAAAGTCCATCACTAAGAACATATAAGAACCTTCGGACCTCAGGGACTTATCTTGGCCTCTCCGACAGAATTTTATCGATGGAAGCCTCTGATTTCCTGATGGAATCTTATGGTCTCCTCGAGAATTCTGGTTCCGTAGACGGTTAACTGTTTAGTAGACCTCTCGTTATAGAAGGTTACGCGTTGGCTCGTGCAAGGTGTCCGATTAAGCCATTGTTCACACTCCAGACACATGAATATGTCGGACTGAGCTGGTAGCCTCATCTATAATGTATCGAGCCCATTAGCGTCTTCTATGCCCGGCTTTCGGCAGCAGGTTGTATCCAGTATCTCGCTACATATTGAATTTCCCAGACGCACGGAAAGGCCAACAGGTCTCTGCCCCAAGAAACACACATAATCTTATTATGTGATTTGTTTCGTAGACAGAGACCTTCTATAGAATCAATGTATAATCTATAGAATCAATATACAGTCTATAGAATCAATGTATAATCTATAGAATCAATTTACAATCTATAGAATCAATGTATAATCTATAGAATCAATGTATAATCTATAGAATCAATATACAGTCTATAGAATCAATATACAGTCTATAGAATCAATGTATAATCTATAGGATTGATTTATAGTCTATAGGATAAATAGAATTTATAAGAGGCTCTAACAGAAAAAAACAGCTTTAAAACCTCATATAAGGAATATCCTCCACACCGTTGTATGCGCTTAGCTGCGCTGCTTTGACTTTCAGGCGTTCGCATGGTGGGCTCATCTGAACAAGGAAGAGAAGATGGCCGTAGCTCACCTACCGTGCGTCTCCCTGAAATGCACATCGATGGTCATGGACACGGTGAACTTTAGCATTGACTATTTGTCAGCCTTCATCCCCAACGCGTTTAAAAGTTCCTACACGAGCACGGTCTCGGAAGGCCTTCTAGAATTAAAACCCCCGACGAAAAAGACGGCGTCCTCCGACTCTGAAGATCAGGTAACCAGAGCTTCTTACAGAGTAAATAGTCGAGGTTCTCAAAATCCAAACCCAGACAAGTAAAACGCGCGGGGTACTGACTTTACGATTGTGAGCCGGGAAAATGTACATTAAGCAAATAAACCTTACCAGATCTGTCACCTTAATTCTCGTGTCAAGGTTTAAACACATAAATGAAGTTTTTTAAGATTTTATTGCAGCGACCTATCAGTCTGCATTTGTGTCACATGACAAGCGTTCCCTAAAGAAAATATGAATGAAGCAAAAGCTTACGCAATTAAATAATCCTCTATGGTAAGGGTCAGCGGTCCTAGGAACGGTGTTTCTAAAGATAAATTTAGTGATAAACTGTTAAATTTGCTGAATAGGTGGAACAGCAGTTTTAGAAGACGCTAATTTCATTTGGAAACGAATGCAAAGTTTTGATTCATGAAACAGAATCCATGCAGAATGAATCGCCTCTCTCATGCTGCTTCTTTCTGGGTCCGTCTAATTTTAGACTTCGCGATCCAACTGCAAAGCGGACAGAAAGAGGTCTCAGGGGGTCTGCAGACGCTCAGACGTACATCTCACCATGCAGTACGTGGGAATGGGCTTATCCGGGACCTGCGAGATGATCAAACCAAGAGACGAGGTGGGGATGTTCCAGCAGATCTGCGGAGGAGAGAATATCTGTGTGTATAAGGGCTACCTGAGCCCAGGAGGTAAGTTATCAAGACATTACGGCTTAACGTTCTGGGCGCTCTTAGCATGCGAGGTTGAGTGGAAGATCCCTGACTCGTGAATGGATCCATTGAATGTCTCTGGCAAGATACTTAGTCGCCATTCTCTCCTTACTAATGGCTCTTCGTTTGGATACTCTGGAGAGATCTCAGTTGAATGTCACGTGTCGGTCATCCCAGATGATGTCCTTGTCTTGCATTTTGAGACCAAGCGCTTCCCGGTCAAGATAAACAATGACCATGATCTAGCCTTCAATGCCTATCCTCACATCACTTAAATAATTATGGTATTTATGATACGAATTAAGCAATAAGGTCCTCCTGCCATGAGTCTTATTGATGTACGTAGCTCCGTCCTTCTAACGCATATCAAGGGCTCATTGGACATTGCTAAAGAAACGTTATAATTCCATATAATTCTGTTACATTGTTTCCAAAATTGCAGAGACTTTCCAGTTTGTGTCCAGACGTCATTTTGGTTTCCCGTTCAGCGCCAGCGTATACGTTAATGGACTGATAGCCGCTCGGATGAGCTCGTGTTGTGAATACAGATACCACGAAGGCTTTCAGCAGGGGAAACGGGGCTGCTTCCGGATTATCCAGCTCAGAGGAGGGAAGCCGTGCTACAGGTACGACTTACGGGGATAACACAGCAGACAGTCAAACGAATGTAAATAAGCCATTCTATGTCATGTAGATTCTCTCGTCACCATGTATTAAAATGGTTTCAGGTTCTTGAACCTGAGGATGGGTTTTGAAGACCTCAGTACCGAGCATCTCCCTCCTCTAGGTCTTTTAAGGTCATTAAAGGGACAGCAAAGGTCAGGATAGGCTAGGCTTAAAAAAATGGAGATCTAGGACATGGGCCAACACCAAGACTCTCTCGCAGATAAATGTCTTTGTGAAGCAGTAGAACGTAACTTCTGTCTGTGTATCCTCTAGGTGCATAGATCTCCTCAATCAGAAACAGTTTCGAATAAAAAGCGAAACACGCGAGGAGTCTGCCAGCAGAAAAGACAACGGTACGTACACGGCCCTCGAGACTCCAGATATGGATGCTGATTCGTACCCTGAAACGAAGAGGCAGGAGACGGGGATAAAGCCTGGGACTCTGGCAAGATTACCAGCCAAGCCAAAGGGACAACAGGTATCTTCAACCAAATGGAGAAGGCGGCTAAAGAAGAAACGGCCACCAAAGGAACAGTCCGACTCGGAACAGGAGAATTTACGTCTTAAGGATGACAGAGGACGTCGGAAACCTAAATCAAATCAACCAGATATGGGAGGTAAGGTGGGAAGAGAGCCTGAAGCATCGTGGTTTCAACTTTCTTCCATTAATTGCAATTAAATAGTCTAGTGGCACAAATACAAAAGTGAAAAACAAATGTGTGGTCAAAAATCCAATGATACCATAGAGAAGACTCTATGGTATTTTTAGGTAGGTTGAGGACACACAATAGACCACAAATGGTGTATCTGTCCACGCTCGCCACAACGGTGGCCAAAACTGGTCGCAATCCGGCTAATATCATAACATTTACAAAAGTCCCTGTTTCTTAAATGTGAGTCTGGTTTTCAGATGATCCTCCGAGGAACTCAGCAGTAGCTACCAGTTATTCCACTAAACTGATGGCTGCTTTGGCCAAAGAGACCCCCTCGTGTTCTGAAGTGGAACTGAGTGATTCCAGCGACAGCAGCGGAAGCCGAAGCGTTGCAGGTGAGTTTACACGATGCATAGTCCCCGTACATTGTATGAAAATGGGATACATAAGGAGATAAAAAAACATTTAGTGATAATGCAATTCCACCCATACGGTTGCCGTGGAATTAAAGTAGCACACGTATTGCCTACATGACCCAGACCGTGTCAACAACACGAACAATGGGCCCAATTTAAGGACTTTTTTTTTTTTTGTATGCAAAAATATACTTTCATGTATGCTGTTTTCTTAATAAACACGTTTTAGAAACCTACGATCCTCCTGGTGATGTAGATGAAGCACACGATGCAATGCCAATGGTTGACCTCCAGGAGGCAGCACAGACTCAGAACGGAGAGGAGAGCGAAACCGAATTGCAAATTCCTGAGATTGGTTCGGGGAAAGCCGAGGAAGATGGGAATGCTCTTCTTAGCCAGGTACATATCTATTATTCTTGTATATAGATATATCTACAAACAGCAGGTCACGAAAAGATCTTCTGTGTCAGAGATTCAAGTCAAAGGTTCCAAAATGAAACAGCGTGTTGGCGTTTGCGGTGGCAGTGCGAGACCTGCGCGACAGAGGAACCCCATGCGGTGTCTCTGCGCTTCCTGGGATCTGTTAAATGTTGTATGAATAGATACCGTAATATCTATCGTGGCCCCCGTGGCAAAGGGCCAGTGTTAGACAGGGCAAACACTCTGTTTTGATCGTTCTCTCTCGTCTCTGCAGATCACAGACCTGATCTCTGTGCTTCACGAGTGCGACGAGGTGGACGAGTTGGTCCTTAGGAATACCGGTATGACAGACGCCCTGCTGAAAAGTCTCGTTACTGCTATAGAAACCAGCAGGTCCCAGGTGGAGAAGATAAACCTTAATTTGAACGAGATTGGGCCAGCTGGCGCGGAAACTGTAAGTTATTGCTACGTATTTGTTTCCACCACAATCTGTCTATATATCATATATATATAATCCAAAAAACGTTACTTCATAAATCATAGCAAAAGCTGCAAACATCCCTAATGGAATACCGCAGCAATTATCTTTTTTAAGTATTTTAAGGTGACCTAAAACCTCGTTTTTACCGTTTTAGATTATACGGGAACCATCTAGGAATCGATGGGATAAAATTACTTATGCGCGGCCTATCAGAGCTACACGTGTCTACCCGGGGAATGGAGAAACCATCTTCCGATATATCTGGAGTAAGACCGCTTGCGATTTCTGAACTGGACGTAGGAGGCAACCAGATAGGCGCACAAGGTCTTCTGTCTGTTGCATCTTTTCTTCGGCTTAACCCACCTCTTAAGTACCTGGGCCTGGCGCAAAGCAACGTCAACAGCTTGGATGCATGGAAAGAACTATTTGGGGCGTTAATTGTCAATTCCAATCTAACCCGCGTGCTTCTGGATGAAAACTCTCTGGGTGATGGAGGCGTCTATGCCCTAGCAGAGGCTCTACGGTTCAACAGAGGCTTGCTCATGGTTGACCTCGACAGCAACGACATAGGAGAAGCAGGCGGAGAGGCTCTTGTGCGAAGCTTGACGACCGATCACGGCAGCGCCGTTAAACACATAAGCCTGGATGACAACCTTATGAGCGAAGAGACTGTAGACAAAATACAGACACTACTGAAACATAAAGACAATCACTATATTGGATGAGGTGCTGCCTAATCAAAGGGCAACCATCTCCTACTGTTATTAAATTCATGTATTAAAGCTTTCGTAGCCTCTGTGTTAATGTTAGAAGCTGCAATGCTTATGTCTGTATGTCTCGCGTACGTCTGTCCTCCGTCTGATTTGGCACAAGGTGATTTTAAGGCTGGTAAGAGAAGACTCGACGAGGACGTCATCACAGACCAGCCCGTTAAGGAACACACTTCTGTATTTATACACAATTTTGTGTCGGGTTGCTCTAATTAAAAAGTATCCCTTAAAATGATATATTAGAACAATAGAGGAAACTGTCCACCCGGGCTCTAATAAAGCAGTGTATTTCCTACAAACATTACAGACACATGGAAAGCACTGCCAACGTCACATCTAATAAGGTACTTGCTTTAAGCGATTCAAATAAGTGCTTTTTTTGGCTGGTCCGATTTCCAGTTCCTTAATCTGACTCGTGTCCCACCGGAGCTTGGTTGGAGAGCACCAACGAGAAATGTCCGTCAAAGTTCAGAATAACAGCCTATTCTGCTCCTTCCACAGCCACGGTCGAGACGGCTTTGACGTAGTAAGGGCCTTCTCTGAGGTAGGCGCGGAGCCTCAGGTAATGCTGATTGCCAAATATTTCAGCGATCGTTGGGGAGCTCACAAGTGCTTTCACCAGCGCGAATTTGGCATCCTTGGATTCCTTGTCCGGGTCTACGGTTCGATCTACAATGTATTCTAGAAATCCGGGGCTTTCGATCATCAGCTTCTGGGCCCAAGGTTGATTTGCAATAGCCTAAGATGGGAGAGAGCAGAAAAGTTAGGATCAGTTAACATGTTCAAGAAAATGTTAAAACCCCTAAAGCGTTCCACACGCACCACAGCATGGACATGAATTAGGCGTCTCCTGTCTGGTCGTCTTAAACGATTTACTTCGAAATCACCCCAATAGTCTACCTTTCAATAGAATGATTGGGTTTGGAAAACGGGAGCAGAGGAAATTATAAGTCATCAAAAAGATTTCAGGGCAAGACGCCATACATTTTAGAAAGTGGAACTAGGTTTGCTTAGAGGCTACCGCCACTGTTGAATTTTAAGGAAATCAATAAAAACATTTAAATTGTGAGATAAAACTTATTTTATACAGATGCATAGATGACAAGAAAAGAACTAATTGGCCCATCTAGTCTACCATTTTTTTCTTATTAATTCGAATTAATTTATTAATTAGAATAGGTGTATGCACGTTGCAAGTCGTCTTATACTCCTTTGAATTTGCATTAATCTAAATATTTGTTAAAATTGGTAAATCCTTCTCTCCTCGTTAGAGGCACTCACCGTGAAGACCTTGAGTCCGCCGCAGTGCAGCTCAGGGAAGGGCTGGCAGGCGATGCCCCTGAACAGATCAATGGGTTGGTTTGATAGGGACCTGAACCAGGATTCAGCCATAGCTAACAGATCTTCTGTATGTAGATCAGTCTAAAGAAGAAATGCAAAGGAATAAAAAGGTTGCTTCTGTATGTCTGCATTTAAACTAAATGAACTTATTCCACCAAAAGAAAGTTTGAACCATATTGAGTACCCAAGGCGTCCAGGTGAACCTAAGTGGGCTGTAAACAAGCTAGCGATGGTTTCCTTCACTTCCATTGCCTATATAAGCTTTTAGCGCGTTGTCCATTTAATTTGGGTAATGAAAATCTGTATCACCACGCGAGAGGGCTGAGCTAATTTTACCCAATACTCAAAAATAGCTTCTAGGCAGACTTACTGGCAGGAACATGAGAGCCGCGATTGCGTCCAAACATCTCACTCGGAGTTCAGTAGGGGCATTTTTCGCATGGTGCCCAGTCCTATTGAAGACGCTCTGAAATTTGCTTCCTAGAGGGGAGAGGTCATAAAATACACTGTAAAATCGTCACCTCCCCTGAGGGGCTGTTCATCCTACTTCTCGAGATAGGAAACAGGATTATGGTAAGACCACACAGACCTACACAGCGGTATTAAGGGGTGGTTATTTAGACCAGCGCCACTTATTTCCTATAAGATATCCGATAAGAGTAAACAAGTTCACCTGTCTTATGTAGCACTTGCTTTCCTTCTATGTTAGAACCCAAAACTCCGAGTGTGTCCACGGCCACTCCTATCATGGTAGTCTCATGGCCCTCCGCCATACTGAAGACCTTCTCAAGGAATGCTGGGTAGTGTTCACAGATCTGCTGTGGGCTGTCCATGATGGCAAGGTTCCCAAAGAACTTTATCAATCCTATCGATCGAAACAGAAAATTAGAGTCTCATACAAGATGCCTCAAACTACGCGCGGTCCCCCTGCCTCAAACTATACTATACAGGTTATCACTGAGAACGGCCGGCACCTGGCAAATAGAATCCAGAGAAAGGATCGGCGTCTGCTCCCACGATCATGTTGGAGATTTTGTCGATGACGCCCTGCTGAGACAGATATTTGCGGCCGTGCGAGGTGCTGGCTAAGGAGGTCACCATCTCCGTGCAGGTTACTCTAGAGAAGATAATAGAGAGATCGGAATTAACACAGCTAGGCCACGGTCTAGAACAGACTGCAATTCTGAGATGATGGACAAGCTAGTTTAATAAGTAATTTCTATAAAAAGTAATAAAAATTCATAGGCTACAATTTTATATATAATGGGTAATGAATATCTCCAGTGCCCTCCCTTCCCCGCTTCATTTAAAAAAATTATCTACTTTCATATACATCACTGCTTCTCAGCACTGGGGTTTATTACAATATGTGAATAAACATAATTAATATAAGTAAAACTTTTATATTCAAGTATAAACCAACATAATTTGGCACAATTAAAACCTTGTAGTCTTTTATTGGTTTACCTGACAAGGACATCATCCCCTGTGAGCTCCTGCAGTAATCGCGGCACCAGACCGCTGTTTGCGCAGCACTTCAAAGACTCCTCGGACACAGAAGCGATCTCTACAACCAGCTGAAGAAAATAATCATGTTAATAATGTAAAGCGAACACACATGTAAGAGCCAAAGCAAAATATTAGGACGCACAAACGCAAACAAAATATTATTGGGAAAAAGTGAAATAAAAACACAGATTTCTTGATTTTGAATTTCTCAACATTTTAGGCATCCGCGCTAGGATTCCTGTGTTGAGGTGGGTGGCAAGAGGCAAGGAGGGGCAGCTATGGAAGTGGCCACTTGCCCACTGTACCTGTAGCGTCATGAGGAGGACACGTGGGACCCACAATGGAGGTCTGTGATACAACAGCAGAGCCTCCATTTATTTTTGACCTCCCTGGGCCGGGGTTTAGGGAGATCAGAAGATTAGAAACGGGAATCTACGAACCTCATAAACTCTATACCGCACCACGTCACTGATCGCCATGACGTTTTTAACGTCCGTCAGCAAATTGCTTCCGAAAAGCACGTCGAGGCCGGATGTCGTCTGAGAGATTTTTGATAGGGATTTAATCGCCTAGAAAGGCAAAAAACGCAGTTCAGTCAAACATACGTAAAATATTACACATTTTTGCTGGAAAATCTAGTTTTTCGACAATAAAGGGCTATATTAAATTTATATCGCAAATTAAAAAAGCGCATTATTTGTTTTTAGATAATACCCATTGATTAGGAACGGCTTCAACGTAATAAAAATATGGGAGATAAACGAAATTAGGTCGAACGCCTCCATTCTCTTACACGGTTTTCTGTTTAATTTTCATTATATCAAATAAAAACAACCGATATCAGAGAGAAGAAATACAAAAACAACACAGACCTCCTTGGCTACCGATATTTTATCTCCTCCGATGCACAGGATAATTTGTTTCAGGAGATCAAGGTTGGTGATTATTTCTGTCATCGCCTGCGGACACTCCACGATCCTTCCAACCTGAAATGTAAAAGTATGTGACCGAGCGGGGCAGATTAACTAAACGGCGACCGATATTTATCCTTTTAATTCTGCAAAGAGTGGAATAGTTCTCACATCATAATTCAGAATGTTAATTCTAGCGACCCAAATTATAAGTACTCATCGCAATTCTAGATTTCTAATACTAATAAGAAGCGCGAGTCCCGAGAATTATACAAAGTGCCATATTCTAAATATATCGTATCAAGAATAGCCGTCTTTAAATTTTTTTATTCTTTTAAATTTCAAATTCCACATTTTTAAATTATTCAAAATTCAAATTTACCAACAAGCCAAAGCATGTGCAGAAACGAGAAATTTAAAATTAAATTACATTTTTAGAACACGGTACTTTGTTTTTGATGGTTGCGTCTATCGTAAAATATCAGGATATTCCTTAGGGTACAGATTTTGTGGAATTACTGATTTTTGCTGCCACTCCCCCCACACCCCTCCCAAAATATATGAACCTTTTTTGCACTAGCCAATCAGATCAGTCTCCTAGACGTCCTGGAACACAAGAATTTCCAGGAAAAAAAATAAAGAATTCCGTATTATGCCCATTTTGCTTGTTTACTTACTTGCGCTATAGTGAGGAGTTTCACGGAATCATCGGGGTGATAGAGTCCTCTCTGAAGTTCTTCTTTATAATTTCGGGCAACCTGAAGCGGTTCGAGGGCCTGTAGAAATCTTTCCAGTATGGCAACGCACATGGCAACCTGTTCTCTGCGAACACATAAATCACCAGTGAGTACAGGCAGTTATTTCAAAGAGATCAGAGCATGAAAATAGGAAATTAACCGCCGTCCGTACAGCTTTCTGAGGATGCAGAATCCTCGACTTTTGGATTTCCGGTAATATTATCAAAAGCAGAGAAAAGCAGAGTGTGCCCTGAACTCAAGAACTCAATCACTTTTGGACTCATTACCTTTGCTCCTATAGACCACCATATTTTTACTGGTATTCAGTGTATTTCTGCTGGCAGCTTCACCTACCCATTTTATTTATTCCTATCCTCATGTTGCAGTCATGCTGGCACCAGGGCTCTTGCTAATCTAGGTAAATCATGACCCTGTATTTCTCCGCTTATTAAACTGCTTGCATGACGTCGCTGATATGGGGGGGGGGTAGGTGCTTCCTACAGCCCCGTGACCTTGTTTGCTCTTATGGGTCGCCATCTTCATGGATGGCGATGGGTGCCCGGGGCTATGGTGCTCTGGCGTGAAAGCAGGGGCACCAACACCAGAAATCTCACTATCCCGACCCACGCTTGTCATCGAAAGTCAACGCACCGGGTTACGGTCAGTGAACCCCAGTGGAACGGGTGACCTACACATAGACCGGCTGATCACGGCAGGGGGGAGACTTTTTCAACTAAAAGATGAGACATTAAAGCTACGTTAATAGTTATGGGGGCCACAGGCCTGGCCGGGGCATAGTAACACCCTCTAAAGGTGCTGTTCCATTTTGACAAGACATGAATTGCACTGTTTAGTAAACTTTTGTTTAGGGTCATCTCCATGGCAACAGCCTATCAGTTTCTGCTTTTGTGTCACATTATAATTAAGTGTTCACAGCCCAAAAAATAAAGAAAGATGTGAATGAGGCGGAAAAATGGTGATTAAATAATGGTTTTTAGTGAAAGGTTTTGGCATTCAGCAGTGAAAGTGTTAAAGCGAGCGCAGCTTACTAAAAATACATGTCAGCCTACAATATACGTCACATATGGATTTCTTCATAAAATATGATTTCCAAAATAATAAAAGACATTTAATTATGGTAATTAGCAATACATGAACTGCCCCATAATGCACCATCCACTGGGGTATATTATGGTGTTTCCCACCTGTCATTAACGTTCAAAAGGGAGAAAATAGCCCCCAGGCGGAGCTCCGGGACCGTCTCCCTCAGGGTGCTCAGGGGCAGAGCCAGGGCCGCTGTTTTTAAGGTCTGCAAAGCCTCTAAGGGCTCTTCCAGCCCAGACAAAGAAGCCACCAATTGCTCTATGGACGCCGCCATCTTGGAAGGGATGAGACTCTCGCGAGACTTGCGTAATGTTACTATGGTAAAGACGAGACCGCCTTAGCAACGCGGGTTACTCTCAGTCTGGAAATGGTAAAACACCACAAATGCACCGGGAATAAACTGCAAATAATACGTGGAAAACAATAAATTAAAAAAAAAAAATCACCCGCCGTAGCCAAGTTGAAGGTTGTGGTTACGTGGAGAATTCTGGGAGTTGTAGTTTTGTTGATACCTAACATCCTCGCACAGAAACAGACAGAGGACTACAACTCCCATGATGCCTTGAGCAGTGAAAGTGTTATATGATAATAAATGGTAATAATAATAACAACAACAACAATAAGAATGATAATAATAAATAACATTCGTAATAATAATGTTATTCTTTCATACACAAGGTAATCGCATATAGCCGGGTTGGTAAAAGCAAATATAAGATTTTAAGTTGAATATTAAATGCTTTTTATTGGGCCAACATAGTAAATAATGTAGAGGGATTTCCCAACTGAAGAAGAGACCTCTGAGCCCCTGAAAGCTTCTGTGACTCTAAAGCCGGCCCTCATGGACACCTTGACTTGTCATTATAAAACATAAATTTAATTGGGTCCCCTGCATTCAAGCAGGGATATCAACCATAACAGACTGGGAGCAAAAGAACAAACTGGGAGTATTATATATGATCCCGAGCGGAGGGAGAATAGGAAGGAGTCCGCTCTAGGCTGCGTGACCCGGAGAATCTGCCCCGAGACCCTGAGACTGGGGCAAAAACCCTGAGACTCCGGGGCAGACTCTCCCAGGTATGGCGATAAATATAACTGTGTGCATCTTTCATACTGAGCGAGGAAGCAGGCGGCGGAAAAGCTGCCAGTTTAATAAATGAATCGGCTCCAGTATGTGACCGCAGCCGGATGAATGAGTCTTTTCACGCTGAGAGCGAACGTCCTGCCTGAACATTGGTGTCTGCGGCCAAAACAAATCTGGAGCAAAGAAAAAAAAAACAGGGAGAGCCTTAAAGCGCTTGTTATGTATCAACTACAGAATGAATGGAGGAAAAGGGGGGAAAAGACAGGGTTAAATTCCCCCAATGATTGCTTTCCAAGCTTGTGGATTTTGAATTTCGATTCCGTAGTAAGTTAGTTCCCATGGTGATTGCTAAATGTGGTGCAGTTACCATGGAAACAGTGTGTGCCCATACCTCCCAACAGTCCCGACAGGAGGCTTCTCAGGTTAGGTGGATGCATGAACACGCCCCTGGTTATGCAGATTTATGAGCCCAGTCCCACCCCTCTCTGGCTCTTGCCACACCCCCATCCTAGGTGTCCCAATTCGTACACCGAAAAATATTAACCTAAGGACCTGGAATTTGCCGTCAGATAAGACCCACACACTGCTGGGAGGCTCTTCCATGTATCTACCATCCTCTCAGTAAAGTAAACCTTATTAACGTTACATCTAACCCTCTGACCCTCTAGTTTTAGGTTATAAGGAGATTTTAGGAGAGGTTTGCAGCCCTGCTCTCCATTTTGGATTCTATTATAATGCAGCCCTTAAACCTCTGATGTATAGCCATACCATATACCCACTACATCCAGTAACCCTAATCCCCCCCTTTACATGACCTGCTGTTCGGAACGTTCTGTTTCTTAGTACAGTCAGGATATGAGGTGATGTTGGGCGATCCCAACGCGGTGATCGAGACGTTTAAATAATATATGGCCGTATCAGGTGGAGGTGACTTTTTCCAGACTCAGAAGGAGCAGCCGGTGAGGTTTTAGAGGTTAGAGGCTGTGTGAGGTCACACTTATTTTGTTCTGGCCTACTACAAGGGAAGACCCTCATTATATAACTATCCCTCTAGATTGTCAGCTCACGAGCCGAGCCCTCTTCACCTAATGTATCAGGTCGTCTTAATCTGTCAGTTCTAGTTTTGTCAGACCCTTTGAATGTAGGGACTGTAAGAAGCGCTGTGGGAATCATTGGTGTTATATAACGAAAAGATAATAATTATTATAGCTTGATGGGTAAGATTGCGCTGTTTTCTTTTTTACCCCAGTTGTAGATTTGGCCCCATAATATAATGTTTTCAGGCAGCTTCATATCAGCCGTTTGTATGAGTTCTTGCTCTGTTATCTACTAGACAAACACCCCGACTCCTTATCATCCTGCCTGTGGTAAACAATAGAATGTCTCAGTCTTATCCACTCAGTCGGACTCTCTGACTAATGAAAGTCTATGGAGGATCGGACTTCATTAGCATCGCCATAAAGCATCAGCTCAGTGTGGGGTTTGTGCTGGGAAAGTCACCAAACATATCACATGACTGACAGCAACGGTGGCTCCAGGTCTGCAGATAAAGGGAGTTTATTGGAACAAAATTATGTAAAAACAGGTTTTTGGTTAATGACGACCCTTCAATGAAATCTGAGCTTTTTTATATTTAAAATCCTGCTTCCATACAAAGTGACCCAATTCTGGAACTTTTTCCCCATCAGAACAAGTGTTTTGTTATAATAATATAATAATATTATATATATAATAATATAATGGACAAGTTGCTAAAAGGAACCTTGGTGATGATCCATTAAAGAGTTAAGGTTTTAAGGCCCTTTCCAAGCCGCATTCCTTTAACCAACCAAATCTCTTCCAATTCTGAAAATATATGCGATTAAAGGGGAAAGACCCCTTAAAATTTTAATGAAATCTACCTGTATTTTTTGACTGCATTCAATTATTTTAATATTTAATTGTGATATCCAATAAAATCATTGACTTTTTATAATGACATTGACTTTGCTTAATAGCGTGAAAAATGGTACAACTGGGGTAAAAATATATATATCGTTTTTGGGGACAGAAGTCTCTATCAAGATGGTGTTTCCCTGAAACATAGACACCCGATCACTCTACTCATTAATATTAATAATTTATAAGCAGATTGGATGACGGGGGAAGGGCAAGAATTCATATCTAACAGCTTTTTAAAATTTAGATTTATAATTCATAAGTTCAAAAAGAGGAGAAAAGCTCAGGAAAGCTGCATTTCAGTCCAGGACCGCGGTGACCTCCGCTCTTCGTGTTCACTTTTGGTTTTAGCACCCAATAAACTGAATTTCAAGCTGTAAGCAGCAGAGGGAGGGTTGGGAACAAGCAGCGGGCACGGAGGAGAGGTGAAGGAGCTGATGACGGCTCTGGAACCTTCTCAAAACACTCCACGGACCTCTTCCCACCCCCGTCTGAAGCTGCCGAGGCCACCAGCTCGAGACCATGGGCTTCTGGTCCCAGATATGCCAGATACCAAGTTCCAGCTGGCCTCGTCCAAGCTGGAGCACAGTTCTGCTGGTGAGTTTTTGGACAGGGAGAGAAGAGAGGGTATGGGAGAGAGACGGGGAGAGGAGAGAGGATGGGAGAGAGACGATGAGAGAAGAGAGGGGATGGGAGAGAGACGGGGAGAGAAGAGAGAGGATGGGAGAGAGACGGGGAGAGAAGAGAGAGGATGGGAGAGAAGAGAGGGGATGGGAGAGAGACGGGGAGAGAAGAGAGGGGATGGGAGAGAGACGGGGAGAGAAGAGTGAGAGGGGATGGGAGAGAAGAGAGATTGGGGCGTGTGGGAGAGACATTTCAATATATAAAGGGATTTAATAGGACAGGAGGGAAGTTTATTTCAAAGGAGAGGAGAAAAGTTACAACAAGAGACCGGAATCTAACACTAGAGAGTCAGAGGCTGAGATGGAATGGAAGTTTTACTTTGCTGAGAGGGGTGGTGGATAGGTGGAACAGCCTCCAAGTAGAAATGGTTAAGATTGATACAGTGAATGAAATAAGATAGACCATGACAAGTAGTTAATGGAAGATGAAACATACCAATGTATATGGGTTGTGTGTGGATGTATGCTGTATACATGTTATGGTACATATGGTATATTATATAGTATATACCCAATGATATCCCTAACGAGCTGAACGCACTGTTGGCACTTAAAATAAGCTATAAGAGTAATGGGTATGCTTTTTGATTATTAATAAAAACATGGAATTCTGGGAACTGTTTAACCCTCGGAATATCCGTCTTTGCGTTTCAGGTGATGATTGGCTCCTGTTTAATGTATCCGGTAATAAGGAGCCTTTATTTCGGGATTCACTCCTCATTCACTGGCAGTTACATTCCTGGCTCCCATTCACTCGCTTTCATCAACTGTCCTAACGAAGAAATTGCAAAAGATATTGCCAGGTAGTAATGGGTAGTGGTTGATATGATGACATCATAAGTCCCAAGTGTCCCTGTTCCATCTGGCCAGTCCCTCTTTGGGACCCAAATCATTCCTCCCAATAAACCCATACGCAACCATACTTTATGAGTAATGCTAGAAAGTTCTGTTCATACTCTATAACCACAAAAAGTATGAACTAAATAAGAAAAACACCGACCCGGAAGGTTGAAGTATATTGATACCCCTTTGTAATCCCTATGTAATATGTCTTGTAATTGAACCCCATGGGATAAGTCACCAGTCTATGGATTGCCTGCTGGCTATCGGTCCCAGCAGGCAATCTCAGTCCCCAAAAACATTGAAACCAAAGAGAAATTCTCATACTGGTTCCTGGCATTGAAACCCTTCGTAATCTGCTCTTTCTAGAGGCATCTTGGAGAAGAGGTTGGCCGCTGGAGTTAATATCATGCCGAAGACTTCATCTCTGTAGGTATAAAGGGGCAGGTTCAGTTTTAAAAGGGGGAAAAATATATTAATATATATATTTAACATTTTTCTAACCACATATAGAGGGTTTTCAGTCCCTAAATGCCAAATTTTGTTATTGTGAGCTCGTTTGAGCCGGGCCCTCCTCATCTGTTGTCTCTGTAATTCAAATTGTTATGTTACATACTACTTGTTATGTCCTGTCTACCCATTGTACAGCGCTACGGAATATGATGGTGCTTTATTAAACAATATATAATAATAATAGTAAGCCTGATTTTTTTTTTTTGAGGATCTGTATTTTAATGGTTATGGACGTTGGTTGCTTCAGGAAGGAAAACATTTTTTTACTTAAAATTTTTGCTTGTAACAGATACCTATGGAAGGGAGAAATTGAGGAATCCTCCGAAACACTCTTGGTAAGGATAACTCGCATTTAAGTTACTTTCATAAACTACTTTTGTTATTTCAATAGACAAAGGTCCTGTGTATCCGAGATACTTTGTCATCTTCTGGGAATGTTTGGTTCACAATTAAAATATAACAATAATGTAACTTTTTCCTTCCCTGTATATTTATTTTTTTTAATTCAGGGAATTTAAAAAATTCAGCTTGACCGGATAATGTGATTTAATAACTCCGGCGGAGGTGATTAAGATGTCAGATGAGAGAGATCTAAATTAACAGCAAAGAACATTAATCCAAAAAAAAAAATAAATCCGCTTTATTTTTTCTTTGGTGGAAACTCAATTAATTGGGGGAAATTTTATTTATTTTTTTAATTATTTTTATTAGTTTTCTTAAAAGCTGCTTGCATTTTTTGGAGAGAAGTAGCCATATTTCAGAGTAAATTTTGGAGCTGAATCACAGCATTAAAATAATAATAAATAATGTAAATTGCCTCTTTTTCTGTCTTATTAACAATAACTTTACATTATTATAGATTTTTCTGGCCTGTCAGTAAAATTCCAGCCAGCTGCCATTCTTCATAACCGGCATTAAACTTCCTCGCTGTACTTTTCTCCTTTAAATGATCGACATGCTGCTGCCAACTAGTGGTGAAATAATGCAAGTGCGCTTACCCAAATATGTTGTGGAAAATACTTATTTTCTTTTTATAGGTAGCGAAAACCAAAACCACAAAAGTATTTGAGTTATCTTCTTATGTTGGGTAAGTTTATCTTTCTGTTAGATAGCAGGGCTTATGTTTTATGAATCACTCTGGGAATGATGAAATAATGTAAAAACCCTTTCTCCTTAGGCTGGTTCATCCCTTCCAAACTCCTGACTTCATAAGTATTCCAATAGACCGAGGAAACCCAGATTATTTAAGGTGGATCGAAGAAGTCATGACGGAGACGGAATCATAACGTAGGATATCGCTGAATATCTCCGAAGGGATCGGTGCAAAAGCTTTGAGAGTTTTGATAAAAGCCATGGAACTCTGGTTGAGTTGGCAGAATTGTCAGCTGATCAAGAATGATTCGTTGAGAAGGAAAGATATCATTGTCAATGGTGATCAGTTGAGCTTGGTAAATGGCTGCAACCAGAAAGATCCGGAGCCAGTCAGTGCCTCGGGTAACTCAAGAGATGGCCCTGACGGACCTGGCTTTTCAGGACTTCCTTAATGTCCTTTAGCTCGATGGCTCTAACTAGGTCGGCAGGTTTCACCCAACATTCCGCCTTAAGAAAAATGTGTATTGGAGCTTGTCTTGTAAGGCCATGATGTCACATCACCTTTCTAAAGGCGTCCAACGATGGCTCTCACCTCATATCCTAACACCAGCCCCATCTCTACCCTCGTAGGTTGGAGAACATGAATGGAGGCAGAGGTGGAATGAAAGGGAGATCGGGTTATGGCCAAAAAATGGAAGAGGGTGAGTTTAATTTGGTCGCCCAACTGAGTTTTAATTCTTAGATTAAAAATGTAGTAGATGGCGAGTATGAAGTCAAATTGTGATAGATTTACCCAATTTGGCCCTTCTACAAGTCCAGATTTATTTTATGCAGTCTATTCAACAAGCAGTAGAAATAATTGCCCCGCGTGTCTAATACAGCTGCTGAATCCAACCTAATTAAACTGTTGTTGACGCTGTCGTTTTGGGCCAAATTCCAGCCTTTTATTGTTCAATTAAAAAAACCACCTGAAACATTCTCGTCTTTCAAATTTTACACGGAAATCCCAAAATCATCAAATCCCCACTCAAATAAAAATCCTCTCGGTGGGCTTCTCACAATCCCACAGCTGGAAACCCAGAAATTTCACTGGGATTATTAAAATTTCTATGGCTTTCCGGCCAATCGGAATCACTGCTGGGAAACACTAAGAAAACACTTTTTTTTTTAAATAAATAAAATATACGATTAACTTTTTGAGCAAAGCACCTTATTATGCAGTGTATTGATTGAATTACAATGTTACCATTTTAAGTACAACAAAACTTTTGTTACTTAAGAATGTATAGTGTGAGTTTTCTGAGATTTTTTTTATAACATATATAATTATTGTATCACGCACCTCCCCCGCGCACAAGTTCAATGATTATACCGCTTTTATTTTAAATAAAGCATTTTACATTAATGATAAAAAAAGGCAATACGTACCATTCCAAAAACAGAAGGTTCTCCAAATTGGTTGTAAGTGGAATTTGTTCCATTACTTCCACGGGGCGGACCCAAGGACGGGTATAGCCAATGGGTTTTGGGGGGTACACAGTGGTATTTGGGGGTCCCCTCTAAGTTTTTGCCATCTAAGTAACTCATCAGATGTTCGAGGCTTTGCCGAGTTTCATGACGATATTACCAACGAATGAACAAGTGAAGAAGGATTCCGCACCAACTTAGTTATGCGAGCCCAAGACCTCAACGAGATCGACCGGCACTAAACATGGCGGAAGTTTATAATAATCTAGTTAGACCAGAGGCGATGAGCTGACAATCAAAGGCTGCTATACCGAGAGAAGATTAAAATAAAGAAAAACACTGCGTTGTTTCCCAATAATTTATTTACTTTTTTTTTTTTTGGAAATTACAAATTGTTAAAAATCGGTCCTGATTTCACAATTAAAAATGTGTCTAATTTTACCGAAAAAAAGGTCACTTGTTTTTTTTTTTTTTGGCAGTTTATCAAATACAGTATAAATTTTGCAGATACTTGGAAAACGCGGTGTTTATATCAGAAATTCTAACGAAGCCCTATACAAAAAGCAGCAATTAACAATAAAAAATATTTTATCGCTACAGAAACTTCCCACAAGACACTTTAAAACCTTTGTGTTGCGTTAAGGATGAATGCGATTGGTCGGAATTATTATTCTACGGAAGCTTTGCTCTAAAAAATGACGGATTTTAGAAATGGGGCATTTTAACCGTTACCGGGCCGCCACAATCCACTACCGGCCTTCAATTGTGAAGAATTTAAAAATAGTATGTAACGGCATAGAGGGAGTTAAACAATTCTTGCCATCATTGGCCATTACGTCAATTTATGCTCTATCCTGATTGGCTCTAATCAAACCAGAAATTAGCCAATCAGAATACAGCAATAACGAAAACGTCTTTTTTTTTTTTCCTCATCAGCTTCAATTTACTTAAAGTCTCTGCATGCATTAATAAAAGCTGAAGAGGAGGGAACGTAAATGTTACGAACTTTATTTTATTTTGCTTTTCTCAGTGTGCTGCGTCATAAAATATATATTTTAAAGCAATGCTTCCTCTTAAAAAAAAAAAAAAAAAAAAAAAAAATGTGAAAAAGAATTAAAAAAAGTACCAGAAGTTTCCGCATATAGAAGCATTCTGCGGAGATTTGTTGAACATCATATCTGGAGCTCAGATAAAAAAAAAATCCCTAAATTAAGAAAAAAAAGTTAAAGGAATAAAAAAAAATACTGTTGAGATGTATTTTCAAGCGATCTCATCACCATAGCAACGTCAGTTAGAACATAGCGATGTTCCCTGCTGATGGTTTAACATTCCACTGGTTGCTATGGTGATGAGACTGATTTTCTTTTTATACCCATAAACCCGTGGTCTTCCTAAGACTTTTGGTTACACTGTATCCATGAGCTAGAAATTTGATTGTCAAAAATGTCCTATTAGTGACGGTATTCTTAAAGTACAAACGGGAACCGAGAGGGAAAAAAAAAAATAGCAGCATTGATAAAAACCTCAAAATTATCCCCAAAAATATATATTTTTTTTTTAAAAAATACAATCGTCAGTGATCGGTTTTATAAAAAAAACCTAGGAAGTGTTTCAAAAAGCAAACCCAACCTTATATTAATTCCGAAAATAACTAGGTGATATAAAATTTATATGACTGTTTCAACCAAACGACTTTCTTTTTCTAATAAAAAAACAAAAAAACAGTTTAGGCTTGTGTGTTCATACATAGAACTATATTATATGCGCACATATGTTCATAGATATGTATTTAGTAAATATTTTTATATATATATATAAATGTATATATCTTACAATATATAATCTAAGTTGTATTAGACCAGCTAGTTGCTATAGAAGAAACCTGCACTGGGCTGTCCAATGGAGCAGGGTTCGGCCCTCGCATTTCTAGAACCGGCCCTCGCGTTTCTAGAACCGGCATTTTCCACTATTCCGACATGCTCTGGCGGTGGTGGTGGGGCCCTCCTATCCATGGCGGTAGGGCACTGTCTAGTGGTGAACACGGGGACCCTCCTTTGCTATCAGGACCGTATCTAGAAAGGTTGGACAGATAAGCTGTTGAGGACACCAGGCCTCACACCTGATAGATGGCTCTAAGATGCAGTAAAGCCTTACATTTTTGGGGGGCACCCACCTCCAAGTCTGGTCCTACAGAACCTGCCGGCAGATCGGCCCCATTCTATTTACGTACCATCCTCTAAGTAAAGTAAAACTTTCTTAAGTTCCTTAAAGCCCATTCGTTCTGCTTCCCCATGGACAAGCAACAGCCCTCTTCAAAAATAAAAGTGCTGCAAGGCAATTTTTTGCATTAGATTTTTGGAGTTGGTAACACAACCGGTTATGGGCCATAGAAATAAACTGTCCTGTCGCTTGGCGTTCACAAGATCTTCCCCCCTTCCATTGAATAGCCCCCCCCCCGTATCCCGTGGGATACAATGTGCATGAATGGGAACATTCTAAATTCTTTGTCAGATACAGTAAAATGCTACAATATCCAGTCAGTTCATCAGTAATACTAACGGCACTCTCACTTTCAGCTATCGGAGTGTTAAAGTGTTTGATACACTATCTTTTTTTTTTTTTTACATTCTTACTTAAAATGTTTGTTTATTTTAATACTAATTTGTATCTCCTAACAAGCAGTAAATGGTAAAAAAAGCAGCTTTGTATATACTATCAAAAAAAAAAATGTCATTGAACTCGGGGACTCCCCTCGAAATATCACAGGGGGGACTCCTTGATTCTTTATGTCAGGATTTGGAACGTATGCCCCGTCCAGGTGTTAACGGATTAGGATTCCCACGATGCATTGCAAGCCAAACCGCAGGTATTTGAGACCACATTGGATATTGCCATAGCACGCAATATAGGGCCAGGCCACCCCAATGTAGATGCGTGGCGTTATATTTTATCGACACGTTCATGTAGTCCGTGCTGGTCGTAGCCCCCGAAAAAGTGAACTTTATATAAAGTAGTGTCCCCACCAGCATAAGGCCCCTTTATATTAATATTAAACTGTAACTTACAGCTAAAAACACGTTAAAAATGTTATCTTAACATATAAATACTCTTATCTTCTATTTATTAATGCACTGAGGTTTTTTTTTCATTTTTTTTCCCCCAATTTACGATTGTTTTAGATAATGCATATTATATATTTGTTATTTTATGGGCAGTCAAAAGTGACTTCATTTTTTCAGTGCTTCTGGTATTTGACAGTTTTGCTAGTTTGGGCCTTAAATATTGGTTATATAGAAACCTAGAGGGGAAAATGTTCCTACTGGCAGGATTTGGCAGATAAAACTCTTTTAGTGCTTCTTTACAGCGCTGGAGGTTTTTCCTCCCCCTCAAGACCGCAGAGAAACCATAGAGATGCCTCGTCAGAACCCCTAAGGCACATCGCAGCTATGAGACGCACCTCTATGGTCTTTTACCATAACCTTCTGCCACCGAGAATGACAAACCTTCCAGCTTCGTAAGAAGAACGAAAAAGGGGATTATCTGCTAAACTGCGGAAGAGAAGGGTAAGAAACAGTAAGTGCTCATTATATTTATATATATATATATATATATATATTTATATATATATATATATATATATATATGTCAAGAAAACCTAACAAGCAAAGTAGGTTGTTGCCAAAAGCCCGCTGACATTTAGCATAAGGGATTAAGTGCGATATTTGGAGAAGAAGCACCTATTGAGTCACAGACGGTGACAGCCCTCAGAAACATTGTTTTTAGTATTGTAAGAAAAACATTTTTTACAGTTCTAAAGGGTGCCAAAATATTGAATCCTCTACCCTATTTTAAGTGCTGTGTGGTTAGTAAGATAGTAACGTCTCTGAAACACCTACAGACCTCTTCCCAAAAGCTACAATCTCCACATTCTGGAGCCCCGCTCAAAAACATATAGATTTTTTTTTTTTTTTAACCTTTGGTTATACGATTGGTCCTAAAACACGTATGTAAGCGCGGGTGCGTCAATAGGGAGTGGACCCTTCCCACTCGACCAAGTACTGAACCTTCCCCTCCGGCATCACCCGTCGGGCCAACACCTGATACTTTTCTCCGCACGCCAACCTCCCAGCGGCCCCGAAGTAATTGGTGATGGAGGATTTCAGGTGGGACAGGCACGTGTCGTCCTCGCTGATGCTTTCGAACGGGTGGCTGTCAATGGCGTTGTCCGGCAAATCGGAAGCCCTGGCGTAGTCGATGGTTTCCGAGACGCAGCCCTTCTGCCTTTCTGTATGTTCCAAGGCCCTCTTCTTGGACTCTATAGATGTGTACATTTTGGAAGCCAACTTTCTTTTACGGCTACCAACATTACCTCTAAAAACAAAAACAAAAAAAATCACATTAGACATTTTGGACTTAGAAAGTAAGAAGAATACCAAATAGCCCAGAACCGTATACCAAGTACAGACACGGAATAATCCAACAACGCCGGGCTTTACTCACCTAGACTCACAGGACAGGCTGGTGGAGGCTGAACCGGACGTGCTAGCGGCGTCGTTAGAATCAAGGTCCGAGGTGAAGTTCTGACCGGAGCTGGCACTAAAATACATTAAGAGCAGAAACTAATTCAGTTTTAGCCCCAAAAAACCCCCAAAAATGTAAAAACCCTTTAGATAAAGCTCTGTAGGTTTGCAGCGACGCTCTCTACATCCGCTAAAACGTATCAACGGAGAGAACAAAGCGGAAGCCGGCGTTAGCGAGTCCCACAAGGCTGGTGCCGTAGGTCTCAGGTCACGTACATGGTGGGGACAGCCATGCACCCAACCGGCTCATGAGTTGGTCCATATAGATATTATAACCAGAAGCTGGAAAGCAGGGCTTAAGAAGTCAATAAGTCTGTTGGACTGTTAACATTTACAAACTAAAATATCCAAATGTAAGAAAATATACATAAATTTCCAATTATGGAGTAGATTTTTCAAACCGCTCAGCGGACGGTAGGTGGGGGGTCGACCGGTTGTTATCGGCTGTCAGATGGAATGTTTCATAGTTCACTTCATACCTTTTCAAACTCTGGATTTCGTCGAGCGTGAAGTCGAAAATGCTGGCCAGGTGATGGTTCGTGCTCCAAGCAGACGTGAAATCGCTCTAATTGAGAGGAAATGAACGGAAAAGATTAAGAAAACGCGAGTATCGGCGGAGTCTGAGAACACTGAGAGCAGCCGTTCGGCGCTCGGTGGGACGCCCGTTATTCCTTCGCTGCGGAGCTCCCCCGTAATAACCGCTAATGGGTCTCTAGCTGTGAGCGTCACCGCGCTGAACTTTTCCTAAAACCTCTCTTCATTTAGGTGACAGCTGGACATTAAGGTTAAACAAACTTTACATTAATCATCTCAGCACAGAATGAGTCCATGTAACCCGTCCAATTCGCCTTAAGAACATCTGGTCTTATTCTTCATATAATAACGAGTCTATAAAAAACGTGTAGAAGAGAACATTTCCACCCAAAATGGCTAAGATATTTTTATTTAGTCCGCTTATTTTGTCATAGAAGTTATTCAGCTGCTCAGGAATGGGAGGCCATAAAGAGGATATAAAATCAAGAAATAATATAAATACATATAAAATGACTGTATTTATTTAATAAGAAGGAGAACATCCATCTTGGACAGACGTTTAATGTACAGCTGGAATACTTTCCTGTGAAACTAACGGTATATCCGCAGGTGGCAGGACACAGAGGTCTCAGGAGTTGAGTGGTTTGGCCGCTAATTCTGGCTACAGCTGTCTCCTAAACTACAAGGACCTCAATAACCAAAACGTGTCCAGTGTTTGTGGGACGCTCGGGAAGAGACACATCTGCGAGCGGCGTCCGGTGCCAGATTATGGGAGACGGCGATCGGACGCATGTCTGCTAAACATCTGTTTGTTTAAATAAATACTCACGCTGGGGATGGCATCTTCCAGAAGGAACTTGGCCTGCTTCCTCCGAATACCTTGCCTTTTCTGCCTTTGGCATTCATGGGGTAGTAAACTGTAACAAAAACATGAAAAAATAGAATTCTGTCCTAGAACTTTAAAGTTCGGGCTCTCTATACCGAGTCCGCTCTGAGTAAAAAAAACTTTGTTTCCGTGACAGTTAATAAAGTCCCTAAGCATCTTTTTGGGACTCTACCTGTTTTTATGGGAATACTTGCTCCTTCCTCTCTTCTTGGGGTCGGCCGAAGACCTGCTGTCCGTCTGACCGGTCACCTTCTCTGGGAGCAGTTTTCCCGGCGGGCTCGGCGGGACGCGGATTCTCAGACGGAAGATACATTTCTTCCTTTTGATCTCCTTGCCGCAAAGAAATCTAAAACGAAATAATTAGCGCGATGACATGGAACGAAGGGGATATACAATGCACGGCCAGTTGGGTGGTCACGACGCCTCGTGGTGCGAATGTCCTACCTGCTCTTATAGCTGTTTAACGCATCGAGGAGATGCTGACCTCTCTCTTCCGCTGGAGTCGCCGAGAGCTGGAAATGGCATTAAACACCAGTTAGTAAAAGAAGCCCACGCGTGTTATTGTTATAAAAAAAAAAAAAAAAAAAAAAAAAAGGGTTATGGAATTGGGTTTATCGAGAACGGGGGTTAAGGATTATGAATTAGTACATTCACTTCAGGGAGCGACCATAAGGGGGCAGCCAAACCTAGGGGGACTCTCCTGCCTGTTTACAGACATCGACGGGCTAAAAAAGTTTTCTCACCGTGTTTGTGAATAACACTCTATGTTTTGGTGAAAGTATTCGCAGGAACACAGATGTCTGCAGAAGTAAAGCTGAAACTTTGATGACGTCATCACGCCCGGGGCGTAACTGGGGTGAAAAGTGACATCTTCTGCTGTTATTAGGGGGTTAAACTTCTCCTCACATAAGAAGATTAAGCAGCTGCTTGGGGCATTTATTGGTGTTTGTGTGGCCCTCCTTTTTTTACGGCCCCTAAAAATCTTAAATCCCCCCACCTTCAACTGCAGATACCCAAAGAAAATGTATACAGCAGGGTATATATATATATATATATATAGTAATGCATCACCACTTAAAGGGGACATACGGCCCCCCTACCCAGCCCTATTGTACTTCTCCGGGAGACACAGCAGACGTATTATACGTTTTCGTTGCATCTTATATCAGATTGATGGAGAAAACTAGTCTAAATTATTAAAAAATAAATAAAAGGGAGTGTCGGGTAATTATTTTCTATAGAATGCGGCTGAATCCGCCGTAGGGGTTACGTGGTATACACCCAGTCGGCAGACAATTAACCCATCGCCCCCCAACAACTGTTATTTCCGTGCCAAATGTCTGATTCCCCAAACAGAACGGCCCCCCTCTGCCCCCATAATGCGTCTCTCGCACGCCCGCCATCTCATTTCCCAGAACTCAGATCCAAAGGGATACTAGAACGTTTGTCTGCGTTCCTCCAAATGACAAGCAGATGGAACAGACGTGTCCGAGCCAAACCTCCACTGGTCGCAAAGCAGAGGATCATGGGTAGTCACGGCCGACTGTCTCGTTTACCCGTTTACCCTTTTTTCGGGGGCTGTGCGGCCCCCGGGAAACGGCTAACCGGTGTTTGTAAACCATTGACGCGCTGGATTCTGCCCCAGATGAAGAGGGAGGGGTAGCTAAACGGCCGCATTACATCACATTCCAAACGGAATTTTGATTTATTGCCAAATGTGTTTTTTGGAACGAGCACAACAAATGTTAACGTTCCGAGTGATACGGACAGAAAGTATTTGTAGTAAAAGCCTAAGGCATAACCCCCCCCACTATTCTCTTAAATAAGACAAAATCCTGCTTATTACACAGAATTATTGTGATTCGTCACGTAGACCCAAAATAAGGCTAAAAAAAAGTCATCTTTGGGTCCAGGAATAATGTTTTTTTAAACGGAACGTACCTTGGCGAGCTGCATATGGTACCAGTTGGCATTGACGAAATTCAGAATTTCTTCAAAGTCGAAATATTTCTTTTTGCTGAGAACTCCCAGGTTGTAGAGGGTGAGGTGTACGATATCTACCCTGTAAACAAAAACGCCGAGTCACGTCACGTAAACATGCGTGTTTCAATCCCCTCACTGTATTACCCTCTACCACTTCTACTGGGAGGCTGTCCCACTTATCTACCACCCTCTCAGTATTACACATTATAATTGGAAGTGATTCGGTGGTCTCTTCACTCATCTTTTCCTACATTTGAAGTCCTTTAAGACACAACCTGCATTCCCTGCCCACAATTGCCCCCCGTATCTCTTGTTCGCATCGTATTCACTATTGAATGTATTAATTGAATATGATAAGTAAGAGCGTTCAGTCCCGTGTATCGTCCTTGGTTAAATCCCCTCCCGGTAAGGGTCTCCGCCGCTCCTGACGAGAGGCGCATGTTTATTTAGGAGAATAATAATTTCAAGCGAAAAGGGTTTGGGTTTCTTGGAAACACTGTTTCCGGTTCAAAGCTTTTCTTATAGTTTTTGCCAAGAAGTTTATCCCGATTTCGGAGCATTTAAGAGACGAGATACGCAGATGCCGCGTCTCCTCGCATTAGGGGACGAGGCACGGGAAGGAAGCGCGGTGGCCGGGGGTAAAACGTTAAATGCTGCCCTTGACACTCGGGTGTGGGGTGTCTTACGATGAATCGCCCCGTTGTCCTGCGGTGTGAACTCTCAGAGCCCATCGCGCACGTTGTGTATTTGGAAACGAGGGATACGTTCCTTTGGCATCTTAACAAAGAGCACCTTCATCTCCGGGTTACTTAGACCTCGGAGTGTCGCTTAATCCCGTCTGGGGTATTAATAGACTAATTACCCGCGAATAAACTAGCAGGAACACATCGAATGATGGCCCGGGGCAAATCCTGACTCGCTCCACTTACTGGAGAAAGACAAAGGACTTTGCGTGCGTCGCCCTAAGCAAACCGCCTGAGGACTCTCTCACCGCTCCAAGGAGAATACGAGCTTTCTGCGGATGGTGATGCCTTTCGGGGGATCCCCTCCATATTTAGCGCTCCCTATATTCACTATAATACATATATATATTTATATATATATTCCTTTTTATTAGGTAGTGAATGGACAAACCAGGGAAATCTCCGGATTTGCCCCATTTTGGGATTGTAAGTATGGCGGCTGATTGCTGGGCCTTAGGGACATTTAACCTGCGAATGCCCAGTTACACTTGCGCGGCTCACCTTCCACTAGGAATGCTAGTTGAGTTGCAAGGAGGACACTGGGGATGATCCCAAGTATATAAATGATTCTGTGGCCATCTTTTTACCCCCTTCACGACAAAGTGAAGTGTACGGGCTCAAGATTCATTGTCCTGAATGGGTTTTAGGACAACCAGTTGTCATTAAGAGGTTAAAAAAAAAACAAAACCCACAATAACTGGAATAAGTCCTCTCGGCAGCATAAAGCCTTCATCTTACCATCTCAAAGGCAGCCGCTTCAGGAATTCAGAGCCGTGGTTACACACAGAACAGAAGAAAACGTAAAATCTAAGAAAGAGAGAGATAAATGCCGAGAGCGCATCATCAAAACCCTCCACGTTGTACAGCACTATGGAATACGACAGAACTGTATATATTTTACATTGCAATACAAATAAATAAACATAGAAATACAAATATTTATTTTAGAGATCGCGGCCCGGGTTCCCCAAATAATATCGTAAGTTTTTTTCCCCACTTCTTGTAAAACATTGAAACAAATGTTACGGCAATTAAGATCTCCAGCAGCCCTTAGAGCCTCGCGCCAGGACTTCCACCGCAGCTCGGGAATGAGGATTTATATTTAAAAAACATATTTTAGTAACAAGGAGGGAAAAAAAAATCTGTGAAGATTTAAAAAAAATAAAATAAATAAAAATAATAAAATAAAAAAAACAGGAAAAGAACTTCCAAGAATAAAAAGCGAAACTTTAAAACTATTTTGTTGGTCGGGGGGGTCTTGGGGTTCCGTGGAATTGCACCTGTAAAGAAAGATTTACATTTGGCGCTACACGGACTTTTAGAGTTAATTCATTCATGACCAGCAGGGAAAAGGTCGCCCCCCCCCATGGAAATAAGCTGCAGACGAGACTACGTGTTTTCACGAGGGGCACGGATCTTTTTCTCACATACTTCATGAAGTCTCGTTGTGCCGTTTAGAAGAGGCGGATCGGCAAAAACGGAAAGCTACAAAGTGCAGCAATATATTTATTTTCAATTTCTGGACATTCCGGCCCCCCATCGAGTTATTAAGCTTAAACGAGGTTGGCGTGAGTTTTGTTTTTGGACCGGAAGGGGTTAATGCGGAGAATGTGAAAGGGAAGGCCCCGCTCGCTAGGAGAAGCAGCCTCCCGGGAACGTTAAAGAATGTGCAGAATGCTACGGAGGGAAGGGGAAACCGCACAGAATTCCATCATCAGGCTTCGGCTTTACACCCAAGGGACTGACGCTCCTTCCCAGATCCATCTACCTGGGACTCGTCGGGCTGCGAGGGTCCGTCGGAGCCGACCTGCCGGAAAATGCTACGTTCCGAAGACCAAAAAATGACTTATTGATTTATAAAGCGTCATCGTATTCCGCAGCGTGGAAGGCGGGCTCCTGGGATCTCAGATTCCCCATAAAAAGCATTTTAAAATAAATAATAATAATAATAAATACATAGGTATCGTCTAGTAAGCTCTTCGGACGCGGTGTCGTTAGAGCAGTCATGGGCGATCTGCTCATATACACCGGCTCCTTGTTGCTAAAGAAAGCGTTCCTGTGTACTGGGAGACCCGATATTCCTCCCCAGGGCCACAATTTACAGCAGTCATAAAGAGCCGCTGGCATCGGAGCGTTTAGCGGGCTGTTAACAGCCAACAGAGAGGTTCGTTAACCGGCAGGGGGGCAGAATAAATAAATGGGCCATTAGCCGCATTGTCGCAGGAGGCGGGGGGGGGGTTACAGGTCCCAGGCCATGCGCGACGCGTCTGAAAGGTGTACAGTACCTGTCTCCAAACATCATGGGCTCGTTCAGGCACTGGATACAAGCTTCATGGAACCACTGTCTGCAGCGGAAACACTGGATCATCTTCAGGTACCACCTGTCCAGAACGATACATTTACAGAATCACATACTTTACACGGGCTGACCTGAAATGTCATTTTTTAACCCATATTCTGAACGATCTAATTATTATTATTATTATTTTATTTTTTTTGTAGACTATGGCTGTATTTAACACCTAGGAGGCCACCGGCACAGCAGATTGCAAGCTCCTTGGATCGGACTTTCTGAAATGTTTAATCCTCTAGTTTATTATATAGATTTTTATATTTGCGCATTCACTTAAAAACTATAATAAATCCGAGATTAGAATACTAGCCGCGCATGTTGCGGACAGACCGGTTAGGTCATGCCTTTTAATGCTTTTAGGACATCCTATAAAAATAAAATGGGCTTTTGGGTTGAATAGTAGAAATCTCTTACTCTCCGGGCCCCCCACAGTAACAGTAACACTGCTGCTGGTTGGTTCTGTGTGGCGAATCCCAATCCAGCTCCTTGGGGTTGTATGTCAAGAACATTTTCACGGCTTGGAGGGTTTTGGCGATCGGCCCTTTCTTCAGAGCACCTCCTTTCTGCAAGTAAAAAAACATATTTACGGTGGGAGTTTTTTCCCCCCACAACTGCCGTAAAGCAAAACATGGCTGCCTAGCGGTCCCTTTAAATTTTCATGTTTCCAGGCGCATGGGGGTATTCCGCAGAACCCTTCCATATGCATTTGCCCCTTTCCCCGCTGGCAAGCTTTACGGAGAGGGTCTATGATCAGACCCCCGGGCACACATGTGGAAGGGGATCCTATTGTTTAAATGGACCAATCACACGCCACCGACTGCCTGCATCAAGCATATTTAATCATTAAAAAGAATACTTATTTAGGTACTATAGAAGGTACTTCTTTTGGCGAGGAGGCCAGAGGGCGGGGATTAAACTGTTCCTTTAAACAAGTGTTTAGAGGCTATAATACATGGACCAGAGGGGCTACGGAGATCAAATGTAATAAAATACTGACTTCTCCATAGCAACAACACGGAGACCTTTACGTTCCATAGAAGCGTAACGTTAAAGTCGTTGGCGAGGAGCTCAGGGGCGGAATGTCTCCGGTGACCTCGCCAAAAGCCAAGCTCGCTCTTTCTTTTCTTTCCATGTCGGCCCCCGGTGAAGCAGACGCTGTATCATCTTGAAGCAATAAATGGGTTTCTGTGAGCCCGGACAGGGTTTGGCAGTCGTAGGACGGCTTAATCCCCCTCGGACCGGACAAGAGGCCATCGAATTCCTTCTCTTACAACCGCAGAGCCGCCGAAACCTCCAAACTCAGCATATCCTCGCGGTGACGGCACAAACCGTCTGGAGGATGAGGCAGGGCCGGGTGCCGGGGATTTATTTACTACTTGGAAGAGGTGCGTTTGATGAACGTTTACAACCGAGCCAATTCTCCATTTCTAAACTTTTCCGGGAGGCGCGGGGGGGGGGGCAGTGATATAGTAAATGACCGGGCCAGGAGTTTATAAAAACGCAATTTATATTCACTGAATTTCAATTATTTTTCACAAGAATTAAGACAATGCACAAACTGGACATCTATTTCAAGTTTTGCTTTATGGAAAGGGTAGTAGTTAAGTGGAATAGCCTCCCAGCAGGAGTGGTAGAGGATAATACAGTGAGGGGATGTAAACATGTATGGGATAGACATACGGCTCCTCTAAGACGAGACCGACGACCGTACAGCGGAGAGGAGGAATCATCATCGTGATACATAGGGTTCATAATGTCGGTTACATTGTTTCAAGGCTCTGATAATGTTCTCTAAACATGTAAAGACGGAAAGGCTAACGTTTTTTGCTTATGGACAGCGTGGCGATACACCACCAGTCCCCGAGGGCCGCAGCCCGGCAAGGCATTCTGTGCATCCCTGCCCTAAACAAACAGTTAATGCTTCATTGAGATGCCTGTGCTCAAGCAGGGATTTCTGAAAAGCGTGGCACGAGCCATTAAGCTTTACAATTATGAGGGGCTTGACGTCCTTACCCTGACCGCGAGAACGAAGATGCATCTTCTACAGAACCAAGGCTCCAGAAGGCAGCTGCCATTGCTGTCCACAACAGGTACGTGACACTTCTGGTGATAACCTGGGGAAGAAATCGTTTATCGTGAAGACTTTCGTCAACGGATGCATAATGGCGACGGTAGAACGCGGCGAACATCGGTTACATGCGCACATTCAATGCGTCAAATAACATTTTATGCAGAAACTTTATGCAGAGATCTCTCTGAACTTACACAAAAGGCCGGTGGATATGAAATAGATTGTAAGCTCCCTGGGGCAGGGGCCTTCTTTGCCAATGTATTCAGATCACTACTGTACTTTGTATAAGACGTGACTTTTTATATTGTAGATTGTAAAAGACCGATTATATTTTTATTAGCAGTATATTGTTATATGATTTTTATTATATTATTAGTATATTATTTTATTAGTAGTAGTAGTAATAATAGTATATTATTGTGTTATTATATTTTATATTATTTTATTAGTAGTATCTTATTATTATGTATGTTATTATATTATTAGTATATTATTTTATTAGTAGTATTTTATTATGTATGTTATTATATTATTAGTATATTATTTTATTAGTAGTAATAGTAGCAGTATTAGCATATTATATAACTATGTTATTATAATATTATTATTATTAGTATATTATTATTCTTTTTATTTATCATAAGGACAATTCAAATACTGTCGGCTAGAAGGATTAATAAACCAGGCTTCCTGCGTCTTTCTGTCCGAGCAGCCGGGACGCCCGACGCGTTGCAGGCTTTCAGACAGAACACATAAGGAAATCATTAAACACTGAACGCTGCGCATGTAAAGTATAAATTCTGCATATATGACAGTTTTGGATGTTACTCGATACAGGCTTTGGTCCTGCCGGTTCTGGGGATATTTTTTCATCAGAAAAAGTGTAAATAAAGTGTAGCTCCGCCGTTACTGTGAGATGCCGAGAGCACGCATGCCGTTTATTGCGGGATGACCTACTCGCGCAGGTCATTAAGTCAACACGTTTGTACCCGACAGCATGTAGTCAGTGTCCGGGACGGCGCGCCAACTGTGACACATCTTAAATTAGGAGCTGAAAACCTCACCCTAAGCGAGAATCAACTTGAGAAACGCGGAGAGGCGACAACATTTTACCCCCCCCTATCTTCTAGGGAACCCCCCAACACTTTGGAACACCTTGACACAAAGCCTCCTCCATTCTGCAGTCAGTAGCCTTTTGGTTCTTCCGCTCCCCGCATCAGTAAAAGCTGGGGCTGTAACCACCCTGCTGCCCATCAACGGAGGGCAACCGCTGCCCCCCAAAACACAGCATTGTGCTCCTCCTTGGTACTTCTTGGAATTTCGGTGTTTGTTCTATACTTTTTGGAATTAGCAGAACCCCCGGGAAGCCTTCCAGTAATTCCTAATGCAGACAAAGTCTGTCTAGGAAGCTTACTGTCAACGTTCAGGGATACCATTCTTCTACAGCATAAGGGAAAAAGGGCTACAGAGGGGTTTATTAAAGCGGCAGGATTTTTAAGATATTTATATGTTCGGCATATGAGATATTTTGTCCGTCTTTCGTAAACCTTATTTTATGTTTTCTATTGGCTGGCGTAGGATATTAAAAGCAGGCCAAGATTTCGCAATCACAGAGGGATACGCCGTCTAAATACCACGGCGCATCTGGTGTGAGAGCAAAAAAACGATGCACCGACTTTATGAAAGGGAGCCCGGGAACGCATGAATACGGAAGGCAGCTGGAAGACGTCGGCGAGCAGTCCAAGGCACCTGCAGCAACAACGCGTTTGGCAACAGCCAATTACAACAGCCTCTGAATTCCCAAATCCTTGTTAAAGTTTAATGGGGGGGGGGCAAAAAGCTGCCGGCTCTCTAGCTGTGGACCCCACACGTCTCTTCACATCTGCCGCTTCCTCTGCGTGTCCCCACAGCCACGGAATAAAACGCATTGAGATATATAGCAGGGGTGTCAAAAAATACATTGGTTGCCCCAGCATGAAAATATAACTTTTTCTTTAATATTTATTTCCCCCCCCCCCGAGTCATGGAACTCATAATGCCAGGGCATTTTGGGCACACATCTAGATGTCCCATTGGCATCAATTACTTTGTACAGACACCTTGCCAATCCTTGCATCTATGTCACAAATAATAATAGGAGAAAAGTATAGTTAAAATGATACCATTTATTGGCTAACTGAGAGTTTGATTGCGAGCTTTCGAGACCAAGTTGTCCGGTCCCTTCCTCAGGCATTAATGAAGCTAACACAGACTTATCTAAATACAAAAGCACAATTCACACATTAACAAAGACATTAGATAAACACAGAGGTATTGGGGAATTTGTTCAGCAGTAAATTAGTTGGACTAGTAGGGATCCAATGGACAGATAATGGACAAATAATAATAATAATCAAAGTCACACTAAATGTAATCACAATAAAAAGTGCAAAAACACTAATTATGTATATAACAAAAAATATAGCACTATAACGGAGATACAAACACATTGTTTCATTTTATATGAGGTCTCAATATTGGTTTTAACGGCTTTGGGTTTGGATTTTTACACTACATTCTATATATTAAAGAATTTGCACCGGAATGGCCCAGGGTCCCTCTAAAACATCCCGGGTCCACCTTGATAATCATAGTATTTTGTCTTAAAATACTTTAGTTTAATAATTTTTTTTTGTGTAGGATGTGGATCTAAAAACCTACCCAAACCGCACTTTCCGCAGATGAGGATTTCGTCCGTGGGGTCCGACGTCTTTCCCGTACAGATGCTGCACTTTGGTTCCTCTCCGGGGACGCCGGCTGTAGGCGGAATACACGGAATCGCGTTAATAAACGCCGACGAACGAGATGAAAATGCTGTACATCATTACAAAGCAATGTAAATAATGGTTTCCACGCCGACGCGGTATACATTATCACTTCCACCCCGGTGCTGCGCGATGCAGACCGGGGATATACTTGGGAGGACGAGGGTTTGCGACCAGGAGAGGAAAATGCAGACGAAATAAAGACATCTTGGTCAATCCCACTAAGTTTGTAAAAAAGTTATTGTGTGGTAGGTGACAACTGGCCCGAGGGCCAATAAGATATGGACCGTTAACCAAATCAATCTAGCAGAGGAAAAGGCTGGCTGTGTGAGTGTTTCACCCCAGTCTGGATCCTTTTTGTGGTCCCTACATGGTCCTTCTGCCTGCACGTGGTGATAAAAGGTGTTCTGCAATCCTTAGCGTGCCCGAATTGCCCACCTATGGATGAGGAGTAACTTTGGCGGTACTGATTTTATACGTCCCACACATGTTATCCGTGTAATAAGTTAGTTTTCATGTCAAATTTCTGGTTTATTTTCTTGTCAGGACTCAACATCTGGTTCTGCGCTCGGGGGGCCGCGTCCACTCGGCTATCAGCCCTCCGGATTGCATCACCGGGAAGGCGACTGATACCGCGGCCTTATGGTGAATAGATTAGGCTTTGTGGTTTTTACTGAATGACATAAACCGGAACATTCGCGCCCCCCCCCCATTTGTCCTGTCTGAACATGCCCCCCGAATCCGCTCGCTCCAAGAGCTTGGTAATTTGCCAAAACGCTCTTATTCCGTGCAAAAAATCCACACAAACAGCCCGCTACGACCACATTCCTCGCAGTCCCGGCCCCCCGCAGATGTGCGCGTTCCAACGGAATTGCCTATTCTTGTCACAATCATTGTCTGGACGCAAAGCATTTTATGTCATGTTACAACTGGATGGTGCTTAACAGAAAGGTGAGCCGGGAAACAATGTATCCACAGCTGGATGATATGAAATGACGATCTACGGACCCCCTTCTGCTTCCCCTGATGTTCTTAATCAGTCGTTAGCCTTGTCTTAGATTCAGGAGCCGTATGCCTATCCCATGCATGTTTAATACCCTCACTGTATTACCCTCTACCACTTCTGCTGGGAGGCTGCTCCACTTATCTACCAATCTCAAAGTAAAGTAAAACTTCCTTATATCACACCTCAGCCTCTGACCCTCTAGTTTTCGATTATAATATCGAAAGTAGAATTAAAAGTAATGCTAAACTCTACCCTACCATTTCTGTTTTGGGGGGTTTCTTGGTGTCAGACGTTATAGGTTCGCTACCCTAAAGGAATGAATGTTTATTTTAAATACAATAATTGGTAAAATGTAGTTTAGGTGAGAAATCGGCGGTTTTAGAGGCCCAAGGGATACCAATGTTGCCCTTCTGCCCCCAAATGGCTTCGGGCCACGGACTCACCATGCTGTATATCTTTCCAGAGGACCCAGTATTTGGAATTGTCTTCAAACGTGACGAGACAACTCTGCTTGGAGCTGCTTACCTGCCAACAAAAGGACAGCGGTCAGGGAAATAGTACAGAGCGGAGCGCGTCGGGGTCGATTCAGGAAGAACGCGTCAGACAAAGGTTAACGAGGGTTAACAACGTCTCCCCAGGTCAAAGAGAAGAACATCACTTATATTATAAATGATATCCGCCGGTGCGTTATGTAGAGAACGTTTTTGGTTCATGTTGCATTACGGGCGCCCTTCAAGCTCTTGTGGAATTTACCCGTTTGATCTTTCCAAGGTAGTAGAGTCCATCCGTCCACCGGCAGAGTACATACTGTCCTTCGGCCTGAGTGATCATGAAATCCGTGCACTCCTGCCCGCTCCTCACCGACGACTCGGAGGCACCTTGCTGCCGGTGGCTGCAGGACATGCAGACGTCCCTCAGCGCCGGATCCAGGTTTCGCTCTTCCATTTCTTCCTAATGACCTCTGCGAAACCAAGCAAGAGTCCAGTTGGTGAAACGCAGTTACCCGGGGCAGATAGAGGCGGGGCTTAATTTAATTTAATACTTAATTTTTGGCATTTAAAGGCTTTTTAACTGAATCACTAGACGCCGTCTGGTTTAGTCTGACCCATGAAGGTCAAGGACTCCTTGAAGGTGTCGGATCAGGGAGGACCAGTTTACCCCAAACTACCCCAGAGGCAAAGACCGCGGCATCGCTGTGAGCTTGGTTTAACGAAGGCGCACCTATGAGTTATTCGGTCGGGGACCAGGACCAGCTCTTTGGCGACGAGAGTGTCGCATATTAAAGATACAAAGTAGCAGAGATCCCGCGATAATGACCCGATAAAACGCTCTTTAGAATGAAAAAAACTTGCAGATACCCGACTTCCTTAATGTGAAAGTTATTAAAAAACACAAGTTCTAATTCGGAGGAGGAACAGGAAATCCTCCCCGGCCGCCCTGTGCACGGGGCGCAAACACACATCGCCCGTCAGAAGGACGCACGGAAAGCGGTTTATGTGTTAAACTGCGTGAAACGCGGCGAATCTATACATTATACCCACCGATGAGGTCATCGCTGACCGCGAAGAAGCAGAACTTACCGGAACTATACTTTGGCGTTAAACATCGGCAGATCACCCAAAAGGAGGGGCCTTAAGACATCAAGTCTATATACTTAACGTGAGGTCCGTCTCAATACATGAAGCACCTACAGTAACCATGTGTCCAGAAATATTCGCAAGCAGTCCCTGACTCGAAACTAAACTACATTACACAGGGGAAGAAACACGCGGGATAAAGGGGGCATCGAGGTCCACACGGCATGAGACTCATAGTTTAGTAAGCCGGGCCTGAATGTTTTTATGGTGTGTTACGCGGTGGCTAACAGTAGCCACATTGTGAGTCACTGAAAAGTAATCCTGCCGGCTGGCAAATGTTCAGCACCGACCGCCGCATTTCTGGGAAATAAATACCATAAGTGATACCTTTTGATACCTATGAAAGACCAATGACAACTGTTTACCCCATGTTAATGGTTTAACCCTTTGTACTCTAATGAAATCAAGCACCCCAGGATTTTGGCTTTGAGTGGCATTAGATACTTAAGTCTTTGTGGGGTAAAAAAAAAGCAACCCCTTAAGGACTTAACTAGCCCACTGTCTGGGCCTTTACTAAACCAGACACACTTATTAACTCATTGGCAAGACAGGGGTTAAACCTGCAAAAGGTATATCACGGAACGGAAATCCTCCGCCGTTACCTGCATGGTTTGGATTTCCGTTTCGTTACAAAGCAAAAAAAAAACCTCAACAGCGTTTACCCCCCCCACACACACACACACACCAGCCGCTCCGCCGGATCCTCACAGCAAGCGTGATAAACTATAAATTCAACTTTAGAGCAAAAACCCCCCAAAAAACCTGTGCAGAAACACTGCAAAGGGTTAATGGTATACATCGTTCTCATCAGGCAGATGTAGCTGGCCTCAAGCCAAGGAAAAGGGTAATTCCGCTCAGTTCTAGAGAAAATCTATTTAAATAAAAACATATTACACGCCAAGATACTGTATAGGTGTGAAAGCGCAGATACATTGTATATGTAGCCATTGTGATTATTATGTTTCCACGAACAGATTAAAGGGAAACTGTTACAAGATTTAACGCCAATGCGTTAATTTGCATTAATGTTCTGTTTATAAGTAATCCATGTTTTATGTATTCCGGCTCTGGCATCGAAACCAGGGTATTTCATCCAAATTCCCCTCCGCTACCAAGAACACCCCCCCCAGTGCAGACAGCTTTGGAATCTTCCCGGCAGCCCAAAGCAGGAAGTTGTTACCCACTTCCTGTTCTCTCCCTGAAGTGATGGGGCGGCAAGATGGCGGCTCCCGTATAAGGTGTAATATGTATGTTAAGATCAATAGAAAGGGAATTAAAAGATAATTCAGATTTGGATATAGGTCAGGGGTCGTCAAATGCGGTTTGGATCTAGGAGCCAAAAAATGTCAGTTATCTGTTCCCCAATCATTGTTTTAATTTTAAAGTTTTGGTCAGACCTCCCCTCTCCCATCTTTCTTCTAAGGTGCTGCTCAACTTTCACATACTCCCCTAATATATAAATATATCTATACACACACACACACACACACACACACACACACACACATTATCCAACAACATACACTAACACACACACTAACTCTGACACTATACACTAACACACACTGACTCTGACACTATACACTAACACACACTGACTCTGACACTATACACACACACTGACTCCAGCACTACACACACACACACACACACTGACTCCAGCACTATACATATCCATACACAATGACTAACACTATAGCACACACACACACACACACACACACACACTAACCCTCTGCTCCTCTCTCTCTTCACATAACTCGGGTCCCTGGGTGCCGTCCGCCTATAGCACCAGGCGTACCTCCCAGGCGCCAGGAAGTTATTTCCAGTTGCCACGGCGACCGGGATTTCTCGAGCCCCGATATAGATGCGGTATGAATCAGCGGCCCTGCGAAACGCGACGGTTCCCCTTTAAATCTCCCACGAGCCCCACAAACGCTCACGCCGGCTCTCTATGAACTTCTTGGATCTCAGATAATTGTTTACAAATCGCTCGCGCATTAGCCGATGAGTCACGTGTGACTAACGCAGCGCAGCGTGTCTGCCGAGGGGGCCGAGGGGGGCGCGCAGCTCGGCTCTAACGACTCCTGTTCTATTTTTGGGGTAACTTTAAGTAGTTTACATTCAGTGATCCATACATTATAGCGAGACCATTAACTACTAAGGGGGGAAAAATAGACCAAAAATGTATGGCTTTATTAACTAAATGGGGTGAATAAAACCCATTATTCGGCATGCCCCACTCAGTTACACCAATAGCTACCAACAGGCCACAAATGCCCCACCTCCTAAATTAAATGCCCCTTGGCCCACGTAAAGACATTAGAGGGGCCTCTGCAGCAACAGCCTATCAGTGACTGCTTTTGTGTCATGTGACATTTAAGCGTTCCCTGAAAAATCCCATTGCACAGCTCATAATAGTGATAAAGGAGGCAAAACGGTTTCACTTTGGGGCATTGGGGAGGACTAACAGCAATGTTACCGATGCCACGTTTAGTTATGCGTGTTCAATTCGGCAGCGGAAGTGGATGGGGTAAATGGGGTAAAACGCGCTGCTGGCTGCGTTATAATAGATGGGGAACGGCCGGCGCAGGCAGATAACACACGAGGAGGGGCGCTCACATCACTCACATCCGGACCGCCTGCCGACGCGCTTCTGCAGCCACAAACCCTTCTAATAATACCAAAGCTGGTGATTTTTAGGCTGAGAAGCGTCTATTTCCTCCCCGCGTTAAACCTGCACTCCTCGCCCCTCTCTGCAGCCCGGCACCCCCCCCCTCATCTGTTATACTAAATGTCCGGGAGGTCGCTGAGGCGTCCAAACATTTTTAGAAAGGAGCTGCCAGCCCTACTGAGCGGAGATTGGAGCTTTCAAAACGACGCGTTCCCTCCAGCAGAGCATGTGACGTACGGGAGGGGACAAGCAGTTTACCCAGCGCAGCCCAGGGCGGCCCACTGCAGCCCAGGGCACCCTGCAAACAGCACAAATGTAGAACCTGCCGGCAGATCGGCCCCAGTTGGCCCCTCTGGCCTGTAAAGTATCCCCGTGTGCGACTCGAACACCACGAGCTGCTCCGTTAACCCTTTAATACCCTGTCGGTAACGATTCCACGCGCTGATCTCCGATACAGGTCGCCATGGAAACCGAAACTTGTCATTTAAAGACACACTTTATTAAGTCACCTGCAGTGAAGTATACAGGGAGCAGAAACACCAACCTTGCAGGGAATCTGCCCCCTCACCCCCCGAGAATCTGCCCCCTCACCCCCCCCGAGAATCTGCCCCCTCACCCCGAGGCTGGTGCAAAAACCCTGACAGTTCTTGGGTACGGTCAATGCATTTGCACCATCCTGCCACACACACGTCTCACACACTCAGATATACTGCGATAGTATGCACACCCCGTCACTGCACGCATTACCCACCCCCCTGTCACTAAGCGCATTACTTACCTGCAGTCACTGCATGCATTAACTTACCCCTGTCACTGCATGCATTACCTACCCCCGTCACTGCAAGCATTACCTACCCCCCTGTCACTGCAAGCATTACCTACCTCCCTGTCACTGCAAGCATTACCTACCTCCCTGTCACTGCAAGCATTACCTACCTCCCTGTCACTGCAAGCATTACCTACCTCCCTGTCACTGCAAGCATTACCTACCTCCCTGTCACTGCAAGCATTACCTACCCCCCTGTCACTGCAAGCATTACCTACCTCCCTGTCACTGCAAGCATTACCTACCTCCCTGTCACTGCAAGCATTACCTACCTCCCTGTCACTGCAAGCATTACCTACCTCCCTGTCACTGCAAGCATTACCTACCCCCCTGTCACTGCAAGCATTACTCACCCCCATCACTCCACGCATAACTTTCCCCCCTGTCACTGCACGCACTACCTACCCTGTCACTGCACACATTATTTACCCCTCCTGTCACTGCACTCATTACTTACCCCCCCTGTCACTGCACGCATTACTTACCCCCCCTGTCACTCCACGCATTACTTACCCCCCTGTCTATGCACGCATTACTTACCCCCCCGTCACTGCACGCATTACTTACCCCCCCGTCACTGCACGTATTACTTACCCCCCCGTCACTGCACGCATTACTTACCCCCCCCGTCACTGCACGCATTACTTACCCCCCTCGTCACTGCACGCATTACTTACCCCCCGTCACTGCACGCATTACTTACCCCCCCCCCGTCACTGCACGCATTACTTACCCCCCCCCGTCACTGCACGCATTACTTACCCCCCCCGGTCACTGCACGCATTACTTACCCCCCCCGTCACTGCACGCATTACTTACCCCCCCCGTCACTGCACGCATTACTTACCCCCCCGTCACTGCACGCATTACTTACCCCCCCCGTCACTGCACGCATTACTTACCCCCCCCGTCACTGCACGCATTACTTACCCCCCCCGTCACTGCACGCATTAGCAGTGACTCCCGTGTCACCGGGTTGGCGCCGGCGGGGTATTAACCCCTGTGTGTCCGTACCTGCGCACAGTGTGGGGCTGCCCGCCGTCTCCCGCCATGCTCATCCGTCCTGTTTTTCCCGCGAATTATTTTCGTTTCGCTTATGTAATAATGTGAGCATCCCCCCCACCCCCCCGCGGCTCCGCTATTGGTCAGAACTAGAAACCCCCCAATCCCCCTCCCTGCAATTCAGCGGCTGCCGAAAGCAACGAGCGCGTGTGTGTGCTCACTACTACTATACACTGTGTGTGTGCTCACTACTACTATACACTGTGTGTGTCCTCACTACTACTATACACTGTGTGTGTGCTCACTACTACTATACACTGTGTGTGTGCTTACACTGTGTGTGTGCTCACTACTACTATACACTGTGTGTGTCCTCACTACTACTATACACTGTGTGTGTGCTCACTACTACTATACACTGTGTGTGTGCTCACTACTACTATACACTGTGTGTGTCCTCACTACTACTATACACTGTGTGTGTGCTCACTACTACTATACACTGTGTGTGTGCTTACACTGTGTGTGTGCTCACTACTACTATACACTGTGTGTGTCCTCACTACTACTATACACTGTGTGTGTGCTCACTACTACTATACACTGTGTGTGTGCTCACTACTACTATACACTGTGTGTGTGCTCACTACTACTATACACTGTGTGTGTGCTCACTACTACTATACACTGTGTGTGTCCTCACTACTACTATACACTGTGTGTGTGCTCACTACTACTATACACTGTGTGTGTGCTTACACTGTGTGTGTGCTCACTACTACTATACACTGTGTGTGTGCTCACTACTACTATACACTGTGTGTGTGCTCACTACTACCATACACTGTGTGTGCTCACTACTACTATACACTGTGTGTGCTCACTACTACTATACACTGTGTGTGTGCTCACTACTACTATACACTGTGTGTGTGCTCACTACTACTATACACTGTGTGTGTGCTCACTACTACTATACACTGTGTGTGTCCTCACTACTACTATACACTGTGTGTGTGCTCACTACTACTATACACTGTGTGTGTGCTCACTACTACTATACACTGTGTGTGTCCTCACTACTACTATACACTGTGTGTGCTCACTACTACTATACACTGTGTGTGTGCTCACTACTACTATACACTGTGTGTGTGCTCACTACTACTATACACTGTGTGTGTGCTCACTACTACTATACACTGTGTGTGTGCTCACTACTAATATACGCTATGTGTGCGCACTACTACTATACACTGTGTGCTCACTACTACTATACACTGCGTGTGTACTCACTACTACCATACACTGTCTGTGCTCACTACTACTATACACTGTGTGTGTGCTCACTACTACTATACACTATGTGTGTACTCACTACTACTATACACTGTGTGTGTGCTCACTACTACTATACACTGTGTGTGCTCACTACTACTATGCACTGTGTGTACTCACTACTACTATACACTGTGTGTGAGCTCACTACTACTATACACTGTGTGTGCCCACTACTACTCTACAGTGTGTGTGTGCTCACTACTACTATACACTGTGTGTACTCACTACTACGCTACACTGTGTGTGAGTTCACTACTACTATACACTGTGTGTGAGCTCACTACTACCATACACTGTGTGTGCTCACTACTACTATACACTGCGTGTGTACTCACTACTACCATACACTGTCTGTGCTCACTACTACTATACACTATGTGTGTACTCACTACTACTATACACTGTGTGTGTGCTCACTACTACTATACACTGTGTGTGTGCTCACTACTACTATGCACTGTGTGTACTCACTACTACTATACACTGTGTGTGAGCTCACTACTACTATACACTGTGTGTGCCCACTACTACTCTACAGTGTGTGTGTGCTCACTACTACTATACACTGTGTGTACTCACTACTACGCTACACTGTGTGTGAGTTCACTACTACTATACACTGTGTGTGAGCTCACTACTACCATACACTGTGTGTGCTCACTACTACTCTACACTGTGTGTGTACTCGCTACTACTATACACTGTGTGTGCTCACTACTACTGTACACTGTGTGTGCTCACTACTAATATACACTGTGTGTGTGCTCACTACTACTATACACTGTGTGTGAGCTCACTACTACTATACACTGTGTGTGCCCACTACTACTCTACACTGTGTGTGCTCACTACTACTATACACTGTGTGTGTGCTCACTACTAATATACACTGTGTGTGTGCTCACTACTACTATACACTGTCTGTGAGCTCACTACTACTATACACTGTGTGTGCCCACTACTACTATACACTGTGTGTGTGCTCACTACTACTATACACTGTGTGTGTGCTCACTACTACCATACACTGTGTGTGCTCACTACTACTATACACTGTGTGTGTGCTCACTACTACTCTACACTGTGTGTGCCCACTACTACTCTACACTGTGTGTGTGTGCTCACTACTACTATACACTCTGTGCTCACTACTACTCTACACTGTGTGTAGAATTACTATATGCTCATCACTGTACACTTACTGTGCACTTACGGTACACTCATTACTGTACACTCATTACTGTACACTCATTACTGTACACTCATTACTGTGCACTTACGGTACACTCATTACTGTACACTCATTACTGTACACTCATTACTGTACACTCATTACTGTGCACTTACGGTACACTCATTACTGTACACTCATTACTGTACACTCACTGTACACTCATTACTGTACATGTACTGTATACTCATCACTGTGCACTTACTGCACTCTAGAGTATGTTGAGTATGAGTACCGTGTATTCTTAGTCCAAGAGAGGATGAAGTGAAAGTCTGGGTAAAGGGCGTGAAATTCCTCTGGAATGTGAAATTCACTGGAAATTCCAGTTCCTCGTTTCTTTCTGCCTGATGTCACTTTGTTTATTCTCCGCATTTACGGGGGTTTGTTACACGGATTTCTCCAAAAAATCATCGGCAGATTCTAAACGATTTCCCATAGTCCTGCCCGGCGAGGAGATTCCCGGCTGCCGGGCTTTTACTCATCTACGCTAACCCGTTATTTTGACATTCCATTCCACAGTTCTTTGGGTGGAATTCATACCCTGGCTGGATCCATTGTGTGCTTCCTCAACGATCTGTCTCAATATTATATAATAACCATGCCTTTTTTTATAAAGGGATTATCCAGCCACAGAGCAATTATTATTATTATTATTTATTTATTTTTATTATTATTATTATTATTATTATTATTTATTTATTTTTATTTTTTTAAATATTATCATTTTTGAATTATGAATATATTATTATTTTAAACTATTATTATAATTATAATTTTAACATTATAGATATAGTATTTCATATTTTTAAAATATTATTACAATAATTATAACTTCAACATTATATTATTGTTATTATTATTATTATTATTATTATTTTTATTTTTTTATTTTTTTTTAAATATTATCATTTTTGAATTATGAATATATTATTATTTTAAACTATTATTATAATTATAATTTTAATATTATAGATATAGTATTTCATATTTTTAAAATATTACAATAATTATAACTTCAACATTATATTATTATTATTATTATTTTTTTTTTTTTAAATATTATCATTTTTGAATTATGAATATATTATTATTTTAAACTATTATTATAATTATAATTTTAACATTATAGATATAGTATTTCATATTTTTAAAATATTATTACAATAATTATAACTTCAACATTATATTATTGTTATTATTATTATTTTAAACTATTATAATAATTATAATTTTAACATTATGCAATTATTATTATTTCATTTTTAAATTATTACAATAATTATAATTTTTACGTTATTATTATTGTTATTATTATTATTATAATTATTATTATATCTATATTACAATATCAATATTACATTATTTTAGGTGACTTTACTTTTTTAAATGTTTTTTTGTTTATTTTTTTTACAGTGAAAAAATTTAATTTTCCTACATTTTAGAAGTAACTAAAATAAAATCTTTATTTGTTTCAGCCGCTATCAAAATACTATATTATGTATAGACTTATATAGATGTATAATATATAGACCCCCCCTTCTTTTGCTTACCCTAGAGAGTTTATTCCTCCCCGTGTAACTTTCCAGATATTGGCCTTTTTTCAGAGAAATTGCTTCCAAGCCGTTTCCTGTGTTTACAACGTCCACGGCGAGTTAAACAATTGTACAGAACAATGTGACGTGGTTTCGGGGAAGACGGGCCCTCTTTCCCGATGTTAATCTGTAACTCCTTCACATATTTCAAATAGTCCAGCGATGACATTCCTGATATCCCCAAATGATTCATAACTGGATTATATTTTTCTCTTCCCGGAAAAAAAAAAAAAAAAGTACTTTTTAGTTTTTTTTTTTGCCAATTTTAGTGCTGAAGATAAAAGGAAATAATAATAATAATAAACAATGAATTAAATTCTTATTACACCATTGTTACATTATAATCTAAAATACTTTTTAATTGATGCATCTATGAAAAAAAAGGGGTTAAAAAAAAAAAATTGGTGGTCTTCTAGGAGAGTGTAAAATGTGTTCTCTTTACTGGTGTCTAGTGGGAGGGAATGGTACAGTATATATATATATATATATATATATATATACTGTATTTTTGTGCACTCCAATGAGTTTAAGTGGTCACTTAAAAATAAAAGGTAAGTGTAGCACCAGCTGGGTAGCCATACTCGTCAGATCCAGCAGCTGCTGTGTTGTAAGACCTCCTTTGAACGGAAGCCCATCTGTACGCATTCCACTTATTTTTCTAAATATTGTTGTACAGTCAAGCAAGGGTTAATGTCACGGTCATCGAAAACACACCAGTTGGGGGGTGTTAATGGCCACCCCCACGCCGGCCCTGTTGACGAGCGGTGGCACCATGTGCCATGACTTGGCTCAGGGTCAAGCTCCTAATATCAAGGGCATGGGAAAGTATTTTGGTGCCAGTATAACCCAGCAGCGTGGGACCCAAAACCAGCCTTCGTTCTGCGTCCATCATACCCTGGTTACCCTGCGTCGAAAACACGAGACGTGGGATTATTCAGATAACGGACCACACGCTATATATATTTCCCTCGGATCTTTTTCTCGTGGCCAGGTTGTCCACAGGACAGAACTGACCTTAAACGGTGCATTTTTGGACGCTCAATAAAGGCCAGTGGCCATGGCTAGAGTTTGGATCTTCTTGGTCAAGTCTTTGGCTCCTGTCTTCTCCTGTCAAGCTCTTCACCATCTTAGCCGTGTCCTACACGGAAAGAACGTAACGGATTGTTTTAGGGCATTGGTGCCCGTCGAAACCATGGTAGGTGTCCCATGACTGTAGACCTTCTGGAGACCTTTGGTCTTCAGAGGTCACTCAACTTGGCAAGACATGAGCTCCTCCGTGAACACGCCATCCAAGAACAAGATGTAGGGGTCAGGACCATGAAACCGACCCCAAAATAACATTTCTTTTAGAGGTCTTCATATTGCACAGAACCTTAAACGTCCCAATACGCAATCTATACGGCTTTCACAATTTATGGCCGTCACGTTTCATTTGTAAATATGAAAAAATGATTCAAGTTCATCTTATACTATTTTTCAGCTTTTTTTTAAAGAAAAAGCTCACCTAAAATTTAGGAAGTTGGAAATTGTCCAGGAAATGCTAAAATTACAAGTTCGTCAAATATCAAATATATTTAGATTTTCATGAATCCGATGGTCACATTTTTCTGGGGGGAATAAACACCCATTGATGATTTTGTATATATTTTTTTATAAATTTGGGCAATGTGAAGAAGACAATTGTAACTGTATAATATGCAAAATTAAAATAGCTATTTTTATATCATTTTTTCCTGTTTTTCTTTTTGAATTGTTTAAAAAAAAAAACAAAAAAAAAACTTTTTGGATGCTGCGTTCTATTATGCGATCTTAAGTATTATCGCTGCGGACAACGCGTTCCCCATGCATTAAATAATTGCGGGTCAGAACCAGTTAAAAATCTGCGTCATTCATCAAGGCGCTTCGTGGAAATCCAAGCTGGAACGTTGGAGAGTTCCTGGACGGTTACTACAGGCAGAAAAATAGATTTTCTCGGGTTGAATAACAAACGTGGAGTATCCAAAGCAAATTCAAGGTCGGAAATTTCTCACGCGCACGATTCATCTTCATGGTGTCTGAATGGGATGTCATTTTTATGTTTAACCCCTTAATGACAAAGCCCGTACATGTACGGGCTCAAAATGCATTGTTTTCAATGGGTTTATGGACCGCCCATTGTCCTTAAGGGGTTAAGCTTTTTTCTACGAGCTCCAGACAGGACTCTGTTGAAACATGTAACTAATCCATACGTTATAACAAGATCCGTCTGGGTTCCTTACTGAGATCCAGGGGGATGGCGTTAAAACGTACTTATTTTTCTTTCATTGAGTTGGTTGGATCGGGACTGGATTTCCCATAAGGCATATAATCACAGATCCCTATCTTTTTTGGGGGGGTCACTTGGGGAGGGGGCAAGAGCTGTGGGGCTTTGCATTGTGTGAAGATTTATCTCATGTCATCATGTGACTTTTTATTCTTCTCCTAAATGCTCTTCGTCGCTTAAAAACTGCATTAAAAGAGTTATTGAGATACTACAGCTGCTTAGCAATAGAGTCCTCTCATTCTTCCAAAGCTCCTCCTTTATGTATTACATCACAGCCGTCTGACCTCCTGCAACCACTCCCTGTCCCTTTTAAACTAATGGACCTATGTAACTCAATACATAATAAAAACAAACAATAATATTTAGTAATTGTTTTATTTTTTATTTTTTTTTAAAAAACCCTCTTTGCTACAATTTTTTTGATTTTAAAAAAATTACATAAAAAATAAAGTCAGTAGCCAAGAATTATAGTTTTTCTAATCCACTATTACATAGTCCCAGCCAAGAATAAAATAAGACGTTCAAGTGCGTTCTTGTTAGGCTAAATTTCTGGGGGGAAAAACCTTGAAGACATGCTGGTCCATGTCGATCCGCGGGAGAGAGCGGCTTATCTGCAGAGGTGAATGAATTTAAACGAGCTGAAGGAAGCTGACGCTAATTCATATTCCCGGGGAAGCGAGAATTACGCTGAAATTTTATTTTAAAGGGACGGCCTTAGCAAAAATGACCACATTTAGCTTTATTAAGTCAGTTAAAGCATTTATCATCAACAGATTTTTATTTTTTTTATAATTGAATAATTTTTTTATTATTTTTTTAAAAAATGTATTAAAGGCCATTTGATCTCCCCCCATCCATGCCGAGGTTTGCAAAGAAATAAATTAATTGTCCGCCTTACAAAAACAATGAAGGTAATCCGCAATACCCCCATCTGACTTACGGTGGCGCCCTTGGACATAGTTGGCTTTAAAAGGGATCATCCGTCTATCCCGTGTATACACAATAAGCATATAATAAGGCTGTTGGTTCAAAAATATATTTTTATAGAACACAATGTATTCTATTAGAGTTCTCGCTCTGTTATCCAAACCCAATCTACTAGACAATCACCCCGACTCCCTGTCATACTGCCTGTGGGAAACTTTAGAATGGCTCAGTCACAATCACCACTGACTAATGAAAGCATGTGGAGGAAGGACTTCATTAGCATTGCCATAAAGCATCAACATCTGGGGTTTGGGAAAGTCAACAAACATATCACATGCCTGACAACAATGGTGCCTTTAAGATAAAAAGAGTTTATTGGAACAAAATGAGATAAAACCAGGTTTTTGTCACCGACCGACATTACTGTATACAGTGCTGGGGGGGTATATTACTGTATACAGTGCTGGGGGGGTATATTACTGTATACAGTGCTGGGGGTTATATTACTGTATACAGTGCTGGGGGTTATTACTGTATACAGCGCTGGGGGTTATATTACTGTATACAGTGCTGGGGGTTATATTACTATATACAGCGCTGGGGGTTATTACTGTATACAGCGCTGGGGGTTATATTACTGTATACAGCGCTGGGGGTTATATTACTGTATACAGCGCTGGGGGTTATATTACTGTATACAGCGCTGGGGGTTATTACTGTATACAGCGCTGGGGGTTATATTACTGTATACAGCGCTGGGGGTTATATTACTGTATACAGCGCTGGGGGTTATATTACTGTATACAGCGCTGGGGGTTATATTACTGTATACAGCGCTGGGGGTTATATTACTGTATACAGTGCTGGGGGGGTAATTACTTTATACAGCGCTGGGGGTTATGCTCAAGAAAAAATACCGGTATATACATTTTTCCATAGGACGTTTGGTTTATGTGGCTCTTTTCAGGATGAAAGCGAGATGCTCTAGAAAAATAACTTCTTATAACTGCCAACGAGACCTTCGCCGGCCCCTTTAAGACCAGTTGATCCCCCTCTCTCCATCTAACGCTGCGGGAGATGGTTGGATCTGATTGTATTTTTTGTTTTTGTAACTTTACCCGCAAACAAGAAGCTTTTCTCGCCTTGCTAATACCGCTCATATAAAATAACCTATCTGCGACGAGGTCTATTAACTGATGCTATTGAAATCCAAGGAGCCCCTTTCGATTTTATCCCGCTTCTTGAAGATTTCTTTGTTATGGTTCCGTGTAACCCAATCGTCCTCCGAGTCTTAATCAGACGCACAGATCCCCACGAGAATACAAAAGGATACATTCGTAGGCTGGATACATTTTCCATCTTGAAACTTTCAAGAAGACATAAGAGACGGCAACGAACGGAACTCAATATCGGTTCCATGAGAGAGGATTTATTGCTTATTTTCAAATATCATGTTATTTGGAGACATTTCAAACATGAGACTTATCTCCTTGCAGAGATATAAATCCCTTTAGCACGTGTCTCCTTGTTGTTGGCTAGAGATACATCAAAATATGACCCATATGCATTACAAAATGATCGTTACACGGCATGTTGAATGATGGGGACCGTACACTGAATCTTTGTCGAGATTTGGTGGTTCTGATCTTCACAGAAGGACTCTGAGGTCTTCATCTTGTCCACAGTTGCGGTCAATGCAATAATGCCCACCTTGGTGGATCTAGAAGCATTATGGAGCTCCGTGGGGCTCTAGTCCAAGTCTATTCCAAGTCCCGAGCAGGCAAATTGTATGAGTTGACCAGCCGAACTCCATCCGTGTGATGGTCAACTCAAGTCTCAGCTTCCAAGGGCCAATATAGACATCTTTCATACATCAAGGTGGAAATAACAGGCAAATTATCTCCTAACTTGAGAACTAATAAAGAGAGATGATGTCTCAGCTTCATCACTGAAATATGGTTGACATCTGATAACTAGTGAGCAGGAGATACCTTGTTATGATTACCCTTCAGTCCTAGGGCCTTATCGTCGAGAACAGGTATCTTGAAGACATTCTAAGCTTTGTTTGCTTCGTAGTTAAGTATGTCTTTCCTATGCCCCTAACACGCCTCACTTAAATACTCTTAGATAGACCCGTTGGTAGAGAAGGGTCAGACGTGGACCTCTTGCATGCCAAGCCCAGGAGATCCTTCATGGCGATCCCCATCTTTCCATGGAGGTTTTTACTTTATAATTTACAAAATAAAAATGTTCTTTTGCCTCTTTTACAACACATTTTGCTTATGTCTCTTCATAAAACAACGGAGTAGATCCTACTCTGATACAGGGATCAAACATCTTTCCGTTCCTGGTTGCCGGAGTTGAGTGTCTTTGCTTCTAAGAACTGCTGTCTATGATACACCTGATGAACATGGCGTCATCCTTTACATAGTGGTTTCTAGGCGACTGAAGTTTGGGGAGCTGGCAGAATAGAGGGCAGCCGCTGGCAATGTTCATGTCCGTCACAGGCCGTTGGAAAGAAGCAGACGTAATGTCCGGGCGGAAGGCATCAATGATGGGTTCTCGATTGCTCTGGTCCAGAAGCATGAAGGTCACCTGGAAAAGAAGACATGGAAGCAGCCATAAGATACCCAGAGAAGTCATAGAACCAGCCGGCAGATCGGCCCCATTCGCCCCCGTCTAGTCTGCCCGTTTCTCCCTCCTGTGATGTAATGATAATTTCTTAAATTATATTCTTTTTAATGCAATGTGTTAGAAGAGCCAGAAAAAAAAGCTGAACGTGTGGAATATTTACCTTGTTCTTAAAAGGCCAGGGCAGAAGGTTATCGTACTCCCCTCTCATGATCGTGAAGAAGAGAGACACGTGAGTCCCTTTCCCTGCCCCGTCACCATTTAAGTAAATTCTCAGGCACACTTTATATCCGTACCTCGAAGAGTAAAATGCTGCAATCAGAGGGGAAGGTAAAGTTAATGTGTGCTCACAGAAGTGTCTGCCCCTCTCCTTCCCCCGAGAATCTGGCAATATTCTGGAGAACTTCCACAAAAAAGGCGGCCTCTCTCACGGAAGCACATGCATAACGGAGCTGATACCGAGGAGAAGGAGACGAAGAAAGAAGACAGAAGAACAAGAGGAGGCAAGAGAAGAAGCAGAAAAGGAGACAGAGACACGGAAGTGGTCGGAGGAGAAGGTAGGAAAACATTGACAGATCGGTGAGAGAGAGTGAATGAGAGTATAAGAGAGTGAATGGGAGTATTAGCGAATGAATGAGAGCATGAGAGATTGTGAGAGAGCATTATAGAGTGTGAGACGGCATGAGAGAGTGAGTGGGAGGCCGTGAGGTCTGAATAATACCGTATTTGCTCGATTATAAGACGACCCTGATTATAAGACGACCCCCCAAAATCTGAATATTAACTTAGGAAAAAAAGAAAAAGCCTGAATATAAGACGACCCTAAAGGAAAAAAGTTTTACCAGTAAATGTTAATTCATGTAAACTATTTTTTTTTAATAAAAGCTATGATTGAGAAAAATATTTTTTTTGGTTTTTATTTCTTGTATTTTCCAACCTGTCCCCCAGTTACGCACATCTGCCCCCAGGCTTGCCACACCAATATGGCACTGTGGCCCATGATATGCCTTTTAACCCTCTATATGCCACTGTGCCCCATGGTATGCCTTTTGACCCCCTATGTGCCACTCTGCCTCCAGAAATGCCTTATACCCCTATATCCCATTCTGGCATTTAGGGGGTTAAAATGCATATTATGGGGCAGAGTGGCATATAGGGAGGTATAAGGCATTCCAGGAGGCAGAGTGGCATTAAGGGAGTTAAAAGGCATTATATAGAGCACTCTGCCTCCAGAAATGCCTTATACCCCTATATGCCACTCTGGCATTTAGGGGGTTAAAAGGCATATTATGGGGCAGAGTGGCATATAGGGAGGTATAAGGCATTTCAGGAGGCAGAGTGCACTATTAAATGCCCCCTTAACGCCACTCTGCCTCCTGAAATGCCTTATACCTCCCTATATGCCACTCTGCCCCATAATATGCCTTTTAACCCCCTAAGTGCCAGAGTGGCATATAGGGGTGTAAGGCATTCCAGAAATGCCCTACACACATACACACATACACATACACACACATACACACATACACACACACACACACACACACACACACTTACTTACCGGTGCTTCCAATTTCCTGCTGTATTGCCGGGGCAGCGGGTTGACCTCTCATTCCGCGGCAGCCGGAAGGAGGTGGAGTTGGCAGCGGGGGTTTGTATGTGTCCGTCGCAAATACCTTCCCCGGCTGTCAGATCAGGAACTCTGGAACTCTGATCTCTGACAGTCGGGGAAGGTATTTGCGACGGACGCATACAAACCCCCGCTGCCAACTTCACCTCCGGAAGCACCGGTAAGTGTGTGTGTGTGTGGGGGGGGGGGGGCGACGACAGGAGGATCCAGGTCCCCTGCAGCGGTGCGGGGGATCTGGATCTTAGTCTCCTAATCAGACCTCTATTTGAGGTCTGATTAGAAGACGACCCCGATTATAAGACGAGGGGTATTTTTCAGAGCATTTGCTCTGAAAAAAACCTCGTCTTATAATCGAGCAAATACGGTAATTATAAGGGAAGGCTTTTTTCGGAGGTTTTGTCTTACAATCGAGACAAAACGGAAATAAAAATAAATAAGAAGTTTACTTTCTATGCAAATTGATGTCAATATTTGTACAATAATTATTCCCGTGAATGTATTTAATAGTATTTAATAAAACATATTTATGGTAGAGTGCCTTTAAACACTGGAGACATTAATACCTGGCGAATACAGGCTGTTCGTCCGGCCGCTGATGGCGTCTTGAAACCTCTGCTTTAAATTTGTGATTTTCCATAAAAAGTCTCCATCGTATGAGGTTTTCTCCAAGGTCTCCACACGCATGTTAAGTTCGTTTATAGTCTTGTCTTTTATGGTCACGCTAGCCTGCAAACCGATGAGCTGGGATGAAAAATAGAAGAGTGAAGGTTTATTTATAAAGAACGTGTCGCTTTTATCCACTGTGTATTTTATTACATCCGATATACTCCTAAAAGAGACACTCCAGCCAGCATGTGTACTCTAATGTGTATGTGGCCCCTTTAAATTGTCACGAGGCCCCCCCCCCTAGCGCAGACATGGAGAGATCGCGTAGAATCTCACATATGTCTTTGTCTCTTACTTGCAGAAAATAAGTTTGGTCAAACAAACAAAATCCCCCAGTAAGCATCTGCAGAAAGTGCCCCCATTTATTTGAATAGGAGCGCTTTCCTGCCACCAGTTGACTGCTTCAAGCGTGAAAACAGAACCATGGAGGGGGGGGGGATTGCACTGCAGCTGTGGAGCTGCAGCTTCTCCTAAAGGTAAGTGATTCATTGAGGAGGTTCCTTGGGATACTGGAATTTAGAAGGAGCAGTCCAGATTAGAAAAGCATCTGGGGGGGCTGGTTGCCCACCTGTGTATGCCACTTACAGGTTTAGGTATGCCCTAATATTGAGCAGTCAACACTTTGCAAGAAAACATTATTGTGGGGAAACCATGGATGGACCATGGACCATGGTTTGTCCTCTCTAAAAGTGTTCAGCAGTTCTACAGCCCACTTGAGCTTCACCCTCCATGTTGCTGGACAAAAAGTGAATAGACTCAACGTGGTCTTTGGTTGGGTCTTCAGATGTTCATATGACCCTACCTCAGAAGCTAAAAGGTAAGACACTCTGTATCCAACTTATTAACAATCGTCAGAAAAACCCTTCATCCAAGTGACCTCCATTGGGTCCCTTACCTTCTGCTCGAATTCGTTGAGCTTCGATTGATCTTTAGCCCGTTGCTCCTGAGCGCTCGTTAACTGGAGGAGAGAATTATCCAGCTCTTTGTTGAGAACCGCAATGATATTTTCAAACACTTTCACTTTGTTTTCCAGCTCCAACGTTCTACATGAAAGTTTCCAGAAGTCTTCGTGGAATTCCATGGTGTCTTCACCTTCCCATGTGCCCGACGATTGTTTCGAGCTTGAGTGTTTTCCAGGTTCCTTTAATAATAATAAAAAAAAGTGCGTTTTATGATGTTTCCATTTTGACATTAATTTTCTTGAAATATTTAGAACAAAGGCAAATTTTTGTATTTTTTTTATTCTTGAACAGAGACTAATAATCCATTTTAATAATAATATTCAATGTTTTTAGGTTAATATTTGTAAAAACCTGGGGAAAAATGCATAAATATTATATAAATATACATATAAAATATAATATATATATATATATTTATATAAAAATATATATATTATTTAATTTATTTTATTCGCTTGCTGCTCTATAAATGGTCGTATAGAGCAGGCCTACTGCTTGCGGACAATTTTATTTCTGAAACAGATTCATTTAAGATATAAAAGTCTGTAAATTAAGGTTTTGTAGGTGTTTTCTAGGAAGAAAAAATATTTTGAACGTACGTCGTTTCCTACAATTGTGAATATTAAAAATAGTGAGATTTTTTTACCATGGACTGAGCTCTTCTGGCATTCGGAAGTAATTGAAGATTATTTCTAAATATATATATACATTTTTAGCCTAATTAGTTAATAAGCATAAAATTATTAATTATTATTGTTTATGAATTAAAAAAATGAATCAACAGAGACGAAACATTTTAACCAATTGGTCCAAAAAAAAGTAAAATTATCATGTGAAAAAATAATAATAACAATCAACAGAGTAATAAAATCATGTATAAAATTGACATTTTCATTGCATTTTTACATGACTTGTCTCTTGTGCTTAGAAATTAGTGATCATCAGATCCTTCTTCCTGATTGGCTGTTTCTGAATATCCCTAACATACTGGGGTCAATGGCATTTTGTACATCGATTACTAAAAATGTCTTCCAGAAAGCAGTAATCATTCAAATTATTATAATTCAAATATATTTAATTCTTTCCCCAGTATTATCCAGTCCAGGCGGGAATTATAATATATATATATATCATTATTATTATTATTATTATTATTTTTTTTTTTTTTGCACAAACCATTAGTGAACTAGAACTATTTAAATGCCAAATAAGTACATATTGTATTTAGAAAAATTACCCCCGCAGTACAATTCAGAAATGGAACGTAGTGGAAACATATAAATTGGTGTCAAAATGTTCTAGACGGGAAATGACCTTTGCTTCGCCTGCAAAGGAACAGTATGTAAAAATGTACATTGCACGTGGTAGGGGGGCAGCAGAATACCTTCCCAAAACAAGTACGAGCGGAACCGTTTGACGCTGTCCGTCAAAACTCTGTTATTGCCTGTGTAATCATGTAGCTAGATGTACAACGGGCAACAATAGGGGCTAGAAGTGGCCCTAAATCCTTGAATCAGGGGCCAAACCAAGGAACACCAACCTCTCCTGCTCCGTTTGAGCCTTTTAGACAAAGTTAACTTAAAGGTTTTGGTTACAAATTCTGCCTGTGAAAGGTTTCTATGGGACGTTTTATTCTTGTGTCAAATTTGATCCCACTTCTGCCACCAACTCCCAGATCAGCTTCCTTTATTACGCCTTCTACAGATTCACCACCCCTGCTATATATATATATATATATATATATATATATGAATATCCAATGATAACACGGAGGAATTAGATCTTTAAATTCTTACTTCGTTAGGCGATGCGTTGATTCTGCAATCCTTTTCCAAGTGGTCTGCAAGTTCTCTTCGCATAATCGTGCGGCCACAGCCCATGTGACACAGTATTGGGGCATAATCACAAAGGTTTTGATGATCCTGAGAACGAAGAAGCCGGTAATTAATACCTCTGTGCCCCAACATGAATATACTCGATATAATGCTACATAGACCATGATATCTACATGATATATATATAAAAAAGAGCCGACCACAACTAGCCTATATGAGCTTGGGAGGCGACATGTTCTGTAAATTACAAAATTTCCCCGGTAATTTAACCAGATATTTCTTGCATGTAATTCTCACTTTTGATACAAAAAAAATGTAGGGGAAACACCTTGTCTATTCTAGGGATTTTCCTTTCAGTATAAATACCATGCAAAGTTCAGAGATGCTGCTCTAGGGCAGCTCCGAAGGGTTAATACCGACCTCGATAGAGAATATTTAATTCTCAAAGAAAAACATTTTTTTTTTTTACTGGAATTTCCCCGTAAATAACATTCACCCCTATGTTGAATTCACTTAGAGAAGCAGAAGAAAACGCCATTTTTTTAAATTTTGGTTTTTGCACAGTTCAGGAGTTCTTAAAATTCTTAAAATTCCATGGAATGGAAAAGAAAAAATATCAGCATTTTTATAATTGTTTTAAATAAAATATACACGTAATAATATAATCATTAAAAATATGAGTATTTAAGCCCGTGTGATTTTGGTTACATTTTAACATATGTGTAATATGTAATATTTCATTAAAACGAGCAGAATTGATAAAAGATGAAAACAGAAACTTACATCATACTCCTTTAAGACGCCTTTCCATCGGCACCCTGGGGCCACACAGTGAACTTTTAACTCAGAGATTTCTTTATCGGTGGCCGCATCTCCAAAAGCCTGAGGGAAACAAACAAATCTAATCAATAAAATATAAGAAAAAAAAAACAAAATACAAGAAATGTGATCTCCTTGGATATCAAATCCAGCCAAAGAGGCAAAAATTAAAAAAATTTTCTATTTATTAATTTATACTAAGGTATATTTTTAAAGGGTGCCTGAGATGGTCTGAGCCCCAAACACAGCTGGAGACACAATGTTTCCTTGGAGGATAGTGAATTGCCGATCCTCGGGGGCAGTCCTTTGTTCTCTGGGCGGGGCCAGTGGCTTCCTGGCTTCCACTTGGCTCCTTATATGGGAAAGGTGACATTCAGCCCAAAGTCTGGCTCTGCCCGGTTCAAAAAGAGTGGGGGATTTTGTTCTAGCCATGACGACTTTCGTTTTGTCGTCAACAAGTCCAGCTCTGGCCCCCGAGCTGCTGCACCCACACGTATCTGCCTGCCCCAATGGGAAGACTCCAGGAATGCCAAACTTTTGCCATGGAATGACCATAAACAAGGTTGTATTTTAATTATGTCACCCACAGACAGGCCCAGACTGGACATCTGGGTCATTGGATGGTGTGTCCCACTTCTTTTACCTCCTGGGCCTTCACTAAACCCATGGCATCCTACGAACATGCGCAACCTGCCAGGTGTTACGCGTCTCACCGAAATCCTATACCTGCTCTATCGTTCGAAGGGAGTCTTCAGGCACGACGTCAGGGTCAGCCGGCTCCTCCTTACACTTGGCACAAATCGGTTTGGTCCTAAAAACCAAAGAACGTTGATTTCATTGGTCAGTCAATATGGAGACTCTACGCCGGAATGTTTATTGACAGCTGATGGTAATTGATAATGTACATGTACGGGCTCAAAATGCATTGTTTTCAATCGGTTTAGGAACCTCTCATTGTCTTTAAGGGGTTAACCCCGGGTCTCTGTAGCAGGTGAAAGTTCGTATTTACTAACCTTACGATCCAAGACAAACAAGCAGAGCAGTATCTGTGACCACACGGAGTCTGCTGAGCTTTCTTCAGCACGTGGCGGCAATTACAGCACAAGTACCTCTCTCCGGGGGAGACGCTGAAGATGTGTGGAGGGTAACCAGGCGCAAACTCGTTCTCGCCAGGGGTTGGAGGAGACCCCCCGTCCCGTTTCGCCATCTCTTCGAGTAATTCAGAAGCAGGAGGCAACGCGAAAATACAAACTCTGTCTGAACAACAACAAAAAAAACTTTAAGAGACGAAACTAAAACCTCGAGCACTTCCTGTTTCAAAAGTCCTTGCCGAGGTTTGTAATGAGTTGGGAAAGTACGTAAGAATTCCCCCAAACTTATTTAATGTGACATAGTAATAAAAAAAAAGTCCACAAACTGATGAACACCACAGCAGGTTTAGAGTTAAAGTATTAAAAAAAAATCTAAATTTTAATGAATAAAAATAAGTACATAAATATAAATAATTATAAATAAAATAAATACATAGATATGAATATAAATGATTTATCAATAGTAATAAATATTTAGATATAAACATAAATTAGTATAAATAAAAATATTTATAGAGATAGAAAAATAAATGATTCTAAATAAAATAAATATAGAGATATAAACATGAATTAGTATAACTATAAGTTGTAACAAAAAAAAAGATATAAATAGAAATAATTATTACTGTATACAGCGTTGGGGGTTATATTACTGTATACAGCGCTGAGGGCTATTACTGTATACAGCGCTGGGGGTTATTACTGTATACAGCGCTGGGGGTTATATTACTGTATACAGCGCTGGGGGTTATATTACTGTATACAGCGTTGGGGGTTATATTACTGTATACAGCGCCGGGGTTATATTACTGTATACAGTGCTGGGGGGTTATATTACTGTATACAGCGCTGGGAGGTTATATTACTGTATACAGCGCTGGTGGTTATATTACTGTATACAGCGCTGGGGGTTATGTTACTGTATACAGCGCTGGGGGGTTATATTACTGTATACAGCGCTGGGGGGGTTATATTACTGTATACAGTGCTGGGGGGTTATATTACTGTATACAGCGCTGGGGGTTATATGACTGTATACAGCGTTGGGGGTTATATTACTGTATACAGCGCTGGGGTTATATTACTGTATACAGCGCTGGGGGTTATATTACTGTATACAGCGCTGGGGGGTTATATTACTGTATACAGCGCTGGGGGTTATATTACTGTATACAGCGCTGGGGGTTATATTACTGTATACAGCGCTGGGGTTATATTACTGTATACCGTGCTGGGGGTTATATTACTGTATACAGCGCTGGGGGTTATATTACTGTATACATCGCTGGGGGTTATATTACTGTATACCGCGCTGGGGGGTTATATGACTGTATATAGCGCTGGGGGTTATATGACTGTAAATAATGCTGGGGGTTATTTTACTGTGTATAGCGCTGGGGGTTATTACTGTATACAGCGCTGGGGGTTATTTGACTGTGTATAGCGCTGGGGGTTATATGACTGTATATAGCGCTGGGGGTTATATGACTGTATACAGCGCTGGGGGTTATTACTGTATACAGCGCTGGGGGTTATATGACTGTATACAGCGCTGGGGGGTTATATTACTGTATACAGTGCTGGGGGTTATATTACTGTGTATAGCGCTGGGGGGGTTATATGACTGTGTATAGTGCTGGGGGTTATATGACTGTGTATTGCGCTGGGGGGTTATATGACTGTGCATTGCGCTGGGGGGTTATATGACTGTGTATAGCGCTGGGGGGTTATATGACTGTGTATAGCGCTGGGGGTTATATGACTGTGTATAGCGCTGTGGGTTATATTACTGTGTATAGCGCTGGGGGACTTCCCCTTTAAATCCTTGGATATCTGCAGCCATAACCTTGTTATTAAATCCCCGGTTGTCAGGATGGAGTGTTGCCGAGTATACAGAGCTTTGAGTCCTTTTCCGTTGAGCGTTTGGCAGATTATCTCACGCGCCGGACCAAGTTCTTCATGACTCTGATAACAGCCGAGGGGGAGACACCAAAATCGTGAATGGATACGGGGAGGAGATGCGAGAGTAATAATGGCTCCTCTTTCCAGTATGAGAATGTCGGCCTTCAGAGAATTGTGAAGGGTAGATACAGAAATCAAAGGTTATACAGAGAGGGGCACTTTTGTTTTATTGGGTGTGGCTGGGGTGGGGCTTTACCAAGACTTTATGGGTAATTTTTGTTGCCTGTTGGTAGCTATTGGTGAAGTTAAGTGGGGCATTTAGTAGAACAATAATGGGGTTTATTTACCCCGTTTATTTATAAAGCCGTTCCCTGCTGTTTCTATACACATTATCGGGGCTTTTAGGGCTGTAGAACCCTGCGATCCCCTCATACCCAGCAAACATTCTGACCTCCTAGAAAAGAGGGGCATCAGGGGAGGGGAGAGGGGCATCAGGGAAGGAAAGAGGGGCATCAGGAGGAGGTATAGGGAGCCATATTGTCTGCTTTTATTTATTTTTACACTTTAAAGATTTTTTTTTAATTAACATAGAAATATTTTTAATCTTTTTAATTAAAAAAAAAATTTTTTTTTCTTAAGAAAAAAAAATAGAGGCCAAATGTATATTCTTTTTTATTTTATTTAATTTTTTTGGTACTAAGTCATCTCCAGTTGCACTTTTTTTTTTCCCACCGATTTTGCACAAATCTATTTTGTTTCGTTCTAACAGCATCGGACACGGATATGGAAATTGAGAAAGCGAATGTTATGAAATGCTGATTTAGTAAAAGAATGCATTGTACCCCGGAGGCCCCTGCTGGAAAATTGCTTTTGATGACGTCTGTGAGTTTTCATTAGTCGTTCAGGTCGGAGTGGAAGGTTAAACTCTTCACAGATTAGACTAAAACCTGCGTAGTTCATCATATCCACTTTTTAAAACATAAATAAAGCCTAAGAGAAGCGCGACGGCCTTACAGGAAAAGGATTATTATTATTATTCTTTCTGCGGGGGCCAGAAAAATTGTCTACAAAGTACCGGCAAATTTACCAGAAATGATATTTTAAAGTTTTTTTTGGTAAAGGCAGATGTGGTTCTGGATTTAATAAACCAGCATATTAAACAATTAACTTCTTCTAAAAGATTAAAAAAAAATCTGGTCACAAAATAATAATAATAATAAAATAATAATAATAATAATAATAATAATATTATAATAATATAATAAAATAATAATAATAAAAAAATAATAATAATATAAAATAATAATAATAATGCATTATTATTATTTTATATTATTATTAATAATAATAATAATATAAAATAATAATAATAATGCATCAGAATTCCGCTGGCAGCTTTACACCAGAAGAAAAATATAAAAAAAAAAAAAATAATAATATATATATTCTTTTCTGTACAGAATTGGGTAATTTTGGGTAATTCAACAATTTTCACTAAATCCTTAGTTAGTTTTGGTTTAGCAGCAGTCCATACATCCCAGTTGTCCCTGTTTAGGTTGGACGGTCCCTCTTTGGACCTCAAATCCCCTTTTTCCTCCCCTGATGACCCTGCTTTCTAGGAGCTGAGAATGTTTGCTGGGTGCATTTTGGGAAACTATGATAACTTAATGACAGGGTCTTACCTGTTAACCCTTCAAAATACTAACCCTTTTAATAGTCTACCCTAATGATGCAATTTGTCCAAAAAAGCTGGTGTGGTAACCAAACGGACCAAATAGTCGTGGACTTTGTTACATTTGCTCCCGATAATGAGTAATTTGCAGGAAACAGGATGTGGGTGAAAGATACGTAAAGATTTGATCTCAACGTTACGCAAAAGTTTATTATCTATTCTGAGCACTCTGGACCTGGTGGCTTCATCTATCACATATTAAAAAATGTAGATTAGGAATAGCTAAAACTATATAAAAAATAAATAAATAAAGGAATTTCTCAGATAATTAATTATGAATTTATGAAATTAATTGTGAATTTATGAAATTAATTATGAATGTAGCCTCTTTTTGTACAGCACACTGCACTTGGTACAAATAACTCATCGGACTAGTGTCCCAGCGAAGTATTGGTAGATTTTCCTTTTTGAAAAGCTACAAAACTGGTTGGTTATGAAACAAGTAAAAAAAGATGAAGTCATCTTCTAACTTGTTTGACTGCATTCTAAGCTATTTGAAATATGTGTTGTTATTGCATTGACGATTATTTAAAAAATTCCACTTTGCTCATTAAAGTGATACCAGCTAATAATGAGTTAAAATATTTTACGGGGGAATGTGAGAAATTAAACATTTTATTGAATGCTGGGATCTGTTGTAAGGGGGGCATTTCTTCTTTGAGACCTGAAATCTCTGTCTCTAGTTCCTTTCCTCCAAAGAGGCACACAATGAGATGTCCCCTATCCCCTCTACTATAGCAAAGGTAGAGCCACCCGTCTGCCACCAGACGCACAAAATTAAATTAACAAAACTTGGATACATAATATAAATGTCAAGGTCTGGTTGTCAGAAAACACAAGCGAATCTCTGCTTAGAATAGGTTTACGTTTTTAATGACACACGAGTTCCATTTTTCAACTTGTTGGGGGACAGTGGTTGAAATCTGTCGCCCTTCTAGTGTTGCTGACCTGGAGCTCCCACGTCTGTCAGACGAAGGATAGCAGGAGTTAAAGTTCACCTGGAACCAGCTTGAAGAAGGCCCAGTGGTTGCACGTGAAAGTGGACAATCAATGACCTCCTCTCTGTCTTGGAGGAAAAGTGGTGGAGGTCACAACCACTGGTGGAGTAGAAGATGTGAGATGTTCTCCTCACCTACTCCTACTTTGTGAGCACCAAGTAAGAATGTTACTGTTCCCTTCCACTTGGAATGAGAATGTAACAGAGAAACCATCCTTGGTAGTCTATGAAGTAGAAGACCTGTTCCACGGCTTTGCAGTTGCATTGGCTAAAGGAGCTGACATATGATGTCATAACTCACATCCAGAAAGCTTGTGTGTAAGACGTCAAAGAGTGTAGTCTTTGAATCCGAAGAACAAAATCCAAACGTAGGCATGAGATACGTTCCACCAACTCACAGATCCCGTACCTCCCCCTGAATTACCGCCAATTACATCACACTGTTTGGGTGAAAACAAAGTGAATGCTTCAAACAAGTTGTAACTATGATTCCAAAAATACTTTTAACATTCCAGAGGCTTCTTTTTTTTTTATGGATCCTTTTCTTTATAGATTTTGGAAGCACAAGAGATTTTTGAGCTCTGAAGGTATTATAAAAAAAATATATATATTCTGTGGTTTTTTTCACAATAAAAGCTTGTATTTTTGTTGCCCCAGGTAAACCATGGCATGAACTAAAATATACTAAGAAAACTACACATTTTTTGATGCCAGGAGGGCTCTTAGTGAATGTCGAGAAATTATTATGTAAAGATTCTAAAATTATAAGTAAAATATTCAGTAACGAGGGTTGGGCAGAACACGAAGCCAAAAGAAATTAGCCTAACACTTTTAGAGCCAGAAATAAAGTTATGCCCATCATGTTTTTTCCGGGGACTGCTGTAATCTGCGTGGTAGTCATGTGATACAAAGGGGCAGAACCTTGAAGGACCATACCATTGCACAAAAAAAGGGGATATACATAGTTAATGAATATGTTTGTACGTGGAACATTCTTTATCATTGTTTTTACTTCCTAGGCTCACTAGAAACCGCTGATTTAATGTTCTTTCCATGTTCTACCAAGAAATAAAACTTTTTTTTTCCATTTTCTCATCCCCTTTGTACGAACATCACCAGTCCGAAACCAGAGATCTTTTTTTTTTTCTCCTTTTTGGATGTTTTTTTTTCCCTATATAAACATTGAAACGTTAAAACTAAAATGAAATAGAATAATATATTAGGAAATTGTTCTCTGAGAAGCAGAATTTCCACATTCTCACCGAGCAAAGCTCTCCAGGAACACACTGGGCACTTTAGTGCTGGAGAACCGCCGAGGGGGGAGGGGCGGCCAACGGCAGGAAAACAAACCCCATTTATAGGTTTTTATAGACACGCGTCGGCAAATCTTAAATTGACTTGTTGGCCGGTGGGCAGGAAAACTACTTCGAGTTCGACTTCTCCAGCTTGTTTTGAAAAGAGAAATAAATTTCTGCCTGTGATGCAGATCTCTGTGCAGATAAAAACGTTAAACGCTTGATAAGCTACTTAAACACAAGTATATATATATTCACATTAAATATATATATATATTATATAAATATATAAACATAACTATATATATTTTTTAATGTAAACTTGGATCAGCAAACACAACGTGCCATTGGAACACAGGAGTGATGGGAGTGATAAAGGGCCATTGGAACACAGGAGTGATGGGAGTGATAAAGGGCCATTGGAACACAGGAGTGATGGGAGTGATAAAGGGCCATTGGAACACAGGAGTGATGGGAGTGATAAAGGGCCATTGGAACACAGGAGTGATGGGAGTGATAAAGGGCCATTGGAACCCAGGAGTGATGGGAGTGATAAAGGGCCATTGGAACACAAGAGTGATGGGAGTGATAAAGGGCCATTGGAACACAGGAGTGATGGGAGTCATAAAGGGCCATTGGAACACAGGAGTGATGGGAGTGATAAAGGGCCATTGGAACCCAGGAGTGATGGGAGTGATAAAGGGCCATTGGAACACAGGAGTGATGGGAGTGATAAAGGGCCATTGGAACACAGGAGTGATGGGAGTGATAAAGGGCCATTGGAACACAGGAGTGATGGGAGTGATAAAGGGCCATTGGAACCCAGGAGTGATGGGAGTGATAAAGGGCCATTGGAACACAGGAGTGATGGGAGTGATAAAGCGCCATTGGCACACAGGAGTGATGGGAGTGATAAAGGGCCATTGGAACACAGGAGTGATGGGAGTGATAAAGGGGCCATTGGAGCACAGGAGTGATGGGAGTGATAAAGGGCCATTGGCACACAGGAGTGATGGGAGTGATAAAGGGGCCTCTGTATGCCTATGAAGAGATTCCATTAAAAATCAGCTGTTTCCAGCTACAATAGTCATTTACAACATTAACCCCGTCTGCGCTGGATTTCTGATCCATTTCATGTCATTTAAATGGGGAAAATGTGTGTTTCTTTCAAAAACAAGAACACAGTACTGGATCGGTTTTTTCTGTATTCTATTGAAGTTCTAGATTACTTTTCCAATTCATGGGGAACCTGGCGTTAGTTCGTATTTTACTGTAAATAAAGTTACCAACGACTTTTATAATGTTTTTTTTTATTTTTGTTGTTTCTTACAATCTTTGGAAAGGATATCAAAAGAATTAAAGGCAGATTATGCAGTATCGTGGTCCTCCTGAATGATACATATATATATATATATATAGTGAGGGAAAACCGAAGACCGTTAACATCCTTCGAATAGAATGCTTTCTGCAAATTCGTCCAAGACGGATGAGAATGAGCTGCATTGCTGAGTGTCGCAGTTCTCTGGCCACCATTCAACCCACGTGCCGGAGTCCAAAGGATATTCATACCTCGAATGATAAACGAGTAAACGGGTGAGGGGTTTGGTGAATAGAAGACATTTAGGTGAATTCACTAAACTGCCAGTTTTCAGGAGAGTTCAACGTCTCATCTGACTATTATGCGTTATGAAGGTCCAACAAGAAGGGCTGAGCTGGCCCTGCATGATGCATGCTTAAATCACATAGATGACTTTGCTGGCAGATCGGCCCCCATCCGGCCCCCGTCTAGTCTGCCCGTTTCTCCTGCTGTAAAGACTCAAACCTTAATCAGTCGTTGGTCTCGTCTTAGATTCAGGAGCCGTATGTCTATCCCCAGCTATATTACTCTCTACCACTTCTGCTGGGATACTGCTCCATGTATCTACCATCCCTACAGTAACTATACATTATACAGTTAAACCCTTCTATTATCAGATGCTCACTACAGTTCATGACGGGAGATCCTGAGAACCGAGAAATCCTCACTGATCTATTACGAGAGAGAGCGTCTTGTATGTGAAGAGGTTACATTTATCCGGGATATTGCGAGTAAGGAAAGGTAAGATATAGATATATATATACATACAGTGTGTGTATAAATGTTTTCACTTACTGAAAATCAAATCCATTTCTGATCTGAACGCCGTCTTTGCCCATCACCAGAAACTGCTCCCCGTTCCACATTTCGAAATCAGAGCAGGTCCTCTTCTTAATAAATTTGATTTTTTTGCTTATCTTTACTAGGGCCGTACCTGGGATTCAGAAAACAGTTTAGGAAATGAGGGTCTATCTACTAAGTCAAGAATCCAGGAACCCTGGGATGTTAGGAGGAAGTACAAAATTTGCTCAAACCGACATTGTTTGCTGTTATTATTATGTTGCATTTGTTTATTATTATTATTATTATTATTTATTGTTTAGATTATGTATCATTTGTACTTAAAGGGACACTGGAGCCATCATATGCACTTTAATGCCTATAATAGCTGAGTGGCCCTTTCAATTTTCATGTGGGGGGCTTCAGAGCTGGAGAAGGTGGTCTAATGTGACCCTCACGAGTGCATCCTGGCGCCGGCTTCTTCGCTGTAACCGGTGCGGCTCTTACCTTTTTTAAAGAGGTCCAGGATAGTAGCCGTGTATTTCACGAAGCCGCCTTCCTCTACGGATTCCACAACCTGGACTTTATATGCTGTTGAAGAAAGAGAAGGCGACACAACGGTAACCAGATGTACATTAAAAAAAATGTAAAAAATTGTGAATTTAAAAAAAAAAAATGTAAAAAAAAATTGAAAAAAAAAACTGGGGGAGCTACCGGTTCTGGCATCGGCCCCTATGATCCAGAACGTTAAATATTTCCTGAAATTACACCGGAAATGAAAGGAACGTGGGGTTGGAACCCCGAATCTTGCTGGCTGTCGAGCTCTGCCAGAGAATAAAATGGCAAACTCAAGACTATCCGGTGCTAAGCAGGACAGTTGGGTGGTATGGTAATATCTGCCATGCTTAATCTCTACATATTTATTCATACATGGATCCTGGGCTCTCACCGTAGGACACGTCACTTTCACAAGCCTTGGTCTTCCGGTCGTTGGCCGTAATTCTCCCATCCATCTTGGTTTGGACTTTGGGGCACTTGGCTTCATGGCGTTCAGGGAAAGACAACAGAGCGTCAGCGAATAATAAATACCCGCAAGAACCGGGGGGTTAGCTTCACTTATGGGAATGTGAAGAATAATGGGGTTTATTATGTGTTCAGACGAGCGCTAAACACAGGAGCATAAACGTGTAACTCAATGGCACTTTACCTTCGAAGCATTTGCATAGGTCTCCGGTACAGATTTTCGCCAGCCTGTCCTCCGCGTGGGGGTTATACAGAATTGTACATTGTTGTTCTGATTACAAAGAGAGAAACCCAATTATAAGCCGTCCACCTAAAAAGTAGCCGGGGTCACATCTGCCCCCCGCCGTCGCGAAACAATATCACGCCGTTCCGCCAGCACACGTTAAGGACACGATAAGTTACCTGGCGCGTGAAACTCGTAGACTTTGAAGGTTCCAGGATTCTGCATCCCGACTTTAAACATTTCTCTGATGGTTAACGTCGCGCAGGTATATTCATCGGCGGAGATCTGCAGCGGGTTAGGAAAATGGCGTCATTATGAAGGACGGGACCCGGTTACGGTGAATAAAAGCATGCGCTGCGAAGGACGTACCGAGTCAAAGTGGAGAATGACGCGTCCGTCCTCTATGTTGTAATCTGTGACGTATTGATCAACTCTGTTCATGAACTACAGAGAGAAAAGCAAAATGATATAATTAATAAATCTCATTATCTCTCCACATATTCATTATCTCTCCCTTTTCTCATTATCTCTCCCCTTATTCATTATCTCTCCCTCTTTTCCCCATCTCTCTTCTTTCTCATTATCTCTCCCCTTATTCGTTATTTCTCCTTTTTCTCATTATCTCTCCCTTTTCTCATTATCTCTCCCTTTTCTCATTATCCCTCCTCTTTTCCCCATCTCTTTTCTTTCTCATTATCTCTCCCCTTATTCCTTATCTCCCCCTTTTCTCCCGATCTCCTCTTCTCTCTACCTCTCCTCTTTCTCTCTCCTCCTCATTATCTCTCCCCTATATCTTTCTCTTTATCTCTCCATTTTCTTACTATCTCTCCTCTTTCTCACTATCCCTCCTCTTTCTGTGCGAGGTCTGTTTCAGCGGCCCATCGCGGTGCCTGTAGCTTCAGGGCTGAGCACTGGTATATGATACTATATCCCGGACCTTAGCACCCACCGGGACTAGACCTGGGACAGTTGTCCCCTTTGCCCTGTGTTAAAGACGCCCCTGGTTGCACCCTAGGCCTAACTGTGCTACCCCTCCTTACTGCTGAGCGCAGATATATGACATCATATCCCAGTGCCCTGCCTTTTAAGGACGTGTGACGCTGGGTCGTCCTCCATAATGTTAATAGTCCAGTCGGAGGGTCAGAGATTCCCCTTGGTAAAAAATGTAAATCACCTTATTTAATTCTTTTTCATCGACCTCCAATCCGGTTGGCAAGGAGATCTCCATCACCGTATGGCTGGAGGAGGTTATTTCGTTGTCTGTCGGCTTATACCTACAGCAGAGAGAGTTAAAAGCCGACAACAATTAAATGATCTGCAAACACAATAGAAACGGCTACGGAAATGTCTGAAAAAGGGTAACGAATTACATCGTTGCGTTAAATTGTGACCTATTGAGAGCTACTTATGAGCGAGGCATTTAGAAGACATGCGTCTTTTTTTGTCCCTTATCTCCCCCCGTACAGTCCACTTGCTTACGGAATAATTACATTTAAGGCAGAGCATAGATCGCTCATTTTCTCCTCCATTTTGAATAAAATTTCCTTATTTCCAGGACATTTCATCAAACTCATCCCCGCTGATTGGGATAAAAAAATAAAAAAAAATAAAAAATAATAAATTAAAATAATTGCGAACGCGGGAGATCTTCTGTCTTTTGTATGTAGTTGGGAGATGAGGAGGTCAGCGAGTTCTGAGATCGGCTTTTTATTATTTTATGAATAAATGCCAATAAAGCTTTTTAAGCTTCAGAGTTTATTTATTTTTTTAATTTTTATAATTTTTTTAAATTTTTTTTTGCTGTCATAAATTCAAATTTTGGCACGTCTCACAAAGTCCTGAGATTTTTTACCTTCCCACAGAGCACAATGTGGTTTTTAAGAGACCGACGCAGCAAGGTCATTTAATCTGCTTTTCCGGAGAAATCTTACAACCGTTTTTTTTTTGAATTTTTTATTTATTTTACTTTTTTTTTCACGTTGAATTTTTTTTTTTTTTTTTTTTTTAGTGGAATTTGGATAAAGCCAGGATTAAATTAGAAGAAATAACGGTTCTCCTTTGGAAAGGTCCCAGATTGTGTGTTTCTGGCCAAAAATACATTTGCTTTTGTCGGACTTGGAAGGCGTCCGTTAGCGATTGGCCGGAGGGCACGACGGCGTGAGCTGGCTGCAAACACTGGAGGCCAATTATATCCTCCGCACCGATTTACGTTTGGGGGGCCGGTTTGCATATAAATGACATTTTTGTTTATGGACTAAAGACGAACGACTGTCTTTTGAATGGACGCCAACAACGAATGCATTTTCCATGTGATTCAGTTTTTTTGAATGCAACGTCTGGTTAAGGACCGTTGTGACTTTAAGTTGAGACGTTACAGTTTATATAAGATGAACCTACGCGGGACAAAATTACTAGTGTGTGAAAAACAGATTTTTTGTAGTCATTTTTTTTAAGCTATTTTTCGATTCCTGATTGTAAGGATTTTTTTTTATCATCTCTGCTGGAAGGCTGCTTAGTGCCTCAGTTACATAAACAGCCATCAGGCCCATACAAACGCTTGTAAAGCCCCACCTCCAGCCACACCTCTAACCACACCCCCTAAAACAAAAGTGCCCCTCGTTAGCCATTGGTCAACATTGGGAGGTAAATTCTAGATGCATAAAAGGCAAGGGTAGCCAATGGTAGACCTGGAGGGGTAGGGAGGAGGTGGGGCCAAATTACACTCCCTGCCCATCCATGGGGGGGCGTGTCTGTACGTAAATTGTAAAAACGGAAGTTGCCTTTAAAAAGTAGTGGAAGATGGATCAGCCTTCCAGGCGACACGGACTTTGCATTAGAAAGCTGGGCAGGACCCAGTGAAATGCGTCGGGGGCTTTATATTGTCTAGGAATAGAATATATATATTTTTACAAATGTAGTAATATTATTTATATTTATTGCGTAATATAAAAGATTAAACATATCTTATTAGCTCCAAATTAGTGTTTTTTTTTAGAAAAAATAAAATAAAATGAGTATTTAAAGAAAATTAAATTCACGTTACCTTGCGCATGCCTCCAGATGTATCGCTTGAGAAATATCATCATCAAATATTGAACGGTCGCCTTCCCCTAGATATGGACACAAACACCAGAATCAATGCCGGGGGGGGTTCACGCCCCAACATCCGTAAAATAAATAGAAATTCTATAAAAGGAGCATTACGAAGAGAAAATGACGGAAATGAGATAAGGCGATGCAAATATATGGGTTTATGTAGCATTCTAGAACTGGAAAAACGTAACGATTTGGGAACATTATATATTTTTTTAAGATTTATGCTAAATCCCTTTTTAGGGAAGAATTATTTGGACTTTTGGATACACTAACCTCTGTATAACACAAGCCTGAGCCTGAATATTTCTGTATATACTTCTAATAAATTGTATCATTTAATATAAATTAAATTAGAATACAAAACAATAAACAGTCTAGCTGATGTTCGTGTTAACCCTTTGTACAGCGCTGCGGAATATAGAGGCGCTATATTAAACAATATGATAATAATAATAATAATGGATACTTTACACGGATCTGATTTTTTCTCAATCTTTAAGTTGAAATTGCAGTTTTCCTCCGGTGGGCTAATGACGTGGTATACGGTCCGCACCTAAAGACACAGCGATGGAGAGCATGAGACGCCATCATAGAGAAACCGGCTCCGGTATTCCGCTTTAGGGCAAGTAAGCCCAAAGCGGCAGACCTAGGGGTGAGGCATAGCAGGTAGCCTCGGGCTACTCAATGGGCCGGTTAAACGGGGGGGGTTGCTGATCTCCCCAACTGGCCCATTTATACTATGGAGGAGTTCATAGTTCCACGCCGTGCTTCTTATAAAGATCTCAGGACATGGTGAGTAGAGAGTTAATTTTAGGATTTGCCCCAGTCCAGTAACATATTACACAGATATTTAAATACCCCGACACTATGCTGTTCAATATGTTATTTTATTATCAGAAGAATATTTAAACCCCTCCCCCATTGTACATCGCTGCAGAATATGATGGTGCTATATAAAACAATAAATAACAATAATACAAATAATAATAATAATCCATGGGTGGAGCATGTTGTATCATCCAAACATGAGAATTTGATTGGTTCTGGCGTTAGATACACGTACGTTCCCAGTGGCTACCCCGTTGGAAAAGCCTGTAGTGATAATAAGATCTTCTGGAAGCGGGATCTGCAATAAAAGAATGTATATATTAAAAAAAACAGTATTAATAACACTGAGAGGGCAATAATGGGTTAAAGGGGAGGAGTGCGAGGGTCCGAAAACCCCAGACAGGCTTTTTTGATGTCCGAAACGGTGAACAAGTGCTGCCACCCCGTGGCTATGTGAGGTATTACCGGAGATGGGGAGACAGGCTTAACGCAGTTAGTGAATAGGACTTGCAGCACGGGTCGCTGTACCTGGGAACTTTCTGAAGACTTTCCGAGACTCTTTAAATAGTAACCCTTTAAAAGCCCATCGATGTAGCTTCTCATCTAATGTGTTACCCAAATTGCTCTGATACTGTTCCTCAAAGAAACCTTGACTCGTCATTATTTAAAGTCACCTGTATTCAAGCACAGTTCCAGACTGTGTGATGCTGAGAATCTGCCCCCTTCACCCTGAGACCCCGAAATTGGAGCAGAATCCCAGAGGGGCAAACCCTGAGAGTCCCCCAGTATTAGTGTGGCGGCATAGATCACGTTGTCAGCCTTGCTTATGTCATCAGGCGGCCGCTGGCCTTAAAGTGCCAGGACCAAACCTTCATCTCCAGTCCGGCCCCCGTGCAGGCCCCGCAGCCGTCTCTCTGAACCCTTTCCATACCTCGGTGGGCCTTGTGAATGGACGTTTCTCGTTCAGCTTGAAGCTTTGGAGTTTTCCCGACCTCCTGTAAGCGACGTCTACGTCCATGTTTAAAGTTAGCTTCTTATCGAGGAACGCAACCTCCGTCAGAGCTTCGAGTGCAATGGCCGTGTCCTGACCGAAATGAGGTAAAAAAAACAAAAGAAAATGGTGAGATTATTAAAATATTAGTCACACAACAGCTGCAAACGTGAGCGTGTGTCCCAAATGTTCTGATTCTGGCCCTCGGTACACCTAACACCATGCGTTTAGTTACACGTCATATCAAATAAAACATCTGCCCATGCGTAGAAACATCTGCGGCAGATCGGCCCCATTCGGCCCCCGTCTAGTCCCCCGTTTCTCCTGCTGTAAAGACTCAAACCGTAATCAGTCGTTGGTCTCGCCGTTTCCCGGCCACCAACAAAAAGCAAGATGGCCGAATGGGTTTATCTGCTGGTTATCTACCTGTGTTGAGAAGAATCCCCCGCCGTATCGTTGTTGCTCTTGTAGCCATTTGACCACCGGCTGGGAGTAATCCTTCTCCGCGAGTCTCAGGAAGGCCAGGAGGGCATAAGCCGTGGTTTCCACCATCCGCGCGGTTTCAACGCTGGGGACCGCGGGGTCAAACTTCTTTAGGCTGTCTTTCCAATAGCGATAGAGCGGCTTGTCGCCTAATCATCAGAAACCCGAGTGACATTAACAACCCCCCCAGCGCTGTATACAGTAATAACCCCCAGTGCTGTATACAGTAATATAACCCCCCCAGCGCTGTATACAGTAATATAACCCCCCAGCGCTGTATATAGTAATAACCCCCAGCACTGTATACAGTAATATAACCCCCCAGCGCTGTATACAGTAATATAACCCCCAGCGCTGTATACAGTAATATAACCCCCCAGCGCTGTATACAGTAATATAACCCCCCAGCGCTGTATATAGTAATAACCCCCCGTGCTGTATACAGTAATATAACCCCCCAGCGCTGTATATAGTAATAACCCCCCAGTGCTGTATACAGTAATAACCCCCCACTGCTGTTTAGAGTAATATAACCCCCCAGCGCTGTATACAGTAATATAACCCCCAGCGTTGTATACAGTAATATTACCCCCAGCGCTGTATACAGTAATATAACCCCCCAGCGCTGTATACAGTAATATAACCCCCCACGCTGTATACAGTAATGTTGGCCAGTATTCTGAAAAAAACTGGTTTTATATAATTTTGTTCCAATAAACCCCCTTTATCAGCAGACCTGGAGCCGCCGTTGCTGTCAGTCATGTGATATTTTGGGTAACTTTCCCAGCTCAAACACCACACTGAGCCGATGCTTTATGGCAATGCTAATGAAGTCCGTTCCTCCACAGACTTTCATTACTCAGAGAGTCTGTCTGGGTGATTAAGACTGAGCCATTCTATTTTTCCCCACAGACAGTATGATCTGATCCTAGCGATAACATTCGTTTGTGGACAGTGCTGCAGTAATTATGATGCTGTAGAGCCGTTTATTACCGATTCCTTTGGTATAAGCTTCTCCTTTGAGTTTGGTGACGGCCGTACGCACTCCAAGCCTCGTCACGTCCAAAAGCGAGAGAGCATACGCCGTTATGGCCAGCGAATACGTGGTCTGTGCGCCGATCACATTATCCGACAAATACTCCTCCGCCTTATTTATGGAGTTTTGCACTTGCTGAAAGTAAGAACATTTTTAACAGACGTGTATGAAATGTATTTCTTTACTCCGCTAACTCAAAAACAGAGAGGCCAGCGATATTAGGGGTCATTAAGGGGTTAATAGTAAGCGTATAAACTTCAACAAAAAAAGACAGACGACAGAAAATTCAATGCATTAAGAAACCCCATTGTACGACGCCGCAGAACATGATGGTGTTATAGAAGGCGAAAAATAATAATAATGATGAAGCTTACCGCGATCGGGCAGATACGCTGGGCTTTCTTCAGCGCAATGAGAACAAACGCTGTCAGATACAATGATCGTTCCCGCGCTTCTGTTGGAACAGTGCTCTGATAACGCAAAAACAAAACCAAATCATCAATAATAATAAAAATGATCTGTTTCCAAGTTCCATATCTATCTATCTATCTATCTATCTATCTATCTATTATTCATTTTTAATGGGATATCTTTATAGGCGCTCATCACTCATTATCACTCCCATCACTCCTGTGTTCCAATGGCCCTTTATCACTCCCATCACTCCTATGTTCCAATGGCCCTTTATCACTCCCATCACTCCTGTGTTCCAATGGCCCTTTATCACTCCCATCACTCCTGTGTTCCAATGGCCCTTTATCACTCCCATCACTCCTGTGTTCCAATGGCCCTTTATCACTCCCATCACTCCTATGTTCCAATGGCCCTTTATCGCTCCCATCACTCCTGTGTTCCAATGGCCCTTTATCACTCCCATCACTCCTGTGTTCCAATGGCCCTTTATCACTCCCATCACTCCTGTGTTCCAATGGCCCTTTATCACACTGCCTGATGAGTTTGTGGCTGTGGATTTGATGGGAGGACGGATCTCACCTGTAGCTTCACCGGCTGGTACCCAGATTTGTCTCTAAAAGACCCATCCTGTAGCTGGCAGTTTTCCACAAGCCAGAGCAGCGTGTTACACGTGGACATCTGATCGATATTCACATAATTCTGGATTTCACTGAAGATTCGGACCGCAAACGCAGTTAACCTGTAAAAAAACAAATGCTCAGATTACTGAGAGTTACCATCCCTTTTTCTTGCACTTAAATGAGAAACGAAACGCCACGACTTGTTGCTTATTATTCATTTATTAAACCCACCCATCGCTTTTGATTTTCGGTTGTCAATCAGTTTAATCGTCTAATTTCATAGAAGCTGAGATGGGTGGCAGCCCGTGGCAGAGCCAGCGTTATCTAATCAACTTCCTGTCCTGAAGACCTCTCCCTCCTGCAGCCCTTACAAAGGCTGCCTCAACCAATCAGCAACAATCAGCAACTTGACAATAGGTGAGAGATAACGCGGAAGAATAATCCTGCAGATCGTGAGGGCAGGTAGTGAGCACGACCGATCCCGCGGTTTACTTACCAGGCGCTTGAATCTCTGTCTTGCCAGACGCTGTAAGAAAAGTCATCTTTTCTAAATGACAGGATGCTCGTTACCCCTTTAAAAAAATGATGGAAAAAAAAGGGATTTGGCCACAAAATTCCAGACTCCAAAGACCAATTAATCCATGATCTCAACAAGACAACCAGAAACCAGTTTTCCGATTTTAAGAGTTAAGCTCTGATTTGATTATTAATTTTAATTATATTTGTATTAATAATAATACACAATAAACCACATAATAATAAGAAAAAACCTAGGTCGAAGGTGATTTTGATATTCCATGAACTTCTAAGAGTTCCCACTTAAATATAACTTTGCTCAACCATTTTGGAAGACATTAGGGGTTAATCAAGCTATCCTCAAAATATCCAACCAAAAGAAGAAAAAAAGAAATTAGAATCAAAAAGGTACGATGTCTGTGTCTTATATCAATGAAGCTCATAGCCCGAGGGTTTGGGGCATTTCTATTGTTTTTTAATAATGACATAAGTCCTATTTGGAATATTAGGTATATCTGATGTTAATTATCAGATATAATATGACCGGTGACGGCTTTCTTTATTTCCTTTAATGGAATCTCGTCACCGGTTTTGTCGCCGTTACCTTCTTTCATCTTCCGTTCCATGTCGAGTCGTGAAGTAAAGGTGTTGGAGCCCAGTAGATGCCATTCGTTGGCAGTAGCCAGGTAATGATAGACATAAAACACGGGGATCACCCTCATCAGCTCCGTCTCCGCGCTGCCCTTTGGGAGGCTGATGAGGTACTGGATGCCCTCAGCCTGAAGCACCGTCTTCATCACTTCGCCGAGGACTTTGCCTGCAAATTATAAAGAAGAAGTCAACGGATTTCTCTAAAGCAGTGACTTAAACGAGATCCATAATATCGTGTTTTCTTGGAGTGCGACCTATGATGTCATATTCCTCCCAGTGATGTCATGTGTCCAGCCCGTGATGTCATATCACTGAAAAGCCGGGGGGAGGGATGCTTACCATTAATACTAAGAAGTCTTGTGATCTGCGATTTTGGAACAATGTTAGGAGGTATTTTAAAGCCTACTTCTTGACGTCTCTTCGTAACACCTTTGAAAAGAGAATGCAGGGTGAGCGTCTTCACTGTTACAGGTGGGGGGCGCCGGAAAAAAGAATTCATCAGCAACTCATGATGGATATTTCTGTTGAACCAGAATTTGCCGGCAGATCGGTCCCATATCACCCTTTCAGTACATACCACGCACAGCTTGGGGATCTAACGTGAATCCAGCGTTTCTTTCTTCCTCGATACCTTCAGACTGCAAGAAAAAAACAACAGGGGAATTCAATCAGAAATGCATCAGAAATCCAGCGCAGACGGGGTTAATGTTGTAAATGACTATTGTAGCTGGAAACGGCTGATTTTTAATGGAGTATCTTCATAGGCGCTCATCACTCTTTATAACTCCCATCACTCCTGTGTTCCAATTACTCTTTATCACTCCCATCACTCCTGTGTTCCAATGGCCCTTTATCACTCCCATCACTCCTGCGTTCCAATGGCAATTTATCACTCCCATCACTCCTGTGTTCCAATGGCCCTTTATCACTCCCATCACTCCTGCGTTCAATGGCCCTTTATCACTCCCATCACTCCTGTGTTCCAATGGCCCTTTATCACTCCCATCACTCCTGTGTTCCAATGGCCCTTTATCACTCCCATGACCCCTGCGTTCCAATGGCCCTTTATCACTCCCATCACTCCTGTGTTCCAATGGCCCTTTATCACTCCCATCACCCCTGCGTTCCAATGGCCCTTTATCACTCCCATCACTCTTGTGTTCCAATGGCCCTTTATCACTCCCATCACTCCTGTGTTCCAATGGCCCTTTATCACTCCCATGACCCCTGCGTTCCAATGGCCCTTTATCACTCCCATCACTCCTGTGTTCCAATGGCCCTTTATCACTACCATCACTCCTGGGTTCCAATGGGCCTTTATCACTCCCATCACTCCTGTGTTCCAATGGCCCTTTATCACTCCCATCACTCCTGTGTCCCAATGGCCCTTTATCACTCCCATCACTCCTGTGTTCCAATGGCCCTTTATCACTCCTATCACTCCGGCGTTCCAATGGCCCTTTATCACTCCCATCACTCTTGTGTTCCAATGGCCCTTTATCACTCCCATCACTCCTGTGTTCCATTGACCCTACTCCAATAAAGAACACATGATTCAAGGGATTTTAAGTAATAAGAAGTCATTAACGCTTCACGCACCACGACCCGTAAGGTTTTTACTAGGATTTCCGAGTGAAATTGAGAGGCCAAGGTAAAGTTGATGTTATGAAGTCCCAGCTCCAATGGCAGGACGTTGAAGATGAAGGTCTTCAATGACCCACCGCCGATAGTTTCCTGGTAACATGTTTTTTGACTCTTTGATCGACCGGATGAGGGTTCAGAGTACAGACAGATTTCTTTGCCAACGGTCGCCGAAACACAACCCTGCAACAAAAACAGAAGTTTATTTCTAAGGCCCTATAGAAATAACCTGCCCCACCAGGCACTCCAGCTTTGGCTCCATCCCCATTTACCACCATTCGCAGACTGGTCGGACGTGGAAGATGTACTTGCCTTTACGTCGGAGTTCTTGTAATTGTACACAACGACTTTCAATTGGACCTGTTCACCCCGAACAACTGAATAGGGTAGCTGGACATCGACGAACAGGTCTTTCCAAACCAATATACTGAGTGGGTCGGCGACGCACATGCCTGGTGTAGGGAGAAGACTAAACAGGTTATTGGGGGATCTGGTAAGAATATGAAACAGTAATTTATAAAAACCCAATGGCTTCGAAATTAAATCAGAAATTTTTTTTGGCAGTCCAGACTTGTATACAAGAAGTATGCGGCCACCCCTCCTTGAGTTAAGGTGTTTCGGCCACAGCCATTGCTAACAGGTGTATAAAACCGAGCGCATTGACAAGCATTGGCAGTAGAATGGGTCGTACCGAAGAGCTTTTTAAACGTGGCGCTGATCCCTGATCTTAACCCCATTGAACACCTTCGGTATGAAGCCAGGTCTTCTCGTCCAACATCAGCGCCTGACCTCACAAACGCTCTACTGGGCGAATGGACACAAATTTCCACAGAAACGCCCCAAAATCTTGTGGAAAGCCTTCCCAGAAGAGTGGCGGCTGTTCCAGCCGCAAAGGGTGGAGTTGGGCGGCCATGGTTTTGGAATGGGATGTCCAACAAGCTCATATAGGTGTGATGGTCAGGTGTCCGCATACTTCCGGTCATAAAGTACGAGTTATTTTTTTTTTTTTGCATTCATCCATAACATAAACCAAGTCAAAACCCATTACTGCGGAGGACATAAATAAGGAGAAATTCCATTCAATTCGTTGGAATGGGCCAACTGATTGGACAGTTACATTGGTTGCTATGGTGACAAGGAAACTTTAAATTACCCCTTTGTTGTTTTTTTTTTAAGTCACTTCAGTACTTGCCTTTATCAGACATGCCAACTCCCTGAATTTCCCACGTGGTCAAAGAATCGGGGAGCTTTACTTCAAATGTCTTCCAGCCAAGCCTGAGAGAAGAGCGAGGTGTTAGTTGAGTAAATACTTGAGAAATAAAATATTTTAATGCCATTTAATGAAACATACTTCTGACGTTCCTTGGACATATTGTAATAAAATCCGTCTACTCCCAACCCTTTCCTTCTAAATCCATTAAATTATTTTGTGATTATTTTTTTTCGGACAAACAATGCATTTTAATTATTATTATTTGATTTTTTTTGTAACGCTTATCATTAGTTCATATTTTAGAGGAATTTCGTACGCGTTGGTGATGGAATGTTCTTCCCATAACCAGCTTTCGGGAAAGTAGCTTCGAACTTCCGGCTCGTCGATGTCAAACACAGTTCTGATATCTAAAAATACGAAATAAAGGAACATACGAAGGGAGTCAAATATTCCGTAAAGTGGGGGAAAAAAATAAATTCACAATTTTTAACACAATTATTATTATTCTACCGTCTTTTAAAATGAATCAGGCAATTCGGGAAGTATATCAGATGAAGCAGATTCTACACGCAAACCAAAATACAAAAATTCCAAATGAATTACTTACACATCCGGCCCAATGACGTGTCTTTAATAAAAAAGTCTACTTTTTCCTTGAGGCTTTGGGCGAAATTGCAGCAATCTGAAAATGCCGCAACGCAACGATCGGCTCGGGTTTTCTTGATTCGGTGAATTCCGTCAGTGCAACCTTTTTCATCGAAAAAGCATTGGACCCCATCCAAACAGCACTTCCGCAAGCGTTTGTCACGGTAGTTGTTGGCTGAAACATAAAAAAGGCAGAATGTCTCAAAAACAGAATAAAAATAATAAAAAACCATATATATGTATGTATGTACCAAGATTAATTATTATTAAGATTTATTATTATTATTATTATGATTTTTTATTATTATTATTATTATTATGAATTTATTATTATTATTATCATTATGAATTTATTATTATTATTATTTTTTATTATTAATTTTTTTATTATTATTATTTTTATTAGTTTATATTACCCAGAAAAGGAACCTCGTAACCCACTCGTTGAACCTGATTAGTAATCCCCAGTAAAGTTATCCCCCTCTATTGTTAAGTTGCTGATTAATGATGATTGGTTCAGGCAGCCTTGGGCAGGAGGAGAAGGGAGAGAACGTCAGTGCTGAACATTGATCAGATACGCATTTTGTGACACTTTTTGTCACAGAGACTGAAAATAAAAGCAAGTAAGCAAAATAAAATAATTTATGTATGACAAACGCTGTGAAGCTTCCTCTTCCACCTCTCGGAATGTCATAAATTTAATAAAAATATTATCGAACCTAAGTTTGAGTAACTTGACCCTTAATTCTCTAGGAATTTTACCAATTTAGTTATTTAATGTAACGTACCTTTCTTTTGTATTTGTTCTTCGACGTCAACAGAGCGCTTTGGTCTTAAAACATCAGTGCACTTAAAGGCTGGAAAGAAAGAAAAAATCATGTTTCAGATATTTTTTTCAGAAATTCGCAGGATCACATGACAATTCTGTCGCTACGTCGCCTACGGCACGGATCAGAAAATATTGGAAAATATCCAAAAGAGAAGCTTTGCAAGAAATCCCCAAATGGCGTAAAGAAATGAATAAAGTATATAATAATTACCATAGTTCTCGAAGGCGCGTATGTTAGCGTTTGTTAGGAATGTCAGGCCTGCCAATCGGAAGACGTCCGCATTATTTTGACCTGCTCCGGCGCCACAACCAAGATCGCTCTCCTCAATCTTCCTTAGAACCTGCGGGTACACGGGTATAAAAGTTACCCAGAGGTAGAAGAAGACAAACCCCTCTCCGCCCCACAGAAATGACTGCCCAAAAATCATAATTTTGCCCAGAGGTTCTGCAGCCAAAGACGGAACGCTTGGGGTCTTCAAAAAATGGATTAGATGGTTCGCTCCAACCATGTATGGGGTGGGTGATGACTTAACTCTTTCCAAGGGTCTCTTTGTCTTTCTGGCTACATCATACACAGAGACATCCACGGCCGACAGGGCGACTAGCGAGTTGGGTTGAGCCTTAAGAGTCAGTGAGATCTCCTTCCCAGGTTGGAAGTCATTCTTTGTTGCTGACAATTGGACCTTTGAAAGATACCAAAAAGTAAGAGTATCTGTGAGAAGAATGTTTCTATTATCTGGGCCTCTTCAATAAAGCCAAAGAAATAGACCAGGTGCTTTTATAAGAACACTTACCCTACTTTTTTAAAGAAACATACCCTACCACATACACACTCTAACACCATGTGGACTCTATGAAAATTGGCATATTAAAGCTGACCTATTACGTAATAACAAAAATAAATAATGTATGATAATAATGATTGGGTTGCTATGGGTTACACATATAACCCACTAATACCCAATATATATATATATATATATATATATATATATATATATATATATATATATATATTATATAATTTCAAGCCAAACATCATGAAAGGCATTTAATCAGAGCCAGCGTTAACTGATTGACTGATACTTATCAGACAGCCAACATACCTTCTGATCATTCAAACACTTCTCTTCTATGTCCACCCAGATGGAATCGGCAATGAGCTCCGCGGTGGTTTCCCCCGTAATTATGTAATAAACCAGCAGGCGAGCCGATGGGATCATTTGTGGAGTAATGAGGATATTCAAATTTTGAGAGACCGATTCATGCACCCTAGGCACGGTTCCAAAGTCTGTTATCTTTCCCTTCGATATAATCTGCAGATACAGTTAAATAATGCATGCTTCAGGTATATTTTATCGCTAGTAAAAAATAAAATAAAAGTAAAAATATTGCGCCGTTTTCATTTTTTAACCCAGTTGTAGTTTTTGCCCCATAATATAATGTTTTCAGGCAGCTGCATATTAGCCAATTGTATGAGTTCTCACTCTGTTATCTGAGCCCCGATCTACTAAACACCCCGACTCCTTATCATAATGCCTGTGGAAAAACAATAGAATGGCTCAGTCTTAATCGCCCAGCTGGACACTCTGACCATTGAAAGTCTATGGAGGGACCGGTTTATACTGTGTAAATTTAAATTTATAAAAACGTCTCCATTGACACTATTGGGTCCCTTTCAACAATACTGACTTACCAGGTAGCTGTAATGAGTTAATTTATGAAGATACGGGCTACTGGGAACTATTTGCACGTTCAGGTATTGCCCCACTCGCAGGACCTGGGATTGTCTCGCCCAGTTGATATAAAGATAGCTTTTGGTTAAGGATTTGTAAGACTGTGCTGTGTATTGAGCCGTTGCTTGATTGACATCTGGAAGGTTGCCATCGGCGGTCTTTATCTGCAAAAGAAAACAATTTGGTTTAAGGAAATCTATTACTTTTTCCCAAAGCCTATATTTTTATACCTAAATAAACCCACATAATGATGCTTACCGATAAAAAAAATAAAAATAATTAATTAGAAAAATATATATATATATTAAAAGCAACTTTATGTGTTTGCCGTGGTGGCCGCCATCTTGACTTCCCGTTCTCAGAAAATGCATTTGTAAATTGGATTGAGTAAAAAAATATATTGTTGGTTTTTCTCTTTACTAAGTATTAGCAGATCAAAAGTCTTGTAAATGCACACTCTCGGCCACGACCCCACAAAGCGTCCCTCTTTGTCCATTGGAAATGTTGGGTGGGTAGGACATAAGGTTATTGCCCGTTGAAGCACCCGACTCACCTGGAATTCCAGAGACGTCACATCTGCCGGAATATTTACGATAAACTTGGCCGTCCCGTCGTTCTTATTGGTTGTCCTGGTATCTCGTTCATTGTCAGTTAAAAATACAGATTCACCATCCTCTTTAAACATTTCTCCGGTGATAGTGATGGGGATGTTGCCAACTGGCTTGTCCAAAGTATCTTTCACTTGAACCTATATTAGAAAGTAAGGACTGTTTTATTTTTGCTCTGCACCTGACTCGCTAACGGTTTGCCCCACAGGCTCCAAGTCTCTAATATGTTTGGGGCAATGTTCTTGCCTGCTAGTAGTAAGTGGTATGTAGATTCACCTTCCATCCCCAATTATCCACCCAGTCTATGTCTGTTCTCATTAAGAAGCCCCTATCTTGTCCACAAATAAAACTTCTCATTAATGAGCGATGAATGATCCATACTTGGAGCTCAGGACCTCAGAATGGCAGTCTGTTACTTTGGTTTGGTGGAAACGAGATGTAAATATGAAAAAGATGAGGAGCCACTAAAATGGTCAGATGTCTTCAAACCAACTCTAGAATTCAGCTAGAATTTCTAGGTTTTTTGTCAAAGTGACCATGTTGGTAGCCACCATTTACCCACCATTATCTCCTCTAAGCTGCTCAAGTACATAGACCTAAGCAGGCTACTGATTGCTACAAATCTTTCAAGGAACATCCATCCAAACCAACCTGTATGTGATATGGTAAGGTAGGCTTCACGAACAGAGGAGTTCCAACAAGACTCAAGACATACGGAGATAGAACATACTTGACATCAAAGTTCTCACTTTCTTCTGTACGTCCACCTGATTGTAAACATAAGCCGTGTTACTCAACCATTCAAGGGAAACATTGGTTGGTGGACTTTCTTGTGTATCCTATGATGTAATGCAACAAGACCTATGGAATTTTCAGGTATGTTATGGGGCCAAAAAAAGCATTTTTAGGGTAACATCTACCCAACAGGTCTTCAGCTGGACAAAACAGGTCTTTCAAAAGTAAACATGAGCCATATTTTTAAGGGTCTTCGCAATAAGTCTACTGATTGGATATTGACCCAGATCGAAACATAGCATCCAGTCCCTTATTGAAACCAAAGCAGTGGGTTTTAACTATTGGAGGACCAGGATCAACTATATAATTAGATTTAATTTCCTTTTGTGTCGCGTTGGTTTATATAAACTAATATTGCTAGCAAAAGTTTCGAGCTTCGGCTAATTAGTCACACTTAAATAAAGGAGCAGATGTTCAGTTGTAGATACCTGAAGCCTCCGACACTGACACAGCTAAATATAAATAAGAGCCATCCAAGTCTTCAAGTTCTTCGTATCCCAGTTCCTTCACTGCCTTCTTACTATTGAATTGGAAAACTGCTTCTCCGTCATTCATCTGATAAAATATAGGGAATGTTGATATCGTTAGGGGGTATTTGGCTGTCGCCAGGAATAGAAAATCACCCCAATACTGGAGCACAGAGCGTGATAACAGATGAAAGCCATTCTTCCCAACCCAGTCACTTTCTATTGGTTTCAAAGCTTTGGTTGTCCTTGGCCATGTCTATTTTTGGGGTAGCCTCATGCCTCCCTCTTTTTAATAACCATATTATTGACCTCTACTGATTCCACTTATCCAGGAAGGAGGGCGCTGCACAAAGGCTAATGTAATTGGATGGAATATTGGGGTTAGGGGGGTGTTCCATGAGCTCCTGTAGGTATCTAGAAGAGGTCCAAGGTATCTAGAAGAGGTCCAACCTACTGGATGTATCCGTTTCTTACCAGCCTCACTTGAATGGTGTTAGGCATGAATCTCCTCTCTCCGTCTCTAATTATCCCGTAGCGGATATAGACCTTTGCGTTGTCAACCTTTTTGTTATAATAATACCTGTAAGGCAATGTTAACATTTCGAAAGTAATTATAACCCCTTAAGAGTCCATCTCAAAAATTGTGGTAGCAATTTGCTAATGACTTGCCAGGAGATAAAAATATTCTGAACAAAGTCACCAGTATTCAAGCAGGGATTTCAGATGTGATATAATGGCGATAAATGTACCAATCAGGAAGCTCAGATACCATTATAAATCAGAGTAGATCATGAAGGAGTTAGCCGCAGACTTTGTGAATCTGCCTATTCAGACCCTGTGATTTGGGTAAAAACCCAGAGAGTTTGGGGCCGGTTAAATTGAATGATGACATTCATTATGACGCCGCGTTAATCGAGAACTCACTTTGCCTTTACGATGATTTCAAAATTCTCGAAGGTGTCGTAGCTAATGAAATTCTTCTCCGGCAGTATGGAGATAAAGAATGTCGGCAGAACTGGAAGGGAAACCACATAGCGACGTGAGCTTACGGTCTTTGGGAAAGAAATCGGCACTTAAAACTTTCCGTTATCATAGCTGAGAACTTCCCATGGTCAGGATCTCCCTCTTCCGAGGGAAGTGGCATCGAGAGGGCGCGGGGCTGGTCATGCATGTGGGTGGGGTTGCTTGCACGAGGGGCGGGGCTAGCTGCCAACAAGGGCAGGGCTTATCCCAGATAACAGGAAATGATATAGGGGTGGGAGGGGACATGGTGGAGGAATGGGCGTGGATTAACGCATCTCTGGAGTTGTAGCAGAGTGCCCCGGAGACCCGGAGAATCGCCGCTCCACTCAGAGAGCTCCCGTATGTCTATCACGTATGTTATTGTTATGTTTATTAAATGCTAGGGCTGTACATGCAAATTTCCCTTGTTTTCCCATGATGCTCCAGCGCAGATTACAATAGAATTCTGCTGTCAGCCCAAAGCAGGAAGTTGCTGCCCACTTCCTGTTCTCTCCCCGCATTGTTTTGGCGGATCCCTCTGTAACGCTATTATCACAAATACCGTAGGGCGAGGGGGCAATCTAAACTGTGTGATGGGGCAGCAAGATGGCGGATCCCACGTACAGCACAACGGCGGACAAGGGAGGGGATTTTTCTATTAATACTTAAGCGAAAAGGAAAAACATGATTAATATATTTGATTTAAAATACTCAGAGTGTTTTTAATGAAGACAAATACCATATTCCTTCACTTCGAAGAGTGCATCGGCGGAGGTTGTGAAATCATTTTCGTAGGAAGCCTGGATGGTCCATACGCCATATCTAGAGAGAAATAAACTCATTTTCAGGACCCTGTACCGGTAAATATAGATCCGGCTCTCACGTCGGAATCGTGGCCAACGCGGCTGTTTCTATGGGAAAGTTCTGTCCTTTTTTACTCCCCCTAACATTACAAAGGCTTCTTGAACCAATCAAAAACAATCAATAACTTAACAAATTGAAATATTGGGGGTATGCATATAACATATATCACAAACATATTACAAATGGAAAAATTTTAAAGCCGAGGTAAAGGGTAATTAAAAAAAAAATTGGGGAACTTTAACATTTTTTTTAAAAAAGACACAAGAATATATAAATATAAATGCATGTTTGTACTTAGGGTTGGCAGGAATCTTGAAATCAGGGACTGAAATTATTCCAGTTAAATCTTTTTCTCCCATGATGTCCACTTTCACTCCCTCCGGATCCTTAAAATATAAAAAAATACAAATATAGTTTATTTTTTGGAGCGCCAGGCCAGCATGCGCACAGATATTCATTTCCTGAGACCGTGGAACCCCCACAGGAACATCGTTGAAAGCCTTCTATATCTAACCCAATATGGACACCAACTATGTAAGGGCAGACGGGGGTTGTTCGAAGGCTTATAACAATGTATCTGTCCGCAGTGTTGGGTAACAAAGCAACTTATATGGGGGCAACATTAGTGATTTTTAGCAAGGTCAACAACCTTGTAGGGACCTGCTGACTCGTGTGATGGTTGAAGAACATCTATAGTACGTCATGCTATTCAAAAGTAACCAAAGTGGACATTCCTATGACCCGATAAAAGTGTGTCGGAGCTCAGTGCCTATGTCACATCAATGATGTCATGCATACCTTGTTGCAGAAGACCCAAAGACAAAGAACATTGGCTTATGAAGTGACAAGCCACAATGAGGTGACCTATTATCTGCCACCGGGCAAGGGGCCAGGCTAGCCCAGATTGCACTGAATTTGAATCTGATTGGGAGGGGACTGGGTGGGGAGTGGGTGTGGCTTAAAGCAATTCCCCTCCCCTGAACAAGAGCAGGATGACCCAGAGAAGCAAGGCATCACCCGGAGACTCAGTGTGAAACCTGAAGAGTTCCCAGGTATGCTCATCAATGGGATAGTGAAGTCGCCCCTGACTATTATTCCCAGGTATCTTAATTAATGGGATAGTGAAGTCGTCCCTGACTATTATTCCCAGGTATCTTAATTAATGGGATAGTGAAGTTGTACCTGACTATTATTCCCAGGTATCTTAATTAATGGGATAGTGAAGTCGTCCCTGACTATTATTCCCAGGTATGCTAATTAATGGGATAGTGAAGTCGTCCCTGACTATTATGTGCCTTTATATGTAAGTAAAATTAAAGGCTAACCTGAAATGTTAAGGTTACGCTTCTTCGTGCAGGTTTTAGCTCTTCATCCATGGAGTAAACTCGAACTTTCACTGTAGAAACAGGATTACCCCGCTCAATGCTGCTTGGAGGACGAGGTGACAACAACAAATTGAAACAAAGAATCTGCCGGCAGATCGGCCCCATTCGGCCCCCGTCTACTCTACCCATGTTTCCTGCTGTAAAGACTCAAAACTTAATTTGTCTTAGATTCAGCAGCCATATGCCTCAGGCCCAGACTGGCCATCTGACGCACTGGGCTAATGCCCAGAGGGCCACTGGCTGACATCACTCACTGAAGTCCTGGATATGCTCCGTGACCAGAAAAAATTTACATCATCAGAGGCCTGCTGACATCATCAGGTGCCCGCTGACATCATCAGGCTCCTGCCAGCCTCCAAAGACCAGGGGTGCCCAACCAGTCCGTCTTATTGGTTTAAAGATTGATCTCTGAGAGACGACAGGTAAATTTATCATTTTCTAGCAAGTTACTTAACTCTTTACCATTCATCTAACACACAAATTCCATAAATGACTTAATGCCAGCATGAATGGAATCGCTAAATGCCAATTCAATTACTTGGAATAAATATCTAACGACAACAACCATCAATATTTAATAATACACCAAATATCCCAACAAACCTGAAAGTAGAATATTTAGCCTACCAAAAGAGGCTTTCAAAATGCATAGAATTGATATAATTTCCAAAAGCCGCTGGAATTTATCTTTTACGTGTAATACTGAGTTTAGCCACAAGGGGCGCATTATAAACAATTTTTAGTCCTCAATTACATCATAGCTAATCCTTTCTCGGCTTCACATTCCTTTTTTATGACCCTACTGGGTTGTTGGACCCGGAGAAGCCAGTCCAAGTTAATCCTATTACAAAGTCTGTCTATAAAGTTGCCTCACTGCCGGTCTTGCCCCTTTGGATCAAATGCCCCCCCCCCCGAGCATTAAACACTCATTTTGTGGAACTATAATTTTTTATGCACTGAAAACATGGAGAACAGTATCAAAATTCAAATTATTTTAATTACAATTATTTGGAATTTATTACTTTTTTTAAAGTGTATTTTACCGGATTGGTCGGGGGTATAAATGGGTTTGTCTGTCTGAATGAAAAGAAATCCGTTATCGTAGGTTATCGGAACCTTTTCTTCTTTGGTGAAAATGTCTGATAGAGCCTCGAGGTACACAAACTGCATCGTGCCGGCTTTCCGAGGTAAATCTTTGGGTTGGATCTAGAATGAAAGAGATGGCGCATGTAAATAAAACCAGGGCTTTAAATTAAAATCTAAAGAAGGATCATCGGATCAGTATATGGTATATACTGTAGGTCACGGTTTATATACTTTAATACAGTAACTGCTTAGTTATTTTAGCCCAATCTATTTGACAAACGCCCTGACTCATGATCACACTGCCTTGTGGTAAATAATACAATGGCTCAGTCTTAATCACCCTGGTGGACTCTCTGACTAATGAAAGTCTATGGGGGAAAGGACTTCATTAGCATTGCCATAAAGCATCAGCTCAGGAAAGTCAGCCACAATATCACATGACTGACAACAACATTGGGGGTTATATTACTGTATACAGCGCTGGGGGGTTATATTACTGTATACAGCGCCGGGGGGTTTATATTACTGTATACAGCGCTAGGCGGGTATATTACTGTATACAGCGCTGGGGGTTATACTACTGTATACAGCGCTGGGGGGTTATATTACTGTATACAGCGCTGGGGGTTATATTACTGTATATAGTGCTGGGGGTTATATTACTGTATACAGCGCTGGGGGTTATATTACTGTATACAGCGCTGGGGGTTATATTACTGTATACAGCGCTGGGGGTTATATTATTGTATACAGCGCTGGGGGTTATATTACTGTATACAGCGCTGGGGGTTATATTACTGTATACAGCGCTGGGGGTTATATTACTGTATACAGCGCTGGGGGTTATATTACTGTATACAGCGCTGGGGGTTATATTACTGTATACAGCGCTGGGGGGGATATTACTGTATACAGCGCTGGGGGTTATATTACTGTATACAGCGCTGGGGATTATATTACTGTATACAGCGCTGGGGGTTATTACTATATACAGCGCTGGGGGGTTATATTACTGCATACAGCGCTGGGGGTTATATTACTGTATACAGCGCTGGGGGTTATATTACTGTATACAGCGCTGGGGTTATATTACTGTATACAGCGCTGGGGGTTATATTACTGTATACAGCGCTGGGGGTTATATTGCTGTATACAGCCCTGGGGGGTTATATTACTGTATACAGCGCTGGGGGTTATATTACTGTATACAGCGCTGGGGGTTATATTACTGTATACAGCGCTGGGGGTTATATTACTGTATACAGCGCTGGGGGTTATATTACTGTATACAGCGCTGGGGCTTATATTACTGTATACAGCGCTGGGGGGTTATATTACTGTATACAGTGCTGGGGGTTATATTACTGTATACAGCGCTGGGGGTTATATTACTGTATACAGCGCTGGGGGTTATATTACTGTATACAGCGCTGGGGGGTTATATTACTGTATACAGTGCTGGGGGTTATATTACTGTATACAGCGCTGGGGGTTATATTACTGTATACAGCGCTGGGGGTTATATTACTGTATACAGCGCTGGGGCTTATATTACTGTATACAGCGCTGGGGGGTTATATTACTGTATACAGTGCTGGGGGTTATATTACTGTATACAGCGCTGGGGGTTATATTACTGTATACAGCGCTGGGGGTTATATTACTGTATACAGCGCCGGGGGGTTATATTACTGTATACAGCGCTGGGGGTTATATTACTGTATACAGCGCTGGGGGTTATATTACTGTATACAGCGCTGGGGGTTATATTACTGTATACAGCGCTGGGGGTTATATTATTGTATGTTATTATAATCACTGTTCTCATTCGAATGGCCGGTGGTAGCGCTACCCTTGGTGTAAAATAATAGGAAGTAATAAATAGAATAGACCGTGTACTCGCCATTAGATTGATGAGGCCCTGGGAATGGCCGCCGGGGGTCAACAGGAGATGCTGAGAAGCATATTTTGTTTTTTTATCTGGATAACTAACTAAAGAAATTCTTATATTAAGTTTTTCCGTCAGTCCGAAAGCCTGAACCACTACTGTTTCCGAGGCTCCAACCCTCCATATTCTCGGAGCCGTGACAAGGTACCTGAAGAAGAAAAAAAACAACAAATATCTGTGACTTTACCCCAAAATGATTCTCTTTCCTCTTATCAGAGGTTAAATAAAGCAAATAAATCCCTATCTTACTGCATGATTGCGAAAGGTTAAATAGCCGGCCCATAAACCCCCAGCCAGACACTCTATATATAAAAAACGTGAATAGAAAAAAAAAAGAAAAGAAAAACAATAAAGATTATTTTCTTATTTTCAATTTTGACCATAATAGTTTGAGTTAGAATGTATATAAAATTATTAAAAAAAAATTGTTGTTTTATATGAATCTTTACAAGAAGCACGAGAGGCAAAAACCCATTTTTCCTGTTTTTTGTTTTGTTTTAAAAAAAATCAAATATATACTTTTCGCATACATTTTATACTTGTGTCTATTTAAAAATTAAAAAAGTAAAATAAAATACGGTACAATTATTTATATATTTCCAGGGGGGAAAAAAATATTTAATCATTTTCTATATATTATTATTTATTTATTTTTTATAGTATTTAAGTATAAAAGTATAAAAAAAGACATACTATTGTAAAAGTTTAAATGACAAAAGTAACTAAAAAAAAACAAATAAAATCTATAATAATATATCTACTTAATTCTCCATTAAAAAGTTTTTTTTTTAAAAAAAAAATAACTAACAATTTATTATTTATTTATTTTTATATAAGCATTTATTTATTAATAATTTTTTTTTTTTTTTTTTTTTTTTTTACTTACGTTTTTTCCTGGCATTGAGCGTTCTTATAAAGTACAAAAATAACAAAAAATTGTAGTAAAATCATTGCAAGAAATTTCAGAGGATCGTGTTTGTGGTCATGGAGAGAATGGATGTTGTGGCAAATCCATAGAATTCCAAAGTGTCGAAAAATCCAAGAAAAAAAAAAGAATTTGAATTTATAGGGCGGAAACCTCCTACTTTTTAAGGGGAATTGAGTGAATTGAGCTAGTTTGCCCTCGGGTTTAGCGTGTTACTGATAAGGTGACTAATAACATTGTGTCGCAGGCTCTCTGAGTAAATATTCGCCGATGAGAATTCCGGATTTAAGTGTCGGGAAAAGTAAACCTGACTGCAAATACCGAGGAAGAACCCGAAACCCGAGCAAAGTTCGTCAAGCACAAACACACCAAAAACAAAGAATCGTGGCCTCCAAAAAAAGGTCATATGTGTCCAAACGAGACAATCTCGGATCTTTCTAACATTAACCCATTAATGGCCCATCCCCTTGGAGACTTCGGTAGGTCCTCACTTGGGGTGGTGGTGGGGGGGACTCTAGAAGATGCCGCCATCTTTAGGCTTTGGCTTGGGTGGGAAGGAAGCGGCTGTACAGTATATATATATATATATTCTCTCGAGGGGAGTGGGACCCCAGAGGAGGATGAGCGGGGAGCGGGTGTCCACTGCGGCCCTAACGCTTTTGGACCACCGTCCATCACATGACGATTTGAGAAGCACAAGACCCTCGGGCTTCATGGAAGAAAAAACTCCCAATAATTATGCAGATTCAACGTCAAATGTGTTGTAATGCCGGTCGTAATGGAAACCTTGACTTGTTATTATTTAAGGATACGCTTAATGGAGTCACCTGCATTCAAGCAGGGATATCAACCATAACATAAAGGGAGAAAAGGCATCAACTGGGGGTCTTAGATGTCATCAGAACAATGTAGATCATAAAGGAGATAGATCCAGACTGAAATTGGGCAACAACCCAGGTATCGGGGAGGAATAATCAGGGTGATTCAGAGGGAGGGGGGGTTACGATGGCTTTTCGCATGGTTTCTTATACATATATTGCTTAACGTAAGCGTGACATGTGGGGTTTTACTGCGTCTTCAGCCTCCTCCTTGGTAGGAAGACAGACGCGGCGGAGGACTTTGCCAGATCTTCCTGAAATGTAGCCAAGGATGTGAGTTTGATGGATGGGTTGCGCCAGGGGCTCCATTCATGGGGCTCCACTAACGGGGGTCCACTCACAGGGCTCCACTCACTGGGCTCCACTCACTGGGCTCCACTCACAGGGCTCCACTCACAGGGCTCCACTCACTGGGCTCCACTCACGAGGCCAATCAGTCAATACGATACAGCAAAGAGGGTAAATGGAGATTGTGAAATCCGGCAGCGGGAGGCAGGGCTTTACGGGAAACCTTAATCATTAACTTTCTGCGGCAGCGGACACCATGATTAGAGAATTTGTGTTCGACCCGTTCCCTGCTGTTTCTATACACATTATCGGGGCTTTTCGGGCTGTAGAACTCTGTCATACCCTCATATATAGTAGGCAACAGTCTTGAATTTGCCAGGACAGTCCCGGTGTTTTTTTTAAAATGAAAATACCGCCATAACAGGTTTTATTCACACCATTTAATTTATAAGACCATTTCTTGCTGTTTATAAACACAGTATTGGGTCTGTAGAAGCCCTCATACCCAGCATACACAGCAAACATTCTGAGCTCCTAGAAAAGAGGGGCATCAGGGGAGGAAAGAAGTGCATCAGGGATTTAAGGTCCATAGAGGGACTGGACAAACAAACCAGGGACACCTTAGAGCTATGCTGTGCTTTGTTTCTGTCCCAAACGGGGCGGTTTCATGGGGCACAGGCGTGTCCGCCCCGCCCCTGCCACGCAGATGGGTGTGTCCCTATCCCCCCCTGTCAATTGATTGACGCCTCGTTCCCCACGCAAGATGGCGGCTCGCATCGCTCGGTGAACTCGGTTTCCTGTGCCTCCCGTGTGGGCTCCCGCCTGGCCGTGCAGCCCCGGCACCGGGCACCCTGGGACCCTAATCTGTGCTAGGGGCCCTTGGATAGGTCACACCCCCTCCACACACCCGGGCCCTGTCATTCAGAGAGCCTGAGGCGGGATGTCAGTTAAGGGAGGAGAAGGAGGCCAAGCGTTGCCATGACAACCCCAGGCAGCAGCTGCACGCTCTAACTGCTACTCCCGTGTGCACAGGTAACGTTTCCAAACGGGATCAGAGCGACCTAATCGTGTTACTTGGTTTTGCCGTTCAGAAAACAGGAAGGAAGTGGAGGCGCAGAGAGTGTTTTCTTTGTTCCTGTTCCACGGTCCTGTTTGCAGACGGTTATGTGTCAGGAATCATCAATGCACCGCGGTAAGTTTGTTTTTGAACGCGTGTTAAGTTTGAGCCACGAACTAGAATGCTGCGCGGGATACAGCCGTACCGGGGACTTTCTAAATGACCCTGGGACTGCTGAAATTTAACCCTTTAATAGTCCGCCGTGGAGATTACATGCAGTCACTCGCCTAACGTGTAAACCAAACGGCTCTCAGAAACCTTGACGTGTCGTAATATAAAGTTACACTTAATTGAGTCACCTGCATTCAAGCAGGGGTATCAGCCATAACGCACTGGGAGGAAAGTACCAATTGGGAGTCTTTAAATATATATATATAATTTGTGTAGAATAGGAAGAAGACGGCTCCAGCACTCGCTGACCTTTTTTTTAGGATTTGTTTTTATTATTATTACTAATAATAATATTTCTTATATTTATTAAAGTAACAATTGTATACATTTAGGAATTGTTTTTCCAAACATTTATGAACCAACATACAGAACAACATGATTAACGGAGGACTACCTTTTTGAGATATGTTTTCATAAGTGTTGGTGCGAGAGCGAGTGTTAGTATGAGAGTGACATTTACTGGAGATCCAGTTGCAGGGGGAGTGTGAGTTCTCTTCTCACTATATCTAATTTAAAGGGCCGTGCGGGGCAGTCACATGGGAGATGCTCGGTGTTCTGTTGTATCCTTAAATCCAGACTTTTAATTTTCAGATTCTTTTTTTTTCCTGGGGGAACCAATTGAGCAAATACAATAGTATTATCGGCATGTATAGCCCCCCCCCTAAATTCTTTTCAACTCCATAACATTAGCTCTGTGCAACACTAATCACTTGATGTCTTTGTATTATTTTCAGTACATGATTAGTCTTGTGTGGCTTTTGCAATGAAGAAAGGCTCTCAACCAAGAGCCAACAAGGGTCCATCGCCTTCATCGTCCAGTCCCACCATGAAGTCACCATCATCATCCTCCTCCAACAAAGCCAAAGCTGCTCCGTCTTACGCAGCGAGAGGACCGAAAGATCGTCGCCTGGATGTGACTGAGGAAAGTGACGTTCCAGATCACGACGGAGATAAAAGTAACGAACAAAAATATATATATTTTATTTGTTTCTTTTGGAGTTTTTTGCTATTGTCTTCAAATCTGAAACAGAGTCAATGTCATAAGCAAGTGAATTCCACATTATTTACTTACCCCAAAACTGGGCAAGATAACGCTTATTAATTTCAATTATTTCAAAGAACTCTGTTATTGTAATGATTCTGTGGGGATTTTGCTTACATTTCTTTTCTTTCTCTCATTAATGCAAAAAGATAACGAATCGGGAGTTCGTTACATCACAGAACCCCTCATACAAAAGCAGACGAAGCAGGAAAACTTGGCCTTTGTTACCTCTTTGAACCTTTCTCTGTCTAAAGAAGGGGGCAAAAAATTTAAGGTTGGTGTATTGCCATACATTAGGGTTATAGTTATTTTGTGAACAATTACGTTCTTTAATTATTTTATTTAGCAAATATTTTAGGGAAAAGCAAATTAATTTTGACGTTACGTGCCAGAGAGTGTCTCAGATCAAAAAAATGAGGGCAAAAAGCCTGAACTGGGGAGTAGAGCACAAAAAATATACAACTCCAGTCTATAGTAGAAATGTCAAGATGCTAAACCTTCGTTATCTGTTTCCTTTTTTTGTTGTTGTTTAGTTTATAGAAAACCTTGGAAAATGTGAACGGCTTGAAATTCTAAATCTCGGCTACAATCTAATTGAGAAAATCGAGAAACTGGAAAAACAGACGCGACTGAGAGAACTCAACTTATCTCACAACAAAATCAGGTACGCCGGGGTTAATGCGGCTCGGATTGAAATACTTTATTTTTTATTTTTTTGGAAGTGCCTTTTAAGGTAAGGGGGACGGACCATCCAATGCCCCCCAACTTGGTCGTACATATTGAGTATGTAGCGGGCCAACTAGGCCTGGGGTGTTGTCTTCTCCTCGTAGATTTTGTAATACATGTTTTTAAATCTTGTTTTAACCCGTTTACAGCAAAATTGAAGGCTTGGAGCATATGCAGCATTTACAGAAATTAAACTTGGCTGGAAACGACATCGAACACATTCCCGTGTGGGTCGGGAAGAAGCTCCGATCTCTCAGCATCTTAAATCTGAAACAGAATAAGATCTTCTCCGTAAGTCACCGTGAGCTCGTCTCCCAAGCGGCGTTGGGAACCACCGTATTGGATCTAAATAGTAATGTATATACATCGTGCTTGCAGAATTAGCAAGATACAGACCTGGAGAACAATGGGGTTGAAATTAATTGAAATACTCCATCTGTCCATGTAGAGGAATTGTCTTCTTTTATTTGCATTTGGGGATGACACCAAAGAGAGAGGACACCGCATTTAAACATTTTTTAATTAAGATTATGTACTTTTTTCTTCTTCTATATCTTCAGCTTCAGGATGTGTCTCGGTTAAAGCCTTTGAAAGACTTGGCTTCGCTCTTTCTGGCTGATAATCCCATTTCAAACCTTCCTCACTATCGGCTCTACACCATTTTCCACCTACGGGCTTTGGATTCGTTGGACGGACAGCCGGTGACAAACCAGGAAAGACAAGAGGCTCATGACCGTTTCAACATAGGTAACTCGCGGGAGATCGGTCAACGTTACAATAGAATGATCGTTCTCGATCGCGTAACTTGCATCTCTTTGAAAAGCGTGCTGAGATGCCACCTTGTGTCCTTCTTTCCTTTTAGAAGAGGTAGAAAAACTGGAGAGCGAGTTAGAGAAAAAGATGCACGAGATTCAAGAACTTCAAAGCCAGAAGGCAAAAGTGGTTGACGAGCTCCAGAGCCAGGGCGAGACGAACAAGTCGCTCAAACAGCAGGCCGTGCAACAGAAGAAGAACTACAAGGAGCTTGAGAGGGAGGTGGAGACCAAGAATGAAATCGTAAGTGTCCCGCGGTGGGTCCCGCAGCAGACAAAGTTTTATGATGGACCGTAAGATCCCCCTATCCTCTAGGTCAGGGGTGTCCAAACTGCGGCCCTCCAGCTGCTGCAGGACTGCATCTCCCATACTCCTCAGCCAGCCCCTTAGCTGAAAGAGCATTATGGGAGATGTAGTCCTGCAGCAGCTGGAGGGCCGTAGTTTGGACGCCCCGGCTCTAGGTCTTAAGCCATATGGTTAATTAATTCCTTTTTTGTTAAGGTACCTATAATATGTTCCTTTTGTAAGTATATTTTGGACCAAAACAGTCGAATTTAAGTAAAATACTCAACGATACTCAGAATCCTGTTCATAAGTCCATGATGAACCACTTTGACATAACAGGCTATATCCAGCCAGACAAAACTGGAATAATGTTGGGTAAGAGTTCTTTGTGTGCAGATATTACCATGGAAACTAACGAAATGGTTGTTTTTATTAGCCTAAATAAGGATAAACACGGTTTCATGTCTTGATGTTATATATACGTATCTATAACCAGTAACTGATTTTCTTTGCTTTGTTCTATTGTGACGTTTACAGCGGATTTTGTTTGGAAACATCAAAAGTAGGCTTCAGCTTGGTGTGATGATGCATTCCTGTTATACGTTGGTTTTTTTTTGGTTTTATAAAACAAAGGAATGCACTAAATCCTGAATTTTTTTTGTAGTGGTATTTCCTTCACCTGAAAGTATCAGTTATAACCTCTCCTAGATAATTGCCATGTTCTCCTCTGTGGAACAGGGAGACACTTATTTGCAGAAAAACTAGTTTTCCGGGAGTTTTTAACAAAAATGTAAACAATGAAACGCTTGGATTTTGTGCATCCCTGATTAACATATCTGATTTTTATATATATATATTTTTATTATTTATTTATTTTCAAACTGCATGTATTTTTTGTTGACTTTTACCAAATGATTTTCCAGTTTGGGATATATTTTTGTGACGGTGCTTGCCGAATGCTTAGACCCTTTTTAGTTCTCTCTGCTTAGAAGGAAAGGTGGAAAAGAAGCATACTTTATATCCGACCCACGCATAGGGTATGCTTGGCAAAAATACCCCTCAAAATACACTGTATAGCAGAAACCGTGTTCTACTATTAACCTTCTATAGCGAAATTCTCCTCCCGGCTGCTGTATTGGGTAGATTGCAGCATCACAACAAGGGAAACCCATGCCAGGTCTCCCCAGCTGATAATACCGGGCAGTAAAATGGTTTAAATAGTTAAATGGTGGAATTTCACATCGTGGAGGTCTCCGAGTTGCTGAAGATTCTATTCTTTTTCGTCGCAAATCGTATAAATTCCCACGACAAAAACAAACTTGTTTTTGTGTTGGAGGAACGATGTCGCCTTTGCGTGGTTTGCACATGTGATGTATACTGATGAGCGTCCTCCCTGCAGCTGCAATGCATGATAATTGGCACCGTTCACGGGGTGAGCAGGGCAGTAAAGACACAAAGGGTGTCCTTATAGTATTCGGAGGGATCGCTGTGCTAACTGATAGAAGAACAGCAGTCTCTCTGTGCTTCGTCAGATCTATTGGCAATCTGCGTATCGTGGATAGTACCGTAGGGAATGTTCACTCTTTGTAAATCATTTATACAGGATTCAGGGCTCATGTGCTGTCAAAGCGGGTGTACATATTAATGTATGTTTTACATTCAATGTGTCAGCCTAACTGATCAGAACGACCATAAATATACATTTAAATGCATTCTCTAAATTGTGGCATAAATGTGCCGTTTCCATGATAATTCAGATGAAATCGGTTTGTCTTTAGTTGAAAAACATTTTGGTTACAAGACCCTCCAAGCCCAAATACATATCGTTCAAACTATATTTATATATATTTTTTCCTTTTAGCTAACCGGGGGAAGCTTTTTTTTTTAGCGCACGGCATACTTCCTGCTGGATCTCTGCCTTATCCTGCATCGTTTCCTACTAAGGAAATGGAGTGCACCACACAATATCTTCCCCCCTCCCCCTCAATCCAGAAATCAACCAGCACGTTTAATTTTTAATTCTTAAAATAAAGAGAAAAGGGAATCATTTTCCTTAAACATCTAACTTATATAGACCTTTTCTTTTTCCTTTTCTTGACCGTTCCTTCCTCCTTTTTAGCATCTGTCATGGTGTTGCTGTGGCACCGCTTCTTTCCTACTGAGCCCGGGCTCCTATCTAAAGGTAGTCACCGTAGATCCCCATCCCTCGTACGCGTTGGTGGCATGATACGTGTTGTGAAACGTTTTGTTCCGACATTACTGCATGGCGATTTGTGTTTTTTTATTTTTTTTATTTGCATGAGGTCTCGGCTGCTTTAAACTCATGATTGCTTTGTGTCCTGTAACATTTCTCTCCATTAGCCTTGCAATGAACACCTGCTTGGAGCACCTCTGCGTCCTTTGTGTCAGGTACAGTGTGCTCTGTGCTGGACCCTACGTGCCAGGAAAATATTAACCCTGGAACTTTGAGACGAGTGATGTGCTCCAGACCACTCAAAGGCCCCCCCCGATGTCGAGACTCAAACCTTGACCAGTCCTTGGTGTCATCTTAGCGTTTCCATAGAGTAGTAAACACTTGAGTATGTACGCTGCACTGTGCGCAAGCCCGCCATGAGCTTGGTGATCTGTACCCTGGACAATGTTTAGATCAAATATTATATAGAGAAAGAACCAATCCCTGCGTTTAATGGTTTGTCAAGATAAAGCCATGAGGGGTTTAACGTTTAATGCCAGTTTGGCCAAATCTTAGGAATTCAGGATGTTTTATCGTTGTGATCTTTTAGAAGCTCTGCGCATGAGCACTGGTTGATCTGCCAGAAGCACTGTAGAAGGTCTACCTGTACTCAACGTCAGAAAGTCTCGTTCAAATTCATGTATTTTCCTTTTCGATGGAATTTTACATCCGATACAATGGCCAGTGTGAGATACTTCGTAACTGGCTTCAAAATTCCGTGAGGTTGTGCCCATCCTTTCGTGACGTGTTGTAAGTTGCGTCTTTGCCGTGTGTGTGTGTTTGCTTGATAGGCCCATTGGCCACACGCGGTCGTTCCCAACATCCCTTCCAACAAACACGGGATATGCATAAGTGCCGTTTATATCCAGAGCCTGAGGTTGTGCCTTTATTGTATCATCTTTCAGCTGAAGCAGAAGACCTTGGAGTTGACCCGCGCATGTCAGAAGCAGTACGAACTGGAACAAGAACTGGCTTTCTATAAGATCGACGCCAAATTTGAACCAATGGGCTACACGTCTCCCGAGGTAATCTCTTGAGGGCCAAAAATAAAGGGCAGACGGGTTATCGATAAGGTTATGTGCTGTCCGGCTCCTCAAACAGTACCGATACCGATAGCCCACCTCTCCAGAGCCCTTTCCGTTCTGTGTTATCACCATAGGAGACAATGGTATGGTCCAGTGAGCAGGAACCTGCGACTGGTTTCAATGGTGATAAGATCTCTTTGGGGTGTCTCACCTTTCCTCTAAGCGTAAAAACGCTGTAAGTGGTTATGAAATAAGTCTTTTTCTTTGTGGGTTTTCAGAACGTTGAGGCCGAGGATGCTCCGGGAGAAAGCCCTTACATCGGGAAGGCCAGGTACAAGAGAAATCTGTACGCGCAAGAAGGTTTCATCGCAGATCATGCGCAGCAGCTGCAGACGGGGAAGATGGAATTGGACGGAGACGACCAGATCAGAAACGAGCAAATCAGAGCGCGAATCCACACGACTCTCGACGTAGATCTGGACGACAAGGAGAAAAACATCTCAGCGGGTAATCCCATTGGAATCTTTGCACATGGTGAACATGGAGAAGGTCTGTGACCATCTGTCCTTCCAGCTCCATCTACACCGTGTAGTCAGTAATGCCCTAGACCTGACCTAAAGCAGGACTCACCGGCGAAACTCACTCACCTTGTGAATGGCAGCTCCCCCACGGTGGCCGATGCCTCCTCTGGCACAGATCGTCCTAAAAACCTTCATTATGCTATCGGTTTGGTGTTGCTGAAGCTTTACACGCCATCTTGCCGGGAATTCTAACATCACTATGAAGATATCCACTCACACCCCCGTGTTCTTTTTTGACAGCGCAAACGAGACTAACAGAACTCCGTCAACAGATCATGAACGCAGAGGAACAGATTTTAAAGGCAACCGAAGAACTGAAAAATCTGGAAGAGGCCATCGCTCAGAAAAAGGTGCGTAGAGGCTAATACAGCGAGGGGATGTAAACATGCGCGGGATAGGCATACGGCTCCTGCATCCAAGACGAGACCAACGACTGATTAAGGTCTGAGTCTTTACAGCGGGAGAAACGGGCAGACTAGACGGGGGCCGGATGGGGCCGATCTGCTGGCAGGTTCTAGGTTTCTGTACTTGGTGAACTAGGTGATTGCGATTGGTGGCTATTCCCATTATTTGGTGTTCTTTTTTTTATTTTTCCGACCATAGAACGAAGGAAATTTACTTAATTGTTTTCCTTTTGTAAAGATTTCCGAAGCAGAAAAGGAAAAACTTCGCCAACAATTGGGCAGCAAAATCCAGCTCTTAAATCAGCTGAGACAGGAGGCGCAGGAGCTGGAGAACCAGATGGAGCGGCAGAGGCGAGAGATGGACAAGAAGCACAAGGAGATCGACGACCTTCAAAAATATCTGGACTCCCTCAATCCACAGGACCCCAGACACGTGAGTTTCAGACCCCCAAACATGTGACTTATGGCGTAGAACACCGCCTCGGAGGGCTTCTATTCTGAGCCATAACGAGGGCCCTTGGCATCTGGGGCAGGATCGCAGGTCCCTTCTGGAGATGAGCAGATCAACTCCTGGAGGGGCAGAGACGTTGCTGCCGGGTGGCTTAAATGTGCCCCTCGCCTTGCCGCGCCTGGAGCAGCTGTCCCTCTTGCCCCATGGAAGTTACGGCCCTGTTTCTATTATTATTGGTCCCCAAATAATTGTATATTTTTAAATCAAATATCACGCCGCCTGTTATCTCTAACAGCGGCAACTCTGGGAGGGTGCGATTTACTAGCCCCATTCTCTGCGCTCGTGTGCCCTCTAGTGGCAGTTATGGCTATTGCCACGGCTTCAGTTAGTCCCACCGGGGAGGACTTAAAGGCGTTGGTTTAACTCGTACAACAACACAATGAACACCAGATTACTGCAGGCATTCTCAGGCACGTTATGTTACATTATAAAGGGGATCTACTTCTACAGGACGGGCCGTGCTGGCCCTGCGTATAACATTACTTTCCCCAAATCTCCCCTTCGTTACCTATACATTATACTGACATGGCCCTTCCTGCAGGAGAAGCTTGTGTGTTCTGCACATGCGCGGTGACATCAGTAAGTGAAAATGTTTGATTCGCTTTCAAACTCCTAGCTTAGTGAATACACCCCTATGTGTAGCATACGGCTTTCTATTAGCTAGATCGCCTGTCAGGTGGCCCTCTGGACATCTCTATCCCTCTGCGCATTATAAAAAACTGGGTAGGGGTATGTGAAGTATGAAAAGAAGCGCTGGGGGCAAATGAATAATTCTGCCCCTGCCACATAGTTTTATGCCCCTGGTTGTAGAAGTTAAGTTGCTGCTGCTGACCCCGTGCCTTCCTCTGATATAGGGGGGGGGTATTTATACAGAACCGTTAGATCCAGATGTATCTTTCAGTTGCTGATTTAATATACAGACAAGGATCTGGTTTCTAAAAAAAAAAAAAACCAAAAAACCAACCTCTTGGGCTTAAAAAATATATCTTGGACCGAGTGACTCGATCGCCGCGTAGTCTCTAGGAGCGTCTTAAAGGAAATCTTGCATCATACTGTTTACCAACAGCGAACGTAATGAGTTTGGAAAGCGATCGTCTTCCTGCTTGATGAGGTCTCCAGAGGTGCAATTATCTGAATTGCCCCGCAGCGGGGTAAATGTATCCGTCGGCGGCGTTTAGAACGCCTGCTTATGAAATGCGGGCCATCTGCCAAGCGATCTGTTCAGCTGACAGCATCGCTGCAACATGTTGCAAGACAAGAGAAGTTCTCTTTGCAAGATCCCAGCCTCCGGCAGGGGAGGCTGTCGGCGAAGGAGCTTGCGTCTGATTGGACGCAGGGCTTTGCTTCCTGTGTTGTGATTTCAAACCAGCAGGGGAGTTGGAGCCGGGGGAGGCTGAGCCCCGCAGCCCGTCGTCGGCTTCCTCTACCTCCGGAGGCTGACAAAGAGCTGCATTCACAGCGTCCCCTTCCCGAGGGGTCCGCGGCAGGCGAGGGGGAACTCGTTACTCTGCAAGGACTCTTCGGTATACGTCTCGGTCGGTTATGAGGGAGGGGATCTGATCCCATCCCCTGCCGAAGGCAACAAAGTTGTGAGTGCTTTCATCATCGTGTATTATGATTGTTGCAGAGGTTCCCTTTGCGGGTTATATGTTTATTAATAATATTTTTTATTATTATTTATTATCATTATTTTTTTATTTATATACCACCAATAATTTCCGCAGCACTTCTTCCCAGTACAAATATTCAGTTATTAAGTCATAATATGTCATATATGTAGATGCTGAAAGAGTATGTGTATGTAGGGACTATTTGTGCTGCATCGTGTCTGTCTGTCTGGACGTGGGGTGCTTGTCGGGCTGTTAAATTGCAAACCGTTGTGTTCTGGCTGAGAGTTATGGGGGTTGCAGGTGTGTAGGGATTACTTGCCGTGCATCCTGTGGTACTTTTCATGTTAAACTGCAAACAATTCCTAGAAGCCTTTAGTAAGTTGTGGGCCGGCTGAGAGTTATGGGGGTTGAGGTAAAACAGATGCCACAGGGCTCACCCCTTGGCTGCCCCTGATTTGTAAGCTGCAGGGGGTGGGCCGCATGGTGCGTTGGCTCTAAACCGGCCCCTTTTAATTTGTGGTTCATTTAACTCTTTGAGTCCCAGTTGAGTGTTGGTGTTAAGGGACCGTGAATCAGCAGCAGGTGTTCGGAGGGACGATAGATCCTAATTACTCGCCATTATCTAACCTGCTCTTCCCACTTTCGCACTTAAGTGGTTTAAGTTTACTGGTTTCCATGGCGATTGCTCCACATTTAGAACTTTGCGTGGCTCTTTATAAATACGGCCGAACACTCCTTCTGTGACCTTTTTGTTTTTTTAACACTCCCCTCTCAATTGCTTTGTAACTATTAAGGGTTAAGTATAAAAATGGATTACGGTGCAAAGTTTGGAAGGTGATGCAGTTGCCATAGCAACCGCCACAGTGATCCAGGTGACAAGTCCACTTTTACAGCTCTGTACAATAATTTATCTGCATAGTCTTTATCTTTTCTTTTTTTGTGCAGGAAATAACATGTCTGCATGATTTATGACATCATCAGACAATTATGATATTCAGATGTCAAATAAATGACATTTGCACACACTCCCCTCCCCCTCGTCCATTAAACAATGTAAATATGGACACCTGTGTGTCTACGCATTGTAATAAAGCCTTTTTATTGACTCGGATTTGTGCGATTAATAATTAACCCCCCCTTAGCTGGATTGCCCTCTTGTCCTGTCTCACAAATCCCCTCCGTGATGTCATTTGGGATCAGAGACTCTTTTCTTCCATTGTTTTGCATGTACGCGGTAGGTCTGTGTCCCTAAGACGCCGTTTCTTCTTCCAGACCCATGTGAAGGCGCAGAAGGCCGGCAAGGAGCAGCAGCTGGACATGATGACCCGGCAGTACCAGGAGCTCGAGGCTCGGCTGGACGAGATGCTCTCCCGGATAACGAAAGAGACGGAGGAGATCAAGGACCTGGAGCAGCAGCTCACCGAGGGTAAGCGGACGCGGCATTTAGCATACAGACACCTAAAGGAAAGCTCAACAGGGCACCGCTCCCCCGCGCATGAACGTACAAGTCCTGCCGTCGTACGGAACTTTGTGTTGCATTGTCTGGATGCAAAGTCTGTACATGATCTTATCACCATAGCAACCAACCGGATCTTCCTGCTGATAGGACCGTTCCATACATTACTGTGGCGATAGCACCGCTTTTAAGAACTTTGTAAGCGATTTGCTTGTTATAGATACCCCCCCCCCCGCGGTAATTGTCCAGGCGGCGCTTTTATAAGTTAAGTTTAAATATATTGTTAAATTGTGAGTTCTATTTGGGCAAAAGACGCTAATGTTTTTTGTTTTTTTTTAAGTTTTAAAACAATTTTCTAACCACAACGGAGACAAATTGACAACAACCCCGACTACCCCTGGCACCGCGATTAGAGCATCATGTGCTGATACCAGGGGATCATTAGCCGTAGGGCAGAATGGCTCCTGCCCCGGGCACCGTGGTCAATGGGGTCTTTAGTCGAAGGGGATACCTCTTAGGAGTTGCATAACCATTGGGGACCTGAGAGATCTCTTCTTCTTTAGATGGAATCAAATGTGGTTGAAAGTTGGTCCAACTCTCTAAGCTAAACGGGTGCCTCAATGAATAGACTCCAAACCCTTTTTGTGGTTAAATGACAGCCTTGCGTCTCACCGCGAGAGCGGAAGGGGACGCATAATAACTCCATCATCATCAACATCTTGAAGATCTTATGCTATGGAGGCCAGACGAGGCTTTAGCTCAGAAAGGACCGGGCAGTCAAAGTTGTGAAAGCATCGGTTTTTGCTTTGTCTGCAGTTTGTGTCGTTTGGGTATAAAAAAAAAAAAAATCCACAGGAAAGAGGCCTGTAAGTTCCTGAGTTATTTCCTCTAAAAGGTGGAGGAAAATGCATGTATTGTTAACCTCTTAACTGCCAACCATGCACGGTTTTTGCTTTATGTAGTATTTTTTATTTTTTTATTTTTAGACTTAAAATCTTAATCTATAGTAAGAAAACTACATAAAAATTCTAGTTGTTACAATACTTTCCCCCCCTGCTCTTTTGGTGTATTGTATGCGTTAGAAGGCATTCGAAAGGGTTCTAAAATCAAAGTATGGAATGTACCAAAGAGAGAGGCCGCAAATAGCCCACGGCGTGTCTGATAAGAGATTCAGAGCCAAATTTATCAACGCGAGACTGGAGATCAGTTTCTACTTCAATAAGCTATGTTTGGAGGAAATAAAAGCATTCTATGGATGCCGATACAATGGGAAGCGTCCTGGTGATTGGGCGATCCCATTGGTTGCTATGTGGATAAGACCATGTCTTACATGTATCGCCTTATACATAATTACCAGCCCTCTTGTTCTGAATTAGGTCTTTCCACCGTGAGGGCACCATTGGTGGCATAATTGTAGACCTTCCAAACTTGTGCAAACAAAAGCTTAGTATAACAATCTGATCGGGGACAATGACCTATTTTTCCCAAAAGCCAAAGTTTCAGTCTTTGAGTTACCCATTTTCATAAAAAAAAAATCAATGACATAGAAAGTAAGTAGAGGTCACATATCCACCAACAGTTCCCTTTGCAGAGGAACCATTCCATGGGAACGTGTGGTGGGTTTAATCACTACCTGATTGGTTGTTGCTATACCTCGTTTATTCTCTGTCTGATCAGGTCAGATCGCTGCCAACGAAGCCCTGAAGAGGGATCTAGAAGGCATAATAGCCGGGCTGCAGGAATATCTGGAGAGCGTGAAAGGCCAAGCCAAGCAAGCCCAGGAAGAATGTCGAGAACTTCAGTCTGAAAGAGAGGAGTTACTTCAACGGCTATCGGAACTGGAAGAAGAGAAGAAACAGCTGGAGATCGTAGCTACGGATGCAGAGAATCTGAGAAAGGTTATTGTTTGATGGAATGGTATTCTTCTTGGATGATGGCACAAGTCTCGATTGACCCAAAGCCTGCACTGGTCAACCGTTGACTTGTATGGAGACCATGAAGGTCCACCAACACAAGGACTACCGTCCTTTCTTCTTGTGGGACCTTGTGGTTTAGAGGGGAACAGATAGAAACATTTTAAAGGATAATATATTAAAGGACATTGAAAATGGTTTCCTTTAGAGTGAGTGGCTTTATGGGTCAAGTGGGGCATTTTGGGGGCATGAGAAGCTCCACTTTAGTTGTGGGCAGATCATACCTGAAATACTAGGTACCTGGCACAAGTCTGGCTGGAAAAAGTTTGAATAAAAATGTAGTCGACGCATCTCTTGAAATAATGCGTTACGTCTGCATGCGATTGTAGGAAATCTCGCAGCTGGAGCGCAGCCTTCAAGAGCAACAAGAACTCAACGCGACTCTACGGCAAGCTCAAGGAGACCTCAGCGAGTATGAGGCAGAGCTGGAGGCCCAGCTGAAAGTGAGAGACGCGGAGGCCAACCAGCTGAAGGAGGAACTGGAGAGGGTGAAACGGCTCAGTCATGTAAGCATTCAAAGGGGTTCCCCCCCCCAAAGTATACGTTTTTAAAAAAAGACCGCTGCTCAGTGCTCACCAGAACACATAAAAATCTGTGATGTTTTCCCAGATGGAGAGTTCTGCCCTGCAAGCAGAGCTCGAAAAAGACAGACAGGCTCTGGAGAACGTGCTCACCAAAGCTCAACTGTTGGACGAAAAGGAGAAGGAAAACAAAAAGCTGTTGTCTCAGTTGAAACAAACGAAGGTAAGAGTCACGCTGGCCGCGCGGATAAAAGACCCGACGCGGAATCTTACTTTCTGGAAGCAGATCGGTTGCTTTTTGGTAAATTTGAATTTTTAAGACATAGTATATATGTATTATGTCATTTTTTTTAAAAAAAACAACTTATGTGTATACCATGGGAGCTGCCAAATTTAACCCCTTCCTGATAAAGCCCGTACATGTGCGGGCTCACAATGCATTGTTTTTAAGGGGTATAAGGACAACCCGTTCTCCTTAAGGGGTTAAGTTCTGTGCTCAGGTTCCTCGTGATTGTCTTTTATCTTATTCCGCAGGGAGATAACGAGTTCCTTAAAGAGCAACTTGAAAACCTCCAGGCCCAGCTTGACGACGCTCTGGATAACCTGGTCCACCCAGAGCAGATCAGAGCCAGCGTCCACGATCTCAAGCGGAAATTACAGACCGGCGTTGGGGAAGTTAGGTAAATCGTCGCTGGTGCCTAGACATCATAATGCTTAAGTCTAAGCCAAGATTTCTCTGCTAAATCTCTCTCCTCTGCCGGGTGTTCCTCGCCAGGTCCACCAGCCCCTCGGACGTTCTAGGACAAAGCCTGGCAGATCTGCAGAAACAGATAAACGGAGTCCTCGCGAAGGCGCAAGAGGAGAAGAAAGAGGCCTTGGAGAGGCAGAAGAAATTAGAGGAGGAAATCTCTTCACTGCAAGAAAAGGCAAGGGATGCGCCAGCAGATTTTAAAAGGGCCTGCAACATGGCAGCTGAGGCTAAGGTAAGAAGAAGGGTCCAAAATGAAGAATATGAGACCCCTGAACCTCATTCTTTACTGAGGTGATGTACGTTGTTCCTCCAAAGGTGAGCAGCTCCCGCAGCATGCGCGCTTCTTCATGGGATGTCTTTTAACTGCTCCCCTATGGAGGAACCTCATAGATCTATCCATTTGTTTCGCATACAAATTGTAGTTCATTCAAGTGAAGGTTGAGGATCTCTTCTCAGCTGGTAGATCCGGAAGCCATGTTTATTTTTCACGAGACGTTATCATGTACACGCCAAAGAACACCTTTTATATGTCGCTGTAGATGCAAACGGAAAGAAGGCAATATGAAGCCAAGCTGCGGCAGCTGGAGAACGAAATCCGCCGCCTCAATGGCAAACTTAAAAACATGGAGGACATCCAAGGCCTGGCTGACCAACAGCTCGTGGAGGCAGACGAGGAGCGCAAGAAGCTGCTCGCCGAGCTGCAAGAATTGGAAGAGAAGGTTGGTTGATAAAATAATTCCAGTCTCGCCGCCTCTGCATTCAGAGGGTTTTATGCAGAACATTTCCTAAGAAGACTTATGTATTCTCCCCCCCCCCACTATGGCAGCGAAGGGCAGAAGATGCTCAGGCTCAGAAACAGATGTCCGATCTGGAAAAAGAGCTGAGGCAGTTAAAGCGGGCAGTGGCTGCTTCCGACAAGATGGCCACCTCTGAGCTGTCCCACGCCAAAGATCAGCTGAAGTCTCTACACGGGGCCGTGCTTAAGATAAATCAGGAACGGACTGAGGTTGGGCACCTTAGATATTTTAGACCCCTTCTAACCCCGATGTGATTTCCCCTTGGCGATGTTGCAAACCTTCTGCGTTGTTTATTTATCTGTTTATTTTTATTTGTGTTTTCCTTTCTCGATAGGAGATGCAAGAAGCGGGAAATTTCTGCTCTCAAGCGGCACAAGCGTCTCGAGATCTCGCGAAGGCAGAAGCGGAGATCGACTTGTTGCAGAACCTTCTTAAGGAAAGAGAAAAACAAGTAAGACTTATTGATCAAACTGGATTTATTGGTATTTATTTATTTCTTTTGATCTTGAATAGCAATTGGTTATTTAGAATTAGAAATCTAACATCAAAAGAAATATTGAAAACTAAGTAACTTTGGTTCAGAGGTTTTGGAATTCTGCGTTTTTACACATTATTAGTAATATTGCCATTAATAATATTTATCAAATGTATTTTAATGTTTTTTAATTATTAATTAATATAAAATGTATTTTTTTAATAATTATTAATAAATACATATATATATAATTATTATTTTTACTCCTGCTCCAAATCAGATTGGCGTAAATGAAACGCTGTCGGGCGCTCAGTAACTTCTAAGCTCTCCTTCCATGCAGCTTCAAGATGAAATGCAGAGCGCAGACGCTGGGGCCGCGACTTCTAATCTGCAGCAGCTTGAAATCGATAAATTAAACCAAACATTGAAGAGACAAAAGGAGGAAATCGAACGTCTCAAGCATCTATTGGATCACGCCAGAGCCGGTACGGCTTTAGTTCACTCCTTATTGGTTGGAAAAAGGGTTACGCCGACCGTCGGTCTAACCCAATCATCATGCTGACCCAGTTCCTGTCCCTGTATGTGGACTTTTCATGTCTCTCGCCCATTAGATATTTTTGAACATTTTAAAACTATCTGAGCGTCGGAAACCAAAGTTAAATGAATCTCTTTGTTTGTGACATCATCACGTTGCATCATATGCAAGAACGCTGAAAAGTCCTTTTAGTTGGAGAGACAATAATTAATAACTGACCCTTGTTGTTTTACAGATAATGTTGGTGAGATCGAGGAACTGTTAGATGAGATTGATTCTCTCAGGCATGCGTTGGATTACCAGAATGACTATATCACCAGCATGGCCGACCCATTCCGCCGAAGGGGCTACTGGTGTTACATGCCCTCTCCATCGAACGTGAGAACCTTTTATCTAGACTTTTTGGGGGGGTTAATAAACAGAGCTTCTGTTACCTATTCCTAAATCTTTTCAAAAGTATTAATATTATAATCCCATGCAAAATAAAAAATATTTCCTGAATAGTGACATCACAAGAACTTTGGGACTTTCAGCATGCTGTATCCATCTGGTTACTTGGAATGCTGGGATTGGTTAATATGTTCTGTTATATTTATATTGAACTTTGTTTAATTATATTTAAATCATTTATAGACTTCGGGGCCGGATTCCACGAGCACGAAGGACTCCGGGGTTGGTTTACAGTATCCAATGACATCATCACCCGCGAGGCGTACCTGCAGTCCTATGAGATACCCCAAAAAAGAAGGGGCCGCCGGTCATTGGGTGTATACACCTCTCCGGCAGGGCCTGCACAGATGGCGCACCGGCAGAGGTAAGACCCCGCTCCGATGGACTTCGCCTTTGGGAATCTCCACGACCTTTACATGGGATTCACTATTCTTCTCCTTCGGCAGGTGACGGAGATGACGGTGAAACGCAGAGCGATTGTAGCGTGCCGGGTCACTTCGTGCCGCCTCCCGGCTCGGTTATTTACACGGTATTTCCAGATGGTGCCCCTGCCCCTCAGGGGACTGTGATTTATGCCCCCCCTCCGCCCGGTGGAAGCAGACCGGTGGCTCCTGGAACGGTCATTTACGGGCCACCTCCTGTAGGAACCCAAGTGGTTTACGGGCCGCCCCCGGCTCACTTTGCGGTTCCGGTCATCCCCGCTGGCGTCCTTCACTGTAACGTGCCCACCCATCACAATCTAGTAAGTCACGCTGGGGACGTGTTCTCGCGGCTTCGTGCCCGACGTGTCACGCGTGTGTTCTTGTAGGACCGTTCGCTCATGAAGCGTCTCCGCCTTGCAGGAAAATGAAATCACCCGCCTCGAAGACATCGTCGACCATTTGAAATCTCGCCGTCACAAAGAAAAGAAAGCAAAGGAGCGGTTACTCGCGGATATCGATGACCTCGAGCGTCAAAAAGAAATACTTTGGAAGGAAACGGAGGAATTGCGTCTATCATCCCAAAAACGCAAGCGGAAGTAAGTGGAACTTCGGCAAAGCTCCGTTTTTGTTGACATATTAGGTTTTTATTACATCTTAAACTGGAGTCATATCCACTCTTCAACTAAGCGTGGATATGACTTATCCCTGATTCCGGCGCCATTTGGGAATCCCGTTGTGTTTGTGGCGACACTCTTACTCTGTTCGTCCCGCCGTAATGTTTTCCCCCTGGAGAACTTGATTCTTCTGTGTCTGTTTTGCAGAGACTTTGTCGAAGGGCATCTGGACAGCTTAATCACAGAGCTGAAGCTCGAGCAGTCCTTGCAGCACCACGACGACATCGCGGACGAGATCGAATGCATCGAGAAAACTCTTTCAAAGCGTAGGGCAGAGCTTCGAGAGGCCGACCGCCTGCTGGCCGAAGCGGAGACAGAACTGAAGAACACGCGTACCAAGGTATGCGGAAGTGACGTCCGACCCGTCGGGAGCGGGGATTATTTAACTTTGGGACATGTCCTGCTGATGTCCATCCCTTGTGGGCTTACATCCCTGCACTGCATGACTTAGAGGTGTGTGCCCCTTGGTGATGATGTCACTTGGATGATGTCAGCAGCACCAGCAGGGACCACAGTTTTAGTTTCCGTTACTTTTTTCCCTCTCTCTGTAGACTTCGGATATCATTGAGAAGTACAACTCTGCCAGAAAGCATCTGAGCCACACGGAGAGCGACGCGGAGGAGCTGGAGCGGAGAGCGCAGGACACCGCCACGCAGCTTGTGAAAGCCAACCAGCAGCTGAGGTGAGTGGGAGAGGACCAATCAGAGACATGCCTGACTTTATGGGAAGAAATTATCAAATTAAGCAAATTTGTTCTAATCTGCAACCAATATTTAGGATTATTTTAAAAAGAACGGCTTTTATTTTCTTGCGTTTCAGGATGCTGCAGGCGAGCACACAAGACCTGGAGCGGCACCGAGCGGAGCAGGAGAACGTCCTGAAGGACATTAACGCGGTGGTGTCCGCGAAGGACGCCGAGTTCCAGTCTCTCAGCAGCAAAATCCAAACCATGGCTGATAAGTAAGGATCTCATCACTGGTCTGGCAAGGGCTGTTACCCTGTTACCTGTTAACCCTCCAGTGTCTACCCTGGTTTATTACGCCGGTAAAATTATCTCCTACGAACCAGGTGCCCCCAGTGGCTGTGTAAGGAACTGCAGCTGAAATGATAACCATCGGCAGCTCTAAATATCACGCATTGTTTTCAGTCTTCAGAAACTTCAGACTGACTTGGAAATGGCGGAAGGAAAGGAAGATCATCATTTAAATACCCTAAAAGAAGCGCAAATCATCCTCCAGGAGAAGGTGGTCACTCTAGAACATGTAAACAGTCAGGTAAGGTTATTACGCCAGTGGTTTATTTATTTATATTTGTATATGAAGGAACTGTGATCACCTTGCATAGATCAAAAGCTTTAAAATGTATTGGCTGCATCTCGTCCCCAATGTAAATTCGTTACTCTTCATTCTAATTCTGGAGGGTTTTTATAAGTCGTAAATCTTTTTGCTCTATACATTTGCTTGCAGTGCATTTGGCTTGATTGATATATACCGTTATAGTACATTGTTTGCTGTGAAGCCTGTAGTAATGTTTGATGCGTATGCGCCAAAGGTGTCCGCTCAGCAGCAAGAGATTGTGGACCTGGACCGGCTTTTGGGTCAGAAGGAAGAGGAGCTGCATCTTCTCCAGGATCAAATTGACCAAAAGAAAGCCAGCCTGAAGGAGGTCCTACGGGACGGAGAGATGGACGTGTCTCAGAGACGCCAAGAGATAAAGGTAAAATCTTAACTAGCTTTACATTCTTTAAACTGTTTTTTGTCTCCATACGCTGAATAAACTTGTCCCACCATGTGTTTGAGATGGGAGAAGCCATCTTAATCTCCTGTCTCTACTACATGAGGAGCGTGTCCTCAGTGATGGAGAAACCAAGATCTCATCTCCCTCGCTGATGGAACCATGTACCCAGGAGGCCACCTTTGGCCGAGGCCTAAATGCTCCCCTGATTGTACCCTAAAGGATGGTATACGGACTCCTTAGGCGGCCACCAGAATATATTGCTCTGTGTGTCCACCGAAAAGCTAGCCATGGGACCCCATGAGTTATTTATTATATTAAAATTAATTTTAGGAGGTGAGGTCCCTGTTGGAGGATTTAAGTGCTCAAAAGGGGGAACTCAACGCCCAGCTGAACGAGAGGAGAGCGCAGCTGGCCGTCCTGAAACAGGAGGTGGCCGAGGAAGAAGATACTCTGCAGAAGGTGGCATCTCAGATCCATAAACACAAATCAGGTACCCGTTCTGCTAATTCCTGCTCTATCCCAGCGCAACGCTGAATAAATAACTGTAAAAAGGTGCGGGATTATAGGTCATTTTAGGATTCTTCACTTACTTTTACTGTTTTTTATAAATGTGATACCTTAAAGGGACAATAACAATTTTAATTGCATTTTTTTAAATGAGAAGTTTTTTTGTTAAAAATGTATTTTTCTATCAGTGCTGTTATAATTACAAATTTCTAATGTTTCTATATTTTTTTTATATGTATACGGATGTCTTCTATCGTTATTGGTATAAATGAATAAAGCAGTCCAGATCTTTTCATGCTCTTAAAATAAATACATTTAAAAAAACAAACATATATAATATATATAATAAAATGTATGTGTAAATGCTTATTATCTATTGTAAAAAAGTGCTAATTCTGTGTCTTTCTCTTAGAGCTGAAACATGTGTTGGAAATGATTCAGTTTGAATCGAATGAGCTGGAAGGACTAAGATTTCAGCACAACCAGAAAGTGAACGAGATGGAGAAGACTCAGTGCGCCGTGCTGGAGGTACGGGCCGCTCTCCGGCCATCAAACGGTTAAAAGCCACAGGACGTGAATCACAAGACACGAAGATCACGTTCCTCGCACAGCAGACCTTTACCCCCAATTCACCATCAGGGGCCGTTTGCACCCATTCCGAGACGTGATGATGTCAGTCGTGTTTTAAAACGGATCTGATATTTTTCAAAAACCTCCATTTTACAATTTTGTACCCTAAATCTGTGCAATGTTGTTTACTGATAAACAATCTCGTTGTACGGCGCTGCGGAATATGAATGCGCTATACAAACCAATAAGCAAGGACATAGCTGTATTAGAAACCCACCTTATGTGTAGGGAAGCAGCCATCTCACAGTAACATAGTCATTTACACGGACTGCGTCCATCGCGTCCCCCCCTTCTACTCATCCTTCCTGCTTTTTGTTCCTAAAGAAGGCAGAAAAACCCAATTAAGCAATTTTGCTAGTTTTGCCACTTAGATACCAATAACGATAGAAGACATCCGTTATAGACATCCGCAGTGGATTCTTTATCTTTATTGCCCTCACTGTAAAGAATCCATCCATTCCTTTGTCGTGTATGAAACTTATGTCCGTTGTGCCACAGGCTGCCACACTAATTCCAGCCTCCACGATGTAAAATAGAGAGGCTAAGTATAGTATTATAAGTCTGCAATAACGGCTCGTGTGAGAAAGCGCATGCAACTATTTATCTGCGAGGACCCACCATGAATTAACGTGGGGATGTTTCCTCTTCCAGGGGAAGATGGAGTTGGAAAACCTGCAGCGGACGTGTCAGCGGCTTCGCGGGGACACGGACTGGCAGAAGCAAGTGATGGAGAAAGACAGCCGGGAAATGGAGCTTCTCCGGAGCCAGACGCTCTCCCTGCAGCAGAACATCGAGATCCTGAGCAGAGAGAAGGAGCAGCTGGAGAGGAGCAGGCAAGACCTAGAGAAGAAGCTAGACCAGGCCAAAAAGTAAGATGGACCTCCTAACTTTACTCATACCCCTCAAAATTTCAGGCGCCCAACATGGCACACAGTTGTTTGGGGGGACATGGTTGGTGGCCGGCAAGGTTAAAAGTAGGGCAGGACGATGGACATACCATGGTAGCTAGTTTTGCATTGAAGAAGGAGTCTTGGATGGTGACCTCTTACTGCTCGCTGGGCCGGTCAGTGGAGATCTAACTGGTTCATAATCCTGAAGGCAGGACAGCGGGGCAGCTCAGCAGGACGCAGCCCAAAAATTCCAAAAGAGAGTTTGGAACGTTTCTTTGGTTCCTGTGGTGACTGCTCTGTGTTCCTAGCAGTTTGCTACATACTATAAAGCAAGCATGTGATTGGTAGATACCCCAGTGTACATTTAGGTGGCTCCCTTTTAATTCAGTCGCTGGAGGAACGTTCTGTACCAATGCAATGTTTGCTGTTTTTCTACTAGAGATCTGCTCGCTTCAGAAGACGGCAACCGAGCCGCAGCCTCGAACCTGGAGAAGCTGCGGGCGGAAATCAAGAACCTGCAAAAAGATATTGAGCAGCTGAACAAGCGGAAGCAGTGCCTAAAGGAGGAAGCTGCAGCGGCACAGCAGTTACTGCAAGGTGAACAGGGAGGGGGGCACTGGACTGAGACGAGAAGGGACCAGGGATGTTGTTACTGGTAAAGCTAGAAGCAGCAGGACCGTCCGACATGGATGGAATCTTGGAGCGTCACGTAAGCTTATGGGACCTTAGAGGTCTCTTTTTCTCCCTGAAGAACTCGTGCATCACAGCCGAATAATTTGATTATTTTGTCATTTCTTCATCTTTTAACCTGCGTAGTGATGTCATGATAAAACCTTTTCCTGAAGAGATAACACCGGATGACTAACAGACTTTTCCTTTGCAGAGAAAACAGAGGAGCTGAATTTGTTAAAAGATGAACTTACTGACTCCAAGGAACAGCTGAAAGTCGTCGAACAGGTAAGATTTCAGACTTTGCCCACTCTTCGCGTGTTCTAAGGTTCTGAGGTACCTGCGATGTGTTTGATCTAGCCGTACCGTCCAAAAAAAGCGATTATTCCTTAAAGCAAAATATCTGAATATATTTGCTGCAAACAGACCATTTAAATATAATAAAAGGGACTTTTAAAGGCCAAAAATGTATTCTGATATTTTTTTTCCCCGAGTGTTTTATCTCTTGGATTTACCAACGCCGTTTCTTCTTCTTCAGGATCTCCGAAACAGCACCAAGAATCGAGACGACTTACTCCGAGAGCAGGCCAGGCTGCAGAAGGAGACTGAGGAGAGTATGGGGAGGTTCAAGCTCCTCCAGGAGAAAGAGACCAGGAAGGAAGGCCACCTGAAGCAGATGCAGAGAGCCATCGAGCAGAAGGAGGACGAGGTCGCAAAACAGGAGAGGGTAAAACTAGTGGAACCTACTTGTCGAAAGAGAAAATGGGGGAAAATAGGAGATTCCCATAGATTTGGGGTTATTAGAATGTTTGTTCTTTATCGCCTAAGACCTTTTAAGTGCGACTCCATGATAGAACATGTGTACGTTTAGGTATTTCTATTTGCATCGACACCCCCAATCCCCCCCCACCCCCCCGGTTTTAATTTTCGGAGTTTCGTTCCCAGATCCTGAAGCAAATAATGAAAGAAATGGAGCATCAGGAGGAGCATCTGAAAGCGTCGGCAGCTAAACTGAGGGATCACAAGCAGACTATGGAGTGGGAACTGGCCAATCGGCAGAACGCGCTGGAACTGGTGACCTCGAAAGTGAAGGAACTGGAGGAACGCGCCCTGAAACTGCAGCAGGAGGAGAAGTGGTCGCTGGCACTGCAGGAAGCTCTCAGTAACACGCGTGAGTCTTTTATGGTGTTGGGTCGTTTTACTTTACAGAGACGGCTGTAGATGAGAGGAACAGCCTCCCAGTAGAAGTGGTAGAGGGTAATACAGAGGGTTTTAAAGTATGTTAAAGGGACAGTATCATTATTTATTTCTTTGCACAGACGTGTAGCATATAGAGGATTGTTTATTGGGGCAAGAAACGGGGATTCGTGACAATATTGTAAAAAGCAAGTGGGAATGATTGTGTAACCGAGGACTGATCTGTGCTTCCAGGACTCCAGCTGTCCCAGACAGAGCAGCAGCTGGAGGAGAAAAACAGTGAGATTTTGGCCCTGCAGAAGCACCTGGAGATTTACAAAAGCGATCTGAGCCGCTTGCAGGATCAAATGACTTCACAGAAGGACAAAGACGAGAAAAGGATCTCGGTACTTAAAGAAACCATTAACGGCCAAAGGATCCAGTACGAGGACACCATCCAGGTATATTCCCTTCACACGCACACCGTGGTGTCCTATCTGCAGATCTGAATCACTCCCGAGACATTTGATTCACATTAAAATAAGTGGTCAGGTGGTCTACTTACTTCCCAGGGGTTTGCATTGATCATTGTTTAAGCTGTCAATTATATTGTGATCAAGTTTCTAGGTGTTAGCGAATAGAAAACTTTTATAAAATAAAAAATGGCGGAGTTCATTGACTGTGAAAAGTTGGCAGCGCCGTGATCTACCCTCCTGGCTTTCTTACATACATGTGTTGCTTACATGCAGCCCTGTGACAACCCTTCATGGCTTGGTCCCTTGGCAGTGAGCGGAGGAGAAATGTTCCTGGCCGCACACCTCTAACATTCTCATTCATTCACTCATTCATTCATTCTCCAATTGTCATTTTTAAAACAGGAACTAAAAGAGGCAAAAAGCAGTTTGTGGAAGCGGCTCACTACGGTGGAACAGGCGGCGTACGACAACCATGACCGCGCCAGACATCTGCTGAAGGAACTCAAGCAACTTCAAGCAGAATATGCAGTCCTGCAGAAGCAGGTACGGCGCGCCAGACCATTACCTGAACGGCTACGGGCCAAAGGGAAGAGCACCTGTGAGAGAGTTGTTTAATGTTGAAAAATGTCACGTTCTTACAATCCATCGTACTTATCGCCTTGACTTTTAGCTCAAGAGCCAAGAGGAACTTGACCAGCGACAGCAGGATGTTAATGAAGCCGTGCGAGCCTTGAAGGCCCAGGTGAAGATGGAAATCCAAAGCAGCCTTACGGGTTTCTGTCGTCCTGATGAGCAGGAGTTGGCGGAAGACGTGGACGGGGTTCTGGAGGATAACGAAAGCCTACGGGCTCAGCTAGAGAGCTTGAAGGAGAACTTCCCCTTCACAGCCAACGAGGCCTTAAAGCCATCGCTCCGGGGCAAGATAAGCCTCACCAAGCCAAGTATTATGGTAGGTGGCAGTGAACGCGTAGAGTGAGGTACAGAACTATACAGAAGTCTTCATTCTAAATTAGAACATTCTGGAGTAAATGTAAAGATCGGCAAGGCAGTGATCTCATCGCCTATTCGCTGAATGAAGTTGGCCATTCTAAAGCATTATGTGCTTCACTCTCACAGAAAGATCTAGGACTGTTAAATACTCTTTTTGTTTTGCAGAGGAACACAATTCACTTCTTAACTTTATAGATCTTGTATTTGACCATTAAATCCTAAACTTAGCCCAGATTGAAATGTCGAAGGTCGTGCCTGAATTAGGCTTAACAGGCATCTTGTCTGCTGCTGTACATTTTAGGATGAGCACTGGAGAGGAGAAGCTCTTCGAGAAGAACTGCGGCAACAAGAGGACAGACTCAAGGTACTTTTTGTCATCTAGTTGACTTTTTGCGTGTATTCTACTAGGGGGTGGATAGAACAACCTGTGGCGAAACTCATTGGACTTCAGACGCTTCATATAGATCCCCTCGGGGATTGTGGGGTAGTCGTTGTTCTACACCATCTAAAGTTATCCTTTGTAGGCTCAACTTCACCAAAGGATGTCCAAGCAAGCCGACGTGCTGAGCCAAGGGCGGCAGCAGACCGAGGGCAGCCTCATCAGTCTGAAGAAACAGGTCGATGCCCTGGACGAGCTGGTCAGCAACGGATCGACGGACTCTCCGTTCCATTCCCACAATTCATCCGGCGCGGCAGCCGCGTTTCACGATTATGCTCCGAACCCGCCAAGCCAGGTAAAATCGCAGGCGGAATCCGGCGTCAACATACAAGCATAGCAGACAAACTTGGGAAACCACATTGGCCGGAAAAGAGCGATGTTTGTGCGCGTCTATTAGAAGTTTGTTACAGCGGTAACATCTTTGTTGCAATAAAATGCTTGCCCCGGGGGCAACTCAAGCTGGCAAATTTGCTCATCATAAGCAAATATTTCTAGAATCAAAGTTAAATATTTTGTTTGCCCCTTTCTTCTTTCTTTTAGAGGTACTTACAAGGAACGAGGATTACGGGCTCCAGTGGAATATTGTCTCAGCAGCTCTATGCAATGTACTCACCTGGAACGCAACCTTAAACTAAATTGGTAAGAAGCGAATAACTGTCAGAGGCTAATGGACAAGATGCCCCCAGAAACGGGGCTACTCTAGCCAAATGCTAAGGCTATGGTTAAAGCTGCTGTCCCACCTATAGACTAAATGTAAAACTCATGCCTGTTTTGTGGGGCTCAAATTGTCATGTGACCTCAAAAGTTGTCAATAGGTTGTTGCCGTAGAACCTTAAAAAGCTTCTTGTGTGATTAAACCTCAAGCTAAGCTAAGGCTTATTAGCTATGCCAGGGAACACAATTAATGCTTTTCAAGCATGTGAAATGCCGGGGGCTATTAGGATGCTGCCCTTTTTTATCCCAAATACAAACAATAAAGACCAGATGGTACACTACTTAAAGGTCGGTGCAAAAAATAAATAATCCAGCCCTATCCGCTGACTCATGGGAAGGGGGTGAGCTTCATTATAGGACCGTGCCTATCCAAAACCAACAGTTCTTCAATATTTCAGATCTATTGTAATATATATTTTATTTTTTTTTTTTGCAGTGACATATTTCAGGAAACCGGACTGTTTAAACGACGGAGTAGAAGATTTAATGCCTTAAATATCCAGAGCTCTTTTTGCTTCAAGATACAGGGACTTACTGTGAAATGTCTATATTTCTGTATTCTAAGGTCTCATGGCACAGCCCCCATACTTCCTTTCACCTATGCACTGACGTTTGTATATACAGAACTTATTTTATATATTCAAACAAAGATTTTGTTTAAATGTATATTTTTGATGGGTTTTCATAAAAAAATTTGTATAGAAATAATTGAATAATAAAAAAAAAAAAAGCTAAGGTAATTACAAGAACATGTTATTCGGATTAAAACACAAGAATATGTTAATATAATTATAATTGGATACATACCGGTATAGATATATTACACATTAGGTATAATATATATATATAATATATTATTATTATTTATATTATACACTCACTGGCCACTATTAGGTCCATATGGACCAAAATCTGAGGAATGTTTTCAGCACCTTGTAGATAGTGAGCCACGAAGAAATGAAGGCAGTGCTGAAGGCAACCTGGTACTAGCAAGGTGTACCTAATAAAGTAGGATGTGTGTATTTATATATATATATCAAGATCTAGAGACATCGTATATAATGTTGATTGATGTGTCTGTCTGTGACGGGAACATATTTGCGGCACCGGCGATTAATTCATATTTAAATACCAGGGTAAGTTATGAAATAAGCTAATTCCCCGGGGTATTTAATGTACTACAATATTTGATTTCTCTCCCTGGTTACCTGCTTAAGGGGGATTGTGCTTATTGCTCCGCTGTATCAACGCATGCAGGGGTCTCTTGAAGGTGAAGCCAATACGTACCCTGCTTACGTATGAAGTACAGGGAGGTGAAGCAGGGGTTAAAGCACAAAACTACATGATGGTCACCCCTGGCATCCATAAGAATGAAGACTCCCAACCATCCTAATTATGGAAGTTTTCCTTTTGGAATATAAAGTACTTTAAAACACTCCACATATAAACACCCATGTAAAGAACGTTAATACAGAAATAAGAAAAAAAAGCAGCCGGTTATAAATTATCTAGATACAGGTACTTTATTTACAAATATTTAGATTAATAGCATTTTGTTACATCAAGGGAAAAAGTACAGGAATCCAAACAAATCCTTTAGTGACAGCTATAAACAAGGTGACCTACTCGAGCTGGGGGGGGGTCTCGTCTGAGCAAAGTGCGGCCTTTCCACGCTCAGTAGGTCGTGGTCCCTGGCATAAGCTTTAGTCGCTTATGCACTATAACTGATGGCAAAATGCTCTAAACCCTCTAAAAGTGTGAGCAATGAGAGAATCGGACAAGTTCCATATTTAAAAATGAATATATTTATATATATAACCTGGTTCTCCAAAGGACCGCGCAAAACCCCATCCTAAAGTGTTGCGTATTGCTCATCAGTTAAGCGTTTAAGCCCTTTAATGCCACACGGGTATTGTTGAGCCCCATCTGGCACTTGAAGGGTTAGATTTTTTTTTAAATATGTTTTAACTGGTTAGAAACTACTCAGCTACATGACTTGAAGGGGGTCATGCTTAAGGGACCCTAAGCACAAGAAACTAAGCATGGCCCCTTTAAAAACACCGATAGGCTTGATAGATTTATATTACAACCCATATGCGTCACACAATTAAAAAAACAAAAAAAAGAGAACAAAATTTACTTTGCAAAAGGTTTCAATGAACAAATGGAATTTACTAGATCTAAAGCGGGTTTTTGAAGAAAAAACAAATAATCAAAAGGTTAAAAAGTTTTATGTTTTTACAAATCCATCCCACTGTAGTGTTAAAAAAAAAAAAATCAAAATATATATATTTATGAAAATGATACACCGAAGGAGACAAAACATGTATGAATTAAAGGTTTACCGGGGTGAAAAAAAAAATCAAGTTAGCCGCTGCTTATTCCACAACTGGGTTGCTAAACCGTAAAGTGAGAAATTGGTACGCAGAGAAAAAAAAATATATAAAACAGAAACAAAAACCCCGATTATTTAAAAACCAGCTGGTAACGTCTACTGTACAACAGAGAAATGCCGCCGACGTACTGTACAGACGAGTATATTCTGATTATACTAATGCCAGGAATTAGAATTCTTCATTAAAATCATATACACAGCATGTATTTAAAGGGATCCTTTGGGATAATTTTAACACTTAAGGGTACATGATAAAACCTTGAACACAAGGAAGGCTACGGATCACAGGAAGGAGAGAAGAAAAAAAAAATAGAAAATTGCATTCTTTACTCCCAAAATTTAAGACAATTATATGATTTGTTTTTTATCCAGCAAAATTAACCGTGTAGTTATTATTCACAGTAAATAAAACTATCGCCTACCGCGGACAGACTTTTTTTTTTCTTTTTTTTTTTACAAGTCACACAAGGAAAGTTTTAGTTACAACAAAAAAAAAGTCTTAAGACAGCCCCTGCAGCGAAAGTCCAGCATCAGTGCGCATCTTTAAACAATGGATTGCGGACGTCACAAAGACAATTAAGAAGAAAAAAAAATATATTCTACAGTTAATACCATGCAGGAAAGGTTTTTTCTCTGTGTTTATTACTCGACTTGCCTTTGATAACCTGGATACATCTAGTTATTGAGCAGTTTAGTATTGTGTTAAACTGTCGTCTTAGCAGAGTTCCCCCACCCCAACACACCTTTAATAGAGACCAGCAGGATGGAGAGAAGATAGAGGGGGCAGTACAAAAAAAAAATACTGCGTCAGACAGACAGGTGGAGGTGAGAATCAGCCGCCGGAGGAGGAGGATTTCATTAGCATCCGCAGCCTTCTCTCTGCGGCTGGGGCTCGTTGGATAGCCGCCCGCCTTGGGGAGCGGAGGGTTTGTGTTGTACTCCGGATTCCGCCGCGTTCAGGTCCAGGCTGCCATCTTGGATATTTTGGTAGATCTTCTTGGCGGCTTCTAGGAAAGCATCTTCGACGTTCTCACCCCTGGGGAGGAGGAACGATCGAGGTATTTAGAAGCGTTTATGGAAACTCTGTATCTGTTTGTCCTCAATCAAATCTACTCAATCTAGATTTGGATTAAATCTTAATGATAATTAAGAAAAAGGGCAGTTCTAACCATGTATTGTATGATCAATACCACGTCTATCAACATAAATCCAACGAATCCTCCCAATACTTACGTCTTTGCGCTCGCTTCTAGGAACAAAAGACCTGCAAGAATAAAAAAATAAAAAAACACTTAACGATTAGGAAATAATTGTGGCCTTGCTTTATAATCAGCAATTTCTGTACCCCTAACCCACGAGATCAACTACAAAGGAGACGCTCGGTCACGCAATCTGTGCCGTCTGGGCAGAACGTTAAGGACACCACCAAGTTACGGACGTGTAAAAAGAGTCTGAATAACTAATTATACCGTTCTCCTCAGCAAACTGCTTGGCCTCTTCGTACGTAACATCCCTCTGGGCTTCCAGGTCGGCTTTGTTTCCTATAAGAATGATGACCTGAAGAACAAACATTTCCTTAGAAATCCTCATTACCAAAAAAATTAAATTGTAATGCAATAAAACAGCGCATCCCCTTAAACTCGCATATAAACCCAAACTCAGCAGCAGCGGTCGGATCATTATTAACGGCTCGCTTTGCTGGTATTTACGTAAACGTCGTGAATCCGCGTGACACGGGCGACTTACAGTATTAGGATTGGTGAGGTTCCTTGCGTCCGTCAGCCAGCTGCTTAAATGGTTGTACGTGCTTCTCCTGCAAGTAAAAACAATTCGGTGTCAACGGCTTCGGGAAATAAATCAGAGAGTAATAACAGCGCTTACACTAGAAGTGAATGTGCCAGACCTCTCTGCGCATGCACAGTCTTCACGGTGACGCAGAGGAAGAGGTTTAACCAGGACTATACTGCAGAAGTCAAGGACGAGCCAGACATTAATAGCCAGCAACATAGTTATTAGACATGGTCCCTCAGCTCATTATCCTAATCAGGGGTGGTTCCACAACAAGGCGGAGCCTCCATGCACACCCTCTCCCGTGATTGGAGGAGTGGGGAGAAGCTGTCCCATGAGGTGGAGGCTCTGCCCTGTCCCAGAAGTACTCCAAGAGGCCAGAATAACGTAGAGGGGTATGTAGAGTAAGAAGTGCAGATACGCTTCTCTTTCTCCTCAGATCCGTCTGCATTGTTCTGGCCTGAGGTAGTATTTCTGCGACAGGGCAGAGTCTCCGTGCGCAGGGGGGACAGACTACCTCAATCCTCTAATCGGGGGAGAGGGGAGTGCCGAGGCTCTGATATGTTGTGGAAATACTACATCAGGTACACTCAATAAATGTACAATCTGCAGGCCGTAAGTAACAGTATACGACCCGTAACAATGCAGTTGGTTTGGTCACACGTAGGCAGCACTCACCTAGTTATGTCGTAGACCATAAGGGCCCCAGCAGCACCTCTATAATAGCTCCGGGTCACGGCTCTAAACCTCTCCTGTCCTGCCGTATCCCAGATCTGCAGTTTAATTTTTTGGCCGCTGACTTCGATTATCCGAGTGCCAAATTCAACGCCGATTGTGTGAGGACAATCTGCCATAACTGGAAAAAGCAGAGAGATTGAATGGGTTAATATTTTGCTTTCATTAAAATACAAAAAATAATAATAATAATTAAACTAACACGTTTAGATCATATGACACAGAACGCTCAAAGTAAGTGCTGTGACACGTGACGGCTTATCTCTAAATAACACATGAATGAACGCGTTAGCCGATTGGCTGCTCCAGCCCTTTAATGGATCAATGGAGATCTTTTTTTTCCTCCTGACCGTAGAAGATTTTATTACTTGGCTTATTTGCTTTCACAAAGTACACTGAATTCTCCCACTTGGATGCACAAGGACTCCGTCCATTAAAGCTACGCAGACATCCGTATGTATCGGGGGGGGGGGTGCTAATCCTGCAGCAAAGAGCTTAGCGGACAAGACCCTAAACCCAAACGGGATTCCGGGAAGGAAGGCTTCGACCTCCGAGTCCAAAACTCGCTCAGACGCAGGAACACCGGGTAACAATAAAAGCAGAATTACATTTCTTTTCTGTAAACTGGTGCAGCAGGCAGGACTTTCCCACTCCCATGTCACCTGCGGAAAGGAAGACAGAAGTCAGCTGGAACACGGAAAGCACGCGCATGATTCAACGGTAACGTTATAAGGAATGTATGTAAATGCGTATTTAAAGTGCCCTTAAACAGTGCAAACACTTCAGTACGATACTCCATGACCCCGCACATACTGGATTTACACGAGGGGCAGAGGCTTTGTGACCACAATGTCCCTTTAAACGTGGCTCTGATAGGAATCACACCCTTCCTGCCAGCACGGGGCAAACGAGAAACCGAAACAAAGGTAACGAGGAAATAAACTCACCGATGATGATGTACTTAAAGATGTAAGAGTAGTTGTAAGGTGCGGTTGCCATTTTGGCTCTAAAAAAGAAAGAAGGGGGGGTTAATTTAGAGGAACACATTTTTTGGGTTGCAAAGAAGTCAGATGATAAACACACGTATGGAGAAAAGCACGACTTAACCCTGACAGTGCCAAACGTAACATAGGGCCCACTAGAATTACAAGAGATATGTGCAGTCCAGCACGTCGGCGGTTAACGCGTTTGCAGCCAGAACCTGCTTGATGATCATTGGCTGCTTTATTTCCGTTATGTAAAGATTTTTGTAAAAATGACAGGCATAGAAAAGATACAGCAGGTGCTGGGGTGAAATAACGTCAAAGAAAGGGGGCAGGGAGGAATCCTGGCCCCTGGCGGACAGCCCTATAGGAGGGGTATCTGGTACACTGGTGTTACAATTTATTTTTCAATTAAACAAAACTTTACTATTTACAAAATGTCCAAAAGGATTTTCCCCGTCATCTGACCATCAAAAAGCCTCCTCCTGCCCTCCACAACCGCACTTCTTCTGTTTAACAGTTAAAGCAATACTAGGCACGGACTGAAGGAGTTAACGAGCCTCCTCGCCTGGCCGGAGCAGAAGAAGTAAGGAATATTTATTACCTTATAAATTAGCAGCCGACGGACGGGATTCACGATCACCAAGCGAGTGACTCTGCAGGAAGAAAAAGCAAAAGATTAAAATACAAAGAAAGCAGCCGACAATCAGGAACCCCCGGTCTATACGATCCTTCCCTATAGGCTCACACGGCCCCTACTGCTACTATCTGCATGTAATATATATACGGTATATATAAAAATAAATATAGCCCTTGTGTGTTCACTTTGAAGCCAAAACTTTATTCCTCTCCCTGCGCAGAAACGATACGGCCATACGATTACCTACTTAAGAGAGGCACAATCGGGATTTGAGGTGTCCCGTAATAAAGCCCCCCCATGTATGTATGCGTCAGGGGATCGTGTGACCGTACAATGGACCAGGGAAAGGGATGGTGGCCTAGTGGCAGCACAATATCAAGGGCAGCTGGCACAAAAGACCCCCCATCCACACACAAGCCAAGCGCAGCGCTCGTCTACTGTCATAGGCGATGACTCGGGAGCCGGCAGTGACACTCGCCGGAGTCGCGGGTTCCGGAGTCCAGAGTTAATGTTTAATAAAAGGAATAATTAATGCGAGAGCGCAGCATAACCGGTCAGGGTCCGGCGGGTGAGACTGCTGGACATGCGCAGGTAACGGATCAGCCATCTAGCTGGGCGATAATATCCAACATCAGGCCCTAGCAGACGAGCAGCACCACGGAGCCGTCTGATGCCCTCCGTCAGCGGGGTCTCTGCATCACGGGGGTCTCTGAGAACATGCGGACGCCTCTCAATTTAAAAGCAGAACTCGCAGAACCTCTCAGCAAACCCTACAAACTAACAGGTCGTCTCGCGCAGGCACTTTAACCGGAACCGTGCGTCGGATGTCACGCCGCTCGCCCCGGCTAAAGCTCGCCCTGCAAACCGCGAGCGTCACCAGGAGCTCGAGAGACAGCCTGGGGCAAAACAGCCGGCTTAAAAACAACTACAGCAAAAAAAAAGCGGCCCTGACTCGTCCGGCGTTCAGGTGTGTTGGCAGCTTTACAGGATGATGTCATACTTTAAGTCACAACAGACTGTTCTCTATTAAATACGGCTCCGGAAATCCCTCGGAGAGCCGCCGGGTCGGCATCATAAAGCAGACCTCGCCTTAAACGGAATTTATAAAGCCGATACGTCGTTAACGGCGTCCCACGCCGCATGTCTCCACCGCGCGCCGCGCTACAGGGGCGCTCCAGCCATCCCATGGACTTTAATGAATGACAGCTGGGGGGGGGGTCTCTTGGTGCCCCCCTTTCCAATTCCCCAGGATGGGGGTGGTAATTCAAGAATTATTGAGGGTAGCTGCAGATCGTATGCTTTTAGTTTTTTTTCCTCCCCGTTTTGAAAGAATGCGTATTAAAGTGCGGACAGAGGGTTAGAGATACTCAGAGTACGGGGGGGGGGGATTTTTTCATCTCAATCGATAAACAAAAGCAGGAGGGTTTCTGAATATCTTAATTTCTACACAAAGGACTGGAGACCTTTTCGCGCACGCAGGGGCCGGCACAGCGGTCTCCTCTACAGAATAAAGTGTTACTCTATGAGCGCGACGCAGAGATGAACGATTCAGAGCGTCTCGCTGCAGCTGTCACTTTTGACGCGTATTCCAGAACGTCACTAAACGCCTCATCACGGCGAGCAACTTGTTTTCGCTGCCCCACGGAGGGGGGGGGGCGCTCCGCACTGGGAGGAGGACCCCTAGGCCAGAGCCGTCCATGTACGAGACCGACAGCCAAAAGCCGTTCCCTGCCTCGCTCGCAGCTCTCATCAGCTACGAAGCATGTCTCCTGCCCCTCGCTAGGACGTCGCACAGAGAGCAAAGAGACTACAAGGAGACTGCACGGTGTCATGGCTGCCGCCACGCCGGGAACGCAGAGAGGACGCGCCGGGAGGAAAATCTCACGCCGGACAGCACACAGGGAGCGCAGCGAGACTCAGGAGGCTGTATCCATGAGCGGCCCCAGCGGACGCACAAGGTGCCTCGGAACACAGCAGAGGATAGAAAGCTGTGCGAAAGCCTGGACAGGCTCTAAATATCACAACAGACTCACTCGGCGGCCCCGCCATGCGCTGCCGAAACAGCCCCGTGCGTCTTAATACACGTAAACGGTTAAAAACCGATTGCGCAATCACTAACAGGTTAATCGGTGTCCCTAAAATACACCTGCAGCAAAGCAGGTTTATCCCAATACCTGATTCATAGAACCGTAACCATAACGACAGCAGCAAACTATCTGCATGACGCAGAAATCAGAAAGAAAGCAGAGCCCGGAAATGACGATGATACCTCACAGCTGTCCAACTACAACTCCCATGATCCTTTGCCCAACCGAAAAAAAACAAAGAATCATTGGAGATGCAGCTAAAAGGCCCCTGGGGACCCAGCCTATGGACACCCTGACCCCGCAGAACCATCAGAGGCCAGCAGGCACACAAAGTAAGGAACTTGGATAAAATCACGTTTTTTGCTTAGTTTTTTTTTCTTAGTTTATAAATGAGAAAACCCTTATATGGGACGCTTTACACTCATAGTGAACAGGAGCTATGATAAAGTAGTAGTAGTCGCAGGTCTGGGGACACTGTAGTAGGCGGTACTGTAAGGATAGTCAGTATGTTAAAGATTCACCCTACTGTAATTCTATCAATCGCTACTTAAATAACAAAGTTATTTTACACTAATATTATTATTATTATTATTATTATTTATTTATATAGCGCAAACAATTTACGCAGCGCTACAGAAACAAAACAAACAAAAAATTAATGTTAGGATCCTAAGGTCTCCGGATGATTCCAAATGGGGTCCGGCGTCACGAGAAGCGCAGAATGGCATTATAAATGATAAAAGCCGTCGGCGACGAGGACGGCAGCTGCTGCAGAACCTCTTTAGAAATGGATGCATTAAGTAGACAGGGTCCTGCACGCCGGCTGACAAGCTACATGCAGCCATATAGACGGCCGAATGCTGACAGGCAAATGACCCAAACGGCTTCCCGTCCTTGTCATGGTTACCGACACCTGAGTCACTGACAGCCCTCGGGCCTTCATTCATAAATCCGGTAACCCAGCCCTCCGGTGGCCGCTGCCCGGTGCAGGTGCAGTACCCAACCCCCCCCCCGACCTTTATGCTTCCCGTGGAAGGTTGCATTGATTTGCATTGCTGATTCCACCCCCATCAGGACCTCAGAGGGGGTATTAGGGGCAGACAGCGTGTGGGGAGGGAGGTTTTTCCAGGATAGAGCCGTCCTGCAGGGTAAGTAAATAAAGGTGGTGACAGTCTGGGCCGGCACTCAACCCCCCCCACCGGGCCTGACACTAGCCGGCTGCAGAGAAGAATAAACACGATCACGAGATCATCTGCCTCTTCCGGAAAGCTGTCAGACCCTCTCCCGGGGCACGTAGTGGGGCGAGGGGGTGCTACGGGGGTAATATGACAGCAGCATTTTTGGGGTACAGAATGTCCGTAACAAATGACGGCTCCAGATGGCAAATGGTCGCCGCGATCTGATAAATTCAGGCTAAGGGGGAAGACACGGACCCTACTTCCTGAGCACCGGTTACCGGGGTATGCGCATATACCCACCCCCGGGCACAGAGGGTAATGGGGGCTCACTGGCCTTGCTATTAAGGATAAGGGGGTCCCAGATTTTGCTATAAAGATCATAGGAAACTCTCAGGCCCTGCTATATGGATAATGGGGACTGACAGGCCCTGCTATATGGATAATGGGGACTGACAGGCCCTGCTATATGGATAATGGGGACTGACAGGCCCTGCTATATGGATAATGGGGACTGACAGGCCCTGCTATATGGATAATGGGGACTGACAGGCCCTGCTATATGGATAATGGGGACTGACAGGCCCTGCTATATGGATAATGGGGACTGACAGGCCCTGCTATATGGATAATGGGGACTGACAGGCCCTGCTATATGGATAATGGGGACTGACAGGCCCTGCTATATGGAAAATGGGGACTGACAGGCCCTGCTATATGGAAAATGGGGACTGACAGGCCCTGCTATATGGATGCTATAGGGATAAAGGACTCCAGGCCCTGCTATCGGGTACACTGCAGACAGATCAGGCAGCAGATTGAAAGGGGGGGAGCTTAACCGGCCAAAGCCTAGTAACAAAAAGGGTGGGGTATGCAGTGCACTGGCAGGCACAGGGTTAATAGCAGCTGCACAAGGGGATGGGAGGGGTGGATTAGGGGTACCTGCCATGGATCACGGGGAGAGGTCTGGGGGAGAATGGGGGCCCCAGGTTGCATGACAGCTCGGGGGAGGCATTACGGGTGTGGCAGTTATTTGGGGAGGCGGGTAACTAGGGTACTAACGGCCTGTCTGTCTCTGGGGTGAGGCCGGTATTGGGGTGCAGTGCCTGTCAGGGGGTGTTCCGGGGTTACCTGTGCCAGCTCCTCTCTGTTGATACTGCCGCCTGTACCCGTGTCTCGCTCCAGAAGCCGGTCTCCGTTTCCTCCTTGTCTATTCTCTGCTGCTTTCCCTCCGGCTCTGTGCGCTCTCCCGGGCAGCTCCAGTTCTCTACCTCTCTCTCACCAAGATGGCGTCTGCGCTTGCACGGGGTTTCCCTGCGCGCTCCCAACGGGCCGGGCGGGGGCGAGAGAGAGGGGTGGGGCCGGCGGAACGCGCTCAGGTTCCGAACACGCCCAACACTTCCCGTCTCCCCGCAGCGGGCACGAGCTTGGTCACGAGATCCTGAGACGCAATCACGTGATTCCAGCAGGGCGGGGTGACGTAACGAAACTCTGGGCCCATGTTCACTAAGCTGTTATAATGTTCTTATAGTATTCGCTCTTTCTTATAATTAATATTCTATCTATGAACTATCAATCAATTATCTATCTGTCTATCAATCAATGATCTATCAATCAATTATCAATGAATTATCAATCAGTCTGTCATTGAAATATACGTATGTCTTTATACATAGCGGAGACTCTTGTTTATCGGACGCGTGTTCTATAAAATATTGCTTTGATTCTGAAATGTATTTTTTCACACCCGGAAACTGTCAGGGTTTTTGCCCCAGTCTCAGGGTCTCAGGGGCAGATTCTCCGGGTCACACAGTCTGGAGCCGACTCCCTCCTCGCTGGGATTATATAAATATTTTATCTGGGAACTGTCAGGGTTTGCCCCGGAGTCTCAGGGTTTTTGCCCCAGTCTCGGGGCAGATTCTCCGGGTCACACAGTCTGGAGCCAACACCTTCCTCGCTGGGATTATATAAATATTTTATCTGGGAACTGTCAGGGTTTGCCCCGGAGTCTCAGGGTTTTTGCCCCAGTCTCAGGGTCTCGGGGCAGATTCTCCGGGTCACACAGTCTGGAGCCGACTCCCTTCTGGCTGGGATTATGTAGACATATGATCTGGGGACGCTTCGGGTTCCTCTGGAGTCTCCAGGAGAGGCTCCAGTTCTCCGGTTCGCTGGATCGAGGTCCAGACCCCCCGCCCATTTCCACCTTAAATGGGGGTGTGTCCCCTTTTCATGACATCAGCAACATGTTATGTGAATGAATGAATGTGACATATGTTGCATGTATGAGTTATTGTTACATAAATTACATGTATGAGTTATTGTTACATTTGTTACATATATGAGTTATTGTTACAGAAATTACATGTATGTTATTGTTACATGTTACACATTTGAGTTATTGTTACATGTTACACATTTGAGTTATTGTTACATGTATGAGTTATTGTTACATATGTTGCATGTATTAGTTATTCTTACATAAATTACATGTATGAGTAATTGTTACATAAATTACATGTTTGAGTTATTGTTACATGTTGCATATTTGAGTTATTGTTACATGTTACATGTATGAGTTATTGTTACATAAATTACATGTATGACTTATTGTTACATAAATTACATGTTTGAGTTATTGTTACATATGTTACATGTTGCCACTCCTATTTCCATTACTGTCACGAAACATGCTGACCCAAGAGAAGCTCGTTGGGATTTCAACATCATGTTAGAAAGCTGCAAGATTGTGGCAAATGGCGCAACTTGTCGCTGTTAACACCTTCCCTGCTGCAACAATGAGAAATCCATCAGCTGAGGGGTTAAACATATTCTCATTACAAGTATTATAAAGAGGACGTGCTGTATATACGGTACTTTTATTTTCAACGTGCTGCAGTAACATATATGTGTATATACGTGTAATTATATATGCATGATTCAAGCAAAGCCACGCCCACTAGCAAGCGGTGTTTACAATGATCTTTTGAGCCATACGTAGCCAATGTGTAGATCAAGGCATTCAGTCATTCCATGCGGGTCCCAGATACACTTCAACATGTGTCTGCCACCTGGTGGCCTTTTTCAGTATTGCAGTTTAAAAAACCCACACTTGCTCAAAGCCAATGCTGTTTCTATCAAAAGATCAACTTCAGCCTCACATAGCTCCCAAGTATCCCTGTTTACTTTGGCCAATCCCTCTATGGGTCCAAAATCCCTGATGACCTTCTTTTCTCCCCTGATGCCCCTCTTTCCTCCCCTGCAGCTCCTCTTTTCTCGGAGCTCAGAATGTTTGCTGGGTATGAGGGTATCGCAGGGTTCTACTGCCTTAAGGTCACAGTAATAATGATGGAGAGTTGTTTCCAAAGATTTGATACTTTGATAAATGTCTCTCCCTCCTCCATTATAAGGGCCGCGCATACAATGCAGTGGAAATTTGATTCATTGGCGCTTTCCTGTGTCCTCTGTTAAAGATTCCTTCGTTCCTCGCCGCAAGAATTTTTCCAGCCTCTAGTGCCAAAAAATGATATTTCTTCTCCAATCAAGGCTCCCTCTCTATAACTGCCCAAAAATCACATCATCTCTCTGCACAAAACAATTGAGACAAATCTCCCTGCAGGGGTGGCAGGGGTTAATGCATCCTTCACGCGTATATTTCATGACATGTGATGGGTCACATCACAAGTGACAAAGAATGCCTAGTCTGACTTGTATCTGATCATCAGAGGCTAAGATGGAATGTAAGGACGTTTTACTTACACTGAGAGGGTGGTAGATAACTGGAACAGTTTCCCAGCAGAGGTGGTAGAGGGTAATACAGTGAGGGTATTAAACATGCATGGGATAGACATACGGCTCCTGAATCTAAGACGAGACCAACGACTGATTAAGGTTTGAATCTTTACAACAGACTATTTTAATTATTTTAAGAAGTCTTTTTAGTGTCTATGGAAACAGCCAATCAGTGACTTGTTTTAGTGTCCCATGGCAATTAAGTGTTCCCGGAAAAAAATGAGGACAAATTGTAGTTGATTACACGGACACTCCAATCATAAAACAATGTAAGAAAATATACCACTCACATCAACCATAGCAATGTATTTACCTCTGGGGCCGATCTAGGACAGCGCCCTCCTAATATGTGGTCAGCATCGCCAGTACAATCCCACCTATAAGAAACGGAGCGCTGGGATATGATGTCATACCCCAGTAATGCCTTTAAATGAAGTCTGTAGCAGTATTTACACTTATTGTACTGTTGTGAGTAAAGAGTTAACCTGTTCATAGAAATATCTTTTAGAAAACCTTTTGTGATTCGTGGAAAAAGGAGGCGTAAAGCAACAAATATAGGGTTAAATCAAATAACAAATAAGGTAACCCTTCACATATCTGTTACACGCCTGTCCCCGGGGCAACAAGCATGTTACATCATACGGGGAATTCTTAGGCATTGAAATCATGGACTCCGTAGATAACACGAAAGCAGCGATAAGTTTGACCCCCCCCACCTGAAGACTCTCAAAGTCAATGCGAGGAATGAAAGTGAAGATGACGGGGCGGTCGGCGCTTTAAGGCAAGTGGCCGCTTGGTGATGTCAGTGTGGCCGACGGCTGAATGTATGCGCGGTGGCGTGCTATGATTATGCCGGGCAAATCCAGCTGCTGTCCATACACTACACCACCCAATCTGCCACTGGAGCTACCGGCCAACTGGGCATTTGCCCTCCAATATTTCAGGGCACCTATGTTGGGGGGGTTTGGCTAGATAAGGGAAGCATGCCTCCCAACTGTCCCGCTTTGCGTGGGACAGTCCAGATTTTGCCACTCTATCCCACCAAGCTCCACCTCTGTCCCACTTTCGACAGGTGGAGCTCAGCACGACAACGGAGCGGTGGTCCCGCTTTCGTTCCCCAGTGTCTGGGGCTTTGGAGAAGGCATACTGCGCATGCACAGTAGCTCTGCCAATGGGACTATATCTCCTAAGCTCCGTCCCCTCTGATTCGCCGAGAGTAAAAGTCAGAAGGTATGGGGTAGTTGCCACAGTCAGATCTAGAAAGGAAGGACTGCACAGATCTCCATTGATGTCACAGGTCCCTGGGGCGGTCGGAGGTGATCAGAGGATCCGTCCATGATTCCCACTGACCCCAAAAGCGGGACAGATGGCAGCTACTGACTGGGACCGCAGGACAGTGCCCAAAAACTGTGACTATCCAAAACTAGCATGATGTAATCTATGGATCTACTGCGGATACAACGTAGCCGTTAAATACTCTTCAGAGCTGCTGCTTCCCGTTCTTCCCGAGTTCTTGGAGTTCGTGGTGGATTGTGGGAGCTCCAGACATACAATATCTCCTTATTTACGTAAAGAAAATGCCAGGAACAGCACAATAATAATACGCTCACATAACAAGCGACAAAAGACAAAGCAGTCAGGGGACTCATCGGGAAGGGAGGGCGCACTGGTTCCCATTCACAAAATGTCTGGTTTCCTGGCGAAGTGTTTCCTTGGACGTAGAATTTGCTCCCTCTGCTGATTATGTTGGCAGATAACGAGCTGCCTCTTGGCCTCCGTCACTGATCTGGATTCTGAATTATATATTCGGGTCCCAAAAAAACAAAAAAAAACACATTAGATTCTGGAGCAGAACGAGGAGAAAAGAAACGAAGGTTTTGGGTATATCGATGATCTTTTTTTAATCTGTATTGATGGGAACAGTGGGTGGGATAAAGTGCCCTGCGTGGTGGTGAAGGACACGGCGCAGGGGCATTCAAGGAAGCAAATTCCGGCCCAGATATGAGCAGCTCGGAAGACTCCATTGTGTTAAACGCCTCGTTCACCACCCCAGGGCAAGATTTGGAGCCGGAAAGGCATCTTACAAGGGATGTAATAACAAATGTGGGCGCGAGATTAGCCCAACATTCCGTACGGTATACAATGTAGCAAGAGGAGGGCTACGCCTACCAAAGTGGTATGATCCAATTGGACAGGAGGTGCTGGACATCATGAATGCCGCCAATTCCGTCCCAGTTACAGAAGCAGTAGGGGGTAATTGGGTAGGACGGCTGCTGGTCAGAACTTGGTGACATCTGAAGCAGCATTACCTGAAAACGGGGATAAATGTCACCTTGACCTTGAACTGGCCAGATGGCCAACGTTCCTCATCCGTAGAAGTCTCCATCTTATACACACTTATCTGATGAGTACAGGCCCCGGACTGTCACCTGAGGCACTCGACAAGTGCCCGGTTGGCCGGTGACAGACAGCGTCTTCTGCCCCCCATGAAATTGGCACCGTGGGATTGCCGAAAAGCAGGACAGAGGTGGAGCTCGGCGGAAAAGCAGGATAGAGTGGCAACATCAGGACTGTCCAGCGCAAAGTGGGACAGTTGGGAGGCATGCTATACACTCCTATAAAAAAAAGGCGTTTGATGTACATTTCTCAAAAAAATGCGTATTACGCAACCGAGAAACATCTCATATAACCCTCCCGGGTAGGACGGGAATAGATTCAGGAAGCAGGTCCTCTTATCTTTGGTTGGAGAGGATATATATATATTTCTCCGTCTATTTGGTGTTTGCGGGGTGATTCACGCTCGTTCTAAAACCCTGACCAGATCCGACGAGTCATTTTTGAGGAAATAGTCATCGCTTTTTAACCACAAAAAAAGAACCGGTCGTAGCGACGGCGTGTGGAGAAATATAAATACACGGATTGTGCAGAAACTATGGCAACAACAAACAAAGGAAATGCTTTTTAAAGGGATCAGAGTCCCTCTTTGGTCCCTCAATTCCCTGGTGTCCCTCTTTCCTCCCCTGTGCCTCCCTTTCCTCTCCTGATGCCCATATCTGCCCAGAGTCGTTGGTCTCATCTTAGATTCAGGAGCCGTTTGCCTATCCCATACATGTTTAATACCCTTGCTGTATTACCCTCTACCACATCTACTGGGATGCTGTTCCATTTATCAACCACAATTTACTAACCCTGACACTTATAACTTTTTTAATCAATCCTGTGATCCAGGCACCTCTGTGTATGAAGTTCTGAAGCTTCTTCTGAATATTATTATTATTGTTACTATATAATTATTCTTATTATTATTCTTATTATTGTTACTATATTATTATTATTACTATATTATTATTATTATTATTTTATGCAGCCTTTGTTACTGATCTGAGGGTGCAGTACCCGCTGCTCACCGGTTGGGGCGCCCCAGTAACGTGCATTGCTGTGAGTCAGAGGGTGGTGGCTGTCTAATTGCTTCCCTGTGTGCACAAAGCCTGCACTCCAGAGCTGTCTCTCTCGCAGTAAGTGTGGGATCTCGGTCTCTGTGCACAGAGGTAACTCACCAGGTAGGTGCAACTTCATTCTCTCTCCCCAGTTTCTTGCTATCCTCCAGGGCTCTGCTCATCAGTCAGGGACAGGGCTCTGAATCTCTCTCTTTAATGCACAGAGACTCACTGGGTCACCCCTTTTTACTGAGTATAGGTGTAAATGCACTTGCACTCACTCAGGAGACACGACTCACCGCTGCAGAAGAGCATCCCTTGCACTTTTGGTGCATGCGCTAACCGGGAGATGCATGCATAGGGATGTGCATGCAGCAAGATAAATGCACCGGATCGGGGTAATTGCCTGCGGAGAGATTGCAAATGTCTTTGTGAGACAGCTTGACAACTTCCCCCTCTGCGCTCTAATTTGATCCATATATAGGCATGGAATCCCGGCTTAGTCGTGTTCGCATGTGAGGTCTGAGTGTGGTTGGCATATGCCCGGGGGGTAGGCAGAATAATACAGAATTACCCCAATGCTTTATTACGTTCCGCCTCCCCGCTCTAATCTGGGAAATGGATCTGAGAACCTAAGCTGCCGCAGAACCTCTTGAAAGCTTAAGCCCCCCCCCTTGTCACACTCGATCGGAAAAAGGGTTCACGAGGTTCTGCAGCGACACCAATCTTGCACTAAGGAGGAGAAATGTTACAAAAAAGTCAACAAGAGTCAGAGGCTTAGATGGAATGGAAATAAGGTTCTTTACTGAGGGGGTGGTAGATAAGTGGAGCAGCCTCCCAGCAGAAGTGGTAGATGGTAATACAGTGAAGGGATTAAACATGCATGGGATAGACATACGGCTTCTGAATCTAAGACGAGACCAACGGCTGATTAAGGTTTGAGTCTTTACAGCAGGAGAAACGGGCCGAATGGGGGCTGATCTGTTGGTGGATTCTATGATTCTGTGTATTCTTGTGCTGTGCAAAATAAGGGTTAAGCCCCAAAATGGGTCTCGATGCCACCTACCCCTATAAAATAAATGCGCGAGATATAAGTCCTTTATATATTGAGTGTCAGTTTTGTCAATGGAATAGTGCAGTTGCCGAAGCAACCAATGGAACGTAACTTTTTTTTTTTTTCTTTAATGTTTTTGCACCACAATTGCCCTTTAAGGTGTCGGGTCCTGAATAAAATAATTCCCAGCCGAATATTTAGCAGATAAATGAAAGATGTTAAAGTATTCATTTCTGAACATTTAACCCCGAGTACCCCAGAGGGAATGCCTTTCACTCCGTAAGGGCTGCGGGATGTCAGTGTCTTATTGCAAGGCTTTGTGCTCCTCCCTGGCACTTTAACGGTTAATAATGGCAAAGGAGCGGTTATATAATAAGCGCAGCACACCTGGTGAGATGGGGTAGGGTTTAAAGCCCAACGGTCACCCTAAATGCTAATTATAACCCCCCAGGGGCCAGCGATTAGATGATTTTCTGGGCTGGGCCCCAGGTGACTTCTCAGGTGAGTCACGCCCGAGACCGCACCTTCACTCACTCTTCTGCTCCGTGCAGCGCTGTGACAGCATCTGTGATTTTTCAGCCGCCGGTAACAAATACATCGCTGTTAACTCCTTCGCGGCTCACAATGAATCCTCCTTAATGGGTTTAAGGACAACCCGTTGCCCATAAGGGGTTAATTCTAAAATGTTAACCTCTTCCAGTCCAGATTGTAACAAAATTAAGTATATTCTTCATCGGGGGGGGGTATGCAAAAACTAGTAAATCACTAATTTTCCAATATAGAAATATAAAATTAACTAGTAATTTTCAAACTCGCTAGTTCTTTCGGGGCAGAAAAATAACTTATTGCATAAAAAAACTGATTGAGGAAATGTGATGCCGAACGTCGCAGGGAGATGAGTGACAGCTCTTGGGGCCAGACACACTGCACTTAAAGTTTTATAAGGTTCCTAAAGTATACAAATGTTCTTCCTTTCCTTAGCGTGTGGGGTTGGGGGGTACTCAGAGACCCCCCCTCTCTCCTTTTTAGATCGGATAAGTGACTGTATTAAGACCAGCTGTTACCGTCAGATGTTCAGTCGCTTGCCAACTTTGGCTGCCAAATTTTTTTTTTAGAATTTTTTTTTTTTTCTTGTGGCGGAAATTCGTCATTCGTCACACGCACAATATTACTGTACATTCTAACGGGGATCCTCGCGCTCAGATCTACTCGCTTTACTCTCATTCACTTTCAAAGCACAGAATGCGAATGAATAATCAGGTTACATAATTCTTGGCAAATCTTGGAACTCTTGTAACGTTTTTGTAACGTTTTGAGATTCTAAACATAAATATTATTTTAGAATGAACGTCACTTTGCTCCAGGGATTAACCCCTTCAGTGTAATTATATTATTTTGGTATATTTTTTTTATAATTTTATTAAATATGGTACATAGTACATCAAATAAGTAGATTTAACAAAAACATAAAAAAAACTGAAAAAAAAAATGAAATGCTCTATTGGTCCAGATCCGCCTTTCTATGGTTACTGGCAACACTCTTAAATTTGGAAGTATTTTGATACTTTTGGATGATAAATTGGAACTAGGCGTTAGATTAGTATATTCCTGGGAAAGTAAAACCCAGTAGGGGCAAAATAAGGCCCTTGCTTCGAGTGTCGGGAAGAGGGGCAGATTAAAGCCCTTTTGAAGTGTGCTAAAATACAGAAAAAATATGGTGACTTTTTTTTTGTGAATATAATTTATTTTATTTAAGTAGTATTTTATTACTGAAATTAAATGAGTAATTAAAAAAATGAATTAGTTATACAAATTAACAGAGGCATCTCAACGTTGCGTAAATAAACCAATTAATAGTAAATTTCAGATTTTAATACAATCTAACCTTTCATGTACAGTAGGCTTCTCGTCTGTTCATACAGTGAATAATTAGATCACGTATGTGTGTGTATGTTTGAGTGTATTTATATGTATATATACTATGGGTTAGGCCTTTATGAAGTCCTGGCTCATTTGGGAGAGCAGATGAAAGGGTTAATATGCGTGTTGCACACTATGCATGCTACACATCAGATGCACTCTTTTGTTAATGCTATTTTAACGCACTGCGTCACTAATTCCTGTACCTGCGCCACTAATTCCTGCACCTGCCTCCTTCTCTACGGCGACCGATCCGCGCATGCATTATAATATCTACATCCTGACGGTAATAAACCGAGATATTCCTTTTACCGGCCAGATGGGCCTCTGTCACGGCCTCTGTCAGAAGTAAAGTTTATTTCATTTATTTTCATTAGAAAAACAAAATTTAAGCATTATTAACACAGACCTTTCTTTTAGAATCCGTATTTTGTCTTTTTTAGCTATTTTTAAAATGTAGAAATTTAGATGAAACCGATAAATTTAAGCCGTCTGTGTTAAATGTAATTTTACACAAATTACCAAAAAAAGGCACGTAAGACATGAAAATACTTTGTTTTTCCGTATGAATTCTTTTTTTATGCCTAAATAATTATTTATTTGGTGCAAGAGCTGCATAATCTAGTTTTCCAATATTTTTTATATTATATTATATATTTTTAATATTCTTGACATTATTTATCAAGCGATTCATGTAAACAGGAAGTCATACTACCCTCACGAAAAATTACTGCAGTTTTTCTGAAGTAATACTGCAGTTTTTTGGACATGAAAAAACTGCAATACTGCACTTTTACTGCAGTATTACTGCACATTTACTGCAGTTTTACTGCATTTGTACTTCACTGCACTGCAGTTTTACTGCAGTTATTTTTGTACGGAAGTACAAATGCAATAAAGCTACAGTACTTTGAAGTACAACTGTAGGTTTGCAAAAAAAAAAAAAGTGCGGTAAATGTGCAGTAATACTAATATTGCATTCAGATATTTGCGTCCATTAGAAGTTCCTACAAACCTTTTGTGAACTATATTTTATAGTCAAATTAAAATAAAATGTATTTACATTTCTTTAAGTACTCCCTAAAAGGCTATTTTTGTTTGATAAATTATTTGTAATAAGCCTTTTGCCCCTTTTTCAATGATAAAAATTGGAAATTGGTTTTATTTACTTCATACTTCCTGATGTTTGAAAGTAAAACAAAATGGCCACCTCCAGATGATGATCTGATTTTCTATAAATTTCAGCAGTCAGGACCAAAAAAACCCAAAACTGCACTTCTGTAGTTATGCTGTTTGTGTTTTTGAGGCAATATTAATATTTATTTGCTGTTTTACAGCTTTCAATAAACCAACCCGACGGTTTTTACTCGTATAAACAAAATGGAGGCTTCCCTACAAAAGACTTCCTTAGATTTTACCATCGAACACGGCTTCTATGGCAATAACCTATGCCTGCTCTTGTGTCACATGACAATTAAAGTTCCCCCTAAAAATTTAAATAAGGCCTCACAGATTGTATAGAGATTTTTTTTTAACCGCTGGATTATAGGCACACTTGCACCAAAGAAATGTTTTTAGATATTTTTATTTTAAATACCTGTTTAGACGGAGAAAAAAAATACAAATATAATGTTGAAAAAATGCATGAATTTGCAGATTATTTTACAATATTTTTTTTTAACAGTATTAACCTTTTTTGGGCATTGCATAGTGTTTTTTTTTCTGTGGCGACCATTGCTTTTTGTTTTGATGCATGCATTAGTAGGATCACTCCCCGATCTTAGTGTGCATTTGGATGGTCCGACTGTTAGCAGCGACCAAGTCACTGAAGAGCACTGCTTTCAGCCTCGCACAGACGCGCACTTCCTGGACCCAAAAAATAAAAAAAATATATTTCTGAACGCCGGGCATGAGTAACCGCTTATAAATGGGAAACACCAATGCTCCAGGAGTTTGCTGTGTACCACGGGTGTGTGAAATTTTTCATTTTTAATACCTGCACTCATGTGTAAAAAGAGACAGTAATGCCTCAGGTCACACTCATTTTATATGAAATAGCGCGTTTAGAGGAGTATGGATTGGAATTTTTCATTTGGGGGGGGATTATTTACATTTTTAAATTTTTTTTTTAATTCAAAATTTCCAAGGTTTACTAATTTTTTTTTTTTTTTTTTTTTTAAGTAAAAATGTAAAAATGCTTGGGAGACTTTAATTTTATCAAGCTATATATATATATCTTTATTTTGGTCGGTGACCACAATTAGAACTCAAGGGGCTGCCGAATATGATGGCGCTTTATAATTCAATTAATAATAATTATGGTTGTTTTCTGACACCATGAAGTCATTTTGGTGGCCATACGTTGAATGTCCGATCTTCTGATTGGTCGAGCATAAGAAGAAGCCATTTTGTGGTCAGTGACTGTGAGATCCATTCTAGAGATCTTCTAATTGGCCAATCAGAATTGAGCTTTGGGCTTTCTTAGCTGTTTCTCTCCCACTTTCTCTAAAATGCAAGATTCTGAACGATGATAAAATTCAGAGTAGTCGAGTCTGACGACGGGCTTCTCCCGGTGGGCTATTTTATGTGGAATATTAAGGCATTACTGACTCTTTAGAAATCACTAGCATGGTTGGGAGGTGGGGGGGGGTATTTGTGGACTGTTTTGTTTCTTGAATGTTCCCCTCCATTAGGAGCAAACTCGAGATATGAGTTGCTTGCGTGGTCCTGCATGAACACTTTCAAGTGGTTTAGAAAACTCATCGGCTATTTTAAGGCTAAACTATGCGAGGAACTGATTTGCAATGACAGCCCACGCTGTGCGATTCATGTGGACAGCCACGTCACGGTCGTCTTCGTCCTAAACCACCGGTTTCAGCTGCAGAAGTTGGCAGCCGCGACCTACGGAGTCCACGGCACCCCCTGTGACCACGGTGCCTTTTTTTTTTTGTGAAGAACATGAGGTTCTGATTAAGATAAAATAAACCAAACTAATTGTGAGGTTGTCATTGCGACGGAGTCCTGTTTGGTTAAGCCTTACGTGGTCTCGGCCTGTGGCCGGTCAGCATCGTCAATGAGCCGCTGAATTCTGTAGAAAATTGACACGTTTGTAACGCATGCTTTATTCTTCACTTCATTCAGACGTCCTGCATTGTGTGACAGAAATGTTGCGAGCGTCCGTGGTGCGAGCGTAATGTGATGTGTGTTTCTCGCATTTTTTTCTGATTTAACTCTTGGTTTTAGGATCCCACAGGGTGCAAATTGAATACAGATGGATTCCTATCTGCTTGCTAAATCCTTGTCACGCGTGAAATCTTTCCAGTCCCCTCCTGCTGTGGTTTTATGTCAAATAACATGTAGTTTATCACGCTTTCCTATCTCCTCAGGCTTACCGGTTCACTCCAAATACACAGTGCCATATAAGTGGTTTTTTTTTCGGCAGCAGTAAAGCAACACATTATACGTATATAATTTATTTATAAAAATATATATAATGGCTGCTTTATGGAAAATGTGGATTTAATTAATTTGATGACTCTAACTGTGGTTTGTTACATAATTCCTGCTGGTTGACACTGGATATGACATCACGTTTTAAATTTAAGGCCTAGTCCTGTCATAATTTTTAATAATTTTCTGCCTGGTTCTCTCTACCGCTTTCAGTCGAACTTTTTGTCGTGGTTTTACTGTCTAAATGCAGGACATGGCAGCGAGTTGACTGCCGAGGGATTTAGCAGTGAGGTAGTGAGGTATTAATTATTATTTAGACCTTTTTGAGAGGTAAGCCAGTGGGCCATATTGATATATATAAAAAAAATAATTGTTTTTTTAACCAAAATATTGGTTAAAAAATATATAAAAATAAAATTGGACAAAAAAACAAAACAAAACCCTTTGCCAAATCCTACTTTAATTTCTTTCAAATGTATCTTTATTCTGCGAATTAACTTGTCATCAGGGCTCATCCTTGTACAAACTACACAAATATGTTTATTTTGTATGTTTGGGTACTCATTGTTTAAACCAGGTAATTTTGGCTTTTGTACAAAAAAAGGCTTTAATTCCGTATGAATTAGAATTTTGTATTATGAATACAATTCCCATCGTTCCGGGTCTCCAACACAAATGCAATTTTTTTGAAAAATTAAAGAAAATACCTCAAAATGAATTGGGGTATTTGTCCCATATTCTTATCTGGTCATTTAATGGTCCAAATTTAGGATTTTCAGCCAATCGGAAGACGAAATCCTAAAACGCTAATAGCGCTCTAAAACTCACTAAAACTTCTTCTTTTCTCAATAAATATAATAACTTTTTTTCTCTATTATTGACTTACGGCTTTTGTTGAGTCCGAAAACCTGATTTTCAAGTTATCCGGCGAGACGGAGCAGGGAGATCCTTGGCAACGTCTGAAGTATTTAAAGCCGAACATATGTTTTTTTTCCTTTTCTTTTCTTCAGAAATTCTATATCCTGCTGCGTGAAAATATTTGAGGTTTTTGAGTTTCGCTGGAAAAAATGAATCGGCAACAAAACCTTTTATTTGGCAGCAAGAAACGAGTCGCTGCTGTAAAGTTAATTTATTTTTGTTGTAAATATGTTTTTTTTCTAGTGAGCGGTGATGTCTGTTCTGCTTTTGTATAAAATTGGCCCAAAATCCCAGATGCCCCTTTTTCCCTCTCCCATGCCCCTCTTTTCTAGGAGGTCAGAATGTTTGCTGGGTATGAGGGTATCGCAGGGTTCTACAGCCCTAAAAGCCCCGATAATGTGGATAGAAACGGCTTTATAAATTAAACGGGGTAAATAAACCCCATTATTCTACTGAATGTGAGTGAGGACCAATTGAAAAAGCTCTCTGAATTCCGTCCGAACCGGAAGCTCAAGAAAGGAAATTGGTCGTCCGAATTGTTTTTGGTCCACTTCTAATAATTAACGCGGATCTTCCTACATCTGGATTTGGCTGGAATTCTGTTAAGGAATGTCTTTTCTCAGTAAGATTTTTTTGTTTAGTTTTAAGTTGAGCGTTCGAACGTCAAGCTGGTAGGCTTGTGTTACACAATTGCTGGCGACTTGCCTGGAATCCAGACTTGATATCCAAACCCTCGGTTTGGAGACGTAACTCCAGGGGCTTTGGTTGCAACCAGTTCCAGGGCTCCAGGTCCGGGGCTCTGTCCCCCGTCTACCGCTCTTCTACGTGTAGCCTAAAGGGACGGACCTTTGGCCGCGTTGCACAGGATCTCCTTTCTGCTTCCACGTGGCCATTTCTTCATTTCTTACAGGTATTGATGATGTCATCTCTCAGAGTTGTCGGTAACTACGATAGTTGTCCGCCATGAGCTACAACCGGGACAATTGGGAGATATCCCTTCGTAAAAGACATATGAATCTGCATGGCCTGGCCCTCGTCCCGTTCTACATCTTTGCCTCCGCTATTAGCTTCCGGTGTATGTTTATTTTATCTGCCCCAACAGCTGCTGTAAAATAAGATATTTTACGGAATTCCCTGAGCGGCCTTTACTTCTGGCGTTTTGCCTAAAATTTATTTTTATCTCAATCCGTCGAGCTTTTAATATTTCCTGTAGTCTGTGTTAATGCTCATATGTTTATAATATAAAATTTATATATATATATATATATATATATATATATATATATATATATATATATATATATATATATTTTTTTTTTTTTTTAATATGATTTTGTTGATGTTCACATGGTAACAGCCCTATGGAATCTGCCGGCGCATTATAAATAAAATGTTAGCTTAAAGAAAAAACACCAACCAAAATATAAACATGTCATAGACGCATAGAAACAGGTCACTCCTGTTATTTTTTGTTATTTATATATATATTAATAGCTTATAAAAAATATTTAATATTAAAATGTCTTCTAATGGTTCTCATGCCGTATTGGTGGAGCCGCCATCTTGCATGGCATCTGCTCTAGACAACGTCTCCAAACTCCAGCGCCCCGGCAACCTTTTCCTGTTTTAGGATCCATCGTTTTTATATTTAGATTATTAGCCAGCCTTGGTAATTTCTCCAAGGGTAACATAAAAGGGCGCGGAACGTTATTTCTGAATCCTCTCTTCTGGTCTTCCAAGAAATGACTTGTTGTGCTGGTGAGGACCCAGAAGAACATTGTGAGAAGATCAACAATAACAATGTTCTGAGGAGGTTTTTCTGTCCCTCTTGTCACCTCAGGAGGACCACAGTCGTATATTTTGTTTTTGTTAATAGTTGTGTCTTTCTCCGCTTGATTAATATGATTTTAAGTTAAAAGGAAGTTGGGATTTTTCAAAACTACCCTTTTCTGCCAAATTCCGCCTAAAGGGATTTGGAATATTTATATATTGATGGGAACCGTGCTGAACATTATCATTGGGTCAGGGAAACGAAGTGATCTTTTATCCGCCGGACCTTCTTGTTTGATATCGTGACCTAAACAGAAAATCAGACAGAAAATAGAATATTTTATTAGACTGTAAATGTACATAACATTCTACATATAGAGTTTCTGTAGGTTCCGTTGCGACATTACAATGGGGGGTGAAAATTAGCAGTAATAAGATGCAGAAGGGAAGAAAGTCCTGTTCCTGTGAGTTTACAATCTATTGGGATTTAGAGGAAGACAGCCAAGTAAAATTAAAAGAAAGTCCCAAACAGTATTGATGGGTAGGCGATCTGGAGTAGACGTGGAAGACGACAAGGTGGCTTCATCCGCACGTGGTCTTGTACAGAACTAAAGAAGGCCGTAACCGAAAACTAGAAGATCAGAGGACTTGATGGATCGTAAAGAAGTTTTGCTTTACTTTGATAGCGGTAGATAAGTGGAACAGTCTCCTAGCAGAAACGGTAGAGGGTAATACAGTGAGGGAATTTAAATGTGGAAGGGATAGGCGTATGGCTTCTGTCTCTAAATCCAGTCCACGATGGTTTGACGTTCATCACACTGTTGAATGTGGCTCAGGGAAAGGTTGACCCGTCCTGTGGAAACATGTCATGGTGTCTCATTCCGGTGTTTGGAGTCTAGCTTTAATTCTCTGACAAGGGAGATAACAAACCGACACTCGCAGCTTTTGTCGAGCGCACAATAGTTTGGCTGTGTAAGCGTGTGCGGACGGCACGTGACCGTGTTCTGTTACAACAGCTGCTGACTCGTTTGATGCAGCGGAATCTGAAAAGCTGAAGCTCAACTATCGAGGCCTCTCAAATGGATCAAAGTCTAAATGATAGTCTATCATCACCGACAATTCCTTTATGGCTCTCGTCTCAGAGCGGTGAACAATGTGGGGAGACGGCGCTTAAATATATAAAGGATTTTTTACATACTTTACTGTGCAAAAGTTTGGAGTCACTTTTTTTTTTTTTTTTTTTATTTAAAGAAAAAGATTTTGTCTATTAAACTAACATGAAACTGGTCAGAAATCCAGCACAGATGATCATTTTTAATGTGATATCTTCATAGGCGCTCATCAATCTTTATCACTCCCATCACTCCTGTGTTCCAATGGCCCTTTATCACTCCCATCACTCCTGGGTTCCAATGGCCCTTTATCATTCCCATCGCTCCTGTGTTCCAATGGCACGTTGTGTTTGCTGATCCAAGTTTAAGTTTAAAAAGGATAATTGATGGTTAGAAAACCCTTTTTGTAATTATGTTACGTTTTCCGTAAAAACTGCTGAGTGACCCCAAACTTTTGAATGGTGTGGTGTGTATATGTATTATATGGGCTCCGATGTGAACATTTATACAAATTTCTTCATCTTGTTTGCAATGAATTGAAATGGATTTGGAATATGAATTATCGTGGCAATAAATATACTGTACTTTATAAGTAAATCACTGTGAGTAGTGAATTCTTATTGTTTTCAGAATTTAGTTAAGATTTTTCACAATTTGAAACCATTCTCCCCATTAATCAAATGTCACAATTCCTAAAATTGCGGTAAGCTAGTGGCTTTACAAACACCCCCCAAAAAAGGGGATCTAAATTCTGCGTGTTCATTTTCATATTGTCTAAGATCTTGTATTTGGGAATTATTTTGTTTAGTGATTTTTGTTTTAAATGCATCTGCCCCAAATATTTTTTATATATATATTTCTAATGATTATTTTTATCTTTTTGTCCCTCACCCCCGCATGCTTCCTCCAGCCTTCAGAAATGGTGGTTGAACACGCAGAGTTTGAGAAGGCCGGAAAGGAGCCGGGCCTCCAGGTTTGGAGGGTGGAGAAGTTTGACCTGGTGGCCGTGCCACGGAACCAGTACGGGTCTTTCTTCACCGGTGATGCCTACCTTGTCCTCAACACCATCAAACAGAAATCTGGGAAACTACAGTACGACCTTCACTATTGGCTGGGTAAATATATATATTTTTTTATTTTATTTATTTTTTTACATATTATCTAAACATTTAGAAGGGAATCCATCGATGTTCTTCTCTCTACAGGCGATGAGTGCACTCAGGATGAAAGTGGCTCAGCTGCAATCTTCACAGTCCAAATGGACGACCATTTAGGAGGAGATCCCATCCAGAACCGCGAAGTTCAAGGGTTCGAGTCGTCCGTATTTTTGGGATACTTCAAATCTGGCATCAAATATAAGGTGGCTACCGGGTAGACATTCGTGACGTGAACCCATTTTGATAGACGCGGGGAGGGGGGGTAATATGGCGGACAAGAGGTTGGAGGAGAACCTGATGCGGAATGCGAGAAGCGGAGGAACCAGTTTAGAAAATAATTCATGCACAATTTTTAAAACGGTGTTAAAATAAAAAATAATTCCGGAGAAAATTTTGACTACAATTCAGAATGTTGGCTTTCTTTTTTCTAGTTAGTTTAAAATGTATTTTTTTTTTTTTTTTATATTTAGATCTTTTTGGTAATTTTTTTAATAAATAAATAATAAAAATAAATAAATAAAATGTAAAATAATATTTACCTTTTTCGTACCATCCTGATTGTGGCTTTTTAAAAATGTTGGATTATTATTATATTCCAGGCCGGTGGTGTGGCTTCGGGCTTTACCCATGTAGTGCCGAACGACGTGAATATCAAGCGACTTCTGCAGGTCAAAGGCCGACGCCTGGCCAGAGCCACCGAAGTCTCTGTTGGTTGGGAAAGCTTCAACCAAGGAGACTGCTTTATCCTTGATCTTGGCGATGTAAGTGTTCCTAGCGATTATAGACGGGTTTATAATTACAGGCGCATCAAAGCCCTGTAGGAAGGCAAAGATTTCTCAAAGCGTTTATTAATAATGCCGCGATACGGAACATTCTGTATTCTATGGAATTACTGCTAAATCTCAGCTAGCAGAAAGCTTTTTTATGGGGAGCCTAAGATTTATTTTGTTTTCATTTTTGTGCCCCATAATGTTTTCAGGCAGCTGCATATCAGCCGTTTGTATGAGTTCTTGCTCTGTTATCCGAGTCCAATCTACTAGACAAACCCCCTGACTCCTTATCATACTGCCTGTGAGGAACAATAGAATGACTCAGTCTTAATCACTCAGTGGACTCTCTGACTAATGAAAGTCTATGGAGGAACGGACTTCATTAGCATTGCCATAAAGCGTCAGCTCAGTGCTGTGTTTGAGCCGGGAAAGTCACCCAAAATATCACATGGCTGACAGCAACGGCGGCTCCAGGTCTGCAGATAAAGGGAGTTTATTGGAGCAAAATGACACCCACCGACATTACTGTATACAGCGCTGGGGGGTTATTGCAGTGTAGAGTACTGGGGGGTTATTACTGTATACAGGGCTGGGGTTTTACCTGCTTTTCTGCAGTATTGCTCACAATCATGTCGCTTGCAGGAGATCTACCAGTGGTGCGGTTCCAAGTCCAATCGCTTTGAGAAGCTGAAGGCCACGACTCTTGCCAAAGACATTCGCGATAATGAAAGACACGGCCGCGCCAAGGTGTTTGTGGTGGAGGAAGGGATGGAGCGGGAGAAAATGATTGAGGTATTTAAAATAAAAAATAAAAATCTTAATTACTTCTGTACACCTTTTATATTTTCTGTTACTCTGTGTGTTAATATTAACAGTTTATTTGTAGATAATGCCGTAAACCCCTCCGCGTTTCACCCTTTGTCATGCGTTGCCGTCTATTGAAGTCGTGTTCGGAGACGTGCGCTCTTTATATGTTTAGTAACTGACAGTTTCGTGGTTTGGACGGGTTCCTTCTCGGCGTGTGCCAAATATAACATATAATCATGTGAATTCCCCTGAAGGTCGGAGGCATGTTCTTGCATCTTGAACTGATCTGTGTTTTGTTCTGTGATGGTCTCTCACACAGTCGTTAGATATAGATTAACACCCGCGTATCAGAATTCCGTTGTCAGATTTTAATTTTCAATCGTTTTGTTAAAAAATCTAAACTTTCCAAGCTTTATTTACACCTAGTGCGTCTCGAAATGGAACGGCAACCAGGGAGGGATATAAAATATATATATACCGGTATATATTGCAGCCCGTCTTAACCCAACCATTCCCATCCCATTTGCGCAGAATTCCGCGGTCAGGCTTTTCAAACTAATCCGACGCGTCTGCTTCGTTGTGCAGATCCCCCGCTGGCTTTGTGTATCTTCCAAAAGCGGATCTTATATCCAGGGCGCTAATCCACAAAGCCTCCTATAACTTTACAAGTTGAATGCCCTCCTGCATATCTTAATGCCTCACCGCCCTATATATATTATCTATCTATATATCATGTATATAATACATTTTTTAATTGTATATGATATACATTGTGTGCATTTATAATATATATATATATATATATTATATATAATAGTGTGTATATATATATTATATTTATATTATGTGTGTGTATATCTATAAATGTGTGTGTGTGTGTGTGTGTGTGTGTGTGTGTGTGTATGTATGTATGTATATATATATATATATATATATATATATATATATATACATATATATATAGATATATCTATATATAGATATATCTATATAGATATATAGATATATCTATATAGATATATAGATATATCTCTGTCTCTCTCTCTCTCTCTCTCTCTATATATATATAGATATAGATATAGATATATATATATAGATATAGATATATATATATATATATATAGATATATAGATAGATATATAGATATATCTATAGATATATAGATATATCTATAGATATATAGATATATATATATATATAATGTATGTATGTATGTGTGCCAACACTTTCTTCTGTATGAGAGTTTTGAAAGAATAAATCATATAAGGTTCTACTTTAGCCTTGTTTAATGTTTCTTAATTATTATAATTTTTTTGTTTTTAAATATACATAATGTTGCCCTCAGGGTTGGGTGTAAGTTCTGGAGAGAATATCCTTATTTTGAATTGTTTTCTTTTCTTTAATGAGCTATTTTTTCTGGAAGCGAGACATCTGCTGGACACTTTGTTTTCCTTGTTCTTGGATGGAGAAATATTTAACCCCTTAATGACAAAATGCATTGTTTTCAATGGGTTTAGGGACCGCCCGTTGTCCTTAAAAACTAAGCATTGTTTGAACATAAATGTCTGATAATTAAAGCTGCTGTTCCATCTTTTTTTTAATTTACTTTTTTTGTATCTTCATTCACTGCGGAATACCCAAAAGCATTCCTATAAATTCTTTAATCTCGTAAAATTTAGTTTCATTCAGAATTTTGGTCGGGGACACTTAATGGTCACGTGACCTAAAAGCACTTTTTCCCCATAGAAACTGGAAACCTTTAGAGGAGAGAATATGAGAGATCAGCCAAGTTTTATTAGCTAACAATCTAGAGAGTGCAATTAATGTGGAACAGCGCAAATCATTAAAAGCAGATTTGTTGATATGTTTGTTGGTTTCCCATCTGAGCCAAAGTTTGTTTAGATTAACTAAATCAAGTTTTTCCATTCAGCAATTGCGGGTCTGATGGCTAAAAAGTTAGAAAAAGAGAAACTTAGGAAATGGAGTGATTTATTTATTTATTTTTTTTAAATCTGATATTAATTAGGTAAATAGAGCTTTTGTATTCATATTTTGAATTGTTTTTTTTAAATTAATTTAATATTTTTTTAATTTAGAAATGGCACGACAGACAGAGCCTTGTAAGGTATATAACACTAACTTTAATTATTATTATTATTTTTTTTTTATGTTCAGGTTCTGGGAGAGAAGCCAGACTTGCCAGAAGGAAGCCCTGATGATGTCAAAGTCGATTCCTCCAATAGGAAACTTGCAAAGCTTTACAAGGTAAACTGAATGGAAATGCAGACGAATCTATAATACAATACAATAGAATTTGTATCCCGAGGGGAAAGCCCACCGTATTTTCATTTAAAAGCCGTTTAAAAAATATATAGCGTGTTTTGGTTTTTTTTAAGCAATTTCCCAAAATGGTGGCTTTTTATACGTCTGTTATCTTGGCTTGATCTCTTTTATCATACTGCTTTGTCAATAGAAATAGAATGGCTGCGTCTTAATCACCCAGTGGTACTCTCTTGCTAATTTAGGTCTGTAAGGGAATGGAATTTAATCAGTATAAGCAGGAGTTCATTAGCATTGCCATAAAGCATCAGCTCAGTGTGGTGTTTGAGCACGAAAGTCACCCAAAATATCTCATGACTGACAGCAACGGCGGCTCCAGGTCTGCGGATAAAGGGAGTTTATTGGAACAAAAATGACAGAAAACCAGGTTTTTGTCAATGCCAAATATATATTTTTTTCTGTACAAAACATCTACACCCATACAGCCAAATCCTTATACCTAAATGTTTCTCCTCCAGGTTTCAAACGGAAACGGACCCATGACTGTGTCCCTGGTCGCGGATGAAAATCCATTCACGCAATCCGCTCTCAGCTCAGACGACTGCTTTGTTCTCGATCACGGCTCCGACGGCAAGATATTTGTATGGAAAGGTTGGTACCAAAAAGACCCCAATGTCTACGATAGACTTCCGGAAGTCATCGATGCCTGAAGACTGTCTTCTACCAAACGGCTGCTGTCTCATTACTTAAGGGGTCTTTAGTACATGGCTTGGGGGTCTAATCTAAGAGAAGAATAGTGATGCATCAGCCTACATTTTATACGGATTGATGGGTATAGATCCTGATTCTGCACCGTATCCCTGATTCCTGTTTTATTTTTAAGACCGCTAATTACACTCTTTGTAGGTAAGAGCGCAAACCTAGAAGAAAAGAAAGCGGCTTTGAAAACAGCCACAGAGTTTATCTCAAAAATGGGTTACCCCAAACAAACGCAGGTACGTCCACACGGCAGCTTCCGCTTCCAGTCCCACCACGACTAATATTTTATATATATATATTTTTAATTAATACGCGTGATTTTATTTATTTTTTTAGCTAATGCGCTTAATTGAGGATAGTATCTAGAACTTTGCACCAGAGCTGGTCTTTATAAATATGTCGCCCATTGAGTAATGACCTCATAATGTGGTTTTTGTCAATTTATGCCCTGGATTAATGAGGTCATATAGGAAAAGGATGGGATAACTGGGACTTTTTGTGTGTAATTTCATTTATTTCTCCTAATATCATCTCTAGGTCCAAGTTCTCCCAGAGAGTGGGGAGACCCCCCTGTTCAAACAGTTCTTTAAGAACTGGCGCGATAAGGACCAGACCGAAGGAATGGGTATCGCCTACATCCCCAATCACATCGCCAAAATCGAGAACGTGCCCTTTGATGTCAGCACCCTCCACGATTCCTCCGCCATGGCGGCGCAGCACGGTATGGTGGACAACGGAACGGGCAAAAAACAGGTGGGTGTGAGATTTAGGTAGGAGATCCTGCGCTGTGAACCACGTTCTCTATAGATGATAAATCTCCATTTTATATTTGACACGAGTCTTGGCCAGACCTCATCGCAGGCAATGCCTTCAGCTGCTCTGGAATTTCGTCTGTTTTCGGGTTTATGGGGCAATTATTATTATTGTCACCGGTACCACGAAACAAACAAAAACCTTTCAATTAAAACTAATAAAACAAAACGTGTAGGGTCCTGGAAGCGATGTGACTGTCATATATTTATATTATATGTGTGTGTGTATATTTTGACTTATAACCCCTTTTTTTGAATCAAAGCTTTTTTGCTCTCTCTTTCTCCCTTCTCTCTCTCTCTTTCTCCCTTCTCTCTTTTCCTCCTTTCTCTTTTTTTCTCCTCCTTTCTTTTTTTTTAATTTTTTTTTTTAGTAATTTAACTCAAGAATAAAATGAATCTTAATGAAGCAAAACACTCTGTCCACCAGGGGGCAGCTGGAAATTATTTTTTACCTTCCTCTGCCCACAATCCTATTCTGTATCTTAAATACACAGAATTTGCCGGCAGATCAGACCCGCTCGGCAGTTTTTTTGTTTTAGATTATGGCCTCTTGCTCTAACATTTTCTCCTCCTTTTGAAGTAAATCGCTTTACGTATTGAAATGTTTCTGTTCGCTCTCCGTAGATCTGGAGGATTGAGTCTTCCGAGAAGGTGCCGGTGGATGAATCCCTCTATGGGCAGTTCTATGGCGGAGACAGTTATATTATTCTGTACCATTACAGCCACGGTGGGAAGCAGGGACAGATTATCTACACCTGGTAAATAGCAGCCTTTTTATTTTATTGCTTCAAACCCTTCCAAGAAACGGGAAGTACGTGCGTTCCTCTTCTATAGGAGTTAGAAAACTAGACAGCTGTTATTTATTACGGGCCATTACATAAACATTTACTGCATACCGACTTTTCCTTTTCGCAAACTGAATTTTTATTTTCTTTTAACTTGTTGGTGGCGGCGGTGGGATTTGTGTTTTTTTTTTTTTTTTTTTTTTTTTTAACCCACTGACTGCGCCTGTTTGTGGCCAGCAGGTGGCGCCCAATCCTCAGTAGAAACAAAACAATGTAAACCAATTCTGCTAGGAGGCCGTTCCACGTATCTAGTAAACCTAGTTAGAAAACTAGTCGCCTGTTATTTATTACTGGTCATTGCGTTAACTTTTCTGCATAGTGATCTTCCCTCTTCACAAGCTGGACTCTTGTTTTCAGGAGCCGTATGTCTATCCCATGCATTTTAAAATCCCCTCACTGTATTAGCCTCTACCACTTCTCCTGGGATGCTGTTCCACGCATCTACCACCCTCTCAGTAAAGTAAAACCCAAGAGTATTCTGTGAATAATAAGCAGCACTTTGCGTTGCGTAATAAAGGCTTGTCATGGGTTCTGCTATATTGTTTATCTCATACAGGCAGGGAGCTGATTCCACTAAGGATGAGATAACCGCTTCCGCTTTCTTGAGCGCCCAACTCGATGAGGAACTTGGCGGCGGCCCTGTTCAGGTGAGCAGCTCCCTACAACTCATATCCAGTTGCGAAAAAAAATGTTTTCCAAAGCCGGATAGAAGTTGGACTTCGTCATGCTGTGTTGTACAACGCCAATTATTATTTATTGTCTTTATATAGCGCCGTCATATTCCGCAGAGCTGCACAATGGACATAACGTTATATGTAACAAAACAACGTGACTTACAATCTAGAGAGCAAGTTGAAAAACCTAAAAGAAAAGGGTTATAAATTTGCTTTGCCACCTCTGACATCATAGTGCATCCTGGTATGCAAATTAAGTATGCAGAGCTTCAGTACCAAATATTAAAGGCACGTTTTTAGCTTGTTTGTGTGGGTCGTCCCTGCGGAAAGTGGGGTTAGAGACCCCCCCTCCCCATTATAAATGTTAACTTATTAACGTTAGTGAAAAATTGTGTATTTAGTATCATAGAGGGGCTTATTTGTCACCTGCTGGTATCAGAAGTTGGTGTGGTTGTTGGCATTATTCTTATCGGCTCTGAATGGCAAGTAAACCAAGAAGCCACGTTGCCTGCCCCTTGGGAAATCTATCCAGAACGGTCGAGTGATCAGTCGTCGTTCAGCCAATCGGAACACCCCTGGCGTTTGTTATGTATATATATATATATATATATAATATACATACACACAGAATGTAGCCATTATGGAGTTTCCATCTTCACAAAGTTCTGTTGAGTGATTGTCTCCACTCAATCCCGTTGTTACAATGTTACATCATCAGTGATCATGGTGACACTTGTGTTTGTAGTAACTGTCGGAGGGCGTTCTGACCGCACTGTGTACGTTCCTTTAACCCTATACTGCAAACCTTTCTTTTTCTTCCTTCTTCCTTGCAGAGCTTTGGGGGGTCCAGATCCCAGGTATTTGCACGTCTAGGATTGAGTGGCCATAGCTCTCACCGTAGCTCACGAAGCTGCATGTAGATCTAGAAGCCGTAGAGCCTGCCTAGGTGCACTAACACGCGTGTAGCATAATAGCGTGGGGTCTGCGTTGCGTGTATCGCTTTGACTTTAGCCCTTCGAGGCTTTGTTGGCAAAGTAAATCTATTGGTTGCTATCTCGTTGTAAATGCTGTAGTACCAAGTGGAATGTTGAACGTTCTATGGAACAGCAAACATTGGCACTGATAACATTTCTGTTACTATATTAACATATTACTAATAGAAGTGGAATTAACATAAGGCTGAGGGTGCTGCCCCCGTTATTTATTCGGTGGGTGCTGTTGCAACCAACTAAGATTAAAGATACCGGAGATTCTATGACTGTGTCTTTTTAAAGAAGGGTAACTAAGTGTGAGAGGGAGGGATCAGTAATTCTGCCGTGGTGATGGTTTTATGGTCTTATCACTAAACACACGCACCTTCCGTATGGGGGCCTACAGACGCACCCACCAAAAGTTGACCGAGGAGGTCTGGCTTGTGACGTTGCACGGGTGACTTTTTCTACTAAACCCGCCGCATTTCAAATTCTAGAATTAAGCAAACTCTGTGGGACGGGAGAATATAATTCCACCGCTTGAATCCTAGGTGCGAGTTATTCAGGGCAAGGAACCCGCTCACTTGTTGAGTCTGTTCGGTGGGAAGCCCTTGATTGTCTACAAAGGAGGAACCTCCAGAGAAGGGGGTCAGACGTCAGATGCGGACATTCGACTGTTCCAGGTCCGCGCGTCTTCCTCTGGGTTCAGCAGAGCGATCGAGGTAAGACGTTTGATCATTGCAGAGGTTTAAGGGGACCCCTTGAATTAAGAGGTTCAGCTGCTTGGAGGAAGTCCATGTCCATGTGTTCTTGTCTATGTCCACTTTGGTTTAGATATTATTTGTAGAAGTTGTGCCTAAGGGTACTTGGCATGGGAGTCCAGCAGGGCTGGTGGCTTTGTATCTTACCATTATTATGTTTCCTTCTTTAAAGTGAAAACGAGGCATGGCCAGTGAAACGCGTCGCACCAAGTGTCTTTTCTGTGCGATTCTAAATACATTTTCCCCTCGCCATGCTGTAGGTTGATGCCGCGGCGAGTAATTTGAATTCCAACGATGCGTTTGTCCTGAAGACTCCCTCCTCTGCCTACCTGTGGATCGGCCAAGGTTCCAGTGAGGCCGAGAAACGCGGCGGCCAAGAATTATTGAACGTTCTTGGAGCGTCTGCGTCGGAAATAGCAGAAGGAGGAGAAACTGGTGAGTAGTAGTGAAATGCGTTGAAGAATCTTGGCCACTAATGGCCACAATTGGGCCAGACTATATGACTTCACCCAGTACTGGTTACGCTTTCTGCCCGTCACTGACGGTTTCCTTAGCGCATGTGTCTTTTGGAGGGATTTTTATTATTTTATTACTTTGTTAAAAGAAAAATTAAGATAAAATAATAAAAATAAATAAAGCCAATTTTCCATTGAGAACATGGATTAGATAATCTTGCTTTGGACAAAGGTATACCATTTATTCATTTTTTTTAAAATATTTTTTTTATTACAGATGATTTCTGGGAGGCCCTGGGCGGAAAAGCTCCATACCGTACCTCTTCACGGCTCAAGGACAAACTGAATGCCCATCCCCCGCGCCTGTTTGCTTGTTCCAACAAGACCGGCCGCTTCATAGTAAGTGGTCTCTGTGAACCCCATAGAAGTTTTAGAATATTCCACTATCTTCGCTCTAAGCCATTCCAAAATACTCATCTTCGTCTTCTTCTGTAGATCGAGGAGGTTCCAGGAGAAATTACCCAAGATGACCTTGCCACAGATGACGTGATGCTTCTGGATATCTGGGACCAGGTACGGTTATCACAGAGAGAAGGGCTTTTTTTCCTCTCTGGTCACAGTGATTGTCAACTTACCAGTAACTTCACTTGGATACAATGTCGGGTGTCTTTTGGAGTCGCACATTCTAGTCTCCTCAGACCCCTTGAATGTATCTGTTGTAAAAAGCGCTGCGTAAATTGTTGGCGCTATATAAATAAGATAATAATAGGCAGTGACCCAATATCATTGTCTTCTCCACCTGACCTACTATTGGACATTCCTTTCCCAACGCCCATTTTTAACCCCATCTGTTCATTGGCTTCTCCATAGTTCTTTCCTAGAATGCTGAAATGTATCCTTGTTTCTCATCCTGCTTCCATCGTTGTTATTTTTACCCCAAATTTGAAAGCCGATCGACCTTCTCCTCCATGAATTTAATTGGTTACTTGTTAAGGGCTTTTGGACTGTAAGCTCACAAGGACAGGGCCGTAATCTCCTCCTGTATCTCTTTCTGTTTCTTTGTGTTATTGTTAAACTTGTGTCCTTCTGTAACGGCGCTGAGAATCTACCAGAGCTCCATTCGTAACAATAAGCTGACCTCTTTTCATCCAGGTCTTTGTCTGGATTGGTAACGATGCTCATGAGGAAGAAAAGAAGGAAGCCTTGTCCTCGGGTAAGTGCGTTTATCTGTACGTTATAAATAACCTGCCCTCTCCGGTACAGACACAGCGAAGGAGGAAGGACTCGGTATTGGGGGGCAGAAATGTATTTACCTTCAGCTGCTCCCTTTGCGTTTAAAGGTGCGCCGTGCCTTTAAGACACAGGGCCCCAGGATCTTACTAAAGGACCGTATTTCCTTTTACTTCAGGCTATAAAATTTAACTTCCTAGAAAAGTGCCGCACATAAATTATTTTTTAACCGCTTATTGTCTTTCAGCCCACAAATACATCGAAAGCGACCCTGCCAAGAGAGATAAGAGGACGCCAGTGGCGGTTATCAAACAAGGGTTCGAGCCTCCTACTTTCACGGGCTGGTTCCTGGCCTGGGACTCGGATTACTGGGCCGTTGACCCGCTAGAGAAGGCTTTGGCCGAACTCAACATGTGATTACGGATCGTAGGCTCCTTCTCGGTCGTCCTCCCTCTTAGTGCCTTCACTGCCTGAAAGCTTCTCCGACCCGCTAGACGAGTTTCATTAACCCCCTACCCCTCACGAGCAGTGCAATAACCAAAAAAAGTTTTGTTCTTGTTTATACCGTTAATTCAAGTTGTACTTTTTGAATATTTAAAAGCAATAAAGCTTGGAACAGAGGCTGGCCGGGCAGCGTTTGGTTTCATTTCCTGAAAAAGCAGAAGCAACTGTTCTCTTTACCATTGGTGAGCTCAGAATTTCTGGAAGGCATCGAACCTTTAAGATAAAAACTGTCTCTTTAAGACTTAAATCCATTAATTCAGAGCGATTCTAAAAAAAATAATGGAAAAAAAAAAAACCACACAAAGCCAGACAACTGTTCAAGAACAAAGATAAATATATTTATTAAACAGCAGTTAAAAGTATTTAAAATAAGACGCACTCAGAAATTTTGGGGGAATAAAATGGGAAACCAAAAAAAATTGGCATCAATTAGTAGTAAAGATTTTTTTTTTATTTTTTTTTTTTACTTTTTTAATTTCAGATATAAAAATAAATGAATTAAGTTTATATTAAATTATAAAGCAGCACTAAAAGGTTGGTTATTTAAAAAAAATATTCAGAATCCCTTTTTTTGAAAAGGTATGGAAAAAGGAATTCTAGAGGCTGATTGGTGAACTTAACACATTAAATTCCAGGTAAGTCGTAGCCTACTAGACTTAAAATTAAAAAATTTTAATGTGATGGTGCAGCAAATTTTATATTAAATTTGGGGGAGTTGATCACAGTAATCCTGTAGCAAAATTTCAGGGTTTTTTCTCTCTATATTAAAGTGCTTTATGTAATTTTACATTTTTTTTTGATTCCCTTGGCTGTATGCGAGAAAAGTTCAACTATCCTGCTGTTTTTGGATAATGCTATAACGTGGTCCAAACTGGCAGATTTAACCAGGGAAGTAACATTTTTAATTTTTTTTTTTTTTTTTTTTTTTTTTTTTTTTTTTATAGTTCTGAACGGGAATTTGTTAAATTACTGTTTTGTACTAAAATAATTTTTTTTTGGAATTAACAAAAATGTAAAGGGGCAACCTGAGGTATTCCTGGACCCGAGAAACTTGGCTTTAAATTTTTTTTTTTTTTTTTACCAAATAAGGGGAAAAAACATTAAAATTCTACTTGTTTTATCAAAAAAAAGCACTTAAAATGATAAAATCTTCTAGAATAATCTGGTTATAGAGAACAGAGAAGGACTAACGTCTCCCCAACAGCAGGGGCGGGACAGCGCGTTTCGCATCTCGTGCCCGACGCGGCCGGCGGTTTACTTCCTGCCCGCGGAGACGATGCCCTGCAGCATGTCGATGGGGAGCGGGAAGACGATGGTGGAGTTCTTTTCCGCCGCGATGGTGGTCAGCGTCTGCAGGTAGCGCAGCTGCAGGGCGGCTGGCGATTCAGATATTACCAGGGAGGCTTTTTTAAAGCCCGGGAGGCGTTCATTTCTCCTTCGGCGGCTATAACCTGCCAAGAAAGAGAGGAAAAATGAAGTCTAGCAGGGTGGCTACCGATTATTTCCCCATAGAAACAGAACCTGCCGGCAGATCGGCCCCATCCGGCCCCCGTCTAGTCTGCCCGCTTCTGCTGTAAAGACTCAAACCTTAATCAGTCGTTGGTCTCGTCTTAGATTCAGGAGCCGTATGTCTACCCCATGCATGTTTAATCCCCTCACTGTATCACCCTCTACCACCTCTGCTGGAAGGCTATCCTGCTTATCTACAGCCCTCCCAAAAACGACTTTTGTAGCCGTTGTGAACTTTACACCAAGTCTATCCTTTTGGGCGTACGGTAGTAAATAATAATAAAAAATTATTTTCTATTAATATACGTAGGATAAACAGTTGCAGAAAATGTGCCCGTGAGGTCAGCAGCCGCAACGGGAGAAGGAAACGAGGTGTTTAACCGTGAAAACACTGCTTAGGTTTAGAGGCATTTCAAATGGTACTGCCACTTCTGCTTTCAAGTAGTGCCACATATCCACTACTCCTTTGTTTGCAACGCAATTAAATATGCAAAGTGTATAGGTTTGCCCCGTTTATGAAAATTATCTGTTTGCTCGTGCGATGAGACCGACCCAGCGAGGGAGAAAATATTTAAACAATGTATGGGGAGAGGGGGTCTCCACCTGCCAACAGGGCCCCCCAACTACCCTGCGGAGCCTTTTAAGGACGGCCAGGACTTGGATTCCTTCCCAGCACGGAAGCCGCTATCAATAACCGCCTGATCTCGTGACCTGGAACAGAGAGACCTCTCCAGACGGGGTCTTAAACGCACCAGCGATGGCATACAGGGGGCAGGCGGACGCTTCTGTTACCTATTGCTGGGTATCGGGGTAACAGAGTGGGGCATTTAGAATAATGGGGTTTATTTACCCTGTTTAATATATAAAGCCGGCTACTTCCATACACATTATTGGGGCTTTTAGGGCTGTAGAACCCTGCGATCCCCTCATACCCAGCAAACACTTAAACACAAATCTCCAGGAATTTAACAAAAAAAATTAAATGTAATAAACAGGATTTTTTTTTCTTCATTATTCCGTTAATGTAAAGTTTCTATAAGCGGTCATTTTAAAGCCAGTTACAGGATTTTGTAGAACTGATTTCACAACTCTGTGTCCCATCATTACACATTATATATTACACACACACACACACACACACGTTTAAAAGTTAGGGGTCATTTAAAAATTTCCTTTTTGAGAGACAAGAACACTCCTTTATCACTCCCATCACTCCTGTGTCCCAATGGCCCTTTATCACTCCCATCACTCCTGTGTCCCAATGGCCCTTTATCACTCCCATCACTCCTATGTTCCAATGGCCCTTTATCACTCCCATCACTCCTGTGTCCCAATGGCCCTTTATCACTCCCATCACTCCTGTGTTCCAACGGCCCTTTGTCACTCCCATCACTCCTGTGTTCCAATGGCCCTTTATCACTCCCATCACTCCTGTGTTCCAATGCCACGTTGTGTTCGCTGATCCAAGTTTAAGTTTAAAAAGGATAATTGATGGTTAGGAAACCCTTTTTGTAATTATGTTACAGCCAGAAACGTCCTTGTTTTACATGAAAACTTTTGAACCGCAGTGTATATAAAAAAATAAATGAGAATTACGGAGAGAAGCGGTTAACGTCAGCGGTGGCGTCTGTTGCTCTCAAAATTATGTACAAAGAAAACAAAGCTCGACAAGCAGCATCATCCTGTCCGCAGGGCCGCTAATGGACGGATCCACAGATAACGCGCCGGGGATCAGCGGTATCTCCATTTACCAGCGCATTAGACGGATAGAGAGCCCGACGCGCCGGGAGACGATCCGGCTCAGTGGGTTTTGTCTCTTGGTAGACGATTAACCGACCGATTCCGTACTAACAGACTATTTCAAGAACCTACATAGTGTGGCCCGGGTTTAACCCATTAATACCCCAAGGCTATTCCCGTTCATAAAGCGGAGACAAATATTTATCACATCCCGAGAACTTACTATCGCCCGAGGACGCTACGAGCGCCGTTAGCCCATAACCTTACCTTGGCTCTGGCTTCACGGGTGGCCTCGGCTTCGGCGGCCATTGCTCTCTGTAGCTGGACGGGCAACTTCACGTCGTTAATCTCCATCCGCTCGAACTTAATACCCCAGTCATCTGTGGCACCGTCCAGGGTAGACTGGGGTGAAAAGAAATTGGGTATAGAAACATAGTTTTAATGAAGATGGCAAAGAGGGGTCTACACCTCGGGTTTAAGGACGGGGGTCTCGGTCGGTCGGCCATCACGGTGCATTTTTTGGCCGTCGAGGTCCCTCACCTGCATGTTATGGGCGATTTCTTCTCTGTCGGACAGGATCTGGGACAGGTTCTTGGTCCCCAGCACGTTCCTCAAAGTGGTCTGGGCCAGAAGCCGGGTGGCGGAGTCAGCGTTGGTGATATTGGCCACGGCCAGGGTGGCATTTTGGACCCGATAATAGACGACCCCATCCACGCTAACGGTGACAGAGTCCTTCGTCAGAATCTGCAAGCAGAAGAGCCAAAAACCCTGCTTTATTAAGGCATTTAAGTCATTGTATTCCTTTCTCTAAATCACATTAAAAAAACACAACAATACAAAAAGTTTTTTCAGTTTCCATAGCAACCGGCTATCGGACAACAGACTTCCAATCGCCTTACGATTCCGATTCCCCCGCTCCAGACGCAGAGGTTATGTATTCTAATAATTATTATTATTCGGTTGAAAAGGGAGTTACTGGAAAATTATGCAATATATTCCGACAACAACAACAGAAGCAGCCTTACTGACTCTGAGAAATTAAATCGGCCGGAGACTCGAGAGACCTTGATTCTTCGGCGCGGGTACCTCGTCTGTTTACAGGAGACATTGCTCGGGGATGATACGAAGCAGAATTATTCTCAGAATCGGGGCAGAGAGCATTATTCTCACCCACAGGGGGGCAGACGGGATGTTAGGGATATTAATGAGACAAAATAGGCAAAACCAATATTTTATCACACATGCAAAATAACAACGCTACCAAATATTGTAGTACCACATCCACAATACTAATTTAAGGAGATGCCCTATATTTTATCTCCGATCCTAAATCCTTTCAGATCGCCGAAAATTATAATTCAAATCAGATATATATCACAATAATAATCAATCAAAAATATTATTTATTGTGAATACAATTTATAAAATATCTATATGAGTCACACAGTGCATGATATAAAACACAAAATTCTTAAAACATGTCAAATTGAATCAGTTCAAATACAGTATATTATCGATTGTTGAGATATAATCTGAAAGTGCTCTCACAGTGCTATAGCCTATGTGATACAATTGTATAGTTAAGATAAGTATAAATAAAGTTTATGTTGTTATCTCCTCCTTCCTCCTGAACAGGAAGAGAAGCAGTTTATATGTTTCAATAAAGACACAGAAGCAAGGAGTGCCTGTGTGTTTTGCCTCCATCTTTATATATATAAGTTTCTTATATACCCGGTTATCCTATCCTAATAATTCAAATGGCAACAGGTTATGGGCCCAGGAAGGATGCAGGAAACCGATGGAACAGACTTTGCTTTGATTGAGATGAAAAGAATTATGAACTTTGGGAGAATAAGTTCTTGGGACATCTGAGGTTAATGAATCTTAAAAAGACCATCCTGTATGTGCCTGCAGACACTGAAGATGAGGATGAAGATAACAGTAAGAATGAAGAAGCATATGCTGAATTAATTCAATTTTTAGATGATAAAAGTTTGTCCCTGGTTATGAGAGAAGCAGCTGATGATGGAAGAAAAGCACTTCAAATATTGAGAGACTATTATGCAAGTAAAGGAAAGCCACGCATAATCAGTTTATATACTGAACTAACATCTCTACAGAAGGCTGTAAATGAGAGTGTAACTGACTATATTATACGTGCAGAGACAGCCATTACAGCACTGAGAAATGCTGGAGAAACATTAAGTGACGGACTGTTGATTGCAATGATTTTGAAAGATTTACCTGAATCATTTAAACTATTTGCCATCCACATTACACAAGGGGATGAAAAAGTAACTTTTGCAGAGTTTAAAACACAATTGAGAAGTTTTGAGGATACTGAAAAATACAGCAGCAGTGCAATTAATGATAATATATTAAAAGTGAGCAACACAACTCCAAGACTTAAAGAGAGAGATAATCCTAGCATTGTTTGTTACAATTGCGGCCAAAAGGGACACAAGGCCAGAGTGTGTTCAAACAATAAAAATAAAGGTCAATCGCTGTGGTGTAGCTATTGCAAAAGCTCAACACACAAAGATGCAAATTGCAGGCGTAAAAAGAAAGACAATGTCAGACAAGCAACAGATGACGCCGACAACAGACACTCATTTGCTTTTAAAATTAGAGATGACCCACTAGATGAGTTAAAACTAAAGGGACTAATGGTTGATACAGGAGCAACGTCCCATATAATTACTGACATCAGAAAATTTAAGAGCTTTGATGACACTTTTAAACCGGAGAAACATTCAATGGAACTTGCAGATGGAAAAAAGACAACTGGTGTGGCGCTGAGAAGAGGCGATGCAGAGCAGGAACAGAGAATCTGATACAAGAGCCACAGCTATATTAGAGCTAGTACACACTGATTTAGCATGTCCTAAAGAACCACCAGCTAAAGAAGGTTTCAGATATACAATAGCATTCACTGATGATTACTCTGGTGCAATATTTGTAAATTTCCTAAAACACAAGAGTGATGCAGTGTTAGCCACTGAAAGGTTTATTGCTGACACAGCCTTGTATGGAGTCATAAAATGTATAAGATCTGATAATGGTACAGAGTTTATGGCAAGTAGCTTTAAGTCACTGCTAAATAAGAGAGGCATAAGACATGAAACCTCAGCACCTTACTCACCCCACCAAAATGGGACTGCTGAGAGAAATTGGAGAACGCTATTTGAAATGGCAAGATGTCTCTTAGTTGAGAGTAAATTACCAAAAGAATTATGGACATATGCAGTAATGACTGCCGCTCATATCCGAAACAGGTGTTTTAACAACCGTTTAGCACAAACTCCATATTACCTTTTAACGGGCAGAAAACCTAATCTTTCTAAAATGAGAGTTTTTGGGTCAGAGTGTTTTGCATACAGGTATGACAGAAAGAAACTAGACTCAAAATGCGAGAGAGGGATTTTCATTGGCTATGACATAACAGTCCTTCTTACCTAGTGTTTTACCCAGACACTGGAAAGGTCCTTAAACACAGACTTGTGAAGTTTATCACAAAGAGAGTTTTTGAAAGAGAGACTCAAACTGACTTGTTACATGATGATGCGGAATGCCATAGGGAGAACTATGTACCCTCTATACCAAAGATTAATCAAACTGAAACTGAGTGTCCAAACTTGATTCAAATTTCTGAAAAAGAAACTTTGAAGAGCAAGGACAATGGTCAAGCAGGGAATGACCATAGTACACGTTATCCTAAAAGAGACAGAAAAACTCCTCAGTATTTGGAGGACTATGTTTCAGAAGTGGAATGTGACGATCAAATACTAACAAACATTGATTATTGCTACAAGGTGTTTGATGTACCACAAAGCTTTAAAGAAGCTATGAGCTCACCTCAGTCACAGAATTGGCCTAATGCTATGACAGAGGAAATTGATTCATTGAAAGTAAATGACAGCTTCACCTTGACTACCTTACCAATAGGTAAATGTTCAGTGGGGGGACGATGGGTGTATGCAGTGAAAAATAATGTTGATGGATTAGAAACGTACAAAGCCAGATATGTTGCTAAAGGTTATTGTCAAATAAGGGGAATTGATTACAAGGAAAGTTTTTCTCCAACTGCTAACATTATATCCGTACGTATTTTTATGCAACTGGCAGCACAGTATGGTTTACTTATTCACCAGATGGATGTGAAAACAGCCTACCTACATGCTCCAATTGATTGTGAGGTTTACGTGGAACAACCAGAGGGATTTGAGGTAGAGTCCAAACAAAACGAGAGACTAGTTCTAAAATTGAACAAGTCATTGTATGGTCTAAAACAATCAGGTAGAAATTGGAACAAGATGCTGCATGATCATTTAACTGAGAATGGGTTTGAACAAAACTCAGCAGACCACTGTGTATATGTCAAACATTCTGGACATGAGAGAGTAATATTGCTAATATGGGTTGATGATCTCATTATTGGCTCCAGTGAATAAACAGTACTCACTGACGTAAAGAAAATGCTCACAGCAAAATTTAAGATGAAAGACCTTGGGAGGATCAAACATTTCCTAGGTATTGATTTTGAACAAAGTGATGGTTTGGTAAAGATGAACCAAAAGAGATACATATCAAAGATTCTGGAGAAGTTTGGAATGACAGATTGCAAACCCAGATCAACGCCATGTGAACAGAAGTTGGACCATAATGATCACAATGATCTGGTAGATACAAAAAGATATCGAGAGATAGTAGGAAGCTTGTTATATGCAATGACCTGTACAAGACCGGATTTAAGCTGGGTAATCAGTTAACTGTCACAATACCTATCAGAACCAACAGAACAACATTTAGCCACAGCTAAGCATGTGATGAGGTATTTAAAACGTACTATTGACTATGAGCTTTGCTACAGAAGGTGTAGTGGAAACTTGAAGCGTATAGTGATGCTGATTGGGCCTCTGATGTGAACGATAGAAGAAGTGTGACTGGATATTGCTTTAGTCTAACAAAGAAAGGTCCACTGATTGCATGGAAGTCAAAGAAACAGTCCACAGTAGCTTTATCTACATGTGAAGCTGAATACATGGCATTGGCTGCAACCACGCAGGAAAGTCTGTACCTTGTGCAGTTACTCAAGGGAATGGACAATGGTTATCACAATGAACCAGTAACAATTTTTGGTGACAATCAAGGTTCAATAGCTCTTTCAAAGAATCCTGTTTGCCGACAGAGATGCAAACATATTGATATCAAGTACCACTTCATTCGATCAGTAATCAGTGAGGGTAAGACAGTTCTTGAGTATTGTCCAACAGACAAGATGGTAGCAGATGTTATGACTAAACCTTCAACAAAACTCAAGTTAGAAAAGTTTTTAAGTTATATGTTTGGAATGTAAGTCATGTATATTAAAAAATAAAAAGGTTAAACACTTGAGAGCAAGTGGGGGTGTTGAGATATAATCTGAAAGTGCTCTCACAGTGCTATAGCCTATGTGATACAATTGTATAGTTAAGATCAGTATAAATAAAGTTTATGTTGTTATCTCCTCCTTCCTCCTGAACAGGAAGAGAAGCAGTTTATATGTTTCAATAAAGACACAGAAGCAAGGAGTACCTGTGTGTTTTGCCTCCATCTTTATATATATAAGTTTCTTATATACCCGGTTATCCTATCCTAATAATTCAAATGGCAACATCGATAGTTATCAATATGAGTTACTACTTTATGAGTCTAACACACAATTAATTTCCATCCCACTCAGCAACCAAAAATTGATAATAATCAGGGCAGTCATAAAGATATCACTATCTCTCTAATATTAGTTCAACTAATATAACAAATTAAAAATAATTTAATTGTGTCTAAGAGTATTAGTGAAGTTCCTAATAGATGCAAATAATGTCAAACTTCATCTATAGGTAAAAATACCTTTACATTATCACGGGTTATAAGCTGCAGTCTCACAAGCCGCCATATACAATAATGCAATATACTATTTCCCAGAAACAGGGAATTCTATACGAAGAAGACAAAATTCACCTCTATTCAGGATAATAAAACAATTATAATTTCCACCACTTGTTGCTGTTTTCCCACCGGTGATTTTTTAAGACGTTATCTTGATGCAAAATAGGCCAGCATTTTTTTATTGCCTTTTTAATTTCGAACGCCTTATCATTATATTTTGTTAAGAAGGCAAAATCAAACGTTTTTTTAGATTTATGTTCCCTTTCTCCCAGAAAAAAATCCCTCTTTTTCTTTATTGTGCAATCCAGGTGTTTTTGTAACAGCTCTTCTGGATAATTCCTCTCTCTAAATTTATCCATTAATAATCCGCTTTGAGTTAAAAAATCATTGTCCTGCGGATACGTGCGAATTGTCCTTTAGGGACATTCTGCAGCCAGTGTGGGTGATGACAACTGGCATAGTCAATATAACTATTACCATCTGTTGGTTTAAAGAACGTTTTAGATTTTATCATATCCTCCTCTATATAGAGTGTAAGATCTAGAAAATTGATTTCTTGGGGGTGGATGCATGATGAAAATTTTAAATTGTACTGATTGTCATTTATAAAGTCTAAAAACTTATTGAGATCCTCTGGTGTCCCTTTCCATATAATCAATACATCATCGATGTAGCGCCGCCAGAGGACCAGACTCGCACCGAACGGGTTATTAGACCAGATGGAATTAGCCTCCCAGTCTGCCACATATAAATTGGCATAGCTCGGTGCGAATCTGGTCCCCATGGCGGTACCACAGAGTTGTAAATAAAAATCGTTGTTAAACCAAAAGAAATTATGATGAAGTATAAAGTCAATACAATTCAATATAAATTCATTTTGCAAGGGATCCATATTTATATCTCTCTGGAGAACTCTCCTTACGGCCTCCAGGCCCCGATCGTGGGGGATTGATATATACAGAGAAGCTACATCAACCGTTACCCACAAATAGTCCGATTGCCATTTCATATTACGTAAAATCCCAAGGATGTGTTTAGTATCCTGAATGTATGAAGGAACATCCCTTACGTATTGTTGTAAGAAATAATCAACTTATTGGGAAGTATTGCTCGAAAGAGAATTAATCCCACTAATAATGGGTCTACCTGGGGGAAATGTGATGTTTTTATAGATTTTTGGCAGGAAGTAAAAAACCGCCACTTTAGGAAACTTGATGTTTAAAAAGTCATATTCTTGTGTGTTTAGGACTTTATTCTTTTTTCCTTCTTGTAGTAACTTTATGAATTTAGTTTGAAATAAATTTGTAGGATTGTTAGTCAATTTCTGATAAGTAATCTTATCATCTAGAATGCGGTTTGCTTCCTGGATGTAATATGTCCTATCCATAATCACTATCGCACCACCTTTATCAGCCGATTTAACGACAATCTGTTTCTCTTCTTTAAGTTTCTTAAGTGACTCTTGTTCTTCTCTTGATAAATTAAATTTTCTATTTTTATTAGATTCGATTTTTTTAAATTCTTGTAAGAGCATATCAGCAAAAACTTTAATATGTTCACTTTTTTCATACTCAGGGTAAAATTTGGATCTGGGTTTAAATGGCGTATGTATATATGGGTCTGACATAGTGGAATTAGAAATTTCCAGATGATTATGTTCCCTTTTAAGAAAAAAGCGTTTCACTGTTAACTTTCTCAAAAACTTTTGAGTATCTATAAAAAGGTTAAACCCATTCGGACCTTGATTAGGGGCAAATTTAAGCCCTTTTGATGATAATTCAATTTCAGTCGGTTCCAGAGAAATCTTCGAAAGATTAATAATATTTTTTGTACTAGTAGATGTTATCGTCTTGGTGTTTACTCTGAATCCCTGTCCCCTAACGCCTCTACATCTCTTGAGGTTTTTCGTTTTTTGATTGGAGAGTGTGTGAATGGGGAGAATCTGTTTCTCGTTTCGGTCAATAGACTCGGGGGAAGTGGTTCTATAGATCCCTTTTTTCGGGATCGCTCCCTGTCTAAGAAAGAGTTCTTAGGATCTTGGGGGTTATCAGATCCCGAAGATTTATCGGGATTATACTGATGACCTGTATTAGCTATAGCTGAGTAAAGTGGTTTACTCTGCATTTTGGCTGAATGATGTTGGTTACCACTTGCATGATGTGCTTTCAAATTTCTTTCATCTTTATTATGAGTGTTATGGTGAAACTTAGTGTTTCTATTTTTATTTTCGTAACTATTATAACGAAATCTGGTATTTTTATTTTCATGTGGCTTTTTATACAATTGTGTCTGCCCCTTATGTCCAAAAAAATTATTTATTTTTGGAACTATTTTATGTGTACCTTTAAGATAATCATCCTTATCTCTTTGTAATTTTTTCTTCTTATTATTAATAATAGATTCCTCTATTTTTAATATTTTCATTTTTAAGGTCTCATTATTCTTTTCGATTTCTGAAACACTAAAATGTTTATAGACTTCCTCCTCAGTTTGTTTAATGTTTCTTTCTATCTCCTCGAGGTTCTGTTGTTGTACTTCTATCAGAGCTTTCATAAGTTGAACCGAGCATGTCTCTAAAATCTTATTCCATTTTTCCATGAACTCATTATTTTCATGCCCAAATGCCGGATATTTTTGACCCCTTGGGATCAGATTATTTTTCAAATAGTGTTCTAAAAAAGTGACCTCCCACCACTTTTGCTAGTATAAATTTTAACTTCCTAGAAAAGTGCCGCACATTATTATTTTTTTAACCGCTTATTGTGTCTTTAAGCCCACAAATACATCGAAAGCGACCCTGCCAAGATAAGAGGACGCCAGTGGCGGTTATCAAACAAGGGTTCGAGCCTCCTACTTTCACGGGCTGGTTCCTGGCCTGGGACTCGGATTACTGGGCCGTTGACCCGCTAGAGAAGGCTTTGGCCGAACTCAACATGTGATTACGGATCGTAGGCCCCTTCTCGGTCGTCCTCCCTCTTAGTGCCTTCACTGCCTGAAAGCTTCTCCGACCCACTAGACGAGTTTCATTAACCCCCCACCCCTCACGAGCAGTGCAATAACCAAAAAAAGTTTTGTTCTTGTTTATACCGTTAATTCAAGTTGTACTTTTTGAATATTTAAAAGCAATAAAGCTTGGAACAGAGGCTGGCCGGGTAGCGTCTGCTTTCATTTCCTGAAAAAGCAGAAGCAACTGTTCTCTTTACCATTGGTGAGCTCAGAATTTCTGGAAGGCATCGAACCTTTAAGATAAAAACTGTCTCTTTGATCACAGTAATCCTGTAGCAAAATTTCAGGGTTTTTTTCTCTCTATATTAAAGTGCTTTATGTAATTTTACATTTTTTTTTATTCTCTTGGCTGTATGCGAGAAAAGTTCAACTATCCTGCTGTTTTTGGATAATGCTATAACGTGGTCCAAACTGGCAGATTTAACCAGGGAAGTAACATTTTTAATTTTTTTTTTTTTTTTTTTTTTTTTTATAGTTCTGAACGGGAATTTGTTAAATTACTGTTTTGTACTAAAATAAGCAATTATTTGAGAAAGAATTGGAATTAACAAAAATGTAAAGGGGCAACCTGAGGTATTCCTGGACCCGAGAATCTTGGCTTTAAATTTATTTTTTTTTACCTAATAAGGGGAAAAAACATTAAAATTCAACTTGTTTTGTCAAAAAAAGCACTTAAAATGATAAAATCTTCTAGAATAATCTGGTTATAGAGAACAGAGAAGGACTAACGTCTCCCCAACAGCAGGGGCGGGACAGCGCGTTTCGCATCTCGTGCCCGACGTGGCCGGCGGTTTACTTCCTGCCCGCGGAGACGATGCCCTGCAGCATGTCGATGGGGAGCGGGAAGACGATGGTGGAGTTCTTTTCCGCCGCGATGTTGGTCAGCGTCTGCAGGTAGCGCAGCTGCAGGGAGGCTGGCGATTCGGAGATTACCAGGGAGGCTTTTTTAAAGCCCGGGAGGCGTTCATTTCTCCTTCGGCGGCTATAACCTGCCAAGAAAGAGAGGGAAAATGAAGTCTAGAAGGGTGGCTACCGATTGTTTCCCCATAGAAACAGAACCTGCCGGCAGATCGGCCCCAAAGCCCAACAGCAGGGGCGGGACAGCGCGTTTCTCATCTCGTGCCCGACGTGGCCGGCGGTTTACTTCCTGCCCGCGGAGACGATGCCCTGCAGCATGTCGATGGGGAGCGGGAAGACGATGGTGGAGTTCTTTTCCGCCGCGATGTTGGTCAGCGTCTGCAGGTAGCGCAGCTGCAGGGTGGCTGGCGATTCGGAGATTACCAGGGAGGCTTTTTTAAAGCCCGGGAGGCGTTAATTTCTCCTTCAGCGGCTATAACCTGCCAAGAAAGAGAGGAAAAATGAAGTCTAGCAGGGTGGCTACCGATTGTTTCCCCATAGAAACAGAACCTGCCGGCAGATCGGCCCCATCCGGCCCCCATCTAGTCTGCCCGCTTCTCCTGCTGTAAAGACTCAAACCTTAATCAGTCGTTGGTCTCGTCTTCGATTCAGGAGCCGTATGTCTATCCCATGCATGTTTAATACCCTCACTGTATCACCCTCTACCACCTCTGCTGGAAGGCTATCCTGCTTATCTACAGCCCTCCCAAAAACGACTTTTGTAGCCGTTGTGAACTTTACACCAAGTCTATCCTTTTGGGCGTACGGTAGTAAATAATAATAAAAAATGATTTTCTATTAATATACGTAGGATAAACAGTTGCAGAAAATGTGCCCGTGAGGTCAGCAGCCGCAACGGGAGAAGGAAACGAGGTGTTTAACCGTGAAAACACTGCTTAGGTTTAGAGGCATTTCAAATGGTACTGCCACTTCTGCTTTCAAGTAGTGCCACATATCCACTACTCCTTTGTTTGCAACGCAATTAAATATGCAAAGTGTATAGGTTTGCCCCGTTTATGAAAATTATCTGTTTGCTCGTGCGATGAGACCGACCCAGCGAGGGAGAAAATATTTAAACAATGTATGGGGAGAGGGGGTCTCCACCGGTTCCTAAAATACAGCCGCCTGCCAACAGGGCCCCCCAACTACCCTGCGGAGCCTTTTAAGGACGGCCAGGACTTGGATTCCTTCCCAGCACGGAAGCCGCTATCAATAACCGCCTGATCTCATGACCTGGAACAGAGAGACCTCTCCAGACGGGGTCTTAAACGCACCAGCGATGGCATACAGGGGGCAGGCGGACGCTTCTGTTACCTATTGCTGGGTATCGGGGTAACAGAGTGGGGCATTTAGAATAATGGGGTTTATTTACCCTGTTTAATATATAAAGCCGGCTGCTTCCATACACATTATTGGGGCTTTTAGGGATGTAGAACCCTGCGATCCCCTCATACCCAGCAAACACTTAAACACAAATCTCCAGGAATTTAACAAAAAAAATTAAATGTAATAAACAGGATTTTTTTTCTTCATTATTCCGTTAATGTAAAGTTTCTATAAGCGGTCATTTTAAAGCCAGTTACAGGATTTTGTAGAACTGATTTCACAACTCTGTGTCCCATCATTACACATTATATATTACACACACACACACACACACACACACACACACACACACACACACACACACACACACACACACACACACACACACACACACACACACACACACACACACACACACGTTTAAAAGGGGTCATTTAAAAATTTCCTTTTTGAGAGACAAGAACACTCCTTTATCACTCCCATCACTCCTGTGTCCCAATGGCCCTTTATCACTCCCATCACTCCTGTGTCCCAATGGCCCTTTATCACTCCCATCACTCCTATGTTCCAATGGCCCTTTATCACTCCCATCACTCCTGTGTTCCAACGGCCCTTTGTCACTCCCATCACTCCTGTGTTCCAATGGCCCTTTATCACTCCCATCACTCCTGTGTTCCAATGCCACGTTGTGTTCGCTGATCCAAGTTTAAGTTTAAAAAGGATAATTGATGGTTAGGAAACCCTTTTTGTAATTATGTTACAGCCAGAAACGTCCTTGTTTTACATGAAAACTTTCGAACCGCAGTGTATATAAAAAAATAAATGAGAATTACAGAGAGAAGCGGTTAACGTCAGCGGTGGCGTCTGTTGCTCTCAGAAATATGTACAAAGAAAACAAAGCTCGACAAGCAGCATCATCCTGTCTGCAGGGCCGCTAATGGACGGATCCACAGATAACGCGCCGGGGATCAGCGGTATCTCCATTTACCAGCGCATTAGACGGATAGAGAGCCCGACGCGCCGGGAGACGATCCGGCTCAGTGGGTTTTTTCTCTTGGTAGACGATTAACCGACCGATTCCGTACTAACAGACTATTTCAAGAACCTACATAGCGCGGCCCGGGTTTAACCCATTAATACCCCAAGGCTATTCCCGTTCATAAAGCGGAGACAAATATTTATCACATCCCGAGAACTTACTATCGCCCGAGGACGCTACGAGCGCCGTTAGCCCATAACCTTACCTTGGCTCTGGCTTCACGGGTGGCCTCGGCTTCGGCGGCCATTGCTCTCTGTAGCTGGACGGGCAACTTCACGTCGTTAATCTCCATCCGCTCGACCTTAATACCCCAGTCATCTGTGGCACCGTCCAGGGTAGACTGGGGTGAAAAGAAATTGGGTATAGAAACATAGTTTTAATGAAGATGGCAAAGAGGGGTCTACACCTCGGGTTTAAGGACGGGGGTCTCGGTCGGTCGGCCATCACGGTGCATTTTTTGGCCGTCGAGGTCCCTCACCTGCATGTTATGGGCGATTTCTTCTCTGTCGGACAGGATCTGGGACAGGTTCTTGGTCCCCAGCACGTTCCTCAAAGTGGTCTGGGCCAGAAGCCGGGTGGCGGAGTCGGCGTTGGTGATATTGGCCACGGCCAGGGTGGCATTTTGGACCCGATAATAGACGACCCCATCCACGCTAACGGTGACAGAGTCCTTCGTCAGAATCTGCAAGCAGAAGAGCCAAAAACCCTGCTTTATTAAGGCATTTAAGTCATTGTATTCCTTTCTCTAAATCACATTAAAAAAACACAACAATACAAAAAGTTTTTTCAGTTTCCATAGCAACCGGCTATCGGACAACAGACTTCCAATCGCCTTACGATTCCGATTCCCCCGCTCCAGACGCAGAGGTTATGTATTCTAATAATTATTATTATTCGGTTGAAAAGGGAGTTACTGGAAAATTATGCAATATATTCCGACAACAACAACAGAAGCAGCCTTACTGACTCTGAGAAATTAAATCGGCCGGAGACTCGAGAGACCTTGATTCTTCGGCGCGGTACCTCGTCTGTTTACAGGAGACATTGCTCGGGGATGATACGAAGCAGAATTATTCTCAGAATCGGGGCAGAGAGCATTATTCTCACCCACAGGGGGGCAGACGGGATGTTAGGGATATTAATGAGACAAAATAGGCAAAACCAATATTTTATCACACATGCAAAATAACAACGCTACCAAATATTGTAGTACCACATCCACAATACTAATTTAAGGAGATGCCCTATATTTTATCTCCGATCCTAAATCCTTTCAGATCGCCGAAAATTATAATTCAAATCAGATATATATCTCAGTAATAATCAATCAAAAATATTATTTATTGTGAATACAATTTATAAAATATCTATATGAGTCACACAGTGCATGATATAAAACACAAAATTCTTAAAACATGTCAAATTGAATCAGTTCAAATACAGTATATTATCGATTGTTGAGATATAATCTGAAAGTGCTCTCACAGTGCTATAGCCTATGTGATACAATTGTATAGTTAAGATAAGTATAAATAAAGTTTATGTTGTTATCTCCTCCTTCCTCCTGAACAGGAAGAGAAGCAGTTTATATGTTTCAATAAAGACACAGAAGCAAGGAGTACCTGTGTGTTTTGCCTCCATCTTTATATATATAAGTTTCTTATATACCCGGTTATCCTATCCTAATAATTCAAATGGCAACATCGATAGTTATCAATATGAGTTACTACTTTATGAGTCTAACACACAATTAATTTCCATCCCACTCAGCAACCAAAAATTGATAATAATCAGGGCAGTAATAAAGATATCACTATCTCTCTAATATTAGTTCAACTAATATAACAAATTAAAAATAATTTAATTGTGTCTAAGAGTATTAGTGAAGTTCCTAATAGATGCAAATAATGTCAAACTTCATCTATAGGTAAAAATACCTTTACATTATCACGGGTTATAAGCTGCAGTCTCACAAGCCGCCATATACAATAATGCAATATACTATTTCCCAGAAACAGGGAATTCTATACGAAGAAGACAAAATTCACCTCTATTCAGGATAATAAAACAATTATAATTTCCACCACTTGTTGCTGTTTTCCCACCGGTGATTTTTTAAGACGTTATCTTGATGCAAAATAGGCCAGCATTTTTTTATTGCCTTTTTAATTTCGAACGCCTTATCATTATATTTTGTTAAGAAGGCAAAATCAAACGTTTTTTTAGATTTATGTTCCCTTTCTCCCAGAAAAAAATCCCTCTTTTTCTTTATTGTGCAATCCAGGTGTTTTTGTAACAGCTCTTCTGGATAATTCCTCTCTCTAAATTTATCCATTAATAATCCGCTTTGAGTTAAAAAATCATTGTCCTTAGTGCAATTCCTGCGGATACGTGCGAATTGTCCTTTAGGGACATTCTGCAGCCAGTGTGGGTGATGACAACTGGCATAGTCAATATAACTATTACCATCTGTTGGTTTAAAGAACGTTTTAGATTTTATCATATCCTCCTCTATATAGAGTGTAAGATCTAGAAAATTGATTTCTTGGGGGTGGATGCATGATGAAAATTTTAAATTGTATTGATTGTCATTTATAAAGTCTAAAAACTTATTGAGGTCCTCTGGTGTCCCTTTCCATATAATCAATACATCATCGATGTAGCGCCGCCAGAGGACCAGACTCGCACCGATCGGGTTATTAGACCTGATGGAATTAGCCTCCCAGTCTGCCACATATAAATTGGCATAGCTCGGTGCGAACCTGGTCCCCATGGCGGTACCACAGAGTTGTAAATAAAAATCGTTGTTAAACCAAAAGAAATTATGATGAAGTATAAAGTCAATACAATTCAATATAAATTCATTTTGCAAGGGATCCATATTTATATCTCTCTGGAGAACTCTCCTTACGGCCTCCAGGCCCCAATCGTGGGGGATTGATGTATACAGAGAAGCTACATCAACCGTTACCCACAAATAGTCCGATTGCCATTTCATATTACGTAAAATCCCAAGGATGTGTTTAGTATCCTGAATGTATGAAGGAACATCCCTTACGTATTGTTGTAAGAAATAATCAACTTATTGGGAAGTATTGCTCGAAAGAGAATTAATCCCACTAATAATGGGTCTACCTGGGGGAAATGTGATGTTTTTATGGATTTTTGGCAGGAAGTAAAAAACCGCCACTTTAGGAAACTTGATGTTTAAAAAGTCATATTCTTGTGTGTTTAGGACTTTATTCTTTTTTCCTTCTTGTAGTAACTTTATGAATTTAGTTTGAAATAAATTTGTAGGATTGTTAGTCAATTTCTGATAAGTAATCTTATCATCTAGAATGCGGTTTGCTTCCTGGATGTAATATGTCCTATCCATAATCACTATCGCACCACCTTTATCAGCCGATTTAACGACAATCTGTTTCTCTTCTTTAAGTTTCTTAAGTGACTCTTGTTCTTCTCTTGATAAATTAAATTTTCTATTTTTATTAGATTCAATTTTTTTAAATTCTTGTAAGAGCATATCAGCAAAAACTTTAATATGTTCACTTTTTTCATACTCAGGGTAAAATTTGGATCTGGGTTTAAATGGCGTATATATATATGGGTCTGACATAGTGGAATTAGAAATTTCCAGATGATTATGTTCCCTTTTAAGAAAAAAGCGTTTCACTGTTAACTTTCTCAAAAACTTTTGAGTATCTATAAAAAGGTTAAACCCATTCGGACCTTGATTAGGGGCAAATTTAAGCCCTTTTGATAATAATTCAATTTCAGTCGGTTCCAGAGAAATCTTCGAAAGATTAATAATATTTTTTGTACTAGTAGATGTTATCGTCTTGGTGTTTACTCTGAATCCCTGTCCCCTAACGCCTCTACATCTCTTGAGGTTTTTCGTTTTTTGATTGGAGAGTGTGTGAATGGGGAGAATCTGTTTCTCGTTTCGGTCAATAGACTCGGGGGAAGTGGTTCTATAGATCCCTTTTTTTCGGGATCGCTCCCTGTCTAAGAAAGAGTTCTTAGGATCTTGGGGGTTATCAGATCCCGAAGATTTATCGGGATTATACTGATGACCTGTATTAGCTATAGCTGAGTAAAGTGGTTTACTCTGCATTTTGGCTGAATGATGTTGGTTACCACTTGCATGATGTGCTTTCAAATTTCTTTCATCTTTATTATGAGTGTTATGGTGAAACTTAGTGTTTCTATTTTTATTTTCGTAACTATTATAACGAAATCTGGTATTTTTATTTTCATGTGGCTTTTTATACAATTGTGTCTGCCCCTTATGTCCAAAAAAATTATTTATTTTTGGAACTATTTTATGTGTACCTTTAAGATAATCATCCTTATCTCTTTGTAATTTTTTCTTCTTATTATTAATAATAGATTCCTCTATTTTTAATATTTTCATTTTTAAGGTCTCATTATTCTTTTCGATTTCTGAAACACTAAAATGTTTATAGACTTCCTCCTCAGTTTGTTTAATGTTTCTTTCTATCTCCTCGAGGTTCTGTTGTTGTACTTCTATCAGAGCTTTCATAAGTTGAACCGAGCATGTCTCTAAAATCTTATTCCATTTTTCCATGAACTCATTATTTTCATGCCCAAATGCCGGATATTTTTGACCCCTTGGGATCAGATTATTTTTCAAATAGTGTTCTAAAAAAGTGACCTCCCACCACTTTTGCTAGTATAAATTTTAACTTCCTAGAAAAGTGCCGCACATTATTTTTTTTTTAACCGCTTATTGTGTCTTTCAGCCCACAAATACATCGAAAGCGACCCTGCCAAGATAAGAGGACGCCAGTGGCGGTTATCAAACAAGGGTTCGAGTCTCCTACTTTCACGGGCTGGTTCCTGGCCTGGGACTCGGATTACTGGGCCGTTGACCCGCTAGAGAAGGCTTTGGCCGAACTCAACGTGATTACGGATCGTAGGCCCCTTCTCGGTCGTCCTCCCTCTTAGTGCCTTCACTGCCTGAAAGCTTCTCCGACCCGCTAGACGAGTTTCATTAACCCCCCACCACTCACGAGCAGTGCAATAACCAAAAAAAGTTTTGTTCTTGTTTATACCGTTAATTCAAGTTGTACTTTTTGAATATTTAAAAGCAATAAAGCTTGGAACAGAGGCTGGCCGGGCAGCGTTTGGTTTCATTTCCTGAAAAAGCAGAAGCAACTGTTCTCTTTACCATTGGTGAGCTCAGAATTTCTGGAAGGCATCGAACCTTTAAGATAAAAACTGTCTCTTTGATCACAGTAATCCTGTAGCAAAATTTCAGGGTTTTTTCTCTCTATATTAAAGTGCTTTATGTAATTTTACATTTTTTTTTATTCCCTTGGCTGTATGCGAGAAAAGTTCAACTATCCTGCTGTTTTTGGATAATGCTATAACGTGGTCCAAACTGGCAGATTTAACCAGGGAAGTAACATTTTTAATTTTTTTTTAATTTTTTTTTATAGTTCTGAACGGGAATTTGTTAAATTACTGTTTTGTACTAAAATAAGCAATTATTTGAGAAAGAATTGGAATTTTTTTTGGAATTAACAAAAATGTAAAGGGGCAACCTGAGGTATTCCTGGACCCGGGAATCTTGGCTTTAAATTTTTTTTTTTTTTTACCTAATAAGGGGAAAAAACATTAAAATTCAACTTGTTTTATCAAAAAAAGCACTTAAAATGATAAAATCTTCTAGAATAATCTGGTTATAGAGAACAGAGAAGGACTAACGTCTCCCCAACAGCAGGGGCGGGACAGCGCGTTTCGCATCTCGTGCCCGACGTGGCCGGCGGTTTACTTCCTGCCCGCGGAGACGATACCCTGCAGCATGTCGATGGGGAGCGGAAGGCGATGGTGGAGTTCTTTTCCGCCGCGATGTTGGTCAGCGTCTGCAGGTAGCGCAGCTGCAGGGCGGCTGGCGATTCAGAGATTACCAGGGAGGCTTTTTTAAAGCCCGGGAGGCGTTCATTTCTCCTTCGGCGGCTATAACCTGCCAAGAAAGAGAGGGAAAATGAAGTCTAGAAGGGTGGCTACCGATTGTTTCCCCATAGAAACAGAACCTGCCGGCAGATCGGCCCCAAAGCCCAACAGCAGGGGCGGGACAGCGCGTTTCGCATCTCGTGCCCGACGTGGCCGGCGGTTTACTTCCTGCCCGCGGAGACGATGCCCTGCAGCATGTCGATGGGGAGCGGGAAGACGATGGTGGAGTTCTTTTCCGCCGCGATGTTGGTCAGCGTCTGCAGGTAGCGCAGCTGCAGGGTGGCTGGCGATTCGGAGATTACCAGGGAGGCTTTTTTAAAGCCCGGGAGGCGTTCATTTCTCCTTCGGCGGCTATAACCTGCCAAGAAAGAGAGGGAAAATGAAGTCTAGAAGGGTGGCTACCGATTGTTTCCCCATAGAAACAGAACCTGCCGGCAGATCGGCCCCAAAGCCCAACAGCAGGGGCGGGACAGCGCGTTTCGCATCTCGTGCCCGACGTGGCCGGCGGTTTACTTCCTGCCCGCGGAGACGATGCCCTGCAGCATGTCGATGGGGAGCGGGAAGACGATGGTGGAGTTCTTTTCCGCAGCGATGTTGGTCAGCGTCTGCAGGTAGCGCAGCTGCAGAGCGGCTGGCGATTCGGAGATTACCAGAGAGGCTTTTTTAAAGCCCGGGAGGCGTTCATTTCTCCTTCAGCGGCTATAACCTGCCAAGAAAGAGAGGGAAAATGAAGTCTAGCAGGGTGGCTACCGATTGTTTCCCCATAGAAACAGAACCTGCCGGCAGATCGGCCCCATCCGGCCCCCGTCTAGTCTGCCCGCTTCTCCTGCTGTAAAGACTCAAACCTTAATCAGTCGTTGGTCTCGTCTTCGATTCAGGAGCCGTATGTCTATCCCATGCATGTTTAATACCCTCACTGTATCACCCTCTACCACCTCTGCTGGAAGGCTATCCTGCTTATCTACAGCCCTCCCAAAAACGACTTTTGTAGCCGTTGTGAACTTTACACCAAGTCTATCCTTTTGGGCGTACGGTAGTAAATAATAATAAAAAATGATTTTCTATTAATATACGTAGGATAAACAGTTGCAGAAAATGTGCCCGTGAGGTCAGCAGCCGCAACGGGAGAAGGAAACGAGGTGTTTAACCGTGAAAACACTGCTTAGGTTTAGAGGCATTTCAAATGGTACTGCCACTTCTGCTTTCAAGTAGTGCCACATATCCACTACTCCTTTGTTTGCAACGCAATTAAATATGCAAAGTGTATAGGTTTGCCCCGTTTATGAAAATTATCTGTTTGCTCGTGCGATGAGACCGACCCAGCGAGGGAGAAAATATTTAAACAATGCATGGGGAGAGGGGGTCTCCACCGGTTCCTAAAATACAGCCGCCTGCCAACGGGGCCCCCAACGACCCCGAGGAGCCTTTTAAGGACGGCCAGGACTTGGATTCCTTCCCAGCCCGGAAGCCGCTATCAATAACCGCCTGATCTCGTGACCTGGAACAGAGAGACCTCTCCAGACGGGGTCTTAAACGCACCAGCGATGGCATACAGGGGGCAGGCGGACGCTTCTGTTACCTATTGCTGGGTATCGGGGTAACAGAGTGGGGCATTTAGAATAATGGGGTTTATTTACCCTGTTTAATATATAAAGCTGGCTGCTTCCATACACATTATTGGGGCTTTTAGGGCTGTAGAACCCTGCGATCCCCTCATACCCAGCAAACACTTAAACACAAATCTCCAGGAATTTAACCAAAAAAATTCAATGTAATAAACAGGATTAACGCGCCGGGGATCAGCGGTATCTCCATTTACCAGCGCATTAGACGGATAGAGAGCCCGACGCTCCGGGAGACGATCCGGCTCAGTGGGTTTTGTCTCTTGGTAGACGATTAACCGACCGATTCCGTACTAACAGACTATTTCAAGAACCTACATAGCGCGGCCCGGGTTTAACCCATTAATACCCCAAGGCTATTCCCGTTCATAAAGCGGAGACAAATATTTATCACATCCCGAGAACTTACTATCGCCCGAGGACGCTACGAGCGCCGTTAGCCCATAACCTTACCTTGGCTCTGGCTTCACGGGTGGCCTCGGCTTCGGCGGCCATTGCTCTCTGTAGCTGGACGGGCAACTTCACGTCGTTAATCTCCATCCGCTCGACCTTAATACCCCAGTCATCTGTGGCACCGTCCAGGGTAGACTGGGGTGAAAAGAAATTGGGTATAGAAACATAGTTTTAATGAAGATGGCAAAGAGGGGTCTACACCTCGGGTTTAAGGACGGGGGTCTCGGTCGGTCGGCCATCACGGTGCATTTTTTGGCCGTCGAGGTCCCTCACCTGCATGTTATGGGCGATTTCTTCTCTGTCGGACAGGATCTGGGACAGGTTCTTGGTCCCCAGCACGTTCCTCAAAGTGGTCTGGGCCAGAAGCCGGGTGGCGGAGTCGGCGTTGGTGATATTGGCCACGGCCAGGGTGGCATTTTGGACCCGATAATAGACAACCCCATCCACGCTAACGGTGACAGAGTCCTTCGTCAGAATCTGCAAGCAGAAGAGCCAAAAACCCTGCTTTATTAAGGCATTTAAGTCATTGTATTCCTTTCTCTAAATCACATTAAAAAAACACAACAATACAAAAAGTTTTTTCAGTTTCCATAGCAACCGGCTATCGGACAACAGACTTCCAATCGCCTTACGATTCCGATTCCCCCGCTCCAGACGCAGAGGTTATGTATTCTAATAATTATTATTATTCGGTTGGAAAGGGAGTTACTGGAAAATTATGCAATATATTCCGACAACAACAACAGAAGCAGCCTTACTGACTCTGAGAAATTAAATCGGCCGGAGACTCGAGAGACCTTGATTCTTCGGCGCGGGTACCTCGTCTGTTTACAGGAGACATTGCTCGGGGATGATACGAAGCAGAATTATTCTCAGAATCGGGGCAGAGAGCATTATTCTCACCCACAGGGGGGCAGACGGGATGTTAGGGATATTAATGAGACAAAATAGGCAAAACCAATATTTTATCACACATGCAAAATAACAACGCTACCAAATATTGTAGTACCACATCCACAATACTAATTTAAGGAGATGCCCTATATTTTATCTCCGATCCTAAATCCTTTCAGATCGCCGAAAATTATAATTCAAATCAGATATATATCACAATAATAATCAATCAAAAATATTATTTATTGTGAATACAATTTATAAAATATCTATATGAGTCACACAGTGCATGATATAAAACACAAAATTCTTAAAACATGTCAAATTGAATCAGTTCAAATACAGTATATTATCGATTGTTGAGCTATAATCTGAAAGTGCTTTCACAGTGCTATAGCCTATGTGATACAATTGTATAGTTAAGATAAGTATAAATAAAGTTTATGTTGTTATCTCCTCCTTCCTCCTGAACAGGAAGAGAAGCAGTTTATATGTTTCAATAAAGACACAGAAGCAAGGAGTACCTGTGTGTTTTGCCTCCATCTTTATATATATAAGTTTCTTATATACCCGGTTATCCTATCCTAATAATTCAAATGGCAACAGGTTATGGGCCCAGGAAGGATGCAGGAAACCGATGGAACAGACTTTGCTTTGATTGAGATGAAAAGAATTATGAACTTTGGGAGAATAAGTTCTTGGGACATCTGAGGTTAATGAATCTTAAAAAGACCATCCTGTATGTGCCTGCAGACACTGAAGATGAGGATGAAGATAACAGTAAGAATGAAGAAGCATATGCTGAATTAATTCAATTTTTAGATGATAAAAGTTTGTCCCTGGTTATGAGAGAAGCAGCTGATGATGGAAGAAAAGCACTTCAAATATTGAGAGACTATTATGCAAGTAAAGGAAAGCCACGCATAATCAGTTTATATACTGAACTAACATCTCTACAGAAGGCTGTAAATGAGAGTGTAACTGACTATATTATACGTGCAGAGACAGCCATTACAGCACTGAGAAATGCTGGAGAAACATTAAGTGACGGACTGTTGATTGCAATGATTTTGAAAGATTTACCTGAATCATTTAAACTATTTGCCATCCACATTACACAAGGGGATGAAAAAGTAACTTTTGCAGAGTTTAAAACACAATTGAGAAGTTTTGAGGATACTGAGAAATACAGCAGCAGTGCAATTAATGATAATATATTAAAAGTGAGCAACACAACTCCAAGACTTAAAGAGAGAGATAATCCTAGCATTGTTTGTTACAATTGCGGCCAAAAGGGACACAAGGCCAGAGTGTGTTCAAACAATAAAAATAAAGGTCAATCGCTGTGGTGTAGCTATTGCAAAAGCTCAACACACAAAGATGCAAATTGCAGGCGTAAAAAGAAAGACAATGTCAGACAAGCAACAGATGACGCCGACAACAGACACTCATTTGCTTTTAAAATTAGAGATGACCCACTAGATGAGTTAAAACTAAAGGGACTAATGGTTGATACAGGAGCAACGTCCCATATAATTACTGACATCAGAAAATTTAAGAGCTTTGATGACACTTTTAAACCGGAGAAACATTCAATGGAACTTGCAGATGGAAAAAAGACAACTGGTGTGGCGCTGAGAAGAGGCGATGCAGAGCAGGAACAGAGAATCTGATACAAGAGCCACAGCTATATTAGAGCTAGTACACACTGATTTAGCATGTCCTAAAGAACCACCAGCTAAAGAAGGTTTCAGATATACAATAGCATTCACTGATGATTACTCTGGTGCAATATTTGTAAATTTCCTAAAACACAAGAGTGATGCAGTGTTAGCCACTGAAAGGTTTATTGCTGACACAGCCTTGTATGGAGTCATAAAATGTATAAGATCTGATAATGGTACAGAGTTTATGGCAAGTAGCTTTAAGTCACTGCTAAATAAGAGAGGCATAAGACATGAAACCTCAGCACCTTACTCACCCCACCAAAATGGGACTGCTGAGAGAAATTGGAGAACGCTATTTGAAATGGCAAGATGTCTCTTAGTTGAGAGTAAATTACCAAAAGAATTATGGACATATGCAGTAATGACTGCCGCTCATATCCGAAACAGGTGTTTTAACAACCGTTTAGCACAAACTCCATATTACCTTTTAACGGGCAGAAAACCTAATCTTTCTAAAATGAGAGTTTTTGGGTCAGAGTGTTTTGCATACAGGTATGACAGAAAGAAACTAGACTCAAAATGCGAGAGAGGGATTTTCATTGGCTATGACATAACAGTCCTTCTTACCTAGTGTTTTACCCAGACACTGGAAAGGTCCTTAAACACAGACTTGTGAAGTTTATCACAAAGAGAGTTTTTGAAAGAGAGACTCAAACTGACTTGTTACATGATGATGCGGAATGCCATTGGGAGAACTATGTACCCTCTATACCAAAGATTAATCAAACTGAAACTGAGTGTCCAAACTTGATTCAAATTTCTGAAAAAGAAACTTTGAAGAGCAAGGACAATGGTCAAGCAGGGAATGACCATAGTACACGTTATCCTAAAAGAGACAGAAAAACTCCTCAGTATTTGGAGGACTATGTTTCAGAAGTGGAATGTGACGATCAAATACTAACAAACATTGATTATTGCTACAAGGTGTTTGATGTACCACAAAGCTTTAAAGAAGCTATGAGCTCACCTCAGTCACAGAATTGGCCTAATGCTATGACAGAGGAAATTGATTCATTGAAAGTAAATGACAGCTTCACCTTGACTACCTTACCAATAGGTAAATGTTCAGTGGGGGGACGATGGGTGTATGCAGTGAAAAATAATGTTGATGGATTAGAAACGTACAAAGCCAGATATGTTGCTAAAGGTTATTGTCAAATAAGGGGAATTGATTACAAGGAAAGTTTTTCTCCAACTGCTAACATTATATCCGTACGTATTTTTATGCAACTGGCAGCAAAGTATGGTTTACTTATTCACCAGATGGATGTGAAAACAGCCTACCTACATGCTCCAATTGATTGTGAGGTTTACGTGGACCAACCAGAGGGATTTGAGGTAGAGTCCAAACAAAACGAGAGACTAGTTCTAAAATTGAACAAGTCATTGTATGGTCTAAAACAATCAGGTAGAAATTGGAACAAGATGCTGCATGATCATTTAACTGAGAATGGGTTTGAACAAAACTCAGCAGACCACTGTGTATATGTCAAACATTCTGGACATGAGAGAGTAATATTGCTAATATGGGTTGATGATCTCATTATTGGCTCCAGTGAAGAAACAGTACTCACTGACGTAAAGAAAATGCTCACAGCAAAATTTAAGATGAAAGACCTTGGGAGGATCAAACATTTCCTAGGTATTGATTTTGAACAAAGTGATGGTTTGGTAAAGATGAACGAAAAGAGATACATATCAAAGATTCTGGAGAAGTTTGGAATGACAGATTGCAAACCCAGATCAACGCCATGTGAACAGAAGTTGGACCATAATGATCACAATGATCTGGTAGATACAAAAAGATATCGAGAGATAGTAGGAAGCTTGTTATATGCAATGACCTGTACAAGACCGGATTTAAGCTGGGTAATCAGTTAACTGTCACAATACCTATCAGAACCAACAGAACAACATTTAGCCACAGCTAAGCATGTGATGAGGTATTTAAAACGTACTATTGACTATGAGCTTTGCTACAGAAGGTGTAGTGAAAACTTGAAGCGTATAGTGATGCTGATTGGGCCTCTGATGTGAACGATAGAAGAAGTGTGACTGGATATTGCTTTAGTCTAACAAAGAAAGGTCCACTGATTGCATGGAAGTCAAAGAAACAGTCCACAGTAGCTTTATCTACATGTGAAGCTGAATACATGGCATTGGCTGCAACCACGCAGGAAAGTCTGTACCTTGTGCAGTTACTCAAGGGAATGGACAATGGTTATCACAATGAACCAGTAACAATTTTTGGTGACAATCAAGGTTCAATAGCTCTTTCAAAGAATCCTGTTTGCCGACAGAGATGCAAACATATTGATATCAAGTACCACTTCATTCGATCAGTAATCAGTGAGGGTAAGACAGTTCTTGAGTATTGTCCAACAGACAAGATGGTAGCAGATGTTATGACTAAACCTTCAACAAAACTCAAGTTAGAAAAGTTTTTAAGTTATATGTTTGGAATGTAAGTCATGTATATTAAAAAATAAAAAGGTTAAACACTTGAGAGCAAGTGGGGGTGTTGAGATATAATCTGAAAGTGCTCTCACAGTGTTATAGCCTATGTGATACAATTGTATAGTTAAGATAAGTATAAATAAAGTTTATGTTGTTATCTCCTCCTTCCTCCTGAACAGGAAGAGAAGCAGCTTATATGTTTCAATAAAGACACAGAAGCAAGGAGTACCTGTGTGTTTTGCCTCCATCTTTATATATATAAGTTTCTTATATACCCGGTTATCCTATCCTAATAATTCAAATGGCAACATCGATAGTTATCAATATGAGTTACTACTTTATGAGTCTAACACACAATTAATTTCCATCCCACTCAGCAACCAAAAATTGATAATAATCAGGGCAGTCATAAAGATATCACTATCTCTCTAATATTAGTTCAACTAATATAACAAATTAAAAATAATTTAATTGTGTCTAAGAGTATTAGTGAAGTTCCTAATAGATGCAAATAATGTCAAACTTCATCTATAGGTAAAAATACCTTTACATTATCACGGGTTATAAGCTGCAGTCTCACAAGCCGCCATATACAATAATGCAATATACTATTTCCCAGAAACAGGGAATTCTATACGAAGAAGACAAAATTCACCTCTATTCAGGATAATAAAACAATTATAATTTCCACCACTTGTTGCTGTTTTCCCACCGGTGATTTTTTAAGACGTTATCTTGATGCAAAATAGGCCAGCATTTTTTTATTGCCTTTTTAATTTCGAACGCCTTATCATTATATTTTGTTAAGAAGGCAAAATCAAACGTTTTTTTAGATTTATGTTCCCTTTCTCCCAGAAAAAAATCCCTCTTTTTCTTTATTGTGCAATCCAGGTGTTTTTGTAACAGCTCTTCTGGATAATTCCTCTCTCTAAATTTATCCATTAATAATCCGCTTTGAGTTAAAAAATCATTGTCCTTAGTGCAATTCCTGCGGATACGTGCGAATTGTCCTTTAGGGACATTCTGCAGCCAGTGTGGGTGATGACAACTGGCATAGTCAATATAACTATTACCATCTCTTGGTTTAAAGAACGTTTTAGATTTTATCATATCCTCCTCTATATAGAGTGTAAGATCTAGAAAATTGATTTCTTGGGGGTGGATGCATGATGAAAATTTTAAATTGTATTGATTGTCATTTATAAAGTCTAAAAACTTATTGAGATCCTCTGGTGTCCCTTTCCATATAATCAATACATCATCGATGTAGCGCCGCCAGAGGACCAGACTCGCACCGATCGGGTTATTAGACCAGATGGAATTAGCCTCCCAGTCTGCCACATATAAATTGGCATAGCTCGGTGCGAATCTGGTCCCCATGGCGGTACCACAGAGTTGTAAATAAAAATCGTTGTTAAACCAAAAGAAATTATGATGAAGTATAAAGTCAATACAATTCAATATAAATTCATTTTGCAAGGGATCCATATTTATATCTCTCTGGAGAACTCTCCTTACGGCCTCCAGGCCCCGATCGTGGGGGATTGATGTATACAGAGAAGCTACATCAACCGTTACCCACAAATAGTCCGATTGCCATTTCATATTACGTAAAATCCCAAGGATGTGTTTAGTATCCTGAATGTATGAAGGAACATCCCTTACGTATTGTTGTAAGAAATAATCAACGTATTGGGAAGTATTGCTCGAAAGAGAATTAATCCCACTAATAATGGGTCTACCTGGGGGAAATGTGATGTTTTTATGGATTTTTGGCAGGAAGTAAAAAACCGCCACTTTAGGAAACTTGATGTTTAAAAAGTCATATTCTTGTGTGTTTAGGACTTTATTCTTTTTTCCTTCTTGTAGTAACTTTATGAATTTAGTTTGAAATAAATTCGTAGGATTGTTAGTCAATTTCTGATAAGTAATCTTATCATCTAGAATGCGGTTTGCTTCCTGGATGTAATATGTCCTATCCATAATCACTATCGCACCACCTTTATCAGCCGATTTAACGACAATCTGTTTCTCTTCTTTAAGTTTCTTAAGTGACTCTTGTTCTTCTCTTGATAAATTAAATTTTCTATTTTTATTAGATTCAATTTTTTTAAATTCTTGTAAGAGCATATCAGCAAAAACTTTAATATGTTCACTTTTTTCATACTCAGGGTAAAATTTGGATCTGGGTTTAAATGGCGTATATATATATGGGTCTGACATAGTGGAATTAGAAATTTCCAGATGATTATGTTCCCTTTTAAGAAAAAAGCGTTTCACTGTTAACTTTCTCAAAAACTTTTGAGTATCTATAAAAAGGTTAAACCCATTCGGACCTTGATTAGGGGCAAATTTAAGCCCTTTTGATAATAATTCAATTTCAGTCGGTTCCAGAGAAATCTTCGAAAGATTAATAATATTTTTTGTACTAGTAGATGTTATCGTCTTGGTGTTTACTCTGAATCCCTGTCCCCTAACGCCTCTACATCTCTTGAGGTTTTTCGTTTTTTGATTGGAGAGTGTGTGAATGGGGAGAATCTGTTTCTCGTTTCGGTCAATAGACTCGGGGGAAGTGGTTCTATAGATCCCTTTTTTTCGGGATCGCTCCCTGTCTAAGAAAGAGTTCTTAGGATCTTGGGGGTTATCAGATCCCGAAGATTTATCGGGATTATACTGATGACCTGTATTAGCTATAGCTGAGTAAAGTGGTTTACTCTGCATTTTGGCTGAATGATGTTGGTTACCACTTGCATGATGTGCTTTCAAATTTCTTTCATCTTTATTATGAGTGTTATGGTGAAACTTAGTGTTTCTATTTTTATTTTCGTAACTATTATAACGAAATCTGGTATTTTTATTTTCATGTGGCTTTTTATACAATTGTGTCTGCCCCTTATGTCCAAAAAAATTATTTATTTTTGGAACTATTTTATGTGTACCTTTAAGATAATCATCCTTATCTCTTTGTAATTTTTTCTTCTTATTATTAATAATAGATTCCTCTATTTTTAATATTTTCATTTTTAAGGTCTCATTATTCTTTTCGATTTCTGAAACACTAAAATGTTTATAGACTTCCTCCTCAGTTTGTTTAATGTTTCTTTCTATCTCCTCGAGGTTCTGTTGTTGTACTTCTATCAGAGCTTTCATAAGTTGAACCGAGCATGTCTCTAAAATCTTATTCCATTTTTCCATGAACTCATTATTTTCATGCCCAAATGCCGGATATTTTTGACCCCTTGGGATCAGATTATTTTTCAAATAGTGTTCTAAAAAAGTGACCTCCCACCACTTTTGCTAGTATAAATTTTAACTTCCTAGAAAAGTGCCGCACATTATTTTTTTTTTAACCGCTTATTGTGTCTTTCAGCCCACAAATACATCGAAAGCGACCCTGCCAAGATAAGAGGACGCCAGTGGCGGTTATCAAACAAGGGTTCGAGTCTCCTACTTTCACGGGCTGGTTCCTGGCCTGGGACTCGGATTACTGGGCCGTTGACCCGCTAGAGAAGGCTTTGGCCGAACTCAACGTGATTACGGATCGTAGGCCCCTTCTCGGTCGTCCTCCCTCTTAGTGCCTTCACTGCCTGAAAGCTTCTCCGACCCGCTAGACGAGTTTCATTAACCCCCCACCACTCACGAGCAGTGCAATAACCAAAAAAAGTTTTGTTCTTGTTTATACCGTTAATTCAAGTTGTACTTTTTGAATATTTAAAAGCAATAAAGCTTGGAACAGAGGCTGGCCGGGCAGCGTTTGGTTTCATTTCCTGAAAAAGCAGAAGCAACTGTTCTCTTTACCATTGGTGAGCTCAGAATTTCTGGAAGGCATCGAACCTTTAAGATAAAAACTGTCTCTTTGATCACAGTAATCCTGTAGCAAAATTTCAGGGTTTTTTCTCTCTATATTAAAGTGCTTTATGTAATTTTACATTTTTTTTTATTCCCTTGGCTGTATGCGAGAAAAGTTCAACTATCCTGCTGTTTTTGGATAATGCTATAACGTGGTCCAAACTGGCAGATTTAACCAGGGAAGTAACATTTTTAATTTTTTTTTAATTTTTTTTTATAGTTCTGAACGGGAATTTGTTAAATTACTGTTTTGTACTAAAATAAGCAATTATTTGAGAAAGAATTGGAATTTTTTTTGGAATTAACAAAAATGTAAAGGGGCAACCTGAGGTATTCCTGGACCCGGGAATCTTGGCTTTAAATTTTTTTTTTTTTTTTACCTAATAAGGGGAAAAAACATTAAAATTCAACTTGTTTTATCAAAAAAAGCACTTAAAATGATAAAATCTTCTAGAATAATCTGGTTATAGAGAACAGAGAAGGACTAACGTCTCCCCAACAGCAGGGGCGGGACAGCGCGTTTCGCATCTCGTGCCCGACGTGGCCGGCGGTTTACTTCCTGCCCGCGGAGACGATACCCTGCAGCATGTCGATGGGGAGCGGAAGGCGATGGTGGAGTTCTTTTCCGCCGCGATGTTGGTCAGCGTCTGCAGGTAGCGCAGCTGCAGGGCGGCTGGCGATTCAGAGATTACCAGGGAGGCTTTTTTAAAGCCCGGGAGGCGTTCATTTCTCCTTCGGCGGCTATAACCTGCCAAGAAAGAGAGGGAAAATGAAGTCTAGAAGGGTGGCTACCGATTGTTTCCCCATAGAAACAGAACCTGCCGGCAGATCGGCCCCAAAGCCCAACAGCAGGGGCGGGACAGCGCGTTTCGCATCTCGTGCCCGACGTGGCCGGCGGTTTACTTCCTGCCCGCGGAGACGATGCCCTGCAGCATGTCGATGGGGAGCGGGAAGACGATGGTGGAGTTCTTTTCCGCCGCGATGTTGGTCAGCGTCTGCAGGTAGCGCAGCTGCAGGGTGGCTGGCGATTCGGAGATTACCAGGGAGGCTTTTTTAAAGCCCGGGAGGCGTTCATTTCTCCTTCGGCGGCTATAACCTGCCAAGAAAGAGAGGGAAAATGAAGTCTAGAAGGGTGGCTACCGATTGTTTCCCCATAGAAACAGAACCTGCCGGCAGATCGGCCCCAAAGCCCAACAGCAGGGGCGGGACAGCGCGTTTCGCATCTCGTGCCCGACGTGGCCGGCGGTTTACTTCCTGCCCGCGGAGACGATGCCCTGCAGCATGTCGATGGGGAGCGGGAAGACGATGGTGGAGTTCTTTTCCGCAGCGATGTTGGTCAGCGTCTGCAGGTAGCGCAGCTGCAGAGCGGCTGGCGATTCGGAGATTACCAGAGAGGCTTTTTTAAAGCCCGGGAGGCGTTCATTTCTCCTTCAGCGGCTATAACCTGCCAAGAAAGAGAGGGAAAATGAAGTCTAGCAGGGTGGCTACCGATTGTTTCCCCATAGAAACAGAACCTGCCGGCAGATCGGCCCCATCCGGCCCCCGTCTAGTCTGCCCGCTTCTCCTGCTGTAAAGACTCAAACCTTAATCAGTCGTTGGTCTCGTCTTCGATTCAGGAGCCGTATGTCTATCCCATGCATGTTTAATACCCTCACTGTATCACCCTCTACCACCTCTGCTGGAAGGCTATCCTGCTTATCTACAGCCCTCCCAAAAACGACTTTTGTAGCCGTTGTGAACTTTACACCAAGTCTATCCTTTTGGGCGTACGGTAGTAAATAATAATAAAAAATGATTTTCTATTAATATACGTAGGATAAACAGTTGCAGAAAATGTGCCCGTGAGGTCAGCAGCCGCAACGGGAGAAGGAAACGAGGTGTTTAACCGTGAAAACACTGCTTAGGTTTAGAGGCATTTCAAATGGTACTGCCACTTCTGCTTTCAAGTAGTGCCACATATCCACTACTCCTTTGTTTGCAACGCAATTAAATATGCAAAGTGTATAGGTTTGCCCCGTTTATGAAAATTATCTGTTTGCTCGTGCGATGAGACCGACCCAGCGAGGGAGAAAATATTTAAACAATGCATGGGGAGAGGGGGTCTCCACCGGTTCCTAAAATACAGCCGCCTGCCAACGGGGCCCCCAACGACCCCGAGGAGCCTTTTAAGGACGGCCAGGACTTGGATTCCTTCCCAGCCCGGAAGCCGCTATCAATAACCGCCTGATCTCGTGACCTGGAACAGAGAGACCTCTCCAGACGGGGTCTTAAACGCACCAGCGATGGCATACAGGGGGCAGGCGGACGCTTCTGTTACCTATTGCTGGGTATCGGGGTAACAGAGTGGGGCATTTAGAATAATGGGGTTTATTTACCCTGTTTAATATATAAAGCTGGCTGCTTCCATACACATTATTGGGGCTTTTAGGGCTGTAGAACCCTGCGATCCCCTCATACCCAGCAAACACTTAAACACAAATCTCCAGGAATTTAACCAAAAAAATTCAATGTAATAAACAGGATTAACGCGCCGGGGATCAGCGGTATCTCCATTTACCAGCGCATTAGACGGATAGAGAGCCCGACGCTCCGGGAGACGATCCGGCTCAGTGGGTTTTGTCTCTTGGTAGACGATTAACCGACCGATTCCGTACTAACAGACTATTTCAAGAACCTACATAGCGCGGCCCGGGTTTAACCCATTAATACCCCAAGGCTATTCCCGTTCATAAAGCGGAGACAAATATTTATCACATCCCGAGAACTTACTATCGCCCGAGGACGCTACGAGCGCCGTTAGCCCATAACCTTACCTTGGCTCTGGCTTCACGGGTGGCCTCGGCTTCGGCGGCCATTGCTCTCTGTAGCTGGACGGGCAACTTCACGTCGTTAATCTCCATCCGCTCGACCTTAATACCCCAGTCATCTGTGGCACCGTCCAGGGTAGACTGGGGTGAAAAGAAATTGGGTATAGAAACATAGTTTTAATGAAGATGGCAAAGAGGGGTCTACACCTCGGGTTTAAGGACGGGGGTCTCGGTCGGTCGGCCATCACGGTGCATTTTTTGGCCGTCGAGGTCCCTCACCTGCATGTTATGGGCGATTTCTTCTCTGTCGGACAGGATCTGGGACAGGTTCTTGGTCCCCAGCACGTTCCTCAAAGTGGTCTGGGCCAGAAGCCGGGTGGCGGAGTCGGCGTTGGTGATATTGGCCACGGCCAGGGTGGCATTTTGGACCCGATAATAGACAACCCCATCCACGCTAACGGTGACAGAGTCCTTCGTCAGAATCTGCAAGCAGAAGAGCCAAAAACCCTGCTTTATTAAGGCATTTAAGTCATTGTATTCCTTTCTCTAAATCACATTAAAAAAACACAACAATACAAAAAGTTTTTTCAGTTTCCATAGCAACCGGCTATCGGACAACAGACTTCCAATCGCCTTACGATTCCGATTCCCCCGCTCCAGACGCAGAGGTTATGTATTCTAATAATTATTATTATTCGGTTGGAAAGGGAGTTACTGGAAAATTATGCAATATATTCCGACAACAACAACAGAAGCAGCCTTACTGACTCTGAGAAATTAAATCGGCCGGAGACTCGAGAGACCTTGATTCTTCGGCGCGGGTACCTCGTCTGTTTACAGGAGACATTGCTCGGGGATGATACGAAGCAGAATTATTCTCAGAATCGGGGCAGAGAGCATTATTCTCACCCACAGGGGGGCAGACGGGATGTTAGGGATATTAATGAGACAAAATAGGCAAAACCAATATTTTATCACACATGCAAAATAACAACGCTACCAAATATTGTAGTACCACATCCACAATACTAATTTAAGGAGATGCCCTATATTTTATCTCCGATCCTAAATCCTTTCAGATCGCCGAAAATTATAATTCAAATCAGATATATATCACAATAATAATCAATCAAAAATATTATTTATTGTGAATACAATTTATAAAATATCTATATGAGTCACACAGTGCATGATATAAAACACAAAATTCTTAAAACATGTCAAATTGAATCAGTTCAAATACAGTATATTATCGATTGTTGAGCTATAATCTGAAAGTGCTTTCACAGTGCTATAGCCTATGTGATACAATTGTATAGTTAAGATAAGTATAAATAAAGTTTATGTTGTTATCTCCTCCTTCCTCCTGAACAGGAAGAGAAGCAGTTTATATGTTTCAATAAAGACACAGAAGCAAGGAGTACCTGTGTGTTTTGCCTCCATCTTTATATATATAAGTTTCTTATATACCCGGTTATCCTATCCTAATAATTCAAATGGCAACAGGTTATGGGCCCAGGAAGGATGCAGGAAACCGATGGAACAGACTTTGCTTTGATTGAGATGAAAAGAATTATGAACTTTGGGAGAATAAGTTCTTGGGACATCTGAGGTTAATGAATCTTAAAAAGACCATCCTGTATGTGCCTGCAGACACTGAAGATGAGGATGAAGATAACAGTAAGAATGAAGAAGCATATGCTGAATTAATTCAATTTTTAGATGATAAAAGTTTGTCCCTGGTTATGAGAGAAGCAGCTGATGATGGAAGAAAAGCACTTCAAATATTGAGAGACTATTATGCAAGTAAAGGAAAGCCACGCATAATCAGTTTATATACTGAACTAACATCTCTACAGAAGGCTGTAAATGAGAGTGTAACTGACTATATTATACGTGCAGAGACAGCCATTACAGCACTGAGAAATGCTGGAGAAACATTAAGTGACGGACTGTTGATTGCAATGATTTTGAAAGATTTACCTGAATCATTTAAACTATTTGCCATCCACATTACACAAGGGGATGAAAAAGTAACTTTTGCAGAGTTTAAAACACAATTGAGAAGTTTTGAGGATACTGAGAAATACAGCAGCAGTGCAATTAATGATAATATATTAAAAGTGAGCAACACAACTCCAAGACTTAAAGAGAGAGATAATCCTAGCATTGTTTGTTACAATTGCGGCCAAAAGGGACACAAGGCCAGAGTGTGTTCAAACAATAAAAATAAAGGTCAATCGCTGTGGTGTAGCTATTGCAAAAGCTCAACACACAAAGATGCAAATTGCAGGCGTAAAAAGAAAGACAATGTCAGACAAGCAACAGATGACGCCGACAACAGACACTCATTTGCTTTTAAAATTAGAGATGACCCACTAGATGAGTTAAAACTAAAGGGACTAATGGTTGATACAGGAGCAACGTCCCATATAATTACTGACATCAGAAAATTTAAGAGCTTTGATGACACTTTTAAACCGGAGAAACATTCAATGGAACTTGCAGATGGAAAAAAGACAACTGGTGTGGCGCTGAGAAGAGGCGATGCAGAGCAGGAACAGAGAATCTGATACAAGAGCCACAGCTATATTAGAGCTAGTACACACTGATTTAGCATGTCCTAAAGAACCACCAGCTAAAGAAGGTTTCAGATATACAATAGCATTCACTGATGATTACTCTGGTGCAATATTTGTAAATTTCCTAAAACACAAGAGTGATGCAGTGTTAGCCACTGAAAGGTTTATTGCTGACACAGCCTTGTATGGAGTCATAAAATGTATAAGATCTGATAATGGTACAGAGTTTATGGCAAGTAGCTTTAAGTCACTGCTAAATAAGAGAGGCATAAGACATGAAACCTCAGCACCTTACTCACCCCACCAAAATGGGACTGCTGAGAGAAATTGGAGAACGCTATTTGAAATGGCAAGATGTCTCTTAGTTGAGAGTAAATTACCAAAAGAATTATGGACATATGCAGTAATGACTGCCGCTCATATCCGAAACAGGTGTTTTAACAACCGTTTAGCACAAACTCCATATTACCTTTTAACGGGCAGAAAACCTAATCTTTCTAAAATGAGAGTTTTTGGGTCAGAGTGTTTTGCATACAGGTATGACAGAAAGAAACTAGACTCAAAATGCGAGAGAAGGATTTTCATTGGCTATGACATAACAGTCCTTCTTACCTAGTGTTTTACCCAGACACTGGAAAGGTCCTTAAACACAGACTTGTGAAGTTTATCACAAAGAGAGTTTTTGAAAGAGAGACTCAAACTGACTTGTTACATGATGATGCGGAATGCCATTGGGAGAACTATGTACCCTCTATACCAAAGATTAATCAAACTGAAACTGAGTGTCCAAACTTGATTCAAATTTCTGAAAAAGAAACTTTGAAGAGCAAGGACAATGGTCAAGCAGGGAATGACCATAGTACACGTTATCCTAAAAGAGACAGAAAAACTCCTCAGTATTTGGAGGACTATGTTTCAGAAGTGGAATGTGACGATCAAATACTAACAAACATTGATTATTGCTACAAGGTGTTTGATGTACCACAAAGCTTTAAAGAAGCTATGAGCTCACCTCAGTCACAGAATTGGCCTAATGCTATGACAGAGGAAATTGATTCATTGAAAGTAAATGACAGCTTCACCTTGACTACCTTACCAATAGGTAAATGTTCAGTGGGGGGACGATGGGTGTATGCAGTGAAAAATAATGTTGATGGATTAGAAACGTACAAAGCCAGATATGTTGCTAAAGGTTATTGTCAAATAAGGGGAATTGATTACAAGGAAAGTTTTTCTCCAACTGCTAACATTATATCCGTACGTATTTTTATGCAACTGGCAGCAAAGTATGGTTTACTTATTCACCAGATGGATGTGAAAACAGCCTACCTACATGCTCCAATTGATTGTGAGGTTTACGTGGACCAACCAGAGGGATTTGAGGTAGAGTCCAAACAAAACGAGAGACTAGTTCTAAAATTGAACAAGTCATTGTATGGTCTAAAACAATCAGGTAGAAATTGGAACAAGATGCTGCATGATCATTTAACTGAGAATGGGTTTGAACAAAACTCAGCAGACCACTGTGTATATGTCAAACATTCTGGACATGAGAGAGTAATATTGCTAATATGGGTTGATGATCTCATTATTGGCTCCAGTGAAGAAACAGTACTCACTGACGTAAAGAAAATGCTCACAGCAAAATTTAAGATGAAAGACCTTGGGAGGATCAAACATTTCCTAGGTATTGATTTTGAACAAAGTGATGGTTTGGTAAAGATGAACGAAAAGAGATACATATCAAAGATTCTGGAGAAGTTTGGAATGACAGATTGCAAACCCAGATCAACGCCATGTGAACAGAAGTTGGACCATAATGATCACAATGATCTGGTAGATACAAAAAGATATCGAGAGATAGTAGGACGCTTGTTATATGCAATGACCTGTACAAGACCGGATTTAAGCTGGGTAATCAGTTAACTGTCACAATACCTATCAGAACCAACAGAACAACATTTAGCCACAGCTAAGCATGTGATGAGGTATTTAAAACGTACTATTGACTATGAGCTTTGCTACAGAAGGTGTAGTGAAAACTTGAAACTTGAAGCGTATAGTGATGCTGATTGGGCCTCTGATGTGAACGATAGAAGAAGTGTGACTGGATATTGCTTTAGTCTAACAAAGAAAGGTCCACTGATTGCATGGAAGTCAAAGAAACAGTCCACAGTAGCTTTATCTACATGTGAAGCTGAATACATGGCAAAGAATCCTGTTTGCCGACAGAGATGCAAACATATTGATATCAAGTACCACTTCATTCGATCAGTAATCAGTGAGGGTAAGACAGTTCTTGAGTATTGTCCAACAGACAAGATGGTAGCAGATGTTATGACTAAACCTTCAACAAAACTCAAGTTAGAAAAGTTTTTAAGTTATATGTTTGGAATGTAAGTCATGTATATTAAAAAATAAAAAGGTTAAACACTTGAGAGCAAGTGGGGGTGTTGAGATATAATCTGAAAGTGCTCTCACAGTGTTATAGCCTATGTGATACAATTGTATAGTTAAGATAAGTATAAATAAAGTTTATGTTGTTATCTCCTCCTTCCTCCTGAACAGGAAGAGAAGCAGCTTATATGTTTCAATAAAGACACAGAAGCAAGGAGTACCTGTGTGTTTTGCCTCCATCTTTATATATATAAGTTTCTTATATACCCGGTTATCCTATCCTAATAATTCAAATGGCAACATCGATAGTTATCAATATGAGTTACTACTTTATGAGTCTAACACACAATTAATTTCCATCCCACTCAGCAACCAAAAATTGATAATAATCAGGGCAGTCATAAAGATATCACTATCTCTCTAATATTAGTTCAACTAATATAACAAATTAAAAATAATTTAATTGTGTCTAAGAGTATTAGTGAAGTTCCTAATAGATGCAAATAATGTCAAACTTCATCTATAGGTAAAAATACCTTTACATTATCACGGGTTATAAGCTGCAGTCTCACAAGCCGCCATATACAATAATGCAATATACTATTTCCCAGAAACAGGGAATTCTATACGAAGAAGACAAAATTCACCTCTATTCAGGATAATAAAACAATTATAATTTCCACCACTTGTTGCTGTTTTCCCACCGGTGATTTTTTAAGACGTTATCTTGATGCAAAATAGGCCAGCATTTTTTTATTGCCTTTTTAATTTCGAACGCCTTATCATTATATTTTGTTAAGAAGGCAAAATCAAACGTTTTTTTAGATTTATGTTCCCTTTCTCCCAGAAAAAAATCCCTCTTTTTCTTTATTGTGCAATCCAGGTGTTTTTGTAACAGCTCTTCTGGATAATTCCTCTCTCTAAATTTATCCATTAATAATCCGCTTTGAGTTAAAAAATCATTGTCCTGCGGATACGTGCGAATTGTCCTTTAGGGACATTCTGCAGCCAGTGTGGGTGATGACAACTGGCATAGTCAATATAACTATTACCATCTGTTGGTTTAAAGAACGTTTTAGATTTTATCATATCCTCCTCTATATAGAGTGTAAGATCTAGAAAATTGATTTCTTGGGGGTGGATGCATGATGAAAATTTTAAATTGTATTGATTGTCATTTATAAAGTCTAAAAACTTATTGAGATCCTCTGGTGTCCCTTTCCATATAATCAATACATCATCGATGTAGCGCCGCCAGAGGACCAGACTCGCACCGAACGGGTTATTAGACCAGATGGAATTAGCCTCCCAGTCTGCCACATATAAATTGGCATAGCTCGGTGCGAATCTGGTCCCCATGGCGGTACCACAGAGTTGTAAATAAAAATCGTTGTTAAACCAAAAGAAATTATGATGAAGTATAAAGTCAATACAATTCAATATAAATTCATTTTGCAGGGGATCCATATTTATATCTCTCTGGAGAACTCTCCTTACGGCCTCCAGGCCCCGATCGTGGGGGATTGATGTATACAGAGAAGCTACATCAACCGTTACCCACAAATAGTCCGATTGCCATTTCATATTACGTAAAATCCCAAGGATGTGTTTAGTATCCTGAATGTATGAAGGAACATCCCTTACGTATTGTTGTAAGAAATAATCAACGTATTGGGAAGTATTGCTCGAAAGAGAATTAATCCCACTAATAATGGGTCTACCTGGGGGAAATGTGATGTTTTTATAGATTTTTGGCAGGAAGTAAAAAACCGCCACTTTAGGAAACTTGATGTTTAAAAAGTCATATTCTTGTGTGTTTAGGACTTTATTCTTTTTTTCCTTCTTGTAGTAACTTTATGAATTTAGTTTGAAATAAATTCGTAGGATTGTTAGTCAATTTCTGATAAGTAATCTTATCATCTAGAATGCGGTTTGCTTCCTGGATGTAATATGTCCTATCCATAATCACTATCGCACCACCTTTATCAGCCGATTTAACGACAATCTGTTTCTCTTCTTTAAGTTTCTTAAGTGACTCTTGTTCTTCTCTTGATAAATTAAATTTTCTATTTTTATTAGATTCAATTTTTTTAAATTCTTGTAAGAGCATATCAGCAAAAACTTTAATATGTTCACTTTTTTCATACTCAGGGTAAAATTTGGATCTGGGTTTAAATGGCGTATGTATATATGGGTCTGACATAGTGGAATTAGAAATTTCCAGATGATTATGTTCCCTTTTAAGAAAAAAGCGTTTCACTGTTAACTTTCTCAAAAACTTTTGAGTATCTATAAAAAGGTTAAACCCATTCGGACCTTGATTAGGGGCAAATTTAAGCCCTTTTGATAATAATTCAATTTCAGTCGGTTCCAGAGAAATCTTCGAAAGATTAATAATATTTTTTGTACTAGTAGATGTTATCGTCTTGGTGTTTACTTTGAATCCCTGTCCCCTAACGCCTCTACATCTCTTGAGGTTTTTCGTTTTTTGATTGGAGAGTGTGTGAATGGGGAGAATCTGTTTCTCGTTTCGGTCAATAGACTCGGGGGAAGTGGTTCTATAGATCCCTTTTTTTCGGGATCGCTCTAAAATCTTATTCCATTTTTCCATGAACTCATTATTTTCATGCCCAAATGCCGGATATTTTTGAATCCTCAAACCCCTTGGGATCAGATTATTTTTCAAATAGTGTTCTAAAAAAGTGACCTCCCACCACTTTTGCTAGTATAAATTTTAACTTCCTAGAAAAGTGCCGCACATTATTTTTTTTTTAACCGCTTATTGTGTCTTTCAGCCCACAAATACATCGAAAGCGACCCTGCCAAGATAAGAGGACGCCAGTGGCGGTTATCAAACAAGGGTTCGAGCCTCCTACTTTCACGGGCTGGTTCCTGGCCTGGGACTCGGATTACTGGGCCGTTGACCCGCTAGAGAAGGCTTTGGCCGAACTCAACATGTGATTACGGATCGTAGGCCCCTTCTCGGTCGTCCTCCCTCTTAGTGCCTTCACTGCCTGAAAGCTTCTCCGACCCGCTAGACGAGTTTCATTAACCCCCCACCCCTCACGAGCAGTGCAATAACCAAAAAAAGTTTTGTTCTTGTTTATACCGTTAATTCAAGTTGTACTTTTTGAATATTTAAAAGCAATAAAGCTTGGAACAGAGGCTGGCCGGGCAGCGTTTGGTTTCATTTCCTGAAAAAGCAGAAGCAACTGTTCTCTTTACCATTGGTGAGCTCAGAATTTCTGGAAGGCATCGAACCTTTAAGATAAAAACTGTCTCTTTGATCACAGTAATCCTGTAGCAAAATTTCAGGGTTTTTTCTCTCTATATTAAAGTGCTTTATGTAATTTTACATTTTTTTTGATTCCCTTGGCTGTATGCGAGAAAAGTTCAACTATCCTGCTGTTTTTGGATAATGCTATAACGTGGTCCAAACTGGCAGATTTAACCAGGGAAGTAACATTTTTAATTTTTTTTTAATTTTTTTTTATAGTTGCGTTTCGCATCTCGTGCCCGACGTGGCCGGCGGTTTACTTCCTGCCCGCGGAGACGATGCCCTGCAGCATGTCGATGGGGAGCGGGAAGACGATGGTGGAGTTCTTTTCCGCCGCGATGTTGGTCAGCGTCTGCAGGTAGCGCAGCTGCAGGGTGGCTGGCGATTCGGAGATTACCAGGGAGGCTTTTTTAAAGCCCGGGAGGCGTTCATTTCTCCTTCGGCGGCTATAACCTGCCAAGAAAGAGAGGGAAAATGAAGTCTAGAAGGGTGGCTACCGATTGTTTCCCCATAGAAACAGAACCTGCCGGCAGTACAGTAATCCTGTAGCAAAATTTCAGGGTTTTTTCTCTCTATATTAAAGTGCTTTATGTAATTTTACATTTTTTTTTTATTCCCTTGGCTGTATGCGAGAAAAGTTCAACTATCCTGCTGTTTTTGGATAATGCTATAACGTGGTCCAAACTGGCAGATTTAACCAGGGAAGTAACATTTTTATTTTTTTTTTAATTTTTTTTTATAGTTCTGAACGGGAATTTGTTAAATTACTGTTTTGTACTAAAATAAGCAATTATTTGAGAAAGAATTGGAATTTTTTTTTGGAATTAACAAAAATGTAAAGGGGCAACCTGAGGTATTTCTGGACCCGGGAATCTTGGCTTTAAATTTTTTTTTTTTTTACCTAATAAGGGGAAAAAACATTAAAATTCAACTTGTTTTATCAAAAAAAGCACTTAAAATGATAAAATCTTCTAGAATAATCTGGTTATAGAGAACAGAGAAGGACTAACGTCTCCCCAACAGCAGGGGCGGGACAGCGCGTTTCGCATCTCGTGCCCGACGTGGCCGGCGGTTTACTTCCTGCCCGCGGAGACGATACCCTGCAGCATGTCGATGGGGAGCGGAAGGCGATTGTGGAGTTCTTTTCCGCCGCGATGTTGGTCAGCGTCTGCAGGTAGCGCAGCTGCAGGGCGGCTGGCGATTCGGAGATTACCAGAGAGGCTTTTTTAAAGCCCGGGAGGCGTTCATTTCTCCTTCAGCGGCTATAACCTGCCAAGAAAGAGAGGGAAAATGAAGTCTAGAAGGGTGGCTACCGATTGTTTCCCCATAGAAACAGAACCTGCCGGCAGATCGGCCCCAAAGCCCAACAGCAGGGGCGGGACAGCGCGTTTCGCATCTCGTGCCCGACGTGGCCGGCGGTTTACTTCCTGCCCGCGGAGACGATGCCCTGCAGCATGTCGATGGGGAGCGGGAAGACGATGGTGGAGTTCTTTTCTGCCGCGATGTTGGTCAGCGTCTGCAGGTAGCGCAGCTGCAGGGTGGCTGGCGATTCGGAGATTACCAGGGAGGCTTTTTTAAAGCCCGGGAGGCGTTCATTTCTCCTTCGGCGGCTATAACCTGCCAAGAAAGAGAGGGAAAATGAAGTCTAGAAGGGTGGCTACCGATTGTTTCCCCATAGAAACAGAACCTGCCGGCAGATCGGCCCCAAAGCCCAACAGCAGGGGCGGGACAGCGCGTTTCGCATCTCGTGCCCGACGTGGCCGGCGGTTTACTTCCTGCCCGCGGAGACGATGCCCTGCAGCATGTCGATGGGGAGCGGGAAGACGATGGTGGAGTTCTTTTCCGCCGCGATGTTGGTCAGCGTCTGCAGGTAGCGCAGCTGCAGGGCGGCTGGCGATTCGGAGATTACCAGAGAGGCTTTTTTAAAGCCCGGGAGGCGTTCATTTCGCCTTCAGCGGCTATAACCTGCCAAGAAAGAGAGGGAAAATGAAGTCTAGCAGGGTGGCTACCGATTGTTTCCCCATAGAAACAGAACCTGCCGGCAGATCGGCCCCATCCGGCCCCCGTCTAGTCTGCCCGCTTCTCCTGCTGTAAAGACTCAAACCTTAATCAGTCGTTGGTCTCGTCTTCGAGCCGTATGTCTATCCCATGCATGTTTAATACCCTCACTGTATCACCCTCTACCACCTCTGCTGGAAGGCTATCCTGCTTATCTAGAGCCCTCCCAAAAACGACTTTTGTAGCCGTTGTGAACTTTACACCAAGTCTATCCTTTTGGGCGTACGGTAGTAAATAATAATAAAAAATGATTTTCTATTAATATACGTAGGATAAACAGTTGCAGAAAATGTGCCCGTGAGGTCAGCAGCCGCAACGGGAGAAGGAAACGAGGTGTTTAACCGTGAAAACACTGCTTAGGTTTAGAGGCATTTCAAATGGTACTGCCACTTCTGCTTTCAAGTAGTGCCACATATCCACTACTCCTTTGTTTGCAACGCAATTAAATATGCAAAGTGTATAGGTTTGCCCCGTTTATGAAAATTATCTGTTTGCTCGTGCGATGAGACCGACCCAGCGAGGGAGAAAATATTTAAACAATGCATGGGGAGAGGGGGTCTCCACCGGTTCCTAAAATACAGCCGCCTGCCAACGGGGCCCCCAACGACCCCGAGGAGCCTTTTAAGGACGGCCAGGACTTGGATTCCTTCCCAGCCCGGAAGCCGCTATCAATAACCGCCTAATCTCGTGACCTGGAACAGAGAGACCTCTCCAGACGGGGTCTTAAACGCACCAGCGATGGCATACAGGGGGCAGGCGGACGCTTCTGTTACCTATTGCTGGGTATCGGGGTAACAGAGTGGGGCATTTAGAATAATGGGGTTTATTTACCCTGTTTAATATATAAAGCTGGCTGCTTCCATACACATTATTGGGGCTTTTAGGGCTGTAGAACCCTGCGATCCCCTCATACCCAGCAAACACTTAAACACAAATCTCCAGGAATTTAACCAAAAAAATTAAATGTAATAAACAGGATTAACGCGCCGGGGATCAGCGGTATCTCCATTTACTAGCGCATTAGACGGATAGAGAGCCCGACGCGCCGGGAGACGATCCGGCTCAGTGGGTTTTGTCTCTTGGTAGACGATTAACCGACCGATTCCGTACTAACAGACTATTTCAAGAACCTACATAGCGCGGCCCGGGTTTAACCCATTAATACCCCAAGGCTATTCCCGTTCATAAAGCGGAGACAAATATTTATCACATCCCGAGAACTTACTATCGCCCGAGGACGCTACGAGCGCCGTTAGCCCATAACCTTACCTTGGCTCTGGCTTCACGGGTGGCCTCGGCTTCGGCGGCCATTGCTCTCTGTAGCTGGACGGGCAACTTCACGTCGTTAATCTCCATCCGCTCGACCTTAATACCCCAGTCATCTGTGGCACCGTCCAGGGTAGACTGGGGTGAAAAGAAATTGGGTATAGAAACATAGTTTTAATGAAGATGGCAAAGAGGGGTCTACACCTCGGGTTTAAGGACGGGGGTCTCGGTCGGTCGGCCATCACGGTGCATTTTTTGGCCGTCGAGGTCCCTCACCTGCATGTTATGGGCGATTTCTTCTCTGTCGGACAGGATCTGGGACAGGTTCTTGGTCCCCAGCACGTTCCTCAAAGTGGTCTGGGCCAGAAGCCGGGTGGCGGAGTCGGCGTTGGTGATATTGGCCACGGCCAGGGTGGCATTTTGGACCCGATAATAGACGACCCCATCCACGCTAACGGTGACAGAGTCCTTCGTCAGAATCTGCAAGCAGAAGAGCCAAAAACCCTGCTTTATTAAGGCATTTAAGTCATTGTATTCCTTTCTCTAAATCACATTAAAAAAACACAACAATACAAAAAGTTTTTTCAGTTTCCATAGCAACCGGCTATCGGACAACAGACTTCCAATCGCCTTACGATTCCGATTCCCCCGCTCCAGACGCAGAGGTTATGTATTCTAATAATTATTATTATTCGGTTGGAAAGGGAGTTACTGGAAAATTATGCAATATATTCCGACAACAACAACAGAAGCAGCCTTACTGACTCTGAGAAATTAAATCGGCCGGAGACTCGAGAGACCTTGATTCTTCGGCGCGGGTACCTCGTCTGTTTACAGGAGACATTGCTCGGGGATGATACGAAGCAGAATTATTCTCAGAATCGGGGCAGAGAGCATTATTCTCACCCACAGGGGGGAGACAAAATAGGCAAAACCAATATTTTATCACACATGCAAAATAACAACGCTACCAAATATTGTAGTACCACATCCACAATACTAATTTAAGGAGATGCCCTATATTTTATCTCCGATCCTAAATCCTTTCAGATCGCCGAAAATTATAATTCAAATCAGATATATATCACAATAATAATCAATCAAAAATATTATTTATTCTAAACACAATTTATAAAATATCTATATATGAGTCACACAGTGCATGATATAAAACACAAAATTCTTAAAACATGTCAAATTGAATCAGTTTCAATACAGTATATTATCGATAGTTATCAATATGAGTTACTACTTTATGAGTCTAACACACAATTAATTTCCATCCCACTCAGCAACCAAAAATTGATAATAATCAGGGCAGTAATAAAAATATCACTATCTCTCTAATATTAGTTCAACTAATATAACAAATTAAAAATAATTTAATTGTGTCTAAGAGTATTAGTGAAGTTTCTAATAGATGCAAATAATGTCAAACTTCATCTATAGGTAAAAATACCTTTTCATTATTGTTATTATCACGGGTTATAAGCTGCAGTCTCACAAGCCGCCATATACAATAATGCAATATACTATTTCCCAGAAACAGGGAATTCTATACGAAGAAGACAAAATTCACCTCTATTCAGAATAATAAAACAATTATAATTACCACCACTTGTTGCTGTTGTCCCACCGGTCCTTGTAGAAATTAATCCAGGTTCATTGGCAAGAAATTAAGTGGAAAGAATATCACTCGCTACAAATTATATAGGTTAGAACTCAAAGTAACTCCAAGAGTGGAATATGGTGCCAGAATCTTAAGATTCCAATTCTCTGGGGTAAATTTGGTGAATAAGTCCGTCCGGGTCTGTCTATTTCAGGGTGCGTTCTTTAAGGTCCGTTTTTTTTTATTAAAGACATACGCTTTTAACCCCTTCAATCCCAGGGGTTTTTGGTACCTCAAAGCCCAGAGCAATTTTGCCATTTTTGGGGTATGTCGGTTTAGCGATGATTCTCTTTTCCTGTGAATAGTGTACCCATGTAAACTATATATTGTTTTGTCAAGGAGAGATAGAGCTTTCGTTTGATACCATAGTTGGATGATTAGCTGAAAATTTAGAATGAGAAATTTAGTAAAAACTAGCGAAGATTAGAAAAATAAATTAATTTTTTTTTACATTTTCCCTCTGAATCCTCACAAAATTAGGTAAAGTGATGGAAAATCCCCTCCAAGTTTATCAATTCAGGTGTCCTGATTTCAGAAATACCTAATTTATATAGATTATCCAGAATTTGCCATCTCCAGGGAGCATACTATTAGGTGTACAATTTTGTATAATTTTTATGCCTATGGCTTAACGGGTTTGGGGGTTGTGAACGGGGGCAGGAGGGTTATACTGGCTAGATGTTATGCTTGGGCAATGGGAAGTAAGGTTTTTTAATAATTTTTTTATATATTTTTTTTAAAGTTTTATTTTATTTTATTTTTTTTTACATTTTTTTTTATTTTTTATGTATTATTTTTACACAGAAATGGTTAGAGGTCCTCCTTGGGACCTCCTGAACATGCCAGTGATGTCACAATGACATCACAGCTCACGTTATAATTTTTTTTGTATTATTTATATTAATATTTTAATGATTTATTTTATATTATTTTTAAATCACTAACCGTTTTTTTTTTTCAGCTTTTCCGTTACAGGACGGGAGGGGGAGTGAGAGAGATGGTTTCTCATTCCCCTCCCCGCGATCCCCCTGCACAGATCACACTGTGATCTCTATGCAGGTCCTCACAGACCTGCATAGAGATCGTAGCGTCTCTGTGCCTCATCGGAGGGCAGGATATCCCCGCAGGGGATATCCTGTCCTCCAATGACCTTCCGGGTTACGTCAGCAGTGACGTAACCCGGAAGGGAATGCCCGATCGCGCGTTTGCAACTGCGCGATCGGGCAGTTTACCAGTAACAGCTTACCGGCTTTCATGCCGGAAGCTGTTACGGGTGATCGGACAGCAGAAAGCCGGCAAAGCCGGCTTCTGCTGTCAGTGGGGAGTCCAGGCTGTCAAACGACAGCCTGGTCTTCCGTGCAGCGGCAGGGATGTGTCCCTACGCTGCACGAAGGGCTGGACGTACCGGGACGTCAATAGGGGTTTCTTTGTGGGGGTTTTTTGGACGTCCCGGTACGTCTATAGGGGATTGAAGGGGTTAAAGACAGGGCTTATTATCAAAGCCTCCACCTCTTGATTGGAATTCTCCAATCATAACGGTGGGTTTTACCCATTATAATTAGGATTTCTACTCATATTTACACCGTTGTAATTTCTTAATTTACCTGTGAGAGACGCTCTGGTCTAAGAATTAACTTTAAACCATTACATATGTGTTTGGAATTTATCCTTGGTCACCCTAATCGCCAAATGTTACTTCCTAGATAGTAACTCAGGTCTTGGTAGTCTTCCCATGTATCCCCCATTCCAAGTTACATTTCTAAAGATATGCAGTGTCTACTCCTTAACTTTCTCATGGAAGATAACATTAATTGTATCATATATACGCTGAAACATCATTATACATGAATACTCCTTTGTTCTCAATTATAGATGGAGCAAGGACAAAAAGAAATAATCACTATGATTAAATAAAATAAAATGGCTCTGACTCCATTTTGTGTTCATGTAAAGTACAGAATATATGGAATACATGTTTTCTATCATAAAATATCTGACACAAAGAATGCCTAGTCTGATTTGTATCTGATCATCAGAGGCTAAGGACGTTTTACTTACACTTAGAGGGTGGTAGATAACTGGAACAGTTTCCCAGCAGAGGTGGTAGAGGGTAATACAGTGAGGGGTATAAAACATGCATGTGATAGACATACGGCTCCTGAATCTAAGACGAGACCAACGACTGATTAAGGTTTGAGTCTTTACAGCAGGAGAAACGGGCAGAGTAGACTGGGGCCAGATGGGGGCCGATCTGCCGGCAGGTGTAAATCGGTTCTATGCCTATATTTAAGATGCTGTCCCATTTGTGCGTGATATAGCACCGTTCTTGTGACTGTAAACAGCATCCTTCAATGCTCTCATTGATCGGCAGTGCGGAGATCGTTTCATTGCCTCCTCCAGCGTTGCCAAGTTGTAGGTTTTGAAGACAAAACAATTAATGCTTTGGGGATTTGAGAAAATACAAAGGCAACATTTAGAAACTGCGTGACTGCGAATAGATTAACTGTAATTTAGTAGCTGGAACAAACAAGGTCCTGATCTAAAACTAGAGGGTCAGTGAAACAGCCTCCCAGCAGAAGTGGTAGAGGGTAATACAGTGAGGGGATTAAACATGCATGGGATAGACATACGGCTCCTGAATCTAAGACGAGACCAACGACTGATTAAGGTTTGAGTCTTTACAGCAGGAGAAACGGGCCGAATGGGGGCCGATCTGCTGGCGGATTCTATGATCCTGTGTATTCTTGTGCTGTGCAAAATAAGGGTTAAGCCCCAAATTGGGTCCCGATGCCACCTACCCCAATAAAAATAAATGCGCAATATATAAGTCCTTTCTCTATATATTGAGTGTCAATTTTGTCAATGGAATAGTGCAGTTGCCGTAGCAACCAATGGAACGTAACTTTTAAAAAAAAAATGTTTTTGGGCCACAATTGCCCTTTAAGGTGTCGGGTCCTGAATAAAATAATTCCCAGCCGAATATTTAGCAGATAAATGAAAGATGTTAAAGTATTCATTTCTGAACATTTAACCCCGAGCACCCCAGAGGGAATGCCTTTAGCTCTGTAAGGGCTGCTGGATGTCAGTGTCTTATTGCAAGGCTTTGTTCTCCTCCCTGGCACTTTGAGGGTTAATAATGGCAAAGGAGCGGTTATATAATAAGCGCAGCACACCTGGTGAGATGGGGTAGGGTTTAAAGCCCAACGGTCACCCTAAATGCTAATTATAACCCCCCAGGGGCCAGGGATTAGATGATTTTCTGGGCTGGGCCCCAGGTGACTTCTCAGGTGAGTCACGCAGGAGACCGCACCTTCGCTCACTCTTCCGCTCCGTGCAGCGCTGTGACAGCGTCTGTGATTTTTCACCCGCCGGTAACAACAGCGATGTATTTAACGCCTTCACGGCTCTCAATGAATCCTCCTTAATGGGTTTAAGGACAACCCGTTGCCCATAAGGGGTTAATTCTAAAATGTTAACCTCTTCCAGTCCAGATTGTAACAAAATGAAGTATATTCTTCATCGGGGGGGGGGGGGGTGCAAAAACTAGTAAATCACTAATCTTACAATATAGAAATTTAAAATTAACTAGTAATTTTCAAACTCGCTAGTTCTTTCGGGGCAGAAAAATAACTTATTGTATAAAAAAACTGATTGAGGAAATCTGATGCCGAACGTCGCAGGTAGATGAGTGACAGCTCTTGGGCCCAGACACACTGCACTTAAAGTTTTATAAGGTTCCTAAAGTATACAAATTTTCTTCCTTTCCTTAGCGTGGGGGTTGGGGGTACTCAGAGACCCCCTCTCTCCTTTTTAGATCGGATAAGTGACTGTATTAAGACCAGCTGTTACCGTCAGATGTTCAGCCGCTTGCCAACTTTGACTGCCAAATTTTTTTTTAGAATTTTTTTTTTTTCTTGTGGCGGAAATTCGTCTTTCGTCACACGCACAATATTACTGTACATTCTAACGGGGATCCTCGCGCTCAGATCTCCTCGCTTTACTCTCATTCACTTTCAAAGCACAGAAAGCGAATGAATAATCAGGTTACATAATTCTTGGCAAATCTTGGAACTCAAAAAAACCCCAAAAAACTAAGATAAACAATGTATTTTGTAACGTTTGAGATTCTAAACATAAATATTATTTTAGAATGAACGTCACTTTGCTCCAGGGATTAACCCCTTCAGTGTAATTATATTATTTTGGTATATTTTTTTATAATTTTATTAAATATGGTACATAGTACATCAAATAAGTAGATTTAACAAAAACATAAAAAAAAAAAAAAAAGGAAAAAATGTTTTAAATGCTGTATTGGTCCAGATCCGCCTTTCTATGGTTACTGGCAACACTCTTAAATTTGGAAATCAAGTATTTTGATACTTTTGGATGATAAATTGGAACTGGGCGTTAGATTAGTATATTCCTGGGAAAGTAAATCCCAGTAGGGGCAAAATAAGGCCCCTGCTTCGAGTGTCGGGAAGAGGGGCAGATTAAAGCCCTTTTGAAGTGTGCTAAAATACAGAAAAAATATGGTGACTTTTTTTTGTGAATATAATTTATTTTATTTAAGTAGTATTTAATTTATTACTAAAATAAAATGAGTAATTAAAAAAATGAATTAGTTATACAAATTAACAGAGGCATCTCAACGTTGCATAAATAAACCAATTAATAGTAAATTTCAGATTTTAATACAATCTAACCTTTCATGTACAGTAGGCTTCTCGTCTGTTCATACAGTGAATAATTAGATCACATATGTAGGTATGTGTGTGCATGTTTGAGTGTATTTATATGTATATATACTATGGGTTAGGCCTTTATGAAGTCCTGGCTCATTTGGGAGAGCAGATGAAAGGGTTAATATGCGTGTTGCACACTATGCATGCTACACATCAGATGCACTCTTTTGTTAATGCTATTTTAACGCACTGCGTCGCTAATTCCTGCACCTGCGCCACTAATTCCTGCACCTGCCTCCTTCTCTACGGCGACCGATCCGCGCATGCATTATAATATCTACATCCTGACGGTAATAAACCGAGATATTCCTTTTACCGGCCAGACGGGCCTCTGTCACGGCCTCTGTCAGAAGTAAAGTTTATTTCATTCATTTTCATTAGAAAAACAAAATTTAAGCATTATTAACACATACCTTTCTTTTAGAATCCGTATTTTGTCTTTTTTAGCTATTTTTAAAATGTAGAAATTTAGATGAAACCGATAAATTTAAGCCGTCTGTGTTAAATGTAATTTTACACAAATTACCAAAAAAAGGCACGTAAGACATGAAAATACTTTGTTTTTCCGTATGAATTCTTTTTTTATGCCTAAATAATTATTTATTTGGTGCAAGAGCTGCATAATCTAGTTTTCCAATATTTTTTATATTATATATTTTTAATATTCTTGACATTATTTATCAAGCGATTCATGTAAACAGGAAGTCATACTACCCTCACGAAAAATTACTGCAGTTTTTCTGAAGTAATACTGCAGTTTTTTGGACATGAAAAAACTGCAATATTGCACTTTTACTGCAGTATTACTGCACATTTACTGCAGTTTTACTGCATTTGTACTTCACTGTACTGCAGTTTTACTGCAGTTATTTTTGTACGGAAGTACAAATGCAATAAAGCTGCAGTACTTTGAAGTACAACTGTAGGTTTGCAATATAAAAAAAAAAAGTGCGGTAAATGTGCAGTAATACTAATATTGCATTCAGATATTTGCGTCCATTAGAAGTTCCTACAAACCTTTTGTGAACTATATTTTATAGTCAAATTAAAATAAAATGTATTTACATTTCTTTAAGTACTCCCTAAAAGGCTATTTTTGCTTGATAAATTATTTGTAATAAGCATTTTGCCCCTTTTTCAATGATAAAAATTGGAAATTGGTTTTATTTACTTCATACTTCCTGATGTTTGAAAGTAAAACAAAATGGCCGCCTCCAGGGACTATGTTCTGATTTTCTATAAATTTCAGCAGTCAGGACCAAAAAAACCCAAAACTGCACTTCTGTAGTTATGCTGTTTGTGTTTTTGAGGCAATATTAATATTTATTTGCTGTTTTACAGCTTTCAATAAACCAACCCCACGCTTTTTACTCGTATAAAGAAAATGGAGGCTTCCCTACAAAAGACTACCTTAGATTTTACCGTCGAACACGGCTTCTATGGCAATAACCTATGCCTGCTCTTGTGTCACATGACAATTAAAGTTCCCCCTAAAAATGTAAATTAGAATTTTTTTTTAACCGCTGGATTATAGGCACACTTGCACCAAAGAAATGTTTTTAGATATTTTTATTTTAAATACCTGTTTAGACGGAGAAAAAAAAATACAAATATAATGTTGAAAAAATGCATGAATTTGCAGATTATTTTACAATATTTTTTTTAACCGTATTAACCTTTTTTGGGCATTGCATAGTGTTTTTTTTCTGTGGCGACCATTGCTTTTTGTTTTGATGCATGCATTAGTAGGATCACTCCCCGATCTTAGTGTGCATTTGGATGGTCCGACTGTTAGCAGCGACCAAGTCACTGAAGAGCACTGCTTTCAGCCTCGCACAGACGCGCACTTCCTGGAACAAAAAAAAACAAAAAAAAACGAACGTGTTGACGTCAGACGCCGGCGGAAAAAGATGGCGCCGCACACAATTTAAAAGGACCACGCACCGAGAATGAAGAACACTCCTGATGAAGCCACGGAACTGGCGAAATGCGTTGAGGATTTTATAGAGCTCTTCTTACTTTTTTATCTGGACTTTTTATTTATTTTAAGCATCCCTTAGCGGATGATTGTGAATCTTTTATTATTTTGGCTTGTAAGCCTTGAATAAATAGGTTTTATATTATACCATATAGTGGATGTAGTTTGATTCCAGCATTGGATACAGCTCCACATATACAGATCATCTGAAGCAGTCACAAAAGGAGCAGAGGAAAGACATTTGCTGTGTAAGGGTTTCATAAACCCCTTCCGAAGTGTAAGTGCATTTTGGTATTTTGCGTGGTACAAACGTTGCGTGATAACACACCATTGGGGTCCCTACCTGTCTCTCTGTTTCTTTGCATATTGGTCACACACCCATTTGGAAGACTGGATTGTCTCTTGAAGCCTGAATACGTGTAAACACTGTAAGTGCATTGCACAGACTTGCAGCGATATCACCTGTGTTTAATATTACACAATTATATTCTTTCTTTTTTATTTCATTGTTCATTGAAACCAGTATACACGAGCGCCCCCTAGTGTTCTTAGATTTTAATTTTAGCAAGCTATATATATATATATATCTTTATTTTGGTCGGTGACCACAATTAGAACTCAAGGGGCTGCTGAATATGATGGCGCTTTATAATTCAATTAATAATAATAATAATAATAATAATGGTTGTTTTCTGACACCATGAAGTCATTTTGGTGGCCATACGTTGAATGTCCGATCTTATGATTGGTCGAGCATAAGAAAAAGCCATTTTGTGGTCAGCGACTGTGAGATCCATTCTAGAGTTCTTCTAATTGGCCAATCAGAATTGAGCTTTGGGTTTTCTTAGCTGTTTCTCTCCCACTTTCTCTAAAATGCAAGATTATGAACGATGATAAAATTCAGAGTAGTCGAGTCTGACGACGTACCTACTGGAGCTTCTCCCGGTGGGCTATTTTATATGGAATATTAAGGCATTACTGACTCTTTAGAAATCACTAGCATGGTTGGGAGGTGGGGGGGTATTTGTGGACTGTTTTGTTTCTTGAATGTTCCCCTCCATTAGGAGCAAACTCGAGATACGAGTTGCTTGCGTGGTCCTGCATGAACACTTTCAAGTGGTTTAGAAAACTCATCGTCTATTTTAAGGCTAAACTATGTGAGGAACTGATTTGCAATGACAGCCCACGCTGTGCGATTCATGTGGACAGCCACGTCACGGTCGTCTTCGTCCTAAACCACCGGTTTCAGCTGCAGAAGTTGGCAGCCGCGACCTACGGAGTCCACGGCACCCCCTGTGACCACGGTGGCGTTTTTTTTTGTTTTTTTTTTGTGAAGAACATGAGGTTCTGATTAAGATAAAATAAACCCAACTAATTTTAAGGTTGTCATTGCGACGGAGTCCTGTTTGGTTAAGCCTTACGTGGTCTCGGCCTGTGGCCGGTCAGCACCATCAATAGGCCACTGAATTCTGTAGAAAATTGACACGTTTGTAACGCATGCTTTATTCTTCACATCATTCAGACGTGCTGCGTTGTGTGACAGAAATGTTGCGAGCGTCAGGCGATGTGTGTTTCTCGCATTTTTTTCTGATTTAACTATTGGTTTTAGGATCCCACAGGGTGCAAATTGAATACAGATGGATTCCTATCTGCGTACTAAATCCTTGTCACGCGTGAAATCTTTCCAGTCCCCTCCTGCTGTGGTTTTATGTCAAATAACATGTAGTTTATCACGCTTTCCTATCTCCTCAGGCTTACCGGTTCACTCCAAATACACAGTGCCATATAAGTGGTTTTTTTACGGCAGCAGTAAAGCAACACATTATACGTCTATAATTTATTTATAAAAATATATATAATGGCTGCTTTATGGAAAATGTGAATTTAATTAATTTGATGACTCTAACTGTGGTTTTTTACATAATTCCTGCTGGTTGACACTGGATATGACATCACGTTTTAAATTTAAGGCCTAGTCCTGTCATAATTTTTTATAATTTTCTGCCTGGTTCTCTCTACCGCTTTCAGTCGAACTTTTTGTCGCGGTTTTACTGTCTAAATGCAGGACACGGCAGCGAGTTGACTGCCGAGGGATTTAGCAGTGAGGTATTAATTATTATTTAGACCTTTTTGAGAGGTAAGCCAGTGGGCTATATTGATATATTAAAAAAAATAAAATGAAAATATTGGTTAAAAAATATATAAAAATAAAATTGGACAAAAAAACAAAACAAAACCCTTTGCCAAATCCTACTTTAATTTCTTTCAAATGTATCTTTATTCTGCGAATTAACTTGTCATCAGGGCTCATCCTTGTACAAACTACACAAATATGTTTATTTTGTATGTTTGGGTACTCCTTGTTTAAACCAGGTAATTTTGGCTTTTGTACAAAAAAAAAGGCTTTAATTCCGTATGAATTAGAATTTTGTATTATGAATACAATTCCCATCGTTCCGGGTCTCCAACACAAATGCCATTTTTTTTGAAAAATTTAAGAAAATACCTCAAAATGAATTGGGATATTTGTCCCATATTCTTATCTGGTCATTTAATGGTCCAAATTTAGGATTTTCAGCCAATCGGAAGACGAAATCCTAAAACGCTAATTGTGCTCTAAAACTCACTAAAACTTCTTCTTTTCTCAATAAATATAATAACTTTTTTTCTCTATTATTGACTTACGGCTTTTGTTGAGTCCGAAAACCTGATTTTCAAGTTATCCGGCGAGACGGAGCAGGAAGATCCTTGGCAACGTCTGAAGTATATAAAGCCGAACATATGTTTTTTTTCCTTTTCTTTTCTTCAGAAATTCTGGTGCTGGTGTTTTGTTCTGTGATGGTCTCTCACACAGTCGTTTGATATGGATTAACGCCCGCGTATCAGAATTCCGTTGTCAGATTTTAATTTTCAATCGTTTTGTTAAAAAATCTAAACTTTCCAAGCTGTATTTACACCTAGTGCGTCTCGAAATGGAACGGCAACCAGGGAGGGATATATAATATATATACCGGTATATATTGCAGCCCGTCTTAACCCAACCATTCCCATCCCATTTGCGCAGAATTCCGCGGTCAGGCTTTTCAAACTAATCCGACGCGTCTGCTTCGTTGTGCAGATCCCCCGCTGGCTTTGTGTATCTTCCAAAAGCGGATCTTATATCCAGGGCGCTAATCCACAAAGCCTCCTATAACTTTTTTAATTGTATATTATATACATTGTGTGCATATATATATATATATATAATAGTGTGTATATATATTATATTGTGTGTATATATATTATATTGTGTGTATATCTATATATATGTGTGTATATCTATATATATGTGTGTATATCTATATATATATATATATATATATATATATATATAGTGTGCCAACACTTTCTTCTGTATGAGAGTTTTGAAAGAATAAATCATATAAGGTTCTACTTTAGACTTGTTTAATGTTTCTTAATTATTATAATTTTTTTGTTTTTAAATATACATAATGTTGCAATCAGGGTTGGGTGTAAGTTCTGGAGAGAATATCCTTATTTTTAATTTTATTTTCTTTAATGAACTATTTTTTTGAAGCGAGACATCTGCTGGACACTTTGTGGACAGTGAACATCTGTGAAGTATTCCTTGTTCTTGTATGGAAAAATATTTCAAAACTAAACACAATTTTGAACATAAATGTCTATTTTTTTAAAAGGTGATTTAAGCTACTGTTCCATTATTTCTATAAATAATTTCTTTAATCCCGTAAAATTTAGTTTCATTCAGAATTTTGGCCGGGGACACTTAATTGTCACGTGACCTAAAACCACTTTTTTTTTTTCCCCATAGAAACTGGAAACCTTTAGAGGAGAGAATATGAGAGATCAGCCAAGTTTTATTAGCTAACAATCTAGAGAGTGCAATTAATGTGGAACAGCTCAAATCATTAAAAGCATATTTGTTGATATGTTTGTTGGTTTCCCAGCTGAGCCAAAGTTTGTTTAGATTAAGTCAAGTTTTTCCATTCAGCAAATTTGGGTCTGATGGCTGTCACTAAAAAGTTAGAAAAAGAGAAACTTAGGAAATGGAGTGGTTTTTTTTTTTTTTTTTATTATTATTATTATTATTTTAATCTGATATTAATTGGGTAAATAGAGCTTTTGTATTCATATTTTGAAATGTGTTTTTTTTTATTTTAATGTAATATTTTTTTTAATTTAGAAATGGCACGACAGACAGAGCCTTGTAAGGTATATAACACTAACTTTAATTATTATTATTATTTTTTTTTTATGTTCAGGTTCTGGGAGAGAAGCCAGACTTGCCAGAAGGAAGCCCTGATGATGTCAAAGTCGATTCCTCCAATAGGAAACTTGCAAAGCTTTACAAGGTAAACTGAATGGAAATGCAGACGAATCTATAATACAATACAATACAATTTGTATCCCGAGGGGAAAGCCCACCGTATTTTCATTTAAAAGCCGTTTAAAAAATATATAGCGTATATTTTTTTCTTAAGCAATTTCCCAAAATTGTGGCTTTTTTTTATACGTGTTTGGGTCTGTTATCTTGGCTTGATCTCTTTTATCATACTGCTTTGTCAATAGAAATAGAATGGCTGCTTCTTAATCACCCAGTGGGACTCTCTTGCTAATTTAGGTCTGTAAGGGAATGGAATTTAATCAGTATAAGCAGGCGTTCATTAGCATTGCCATAAAGCATCAGCTCAGTGTGGTGTTTGAGCACGAAAGTCACCCAAAATATCTCATGACTGACAGCAACGGCGGCTCCAGGTCTGCGGATAATGGGTGTTTACAGACAGGTTTTTGTCAATGCCAGATATATATTTTTTTCTGTTCCGAACATCTACACCCAAATGTTTCTCCTTGAGGTTTCAAATGGAAATGGACCCATGACTGTGTCCCTGGTCGCAGATGAAAATCCATTCACGCAATCCGCTCTCAGCTCAGACGACTGCTTTGTTCTCGATCACGGCTCCGACGGCAAGATATTTGTATGGAAAGGTTGGTACCAAAAAGACCCCAATGTCTACGATAGACTTCCGGAAGTCATCGATGCCTGAAGACTGTCTTCTACCCAACGGCTGCTGGGAAGGTATAGTTCAAAAAGATATTGTAAAGCTGGAACATAGTGAAAAGTTCCTTATCTAGAACTTTGCACCAGAGCCGGTCTTTATATGAAGTAATGACCTCATAATGTGGTTTTCGTCAAGTTATGTCCTGGATTAATGAGGTCATATAGGAAAAGAATGGGATAACTGCTTTTGTAATATAATATTTTACAATAATTCTAGATCATAAGTGGTGGAAATGTAGATTTCTCATAATCCTCAAGGAAGCCGGTCCTTTCTGGAAAATCCTGTTCTAGAGCAATGTTTGGGGTTTTCTGTGTAATTTTTAATTTTCTCCTAATATCATCTCTAGGTCCAAGTTCTCCCAGAGAGTGGGGAGACCCCCCTGTTCAAACAGTTCTTTAAGAACTGGCGGGATAAGGACCAGACCGAAGGAATGGGTATCGCCTACATCCCCAATCACATCGCCAAAATCGAGAACGTGCCCTTTGATGTCAGCACCCTCCACGATTCCTCCGCCATGGCGGCGCAGCACGGTATGGTGGACAACGGAACGGGCAAAAAACAGGTGGGTGTGAGATTTAGGTAGGAGATCCTGCGCTGTGAACCACGTTCTCTATAGAGATGATAAATGTCCATTTTATATTTGACACGAGTCTTGGCCAGACCTCATCGCAGGCAATGCCTTCAGCTGCTCTGGAATTTCGGCTGTTTTCGGGTTTATGGGGCGATTATTATTATTGTCACCGGTACCACGAAACAAACAAAAACCTTTCAATTAAAACAAAACAAACTTGTAGGGTACTGGAAGCTGTGACTTTCTCTCTATTTTCCTCCTTTTTCTCTATTTTCCTCCTTTTTCTCTCTTTCTCCTTTCTCTCTCTCTCTCTCTCTCTCTCTCTCCTTTTCTCTCTCTATCTCCCTCCCCCTTTTTCCTCTCTCATAGTAATTAACTCCAGAATAAAATGAATCTTTATGAAGCAAAACACTCTGTCCACCAGGGGGCAGCTGGAAATTATTTTTTACCTTCCTCTGCCCACAATCCTATTCTGTATCTTAAATACACAGAATTTGCCGGCAGATCAGACCCGCTCGGCAGTTTTTTTGTTTTAGATTATGGCCTCTTGCTCTAACATTTTCTCCTCCTTTTGAAGTAAATCGCTTTACGTATTGAAATGTTTCTGTTCGCTCTCCGTAGATCTGGAGGATTGAGTCTTCCGAGAAGGTGCCGGTGGATGAATCCCTCTATGGGCAGTTCTATGGCGGAGACAGTTATATTATTCTGTACCATTACAGCCACGGTGGGAAGCAGGGACAGATTATCTACACCTGGTAAATAGCAGCCTTTTTATTTTATTGCTTCAAACCCTTCCAAGAAACGGGAAGTACGTGCGTTCCTCTTCTATAGGAGTTAGAAAACTAGACAGCTGTTTTTTATTACGGGCCATTACATAAACATTTACTGCATACCGACTTTTCCTTTTCGCAAACTGAATTTTTATTTTCTTTTAACTTGTTGGTGGCGGCGGTGGGATTTGTGAGTTTTTTTTTTTTAATTTTTTTACCCACTGACTGCGTCTGTTTGTGGCCAGCAGGTGGCGCCCAATCCTCAGTAGAAACAAAACAATGTAAACCAATTCTACGAGGAGGCCGTTCCACGTATCTAGTAAACCTAGTTAAAAAACTAGTCGCCTGTTATTTATTATGGGTCATTGCGTTAACTTTTCTTCATAGTGATCTTCCCACTTCACAAGCTGGACTCTTGTTTTCAGGAGCCATCTGTCTATCCCATGCATTTTAAAATCCCCTCACTGTATTAGCCTCTACCACTTCTCCTGGGATGCTGTTCCACGCATCTACCACCCTCTCAGTAAAGTAAAACCCAAGAGTATTCTGTGAATAATAAGCAGCACTTTGCGTTGCATAATAAAGGCTTGTCATGGGTTCTGCTATATTGTTTATCTCATACAGGCAGGGAGCTGATTCCACTAAGGATGAGATAACCGCTTCCGCTTTCTTGAGCGCCCAACTCGATGAGGAACTTGGCGGCGGCCCCGTTCAGGTGAGCAGCTCCCTACAACTCATATCCAGTTGCGAAATGTTTTCCAAAGCCGGATAGAAGTTGGACTTCGTCATGCTGTGTTGTACAACGCTAATTATTATTTATTGTCTTTAGATAGCGCCGTCATATTCCGCAGAGCTGCACAATGGACATAACGTTATATGTAACAAAACAACGTGACTTACAATCTAGAGAGCAAGCTGAAAAACCTAAAAGAAAAGGGTTATAAATTTGCTTTGCCACCTCTGACATCATAGTGCATCCTGGTATGCAAATTAAGTATGCAGAGCTTCAGTACCAAATATTAAAGGCACGTTTTTTAGGTTATAACGGAGCCCGGCTCTGAACAGACCCCCCGTCTGTGTGGGTCGTCCCTGCGGAAAGTGGGGTTAGAGACCCCCCCTCCCCATTATAAATGTTAACTTATTAACGTTAGTGAAAAATTGTGTATTTAGTATCATAGAGGGGCTTATTTGTCACCTGTTGGTATCAGAAGCTGGTGTGGTAGTCGGCATTATTCTTATCGGCTCTGAATGGCAAGTAAACCAAGAAGCCACGTTGCCTGCCCCTTGGGAAATCTATCCAGAACGGTCGAGTGATCAGTCGTCGTTCAGCCAATCAGAACACCCCTGGCGTTTGTTATGTATTAATATATATATATATATATATATACGGAATGTAGCCATTATGGAGTTTCCATCTTCACAAAGTTCTGTTGAGTGATTGTCTCCACTCAATCCCGTTGTTACAATGTTACATCATCAGTGATCATGGTGACACTTGTGTTTGTAGTAACTGTCGGAGGGCGTTCTGACCGGACTGTGTACGTTCCTTTAACTCTATACTGCAAACCTTTCTTTTTCTTCCTTCTTCCTTGCAGAGCTTTGGGGGGTCCAGATCCCAGGTATTTGCACGTCTAGGATTGAGTGGCCATAGTTCTCACCGTAGCTCACGAAGCTGCATGTAGATCTAGAAGCCGTAGAGCCTGCCTAGGTGCACTAAGACGCGTGTAGCATAATAGCGTGGGGTCTGCGTTGCATGTATCGCTTTGACTTTAGCCCTTCGAGGCTTTGTTGGCAAAGTAAATCCTATAGTAAATGTTATCTCGTTGTAAATAATGTAGTACCAAGTGGAATGTTGAACGTTCTATGGAACAGCAAACATTGGCACTGATAACATTTCTGTTACTATATTAACATATTACTAATAGAAGTGGAATTAACATAAGGCTGAGGGTGCTGTCCCCGTTATTTATTCGGTGGGTGCTGTTGCAACCAACTAAGATTAAAGATACCGGAGATTCTATGACTGTGTCTTTTTAAAGAAGGGTAACTAAGTGTGAGAGGGAGGGATCAGTAATTCTGCCGTGGTGATGGTTTGATGGTCTTATCACTAAACACACGCACCTTCCGTATGGGGGCCTACAGACGCACCCACCAAAAGTTGACCGAGGAGGTCTGGCTTGTGACGTTGCACGGGTGACTTTTTCTACTAAACCGCCGCATTTCAAATTCTAGAATTAAGCAAACTCTGTGAGACGGGAGAATATAATTCCACCGCTTGAATCCTAGGTGCGAGTTATTCAGGGCAAGGAACCCGCTCACTTGTTGAGTCTGTTCGGTGGGAAGCCCTTGATTGTCTACAAAGGAGGAACCTCAAGAGAAGGGGGTCAGACGACAGATGCGGACATTCGTCTGTTCCAGGTCCGCGCGTCTTCCTCTGGGTTCAGCAGAGCAATCGAGGTAAGACGTTTGATCATTGCAGAGGTTTAAAGGGACCCCTTGAATTAAGGGGTTCAGCTGCTTGGAGGAAGTCCATGCCCATGTGTTCTTGTCTATGTCCACTTTGGTTTAGATATTATTTGTAGAAGTTGTGCCTAGGGGTACTTGGCATGGGAGTCCAGCAGGGCTGGTGGCTTTGTATCTTACCATTATTATGTTTCCTTCTTTAAAGTGAAAACGAGGCATGGCCAGCGAAACGCGCCGCACCAAGTGTCTTTTCTGTGCGATTCTAAATACATTTTCCCCTCGCCATGCTGTAGGTTGATGCCGCGGCGAGTAATTTGAATTCCAACGATGCGTTTGTCCTGAAGACTCCCTCCTCTGCCTACCTGTGGATCGGCCAAGGTTCCAGTGAGGCCGAGAAACGCGGAGGCCAAGAATTATTGAACGTTCTTGGAGCGTCTGCGTCGGAAATAGCAGAAGGAGGAGAAACTGGTGAGTAGTAGTGAAACGCGTTGAAGAATCTTGGCCACTAATGGTCACAATTGGGCCAGACTATATGACTTCACCCAGTACTGGTTACGCTTTCTGCCCGTCACTGACGGTTTCCTTAGCGCATGTGTCTTTTAGAGGGATTTTTATTATTTTATTACTTTGTTAAAAGAAAAATTAAGATAAAATAATAAAAATAAATAAAGCCAATTTTCCATTGAGAACATGGATTAGATAATCTTGCTTTGGACAAAGGTATTCCATTTATTCATTTTTTTTAAATATTGTTTTCATTCCAGATGATTTCTGGGAGGCCCTGGGCGGAAAAGCTCCATACCGTACCTCTTCACGGCTCAAGGACAAACTGAATGCCCATCCCCCGCGCCTGTTTGCCTGTTCCAACAAGACCGGCCGCTTCATAGTAAGTGGTCTCTGTGAACCCCATAGAAGTTTTAGAATATTCCACTATCTTCGCTCTAAGCCATTCCAAAATACTCATCTTCGTCTTCTTCTGTAGATCGAGGAGGTTCCAGGAGAAATTACCCAAGATGACCTTGCCACAGATGACGTGATGCTTCTGGACATCTGGGACCAGGTACGGTGATCACGGAGAGAAGGGCTTTTTTTCCTCTCTGGTCACAGTGATTGTCAACTTACCAGTAACTTCACTTGGATACAATGTCGGGTGTCCTTGGAGTCGCACATTCTAGTCTCCTCAGACCCCTTGAATGTATCTGTTGTAAGAAGTGATGCGAAAATTGTTGGCACTATATAAACAAGATAATAGGCAGTGACCCAATATCATTGTCTTCTCCACCTGACCTACTATTGGACATTGCTTTCCCAACGCCCATTTTTAACCCCATCTGCTAAGATCTGTTAATTGGCTTCTCCATGGTTCTTTCCTAGAATGTCTAGAATGCTGAAATGTATCCTTGTTTCTCATCCTGCTTCCATCGTTGTTATTTTTACCCCAAATTTGAAAGCCGATCGACCTTCTGCTCCATGAATATATTTGGTGACTTGTTAAGGGCTTTCGGACTGTAAGCTCCCAAGGACAGGCCGTAATCTCCTCCTGTATCTCTTTCTGTTTCTTTGTGTTATTGTTAAACTTGTGTCCTTCTGTAACGGCGCTGAGAATCTACCAGAGCTCCATTCGTAACAATAAGTTGACCTCTTTTCATCCAGGTCTTTGTCTGGATTGGTAACGATGCTCACGAGGAAGAAAAGAAGGAAGCCTTGTCCTCGGGTAAGTGCGTTTATCTGTACATTATAAATAACCTGCCCTCTCCGGTACAGACACCGGGGAGGAGGAAGGACTCTGTGTTGGGGGCAGAAGTGTATTTACCTTCAGCTGCTCCCTCCGCGTTTAAAGGTGCGCCGTGCCTTTAAGATACAGGGCCCCAGGATCTTACTAAAGGACCGTATTTCCTTTTACTTCAGGCTATAAATTTTAACTTCCTAGAAAAGTGCCGCACTTTTTTTTTTTTAACCGCTTATTGTGTCTTTCAGCCCACAAATACATCGAAAGCGACCCTGCCAAGAGAGATAAGAGGACGCTAGTGGCGGTTATCAAACAAGGGTTCGAGCCTCCTACTTTCACGGGCTGGTTCCTGGCCTGGGACTCGGATTACTGGGCCGTTGACCCGCTAGAGAAGGCTTTGGCCGAACTCAACATGTGATTACGGATCGTAGGCTCCTTCTCGGTCGTCCTCCCTCTTAGTGCCTTCACTGCCTGAAAGCTTCTCCGACCCGCTAGACGAGTTTCATTAACCCCCCACCCCCCACGAGCAGTGCAATAACCAAAAAAAGTTTTGTTCTTGTTTATACCGTTAATTCAAGTTGTACTTTTTGAATATTTAAAAGCAATAAAGCTTGGAACAGAGGCTGGCCGGGTAGCGTCTGCTTTCATTTCCTGAAAAAGCAGAAGAAACATTTGCAACAGTTCTCTTTACCATTGGTGAGCTCAGAATTTCTGGAAGGCATCGAATCTTTAAGATAAAAACTGTCTCTTTTAAGACTTAAATCCATTAATTCATAGCGATTCTAAAAAAAATAATGGAAAAAAAAAAAAAACACACAAAGCCGGACAACTGTTCAAGAACAAAGATAAATATATTTATTAAACAGCAGTTAAAAGTATTTAAAATAAGACGCACTCAGAAATTTTGGGGGAATAAAATGGGAAACCAAAAACAATTGGCATCAATTAGTAGTAAAGATTTTTATTTATTTTTTTTTTAACTTTTTTAATTTCAGATATAAAAATAAGTGAATTAAATTTACAGAGAACCAAACATTAACAAAAAAAAAATATAAAAAAAGTGGATGCAGTGTCGTAAAAACTGAGAGTACAGCAGGCTGCAGAGTTACACAGTAGCAAAAGAGATATAGGTATAGGCGAAAGACCATACAGGTCAAACAGTACAGAGCCACGAGGTAAGTCAAGGGGGATCCAGGACCGGCGGAGAACCAGGAAGACCCGGCAGAACCCTCTGAAAGGTAGGTGACTTAAGGAACTCCCTCCACGGCAACCACTTCAGGCCATTCTTATACCCCAAACCCCTAGAGGACGACACCAGATCCTCCATTTGGCAGAGAAAGTTAACCCGTTTCAACCAGGCGGCGAGTGGGGGAGAGACAGGCTGCTTCCAAAACCCAGGGATGGTAGCCCTAGCGGCATTAAGGAGCTGTATGGTCAGGGAGCGTTTGAAGGACCCCAGACTCGACCGCGTGTGGTGGAGGACAGCACCCTCAGGGGTGAGGTGGAAATCAGGATCCGCAACCTCCCGAATCACTGCCGCAACAGCGAGCCAAAAAGGCCTGACCAGGGGACATTCCCACCGTATATGGAGATAAGAGCCAAAACCAGAACCACATCTCCAACAGCATGGCGGGACGTGGGGCAAAAAGTTATGGAGTTCTGCTGGGACCCGATACCACCTAGAAAGCAATTTGTATGAGGACTCTTGAAGCCTGGAGGAGATAGCCCCCTTATGGGTGAGAAGGGCAATCTTTTCCCAGTCAGCATCGTCCAACGAGAGACTCAAGTCCCTTTCCCATAAGCTGAAAAAATAAGGTTTAGTCTGTGAGCGGTGCGTCAAATACAGATTGTACATGGTAGATAAAAGATGGGCATGGCGACCCTCATCAGCACAAATAATCTCAAAACGGGGAGTAAGGGGTGGCAGGGTCAAAGGCCGGAGAAAACGCTTGATTTGGTGGAGGAGAAATTGCAGGTGAAAAGGCACCGGGATGACCTGCGTCAGGGAGGAAGCTGACCATAACGAATTGTCAAGAAACAAATGGAGTCGTAGTACCTTCGTCCCAGCAGGCAAGAAGCGTCGAATGACACTGCTACCCATTCCTGGGGGGAAGGCAGGGTTGGAGGAGACAGGATAAAGGGGACTCGGGGACCTCAGCCAACCCATACGTATCAAATGGGTCCGGAGGACACGCAAAGTGGGCAAAAGCGTCGGGTGATTGGGTATCAACGGACGGCGGTGCTGATCCTCCAGCCAGGGGACGGCTGCAATCTCGGCCACAAAGGAGGAGTCTTCAATGCAACCCCACTGCTTAGACGTGCCCGCCGTCCACTCTACCACCCTACGAGCATGGGAGGCTATCCAATACCCCTCAATGTCCGGGAGGCCTAGACCGCCACGGTCCTTCGGGCGGACCAGGTCAAACGGGCAGATTTAACCAGGGAAGTAACATTTTTGTTAACAGTTCTGAACGGGAATTTGTTAAATTACTGTTTTGTACTAAAAATAAGCAATTATTTGAGAAAGAATTGGATTTTTTTATGGAATTAACAAAAATGTAAAGGGACAACCTGAGGTATTCCTGGACCCGAGAAACTTGGCTTTAAATTTTTTTTTTTTTTTACCAAATAGGGGGAAAAAACATTAAAATTCAACTTGTTTTCAAATAGGGGGAAAAAACATTAAAATTCAACTTGTTTTCAAATAGGGGGAAAAAACATTAAAATTCAACTTGTTTTCAAATAGGGGGAAAAAAACATTAAAATTCAACTTGTTTTCAAATAGGGGGAAAAAACATTAAAATTCAACTTGTTTTCAAATAGGGGGAAAAAACATTAAAATTCAACTTGTTTTCAAATAGGGGAAAAAACATTAAAATTCAACTTGTTTTATCAAAAAAGAGCACTTAAAATGATAAAAAATATCTTCTAGAATAATCTGGTTAGAGAGAACAGAGAAGGACTAACGTCTCTCCAACAACAGGGACGGGACAGCGCGTTTCGCGTCTCGTGCCCGACGGTTTACTTCCTGCCCGCGGAGACTATGCCCTGCAGCATGTCGATGGGGAGCGGGAAGACGATGGTGGAGTTCTTTTCCGCCGCGATGGTGGTCAGCGTCTGCAGGTAGCGCAGCTGCAGGGCGGCTGGCGATTCGGAGATTACCAGGGAGGCTTCTTTTAAAGCCCGGGAGGCGTTCATTTCTCCTTCAGCGGCTATAACCTGCCAAGAAAGAGAGGAAAAATAAAGTCTAGCAGGGTGGCTACCAATGGTTTCCCCATAGAAACAGAACCTGCTGGCAGATCGGCCCCATCTGGCCCCGTCTAGTCTGCCCGCTTCTCCTGCTGTAAAGACTCAAACCTTATTCAGTCGTTGGTCTCGTCTTAGATTCAGGAGCCGTATGTCTACCCCATGCATGTTTAATACCCTCACTGTATTACCCTCTACCACCTCTGCTGGAAGGCTATCCTGCTTATCTACAGCCCTCCCAAAAACGACTTTTGTAGCCGTTGTGAACTTTACACCAAGTCTATCCTTTTGGGTGTACGGTAATAAATAATAATAAAAAAATGATTTTCTATTAATATACGTAGGATAAACAGTTGGAGAAAATGTGCCCGTGAGGTCAGCAGCCGCAACGAGAGAAGGAAACGAGGCGTTTAACCGTGAAAACACTGCTTAGGTTTAAAGGCATTTCAAATGGTACTGCCACTTCTGCTTTCAAGTAGTGCCACATATCCACTACTCCTTTGTTTGCAACGCAATTAAATATGCAAAGTGTATAGGTTTGCCCCGTTTATGAAAATTATCTGTTTGCTCGTGCGATGAGACCGACCCAGCGAGGGAGAAAATATTTAAACAATGCATGGGGAGAGGGGGTCTCCACCGGTTCCTAAAATACAGCCGCCTGCCAACGGGGCCCCCAACGACCCCGAGGAGCCTTTTAAGGACGCCCAGGACTTGGATTCCTTCCCAGCCCGGAAGCCGCTATCAATAACCGCCTGATCTCGTGACCTGGAACAGAGAAACCTCTCCAGACGGGGTCTTAAACGCACCAGCGATGGCATACAGGGGGCAGGCGGATGCTTCTGTTACCTATTGCTGGGTATCGGGGTAACAGAGTGGGGCATTTAGAATAATGGGGTTTATTTGCCCTGTTTAATATATAAAGCCGGCTGCTTCTATACACATTATCGGGGCTTTTAGGGCTGTAGAACCCTGCGATCCCCTCATACCCAGCAAACACTTAAACACAAATCTCCAGGAATTTAACAAAAAAAATTAAATTAAACAGGATTTTCTTTCATTATTCCGTTAATGTAAAGTTTCTATAGGTGGTCATTTTACAGCCAGTTACAGGATTTTGTAGAACTGATTTCACAACTCTGTGCCCCATCATTACGCATTATATATTATATACACACACACACACACACGTTTAAAAGTTTGGGGTCATTTAAAAATTTCTTTTTTGAGATACAAGAACACTCCTTTATCACTCCCATCACTCCTGTGTTCCAATGGCCCTTTATCACTCCCATCACTCCTGTGTTCCAACGGCCCTTTGTCACTCCCATCACTCCTGTGTTCCAACGGCCCTTTATCACTCCCATCACTCCTGTGTTCCGACGGCCCTTTATCACTCTCATCACTCTTGTGTCCCAATGACCCTTTATCACTCCCATCACTCCTGTGTTCCAATGGCCCTTTATCACTCCCATCACTCCTGTGTTCCAATGGCACGTTGTGTTCGCTGATCCAAGTTTAAGTGTAAAAGGATAATTGATGGTTAGAAACCCTTTTTGTAATTATGTTACAGCCAGAAATGTCCTTGTTTTACATGAAAACTTTTGAACCGCAGCGTATATAAAAAATAAATGAGAATTACGGAGAGAAGCGGTTAATGTCGGCGGTGGCGTCTGTTGCTCTCAGAAATATGTACAAAGAAAACAAAGCTCGACAAGCAGCATCATCCTGTCCGCAGGCCCGCTAATGGATGGATCAGTGGGTTTTGTCTCTTGGTAGACGATTAAACGACCGATTCTGTACTAACAGACTATTTCAAGAACCTACATAGCGCACCCCGGGTTTAACCCATTAATACCCCAAGGCTATTCCCGTTCATAAAGCGGAGACAAATATTTATCACATCCCGAGAACTTACTATCGCCCAAGGACGCTACGAGCGCCGTTAGCCCATAACCTTACCTTGGCTCTGGCTTCACGGGTGGCCTCGGCTTCGGCGGCCATTGCTCTCTGTAGCTGGACGGGCAACTTCACGTCCTTAATCTCCACCCGCTCGACCTTAATACCCCAGTCATCTGTGGCAACGTCCAGGGTAGACTGGGGTGAAGAGAAATTGGGTATAGAAACATAGTTTTAATGAAGATGGCAAAGAGGGGTCTACACCTCGGGTTTAAGGACGGGGGTCTCGGTCGGTCGGCCATCACGGTGCATTTTTTGGCCGTCGAGGTCCCTCACCTGCATGTTATGGGCGATTTCTTCTCTGTCGGACAGGATCTGGGACAGGTTCTTGGTCCCCAGCACGTTCCTCAAAGTGGTCTGGGCCAGAAGCCGGGTGGCGGAGTCGGCGTTGGTGATATTGGCCACGGCCAGGGTGGCATTTTGGACCCGATAATAGACGACCCCATCCACGCTAACGGTGACAGAGTCCTTCGTCAGAATCTGCAAGCAGAAGAGCCAAAAACCCTGCTTTATAAAGGCATTTAAGTCATTGTATTCTTTTCTCTAAATCACATTAAAAAAACACAACAATACAAAAAGTTTTTTCAGTTTCCATAGCAACCGGCTATCAGACAACAGACTTCCAATCGCCTTACGATTCTGATTCCCCCGCTCCAGACGCAGAGGTTATGTATTCTAATAATTATTATTATTCGGTTGGAAAGGGAGTTACTGGAAAATGATGCAAGATATTCCAACAACAACAACAGAAGCAGCCTTACTGACTCTGAGCAATTAAAATCGGCCGGAGACTCGAGAGACCTTGATTCTTCGGCGCGGGTACCTCGTCTGTTTACAGGAGACATTGCTCGGGGATGATACGAAGCAGAATTATTCTCAGAATCGGGGCAGAGAGCATTATTCTCACCCACAGGGGGGCAGATGGGATGTTAGGGATATTAATGAGACAAAATAGGCAAAACCAATATTTTATCACACACGCAAAATAACAACGCTACCAAATATTGTAGTACCACATCCACAATACTAATTTAAGGAGATGCCCTATATTTTATCTCCGATCCTAAATCCTTTCAGATCGCCGAAAATTATAATTCAAATCAGATATATATCACAATAATAATCAATCAAAAATATTATTTATTGTAAACACAATTTATAAAATATCTATATGAGTCACACAGTGCATAATATAAAACACAAAATTCTTAAAACATGTCAAATTGAATCAGTTCAAATACAGTATATTATCGAAAGTTATCAATATGAGTTACTACTTTATGAGTCTAACACACAATTAATTTCCATCCCACTCAGCAACCAAAAATTGATAATAATCAGGGCAGTAATAAAGATATCACTATCTCTCTAATATTAGTTCAACTAATATAACAAATTAAAAATAATTTAATTGTGTCCAAGAGTATTAGTGAAGTCAAACTTCATCTATAGGTAAAAATACCTTTTCATTATTGTTATTATCACGGGTTATAAGCTGCAGTCTCACAAGCCGCCATATACAATAATGCAATATAGTACTTCCCAGAAAAAGGGAATTCTATACGAAGAAGACAAAATTCATCTCTATTCAGAATAATAAAACAATTATAATTACCACCACTTGTTGCTGTTGTCCCACCGGTCCTTGTAGAAATTAATCCAGGTTCATTGGCAAGAAATTAAGTGGAAAGAATATCACTCGCTACAAATTATATAGGTTAGAACTCAAAGTAACTCCAAGAGTGGAATATGGCGCCAGAATCTTAAGATTCCAATTCTCCGAGGTAAATTTGGTGAATAAGTCCGTCCGGGTCTGTCTATTTCAGGGTGCCATCTTTTTAAGGTGCGCTTTTTTTTTTTTTTTTAATTCAAGACATAAGCTTTTAAAGACAGGGCTTATTATCAAAGCCTCCACCTCTTGATTGGAATTCTCCAATCATAACGGTGGGTTTTACCCATTATAATTAGGATTTCTACTCATATTTACACCGTTGTAATTTCTTAATTTACCTGTGAGAGACGCTCTGGTCTAAGAATTAACTTTAAACCATTACATATGTGTTTGAAATTTATCCTTGGTCACCCTAATCGCCAAATGTTACTTCCTAGATCAGTGATGGGCAACCTTTTTGGCGTGGTGTGTCAAAAATCGGCAAAAAAATCGAGCATAACTCGCGTGGTGTGTCACTTCGACAAAAAAACATAATTTTGCGCAATTTATAGTTTAAACTACAAAAATTTCTAATTGCAATATATAATTGTATTTAATAAACCAAAAACAAATTTTTTAACATACCTGCTTAGTAACTACTTACCTTTCAGGAGTCCTGCGGTGGGGGTGCAAGGCCTCTGTCTCCCAGCTCTGCCACTGTATGGAACAGTATAGAGTGATGGGAGTTATGATGTACTTTAGAGCATAATTATATAATGAAAAATACATTGGAAATGGTACAGCATAACACCCATCACTCTCACACACTTACCAATCCGCATTTACCAATCCACACATACCAATCCACACACATACCAATCCGCACACATACCAATCCGCACACACATACCAATCCGCATTTACCAATCCACACACACATACCAATCCACACACATACCAATCCACACACATACATACCAATCCACACACATACCAATCCACACATATATATACCAATCCACACACACACACACACACACACACCAATCCACACACATATACCAATCTACACATATATACCAATCCACACACATACACCAATCCACACACATACACCAATCCACTCTCACTGTATGCTTTCCTACCTTTCCTCTTTTCTCCTTACAGCTCCTTTTCCTGCTCTTCGCTCCTCTTCTTCTTCAGTTCTTCTGTCTTCTTCCGTGGGCACGGGGTTCAGAGGGCACGGACAGCGGTGGGCGCGGCTTCAGTGTTGTGCGCCGGGATCTGACAACAAACCCCGGCGCACAACAGCTGTTGCCGCGCGGCTCGCAAGGGAGCGGTATCGGAGGTCTTTAACAGACCTCCGGCTCCCTTGAGAGATCCTTGAACCGGCTTAAAATCACTCAAGGGAGCCGGTGGTCTGTTAAAGACCTCCGATACCGCTCCTTTGCGAGCCTGCTCCTCCAGCGGCGGACATTACTGTCCGTCTCTGGAGGGGTGCCGGGTGCCGGCAAGTTGGCACCCCCCTGATGAGCGGCACCCGGTGCGGACCGCCCCCCCCCCGTTCCTCCAGCACAGATTCTTTCATCCTCGGCGGCCGTGCAGGAGCCGAGGATGAATCGCAGGAAATCCTGCGCGTGTCACCCCAAATGGCTACGCGTGTCAGCAGTGACACACGTGTCATAGGTTCGCCATCACTGTCCTAGATAGTAACTCAGGCCTTGGTAGTCTTACCATGTATCCCCCATTCCAAGTTACATTTCTAAAGATATGCAGTGTCTACTCCTTAACCTTCTCATGGAAGATAACATTAATTGTATCATATATACGCTGAAACGTCATTATACATGAATACTCCTTTGTTCTCAATTATAGAGGGAACAAGGACAAAAAGAAATAATCACTATGATTAAATAAAATAAAATGGCTCTGACTCCATTTTGTGTAAAATACAGAATATAGAAATACATATTTTCTATCATAAAATATCTGACAGGGACTTTGTATACTTTGTGAGAGTTTTTTAAATGGTTGGGTGAAGACCTTACTTGGCAAGAATGAAGCCGTCAAACATTATTCTGGCAAAGGAGTCACATAAAGCAGAGGGGAAACATAAATCTGAATATGTAAATGAGCGAGAGCCAAGATTTTCCAAGGTGTCAGCACAAAGCACTCACATCCGTGACTTCTCTATAGGTATCGATGCCAGTTAGGGGTTAAATTACTCCAGTATTTACCAACAGCCAAGTTATAAACATGACACTTCTTCAATAATACGCTGGTGTCATGTGATGTTAACCCGGCCAACTAAAACAAACTGCTAGTGAATAAGAACAATTGAAAAGCTCGCAGCAAGTAATGTGGTTACAGACGCGTTTCACATTCAGATCGGCCCCAAACCTTAATCAGTCGTTGGTCTCGTCTTAGATTCAGGAGCCGTATGTCTATCCCGCACATGTTTAATCCCCTCACTGTATAAACCGCTACCATGAAAACAGCTGACTGACCCCAAACCATACTGTTGGTTGTATTTAAATATTACAGTATATATATATATATCTTGACAATAACTATTATTACAGATGAATGGAGAAGAATAGACGGCAGTTCCCCTCCGTTGTGGGTTAGTCTTCCTTATCTATCAGTCATTCACAAATTGCTAGATAAAGGATCTGAACCTTCGATAAACGGAGCCACTAATCTCCAAAGTTCAAACTGAAAAGCCGGGTAAATATTTCCATCGGAGGGACATATTTTTCACTCCGAGTGACTCAAACTCTCCGTAAATCCTTGCTTATTTGTGGCCAACCCCAGATACTTTATTACCCTCACATTCTACCAGAGATCCATCACCCTACGTGAGTCAGGAGCTCCTTCTGCATCAGCGATCATAGTAAGAAAATATAACGCTTGCCATAAAAATCCAAATATCGCACTTTTCCTACCCCCTTTTAAGATGGGCGGCAAACGGTTTGCTTAATCAGACTACAACGGTTGTGAGATTAAGCCAGTCCAAGGCAAAGCGGGGCAGTAGGGAACCTTAAGTCCACCAAAAGCCCCATTCAAAGACGCCATGTTGGTAGACCCTTACCTCTTGAGGGGGAATGTCAAATGAAATGGTTCTCATGTCCACCTTGATGAAACTGTCGGTGCACGGGAGGACGAAGAAGAGACCTGCAGAGGAGAAGAGATTTAGCTGAGACCATCTAAGAAAGCAGGAGATCATCAAAGGTTCTAAAGGTCTACTGGCGACCAAAGTCATGGAGCGTCGGGTTCTACGGCTCACAGCCGGGCGGCCGAACCCAACCAACCTTCTCAGTAACAAAGTATACTGGAAATTAAATAAAAATTTAACAATTCGCATAACCGGAAGCCCTCGCCAAATAAGAGTCCAAGTTCTGGAGAGATGTCCACCATAAGGACCTGTGACTATTTCCTATTATTGTTGGAAGAACTGTTTAAAGAAAAAAGGGACACCTGGGAAATATTTGCATTTGGTACGAAGATTTCGCATTATTTCACTTAAATTAAAAATGTAATTTAGTATCAATAGCGGCTACAGACCTGGTCCTTTGGCTCCACCGCGCAGGATGCGCCCCAGCCTGAAAATAATGGCTCTTTCATATTCCTTTACAATCTGAAACAAGCAAAAAGAAGAACCATGGAATGAATATAACTTAAGCAGAAAACCGATTCCTTTATCCCCATGTGGCTCGATCCTGTGGTTTATGCTCTTTAGACGTAATGTAAGGAAGTTTTACTTTACTGAGAGGGTGGTAGATTAGTGGAACAGCCTCCCAGCAGAAGTGGTAGAGGGTAATACAGTGAGGGTATTAAACATGCATGGGATAGACATACGGCTCCTGAATCGAAGACGAGACCAACGACTGATTAAGGTTTGAGTCTTTACAGCAGGAGAAACGGGCAGACTAGACGGGGGCCGGATGGGGCCGATCTTCCAGCAGGTTCTGTGTCTGTTATTTTTTGGAGAGGGGGTCGAAAATAAAATCATTTGACATATGTCTCTATACAGAAGAACACTAATTGCGCGTCGTTACCTTTATGCACATCCATACTGATAACGGAAAGGTGATAATGACCAGGAAGAAAGAGAAGATGACCAATATCCAGCCGCAGCATCCCAGCCCTCCGTCCGACTGACCTGCGAAGACACGAGGAGGTCAGACATTTAAATGCAAAGTCCGCAGGCCTAAGAGGAGGTCATTCGCAACGTGGATCCGTCGTTTAAATAAAAGGCGAGGTCGTGCGCTGTTAACATTCTTACCCCGAACACTCAGCGCTCTTTAAGGCGTTTTACAGGTTAAAATCCTTTGTGATTCTAGACAGCAGGTGATAAAACAAACAGGAAAACCATAGAGATGCGTCCTCCGAGGGCACCACACAACCGGATGATACCTCTCGGAAGAGAAGGAAAGAGTGATGAAAGTTTCCTCCTTCAGCATTAACCCCGACCGCTGTATACAGTAATAACCCCCCCTCCGCGCTGTATACAGTAATATAACCCCCAGCGCTGTATACAGTAATATAACCCCCAGCGCTGTATACAGTAATATAACCCCCAACGCTGTATACAGTAATATAACCCCCCTCCGCGCTGTATACAGTAATATAACCCCCAGCGCTGTATACAGTAATATAACCCCCAGCACTGTATACAGTAATATAACCCCCCCAGGCGCTGTATACAGTAATATAACCCTCAGCGCTGTATACAGTAATATAACCCCCCAGCACTGTATACAGTAATATAACCCCCAGCACTGTATACAGTAATATAACCCCCAGCGCTGTATACAGTAATATAACCCCCCCGTACTGTATACAGTAATATAACCCCCCGCACTGTATACAGTAATATAACCCCCCCAGCGCTGTATACAGTAATATAACCCCCCAGCGCTTTATACAGTTATATAACCCCCAGCGCTATATACAGTAATATAACCCCCAGCGCTGTATACAGTAATATAACCCCCAGCGCTGTATACAGTAATAACCCCCCCAGCACTGTATACAGTAATATAACCCCCCGCACTGTATACAGTAGTATAACCCCCAGCACTGTATACAGCGATGCCGGTCAGTGAGATAAAACCCGTTTCTCTCTCATTTTGCTTCAATAAACTCCCTTTATCTGCAGACCTGGAGCCGCCGTTGCTGTCAGTCATGTGATATTTGGGTGATTTTCCCGGCTCAAACCCCACACTGAGCTGATGCTTTATGGCAATGCTAATGAAGTCTGATCCTCCATAGACTTTCATTAGTCAGAGAGTCCTGCAGGGTAAATAAGACTGAGACATTCTATTGTTTCCCACAGGCAGTATGATAAGGAGTTGGGGGGTTTAGTAGATCGGGGATCAGATAACAGAGCGAGAACCTCATACAAACGGCTGATATGCAGCTGCCTGAAAACATTTATATTATGAGACAAAAACTACAACAGCGCCAGATTTTTTAAGACACATTTAATCCGATACGAGGAATAAAAGAATTGGTGGAAGTTCCTCTTTAAGCGTATCTATTAGAAAGAACTGCGATTCTTCTACATGGAGGAAGAGGAAACAAATATTCCCGTAATTCCTTCTTTAGTTAAGAGAAGAAGGTTCTGTTGCTCTCTTCTCGCTATTCTACGTCAAGCATTCTCTCCTCGCCCAACTTAAAGCGTGTGATCACGGCTGACCCTTTGAATGTAGGGACTGCAAGCAGAGCCGCGGGAAACTGTTGGCGCTATATAAATATATTTTTATTATTACGTTTATTATTTTTATTATTATTTTTAATATAATCAAAAAACATTAAAGTCCAGGCGGATCAGGGCCGTCTATATTGCCATGGAGACATAAAACGGAAGCAATCCAGCTGCTTGCGTGAAATATATAAGATAAGTCTTTCTAAGCGGTCTCATTATATGAAAAGACTGCTCACGAGCGAAACGCGTCGGCCGAGGAATTAGTTATTTTGTATATGTATATGTATAGCATGCAGCAGGGAAGAGAGAGCTTCATCTCCTTGCACGAGCCGATAGTTCTGCATAAAGCAGCCAATGAGACACAGAGGAGCCGGTTAGTCGGGTTACGGCATGAAACCCCGCGGCCCTCCATGGAGACTTTCTCTGTTGTGTACACACGGCTGACTCCACCATCTCCGATGTTTTGCCGTTCCTAGCGGCTGCATCTTGGGACCCGTCGAAGAAAACGAGAGACGATAAAACTAATTGCCGACGACGGGATTCCCTCCTAAGAAGGGAGCGTAAGGAGCCATCCCTTTGTTTAGTATCCAAGCAGAACGCGTTGCGTACACAAGCTCCGCAAATAGAATTACTCGACGGAATAAAGGGAACCTGACGCAAACTCAAAGATTGAGTGCCTGGTAAAGAGCATGGGAGATAACGGCTCGGAAACACTAAAAGCAAACAGCAACCCGCGGGCGTCCGATAACACGAGGCGAGCAAACAGTGCGGCGGAGTCTGAGAACAGAGGAGAACAAGAGACATCCTTGGTCACCGACTGCTTCCTAAAGATCGTCAGCTCCTCGGCAACAATTTCCACGGGGGTTTTCCCCGCTTCTTGGGTGACTTATTTACAAAGGTTGGGCTTTAGGTCACATGGCTCTGGAGGTTTCCAATGGAAACTAAGGCTCTTAAAGGTACAGGCAGATTATCGCAGATTCTAGGTTTGTTACCCGTCAGGGCCGGTGGCGTCACCCAAAGCCCATCCCCCCCCCCCCCGAGTCAAGCGTGTGGCTACGGGTTTAAAGTTGAAATTCTGCCAACCCAGCGAGAAATACTCCAAGTCACCCAAAAAGTCTTAAAACCTACACAGGTCCCGGCGCGTTTTACACCGGCGCTCCGGCCATTCTGTGCACTTTAATTGATACGTGTGGCCCCCTTTAAATTTCTAAGGAGAGAGTCTTTCGTGGTGTTCTCTGGGAAAGCCGCAGTTTGCTGGTCTATCAAGATTTGGATGTTGCTTTCCTGCCACTGATTCGGTCAGCCAATCAGTGGCGAGAAATGGCAAACCAAGGAGGACGGGGGAAGCTGCAGCAACAGGGCTGCAGCTTCACGGGTTTTGGTTTGAAGAACACATACTGAAATCCCCCCCTAAAGAAGCTCTAGCCTTAGACCCGAGGGGCATCGGGGGGGGGGATAATGACCGCACCTTTAATTGAATTGTTGGAGCTACATAACAAGTTAATTGGTGACAGTTTAAGGATCACAAAGTATTTACTGTAGATAACGTAGGAAGAAACATTCTTTACACGGCCGAGCGCATCCGACCAAATAACAGTAATAACGCCGGCGATAAGAAGGGCTGATTGCCAAATGTTACGGCTGCAGCGGAAAAAGATGGACTTTGGCTAATTTTCATGAGATGGGAAATATTTATTTTCATTACAAAATGCATTCCTCCCAAGTGTCCCTCTTTCCTCCCCTGATGCCCCTCTTTCCTCCCCTGATGCCCCTCTTTTCTAGGAGGTCAGAATGTTTGCTGGGTATGAGGGGATCGCAGGGTTCTGCAGCCCTAAAAGCCCCGATAATGTGTATAGAAACAGCAGAAATGGCTTTATAAATTAAACGGGGTAAATAAACCCATTCTTCTTCTAAATGCCCCACTCAGTGGCCCACACCAATAGCCGCCAACAGGCCAAAAGTCAGTCCCTAATATTAAAATGTTCCTAGAATATTGGGATCTGTAATAATGTAGTTTCGGTATATATATTTACGAGTTGATTTCTGGAGCTGATTTCTTCAGAAGGTATTGCGCTCTATTCCCGTACCTAACTATTTCTTAAGAACGTATTGTGCTCTGTTCCCGTACCTAACGTTACACGCCGGCTCATTTCTTAATATTCCTCATTGCAACATACGGGAAAGTTGGAACCTCGATAACCCCGAGTTGTTACGACAGATAATAAACCTCATCAGTGGTGTAAGAGGGAAGGTCGTTCAGTAATTAAGTGATTATTTCATATTATTAAACATTCTTCTGTTTCAGGCCGCCTTCCGATAAAGAATTTAATACGTTATACGACCTTCTGTAAGAAGGACAGAGATTCTGGGACAAAGAAGGGAGATTTAGGTCTGAAAGAGGGACTGAGCTTCCAGATTAGGGACAATTTGGAAAAAAGAAATAAGATAGCGATATAAGAAAAAATGCTGGTGTCTCCACTCTCCTGGTAATTAATAATTACAGACATTATTAGGAGGAAACAACATTAATACCCACTTTAAGGGGCCCTAAAGTAACCACCGAGTAAGCATACCTCCCAAAAGTCCTTCCTCACTGCCCTTCTTTCCTCCCCAACACCCTAATGTGACCTTTGTGACCTTGGCTTGTTGTGTTGGTTTTTTTGTGGACTGGGAAACTTTTCCCGGCCACCAGAGCTCAGGACCACCAGCCCTATAACAACGGCACCGTAGTTTTACAGAGTAACCACGGAGACGGATTGATGGAAGCAGAAACACCGGTCCATATTCTTTGCAGAGAAGGATGGAGAGGATCACATACGAGAGAGAAGAGAGAGAGAAGAGAGAGAGAGGAGAGAAGAGAGAGAGAGGAGAGAAGAGAGAGAGAGGATGAAGAGTAATTTAAATACATGAAGGGATTTAACAGGAGGGAAGTTTATTTCAAAAGGAGGAAAAAAGATTACAACAAGAGACCGGAATCAAACACTAGGCGATCAGAGACTGAGATGGAATGGAATTAGGTTTTACTTTACTGAGAGGGTAGTAGATGAGTGGAACAGCCTCCCAGCAGAGGTGGTAGAGGGTAATACAGTGGGGAGATTTAAACATGCATGGGATAGACATACGGCTCCTGAATCTTACTGAGCGCACACAAGTCTGAGAAAGCATAAACAAAAACAAATCAACAGGGAATGAGTCCACAAGAGCTTACAGTCTATGACCAGCTAGGATTCCAAGTACAAGGACATTAAAACCATTTATGTATGTGTATATATATACACAGATACACATACATACATATAAATATATATACATACATATACACACATACATTAAAAACACATTTAGTGGAACCCCCTAAGGTAAAGGTTAATGCAGACGGGCAGTGATTTATAGGGTAAATGGGGAAGGGCAGTGATTTATAGGGTTAATGCAGACGGGCAGTGATTTATAGGGTTAATGCAGACGGGCAGTGATTTATAGGGTTAATGGGGAAGGGCAGTGATTTATAGGGTTAATGGGGAAGGGCAGTGATTTATAGGGTTAATGTGTAGGTTGCTCTTTATTACAAAATTAATTTCACATTCTTCTGGAAGGAATTTAACCCTTTCGCCCTTTGCCAATCAATTGGCAACAGGTGAAGCTTTACCCAAAGAGTTACATGGAAACACCGTGGAAGTTAAACAGTTAATATTTTATTTTCAAATAACAGAACTACAATATTTGTAAATATTTCTCGTGTTTGGCTTCAAAATATTTATACACAAAAGAAACATTCAGGGAACTGGTGCGATTGGGCAAGTTAAATGAAATGTGAAGGTTTAGGCCCAAAAAAAAACTACTACTTTGTAAACAGGATATGGAGAAAAAAAAAAAAAAAAAAAAAAAAAAAGGACAGATCCCATTAGCACCAAAAACAGATTTTAAAGCCCAAAACAGAAAGGAAACCATCAAGACTGACACCGTCTAAAGGGCCTGGTTGACTAAATGGGGAATTAGATTGAAAAGAACCTGGTGGCCCAAAAAAAGAAATCACTTGCCCCACTGGAGTTCTAAAGCCACGCATCTCTAGACTGTAAGCTCACAAGCCAAGTCCTCTTTTCCTAATGTATCGTCTCGTTTTAGGCCGCCAGTTCTAGTTTTGTCAGACCTTATGAACATAGGGACTGTAAGAGGAGCTGCGGGGATTGTTGGCGATATATAAATAAAAAATAATAATAAAAATAAATAATTTTCAGAAAAACACTGCGGGAAATATTTTTAACTCTGTGGATGCTGGGATCTGGTGCTGTTTTTTTTTTTTTTTATTATTATTAAGGTGCCCCAGTGACAGCTGCAGGGTGGAGACAGATGGCAGGAGTCGGGGGTATAAATAGCCAGGACTGGGCGCTAAACAAGGCAGCAAATACTGTATTTGAGACCAAGGGGGGCAAATGCATTTACCCCAATACCAGTAATACCAGTAATACCAGTAATACCCAGTGCTACAGGCTGGCACCCCACAGATGGTGCTGGCATCTTACCAAACCCAGGCACTGCAGGACATGGTCATCATCCTGCCACCCAGCAGGGGCAATAGAGCACCAATGCCACCCAGCAGGGGCAATAGAGCACCAATGCCACCCAGCTGGGGCAGTCAGGCGCCCTGTCACCCCCCCTCAGACCCCACCCCATACCCTGTTACCCCGTTCAGTCCTGCGATACCTTCAAAGTCGGTCACTCTCCGGGGCTTAAGCTCGCTGTCCCGGTTATCTGCCATGGCGGGGAGACCAGGGGGTAATAAGGCGACTTCCGAACAGCCCGAGTATATAACGCGGACTCCGCTCATAGCAGGGCGGTAACAGCCACTCACAGCGCCCCACCCCCTGTGCACAGAACCTCCTCAGTAACTCACAGTGCCCCACCCCCTGTGTACAGCACCTAATCGGTAACTCCCAGTGCCCCACCCCCTGCGTACAGCACCTCCCAGTGCCCCACCCCCTTAGTGCAATTCCCCCCAAGTACCTCCCAGTGCCCCACCTCCTTAGTACAGTACCTCCCCCCAAGTACCTCCCAGTGCCACACCCCCGGTGTAAAGTACCTCCCCCAGTGAATGCAACAATGCAGCAGCACCCCCTGCTTGTCATGTATTGTTTAGTTTCATATTCATTAAATATCATCATATTATACAGTAGTAGCAATGTGCAGGAATTTAAAAAAGGACTGTACAGGTAATCCCATGAATGCTGGCATTTTCTAAATGCATTAAGTATCTGGCAGTAGATATCAGGAAATGGGGCTGCCCTGCATTACTGTCCTTTTATTACCCCAGGCCTTGATTTGGGGAAAAAAATATCTTTTTTATATGTATTAACTAATAAAATAGCAGCACAATTATTTACAGGTAAATGGTTCCCTCTAGTGGTGATTCGCACACATTACACCTGCACATTACAAAAAAATAGAACCTGCCCCATGCAGTAAAGACTCAAACCCTAATCAGTCAGTGGTCTCGTCTATCCCCTCACTGTATTACCCTCTACCACTTCTGCTGGGAGGCTGTTGCACTTATCAGTAAAGCTCTCAGGCATTCAGAATGTTTGCTGGGTATGAGGGTATCGCAGGGTTCTACAGCCCTAAAAGCCCCGATAATGTGTATAGAAACAGCAGGAAATGGCTTTACGAGACTTTTTTCTAAAAACCCAAGAGGACATGCAAATGACATCATTAGGATAGCAAAACATATGGCGGTGCCTGGAATGATCAGCAAAGAAGACGCGGTTTAGTTATTGGCCCCTGCGACGAGGCACTTTGAAAGCCAATTAAAACAAATGCCTTCGTGCGCCGGAGAGTAAATCATTTAGTGCCTGGTTTGCACGATAAAATGGGCCAGTTTAACCAAAATATTCAAATTTTACATCTGACGGAGTATAAGAAATGGAGGGGGGGAGGGGTAATACTCCCTGGGCCGCGGAGGATCCGTTAAGATGCTTACACCATTAGAACCGTTGCATTTATATGCTGATTATTCTTGCGAGGACATATGTTTCTACCCATAAAAAAAATGGACGATTTCCATTAAATTGGACATTATTTACTGTAATGGAGACCGGATCTCGATAATAATAATAATAATAAAAACGTTTAACCCCTTCCGTGCAGATCTACGAATGTGTAAATTTAAAATAAAAAAAAAAAAAAAGACTCATCACCAGCAACGACCTATTCCATGCACACTCTGAATCCACTTAACGTTTATTGAGCCAACGTTTCGGCCATAATGGCCTTCGTCAGGGCAGAAAATTATAATAAGCAGCCCGTATGTTATTATGGTTCGTCCTGCTAAATATTTTTGTTGGTAACAGAAAATCTCGGCCGGACCAAAGAAATAACCCGTCCTGATGTTAGTTTGGCAGAAATCTGAGGTTGCGTTAAATGTTTCACATTAAGTCTGTAAACCGTCTGAATTTACGATTCCCTCAATGCTCGTGGACAAATTCCACAAGCCTACAGGTAAGGATGTAACTAGGAAAGCCATCTACTGGGCTAGGTTACCGAATAATCGCACTCGATCCAAACTGCAAGTTATCATAGTTAAAAGAAGGATCTAGAGTGTGGCAGCTGCAGTTTAACGTTGATAAATGCAAACTAATGCATTTGGCACGTAAAGGATGTGGATATTTTGGAGAAAGTTCAGAGAAGGTCATCGGAAACTGGGAATGTTTCGCAGAAAACGTCTAAGGACATCAAAAAGTATAAAATCTAACCTCCACCAATCAAATTCTTTGGTCATAGCCTTATATAAAAATATCCTTCCCAGCAAAATAATAAATAAATGCCGATTTTATTGTATTTTGCGTAATCTTCAACATCGCCACGGCTACACTTTAGTGTTGAGAAAAGTTGGTTGGTTGCATACAGTTTCAGGGTCAATAAACGGTAGTCTAATTTTCTTTTGTAAAGTGTTGCTATGGTATCAGTGAACATAAAAAACCTTTCAGTAATACAGGAACAAAAGCCTTTTAGATTAAAAACTAAAAAAAGAAATCAATAAAATCATTCGACTTCTATCTGTAGACGAAATGTAAAAAACATATTTTAATTCCCTCACTGTATTAGCCTCTACCACTTCTGCTAGGAAGCTGCTCCACTTATCTACCACCCTCTCAGTGAAGTACCCTCTTGTTCTAACCAGTTCTCCAATCCCCCATCTCTCTCTCTTCTCTCTTGCATGCTGGACATATTGAGATCCTTTAGTCTTTCCTGATAATTTTTATCCTGCAAACCAACTCATCTGTAGACCCCTGATTTAGTGAATTGACCCTCCAGTGGGGGAAGACCATTGTGTTAGAAGGTGATGGAGGATCACCATGTTAGAAGGTAATGAAGGACCATCATGTTAGAAGCTAAGGCATGATCATCATGTTAGAAGGTAAAGGGGGACCACCATGTTAGAAAGTAATGAAGGACCATCATGTCAGAAGCCAAAGCAGGACAATCATGTAATGGAGGACTATTATGTTAGAAGGTATTGGAGGACCATCATGTTAGAAGGTATCGCAGGACCATCATGTAAGAAGGTATTGGATGACCATTGTGTTAGAAGGTAATGAAGGACCATCATGTCAGAAGCCAAAGCAGGACAATCATGTAATGGAGGACTATTATGTTAGAAGGTATTGGAGGACCATCATGTTAGAAGGTATTAGAGGACCATCGTGTTAGAAGGTATTGCAGGACCATCATGTAAGAAGGTATTGGATGACCATTGTGTTAGAAGGTAATGAAGGACCATCATGTTAGAAGGTTCATGAGGACCATCATGTTAGAAGCTAAAGCAGGACCATCATCTTAGAAGCTACAAGAGGACCATCAACTTAACACACACTGTAGCTTTCAAATTGCCAATCCCAATCCTCTCTTTTATAATACTTAAAATTTTAAGAAGCCCCTTAAAAAATTAACATAATGGACGATCATCTTGGTTTTAAATGTTGGTCTAATCACTTGTCTTCGGTAAGAGAACCTCAGCCCATGAGGAAACGCTTTAAACAAAATCCAGCATACAAACTTGGAGATGTTTCCGCATAGTCTATTGAGTGGGGTAACTCAAATTACGAGGCTGATTACTCCGAAGCGTCGCAATCACTTCATTCCCAATCGAGTCTCATTCCCACTTTAATGAGTACCCGTCCCAAGGAATCCGTCAGGAACAGGAGTGCATTCATCTTCTCGGAAAATCAGCATGCGCGCCGCGGTTAGAGATCTGCTTCAAAGCTCTTTAATTGAACATTTTTCTAGATGTCAAGCAGACGGAGTCGTCGGTGACTTTTATCAGTCACTATTGTTCCGCGCACGACGTGCTCGCGTTTTTTTTCTTTCTTTTCTTCGAGTAATGAGCCGTTCTGGATCCAGCATGGCGTAATGAAACAAACATCACGTGGGTGATCTGTAGTGGGTCGGAGGAGACAATTTCTAATTTCCGAGTCATCTGTTTCATTACACGTCGCGGGAGTCGAGCCGCGAGAAGCACGGCGCGCGCTATGTTACCACAACAGGTAAAAAAAACCCAAAAACCCTTATTTTTGTCATTTCTTTTTCCTGTCTCGTTCTTAGGATTTCATAAATAAATAAATATTTGATTGCCAGATGGAGCAGCGATGAGGTCGCGAACGAGCAGTCTCCTACGCGAAGAGCCTATTAGTAAGCATCTTTCGGCCGCTTTGCTTTGGAAATAATCTTCGTTTTAGCGGCAGATGGAATTTTTTTAAAGCCGCTATAGGTTGCCGGTCTAATTAGACGTAAAGCGGTCTCGAGGTCTTAACGCTTTCACAGCCAGGTCCAATGTATAGCAGCACGGAAATGGCAGATCGGTGAATTTAAACACGACGCGCGGTCTTAAACGGTCCGGATCTGGCTACGATGTTACGTGACGGTAACACGGCTTCCAAAACTTATGGGGGGAAAAAAAGGGCTCTTTGCCTTGTTTTGCCCAATTTATATTTTTTATACCACCTGTGGTAGGTGCATGCTAAAAAGTTGCATTTTTTTCAACAGTGAGTGATTTATTTTGTTGCCAGCTCTTTCTGGTGGATGTAGAATCTCCAGTACGGTTCTAAGAACTTTGAATGTACTTGCGCGTTGTGATCAATCTGTAGGAAGCCCTTTTCTGGAGATAACTCTCTCCATGCATGATACCCTTTTACAAGGACGGTATAGCGTCCTATACAGCCATAGCAATGGAGAATGCATATTAAATTACGCATTATTTACCTGTAGGTATGGGAGTAGGGAGGGGGGTGTTTTCTGTACATGCACATGGGGGTCTCATTGAACCCTCTTTAATGACGCTGTAATACATGTATTGTAGTGTATATGATGGCCAGGGTGTCCCTCTAATGGAACGCTGATACTGTGTCCCAAAATATTTTTACCGACCCGGTCTGATTTAGTTCTTATGGAGTATATTATCAATAACCCAAATGCGTAACTTTGCATTTATCACTGTTGAATTTTGGAAGTTTACATTATAAATATTTAAGTACAGACACATACCTTTTCCAGCAGGGCCAGGCCGGGGCGGACATACCTAGTTTCTTGTAGGGACAACCTGGCAAGGTTTTCTCCAAAGAATATCACTGTATTTCCTGGCAACCCTCTGCGAATACGATATGTATGGGGAACGGTCTGTGCTACGCCAAGACTGACCATATGGCACATCGGGCAAATACCTGGTGGGCCGGCATCCACCAGGCATTTGCATACTAACCCAACATAACTGCCCCTCCAGCATAGGGTTTGTTTTACTAGGATACTCATAAGGACAGACCCATCCAGTACATTTCCGTGTAATAACTTTCCACCAGCAACCAACGGGTCCCTTTCTCTAATGGGGTTATAGCGCGGCAAATAATGTATTGTGTAGAACCACACAATAAACACTTTATACAATTGTATTACTACATGGATGCTTTGCGTCTGTATACAGGTCACAGCTCCGTTTTGAAATGTTTTATTGGATGACCCGAGTCAAACGTTTTTTCACTCCGAGAAAACAATTTCGGATGAACGTGCGCAGGTGTTCTTTCTAACTCGCTGATGTCTGTATTCGGTGTCATCAATTTCCCAGCTGAGGCCCGTCTGGGAGACTCTTAATATGTGTAAGGACGTTGTTGGACACAATGTGACGGCTTTTATGGTTTTATTTACGGGACTTTAGTCGAAAACGCTCAGCATTGGGCAAATGAAACGAAGCGCCTCGTTCCGCGGGCAGGGGGTTCGTTTCTTCACCCGGATTCGGTGTCCGGCAATTACTAAAAAAGTCTTTAGTTGCAACAACGACCTTCTTCATTCTATCTAAGGAAGAAGAGACCACTGATGTCTTGTCGCATGACATTACTAACGCTGGCCAGAAACGCCGCTTTTCCGTGAAGTTGTCCTTTTTGTTGGAGGTCGGCGATTAGAACATCACTTCTTTAGCTGTCAGGCAGTAATATTTGCATTGCCGATAACGTCTGTTTTTTCCCCCCCGTCCTTTTGTTTACCCAAATATAATCTAAAAACGTTCCAATGTGTATCAAACATCCCGGAGGCGCATTGAAGCTTATGGTAATCGTGGGCAGCTTTATTCTGCCAGAATCGCTTATTCTCTTCTTTCTTAATAAAACGAGCGTCTGTTCGATGGCCACGTTCTAGCCTGTTCCGTCGATAATTGCACAGAATACATTCCAGCCTTCGCAGTGACAGGATGGATACTTCTCTTTTTTATTGTTCCAAAAGTTGCTTGTTACTGTTTGCCCATTGTTTGCCGGGAGAACCCTCGTTACATTCACGTCCCCCCCCCCACGTCACATTCAGGGAACATCAACTTAATGTTTCACTATGTGGCAAGCTTTCCCGGGAATGAAGATTACTGTTATCAGTGAACTCATGTGAGGTGTAAAGTCTTAATAACGTATAACCGTAATAAGCTGGAGGGTTTGAATTACGGACCCCCCCCCATAACGGAGAAGGAACTTATGTTCTGAAGGTTGCGTTCAATTCTCTAGACATTGGGCTTGCGGAGCGCTAATTGTGTCTTCTCGTAATAGTTCCATGATTGAGGACAAAAAATAGAAGCACTTAAACGTGGAAGGAGCTGTTCTATTATAGTGATTAGAAGTTTGCATATTTCAGATCAACAAGACTGGCCCAAAGGGGATAGACAACCTAGAGAGTGGACATCAACATTCAGATGTTTGGGAGGTAGTAGCAGCCTCATATGTGTTACTAGCGTTAGACAATTAAGAAAGACCTAAGGGTTGACCAAGTTCCAAATAGTTTATATTAATCCATCGATACAAACAGTATTTTAGCAAATGTCACCCAAATTTGGCAAGCTTTGTTGAGACAACCTGGAAGGACTAGAGTTGAAAGACATTGTTGTCCTTCTAGTAATCCAGTATAGACTCGCGTGTCATCCTCGGAATGCCGTATTGTGTATGGGATATCAGCGAACACGCGAGGAACCGAGGTCTAGCCAGTGCTGGGCGAAGACTCAATGTAGGGTGCAATGACATATTATGACATATTTGAGACCTAAAACAAGGAGAAGGAGTTATTAGCGGTGTGTGAATGGACTACGGTCCTACTGGAGAAGGTCGTCCTGTAAGAATGGGACCCAAAAATATTCCGGCTGGAGTTTTAGGAAATCCCAAAGCAAGACTTAACCACACAGACATATTAAATAGAAAAAAAAACTTAGGATGTTCAAAATGTGGTCCTATAATGGGTTTTAAAGAGAGGGCATTTAAGGAGAGTGTGGGTTCCACGTAGAACAACAAAGGAGGAAAGAACGTGAAATATTAAGATATTTGTTGACTTTGGAACCACTTGGAAGAATTTTCGTGGTGGCCAATTCCCATTAGGAAACAAATCTCCACAAAAAGTCAGGTGCAGATGGGGATTTTTTATTATTATTATTTATTGTTTTATATAGTGCCATCATATTCCGTAGCGCTGTACAATAGGCTATACCCAATTAATTAAAGCGATCACAAAGAGTTCTTAGTTTCAGAGCTCGGCTTTATGATATGTTCCCTTTGATGCATAATATTCTATGCATCTGCGATGAGATTTGTAGCCCGTGTTAAAAAAAACATAAAAATTTCAGCATACTCACAAAAATAATGTTACAAAATGAAAAAGTGAACAGTTGGCGTTCGTTACCGAAGGGTTTTTTTGAGGGGGCTTCTGACCTTAGGGAAAAGGGGGGGGATTCAGCAGGGGAAACAGCTGTCTGCAGCTCGTCCACGGGAGGGAGTTAGAAATGTCCAGGGTCACTAAATATAAAAGTATAAAGATAAACCATCGGATGTGATGAGTATCAGACGTCCAAAAAAAGAAACGCGCAAAAAATGAAATATTGTCGAGGAAAATAAGTACACAAAAGTGCATAATTCTTAAATTAAAAACATAAAAAAAGAAGAATATTTCTGAAATATTGATTATTATGTAAATTAAACTGAATTTTCTTTAACTTTTTGGTGTACGGCTAATGCGATATATTTATTTTAAAATAGAATATTTAGTATCTTGACATAATTTTGCCTTTTTTTTGCCGGGAAAACTTAATTACCGTGTGACAAAAAACAACCAAACAAGCTGAGATAGGTTGTTGCCATGGCAACTGAAAAACTTTTTTAAACGTATCTGTGTTGCTTTTCTTCAGAGGAAAGGATAAAATCACAGCGAGAAAGCACCCTTAACGTACATGCATCTTGACAGATTTACTTGTAATGTTATGGCATTATTTTCACTATTCGTTCCTTTAACCCTTTAATGACAAAGCCTGTACATGTACGGGCTCAAAATGCATTGTTTTCAATGGGTTTAGGGACCGCCCATGGTCCTTAAGGGGTTAAACCCTTGTACAGGCATTATTATTATTCCTTATTATTTTAGGAAAATATTTTTTTTCTCAGTAACCTTCTGGCATTAAAGCACAAACGCTCATTTACTGCCTATGGTATGTCCAAATAATCACTTAACAAGGTTTGTTAGCGCTACCGGAAAACTCCATCCCAATTATAAATGAAGAATTCATGGCGGTAGAGGTTACTGGTAGCCAGGTAACACGGTAATAGGACGTAAGTAGGTGCCATCAAGTAGCAATTTTATTTCTGTAGGCATGGAAGCGCAAATCAGACTGTAACTGTTCTTGGTTTTTGTGGAACCGAAGCTTGTAGCATGGCCAACGTAAGCAATATGGAAAGACGTGGTCCTCAAGCACCTCAAGCCTGTCCTGGAGAACATCCTTAAGTCTATACTTGACGCCATCCTCAAGCTTTGTCCTTGAGACCATCCTCAAGCCTGTTCCTTGAATCTGTACCTTGAGAGGTTTATGGGGATATTAACCTCAAGGCATTCTAGGCTATTGTCTATAAACCCTAGGAAAGGGTCATTAAAAGGTCCTGCGCACTCATTGTGGATTCCCAATAAGTGTTAAGATGCAAGCATGGAAGTCATAGATTGGTACCCAACATAAAAAACACAATGGAATCCTGATTTAGGTTTTCAGAATAGTCTATTTTTTCTTAAAATCCCTTTTGGAACACGGTGGATAATCCCCAGCTCATGGACCATTGGCCACCAAAGTAACTCAACCCTAATGTCAATACTTGGCCAAGAAGCCCATCTCTACAGACCAAAGTGACACTTATTTTGTAGGCTTGTCTGGCACTGCCCTAGTTTAAAAAAAAAAAAAAAAGATTATTTTAACATTGAAAGGAGTTAAAAAAGATGAAGGTCATTTTTGAGCAGGTAATGACCAACGTTACACTTGTCAGAGCTCATTAGCTGCCTATTATATTTTTGATAACATCATTTAAACTCATAATTGTTCTTTAAAATTTGTTTTAACCGCAGGTATGATGCCTCATTAGCTATCATTGTTCTACAATGGCCACGTTGGCACAAATAGAGTTAAGCTGGGTGCTTTCAAGACGACAAAGGTGTTTTTGATTGGAGTTTTGGTCAAAATTGCATTTAAAAAGTAAATATTCAAAATGCTTTCTTGTTTGTCATGTCGTCTTTTTGTTTTAAATCGAAAGTTTTTTTTGCACTTAATGGATATATTGGAATATTTTAGCTCCACCAGAAAATTAATTTGTTTTTTTTTGCAAGAGGATTAAAAGTATAGTCTATTCAACCCAAAACCCCCCAAAAAATAATCAGGGTCATGCAAAAACCATGACCTGTAATCATACTAGTTCAAAAGGTTATCCTTCGAAGTGTAAATGTATCTCCTATTCCCTGCAAGGCATTCCGACTCCTAGGCCAGGAGGAACTGAAAGAAGCAGCCAGATGCCGGAGACTCCAGAGGACCATTAGTGCTCCCTTGGGAAAGTCATACACAGATGAAATGCCCGAAACAATCTTGGAGTGTGGTAAGTGCCACTTGTTTATTCATTATTACAAAAGAACCACAAAGGTAAAAAAAAAATTGTATCACACACAAGTAACGTATGGTCTTCTGCATTGTGATGTTCTTCACCCAAGAACACTTCAAGGGATACATCTCTCGAATGCAAGCTTTTAGACATTCTGAGTTGAACAGTCAGAACTTTGTACCCTCTACTTTTCTTTCCTTTGGGCAAGTAGACTGAGACCTGCAAAGGTTTTGGGTGGGCATGTTATCTTGTAGCTTCTAGATGATTGCACCATGACTGGTAATGGACAATAAGCCACGAGTGGCCTCCGTAAATTTAGTAACCTCTTTCCCTTGTGATCTAGTAAAAGGAACCAGGAAAGCTGCATCTCTTAAAACAGTGTCCACACCAACAGTGACTGAGGACACCAGGATCCTGAGCTCATTACCCGTCTTGAGGTGCCAGGAGATGTGTGCATCTGTTGGCTTGGCTGGCCTGTGGACTTGGTGTCAGGTTGAGATGCGTGTCCTCAGCTGGTGGTCCTGTGTCACGTTCAGAAACCATCTAGCCAAAAAGCTGAGCCTCAAAGATAGCATGGGCACAGGTGGACACAGTATCAAAACACATACATGTAGCAGCAAGGGGTGTAAGTAGAAGAGGAGATAAATCAATGGTCGGTGTCATTGAAGAACTGGACATTGCGTCTATGCTTCCAACATATGCGTCCAACATATTTGCATTTTACAACATTATGTTCTCTTGTCTGTGATGCAAATGTAGAACCAAAAGCTTCAGCGAGGATCAGGTACCACATTTATAATGTCATAACATGAATTTCTCCTGACACTTTGATCAAGGCGGGGAAGAGTAGAAGCAGGGATATCTGAGCTGACGGAGGCCATCTGTATCCCAAAAGACCACCAGGCATCCAAGGCGTTCAGGCCACTCGTGCTTCATCCCCTTCCAGACCTCTAGCAAAGCTGCGTTTTTTGGCATGGATGGAAATGATTAAGACTTTGCAGTAGTTACAAAGTCAATAATTGAGGACAGACCCTTTTAAGAGCCAGGCTGACCGAAAAAATGCCTAGGAGCTCACGTCTGGAGCATATCATTTCTGCGTAGACAAGAAGAGACAGATTTAAACGGTATAGTGGCTTGATAATGCCCTCTCTATGGAATAAACCCATGTATGTTTTTAGAATGTAAATTATAGGCTTCTGTATTACCACGACCCAGGGAAAGGGGGGGACGACCTCTAAATTGTAAGGATCCAGCTTAAACAAAACATTTTTTCTCTCTTACAAAAGAATTTTTCCTACGAGTGTTTATACCCTGGTTTTCATTGATTGCGTCTGGCAGTCACCGCTTCTCCATTGGTATTTGGTAAGGAATGGTTTTCAGCAATGAGATCTTTTTGGTTTCCTTTAAATGCCGCCCAGTGTTTTCAGGGCTGTTCTTCTCATGGGACTTAACATGATATGTTTCGCAGTAGCCGAATCTCTAGGATTATATCAGCATTTCATACACTATTCATTTATATGTATATACTTTTTACCTTGGGTCTATCGTCCCAGAGCACGGTCTTATACACAGGTACAGCCCGATGGGGCGAGTTGATATCCCTTAGCCACATGGCAGCCGTGGCACAGGAATAAGTAGATCTAAGCAGCGTCAGCTAATGGTCACAGACACTAGTGGGGTCCTCAGCAATCTTCCTGCAGATACAAATCACCCCTCTGTCTTCTACTAGCAGCCACGTTCCTCTCTCTCTCGCCCAACTCCTACTAAGCAGCTTGGGGGGGGGCCCTTACTTCCTATTGGCTTCCCAGAACCAGGACGTTCCTATGAGAGCAACTCACAGCAATCCCAGCCCGAAAACAGCTCCTCTATTTCTTAGTCCGGTGCATCTTCAGACACTGAAGTCTCATCTGCTAGCTCCTGCTCCTCAAACATCTCCAGGATCAGAAAACGTGAGCACAGATGTGGTTTGGACCATGGCGGAAGACCCCGGAATGCAGTCATGGACAGTGATGAAGATGGATGAGAGCCTTCCAACTTTGGATAAAATCGTGGGGCTGCCATCTTCGTCAGAGCCGCCTGCAGAGAGGAGACTTCTGAACCTCACCAGTAACCCCCGATATGTGAGCAGCTTGGAGAAGCTGCTGGTGGCTCTTACGGTTCTCATGGAGAGCGAGGGCCACATGGAATTTATGCAGAAGCTGGTGGAAGAGATGGGGTTTTGGGCTGAAGATGACGAGCTTCTGTGACTTCATGAACAAATGTTAAACTTTAATACGGTTTATGTTCTCAGTGGTTTCAAAACATAGGATAACTATCCTAATAAATGAGCGTTCATACTACATTACAATTTATTTTTAACTAAAGTTGGAAATGTAATTATTGATGGAATGTTTTGCACCATACATGTTTCAGCGTGTGGCATTAGAATAAAATAAGTATTATAGTCTGCGGTAATACCATTTCTATTGGACTAACATTTCGTTTTTAGGATGGGCTCAGCAGAAAACGCCACAAATCAGACGTTTAAAAAAGGAGGACGTTATTTAAACACCAGAGGGTGCTTTAAGACCTTTCCAGGCAGAACACAAATATAACGACTTTGTGTTCAGCTTCTGGAGAGTGGAGAATGCACTTCACGCAATCAAACGTAGGGTGGCTGGCGTCAATCCAATGGTTAACCCTAAAGAACCAGGACCTACCAAATTCAAGATCCCTTAGAGCTCCAGGCTTATATGCAAAAGCTGCCTCTGGTCGCCGGGTCTTTCTTTTCTCACTATAAATTTGGAACACCAAGGACATTTATAAAGTAACAATGTCCTCCAAGGTTCCTTAATGGACAAGAGGGGCTGCTGCTGGTGTCGTTTGTCATGTTTTATTACCGGCTACGTTGAAGGTGCCTGTTATCACATCACTGACTTATTTTCAAGCAAAATCTTTGGTTATTGGATTCATAAAATAAGTGACCGTAAACGCCAATCATGCCGATGTGCAGTGACACGTTTCCAAGACGTGGCCTTTAAAATTCAGAACAGAGAGGAACAACACAGCTTGTAAATTACACTAAGGAACCCTCTCCCCTGACACACAAATTGTATCTGCGTATAGGAAAGGCTCTGCGGTTCTCCAACCACTCCTCAGCGGCAGCCAGCAGATAAGTGTGCCTTGTGTGCGCCACTTCATCTGTTGCCACCTACGTCGGCCATGACAATTGCATTCAGGGTTTGCTCCAAGCCAGTTCATCGGCAAGCTGTTATTTATAATAAACCAAATAAGCATCGGGTTACAAACCACAAACTTGTACTGCTCGCTAAGGAGCAAAAACCACAACATTGTCACTGCTTGGTTCTTTAGGTCGGAGCCGTTCTTATTCTCCATAGGATCCATTGTAAGCATCTTCTGGAGGAACCTCCATCCTGTTGGGTTAAAGTGAATAGGCTTCTCGCTCTTTTGTTGCTGTGGTTTCCAGTAGACTGCTGGTTTTGCTGGGGCCCCAGTATTCAACCGGTTTAGCTACACCTGACAGGGTTATCTAGTGGCTTCCGGAACAAGGTCAGAGGACGTATGGCTAACCTTACAGGGGTACTGACTAACCACAAGTAGCCAAAATGTGAACAAAAACCGGCCAAGATAAATGTCCCTCAACACCAACAGATTACGATACTCCAAGGGTGATAATCCAACGCTGAGCCTAGTGTTAGTGGAGTCTGGGTGCCTTATTTATTTGGCAGTGCCTGTATCTAAAACACATACTAACATGCAAGCTCACTCTAACACCCACTCACTCTTCATGTGAGCTGTCTTGTGCTGCCGACTTGAGGAGTAGACCCATAGGTTCCAGAGTGTAGATTGGCCAGACCTCCTCATAACCAGGAACATGTATAGAACATGTATAACATTCTTGGTTAAAGAAGCCCGTTGATTGTCCAATCCCAATGGTAGTTCCTCCTCCAATGACCTCAATACTTAATCACACAGAAAAACGATGTGAAAGTCGACCCAATTTTTTGAAAAGAACTTTCGTCTTTCTTAGAAGTCGCTCTTAAATTTCAACCAAACAACATTAGAAGTAGGATATTAATTCTGAGCTTGTGTAGATGGATATCCCAGGGTGAGCCACATTGTATGTATCATAAATGGAAATAGAGTTTATAGTTTCTTGTACAAAAGGGAGCATTATTCTTTAAAAAACATTGTGCGCCGAGATCCAATCGGCGAGGATTATAGTTTTGCATTTTGACGGTTATTCTGTTATGTGTTTTGTAGAACTGACATTTTCGATCTCTCCATGAGGTTTCTTTATGCAGCAAGTTTCTGGAAGAGCGTTGAATTAATACGTGGGAGGAAGAATAAATGTATAGTTTGTGGCTTCCGCCCACCCGCCCTCGGCTAGGTCTATGTTTTACTGTATATGGCCCCCTCCGCTGGTACCTGAGTGGTGTTAGTGCGAGTGCAAAAGGTGATAAAAAGTAGAATAAATATGGAGGTGATGATGGAAATCATAGAATGTTGTTGACGATGGTTAATGTTTAATCGGGTAGCCAAAGAGGGACTGTATCTGCCTATGAGAGGTAGCTGGTAGGTATTTAACCCCTTGTATAATTTACCCTAGCATATAAGGTGAAGGTGTCCCAGTTGAGCCCGATATATTACCCATGTGACATTACCCATGTGTTATCGACGGACGATTTTGACGGTAAGAACCACCTGGGATCTGACGCAATGGAGACATCCCTGATCCCAACGGTATAATATATCATTGCTTGTCATTGATTCCTTAATGAGCTGGCTTTCTGTTAGGTGTACAATTAATTGAGATTAATTCCGCCATTTATAAACAGTTCTCCAAAGGATTCTTTGTTGTCAGACATGGTAGAATGGCCCAATTAGTTTTCACCTTCCATATTAAAGAACGCAAAAAAAAAAACGTGTGAAAATGGTTCATTTCTCTAGACTCGCTTTGTATCCGTCTGAAATACCAATATCTTTTTTTGTTGTTGTTGCTAAAAACCTTGTTAATAATATTAGTTTTGAGAGCTTATTCTTTGCGTATTTCTTTATATATATATATAAATATTATTATTATTTATATAGTGATAACGATTCACGCAGCGCTTCTTACAGTCCCTACATGAGCTTACCCTCTAGAGATATGACATCATACCCTGACTATCCACCTTGGAAGGATCCCCAACACTGGGTAGAGGACGCTGAGGCTGTAGGCAGTGTTGCTCTGGTGACCCTAATTTCTCAGTAGGGCACTCTGCCCCGGAGTTTGCAGCAGAGGGACCCCCTGGACTTGCTGCCCCGGCTCTCATCGGCTTAGGCCAGCATACACCGCTCACGGTATCCAAGTAGAACATGGCTTGGTTTCAGTTGCCCCCAAAAAAAGGATATTTTATTTAGTGAACTCAAAAATAAAAAGCTTTTATTGTATTTGTGGGCACCCCATCTGTACCCCCAAACTGACCAAGAAGGACCAAGACCAAGACCACCGTTTCCTCAAGTGGCCTTCTGGTGCTTTGTTCAATCTGGGGAAAACAAATCACAAACGTTTCTTCTACGACATTAAAAAAGGAGCGCACATTAGTTAAAGTAAACCGCGCTCGTGGGTCTAATTAAATGTGGATTTTGCTCCCTTCGATTTCACGGCTCCTTTTAAAATGTAAAACGGCTGCTGGCAAAGTTCAATATCCTGCGCAGAACAGGACCGCGTCCCTAGGTACAGAATGCTGCCGAATCACAAACAACAAAAAAAAAAATATATAGCTCCTTGCCTGGTTTTTTTTTTCTGAAAAGCTGAATATTAAACAGAAATGTATTTTCCGTTAACGGTGAGCGATGCCCACATTCGGCAAAAGGAATATTTTATAGCCGTGTCTTCAAGCCTCCTACGGTCTTTTGGGCTGAAGATGCGTTCTTTATTCTTGCAGGAATCCATTAGTTAAATCAGGCTGAAGGAACGCCGTATGAGCCTCTGCCAACTACTTTGAGGAGCCGCAGCAAACACCGCTCAGAAGTCCTTGGGCGCTCATGCCATATACATTTATTTTGTTTTGCGCTCAAGCACAAAGACCAATATTCCTGCGGCCGTTCCAACGAAAACCAAGTAATTAATCTAAGTACTTACAATGCAGCTTTCAAAGCCTCGTGCCGCGCTGGGTACATGAGTTATTATAGTGTTGGATGGAATTAAAGGGACGTTATCCCCATTTAGGCTTAATGATTAACATAAGAAGCCAACAGTCCTTTCGACGAGTGTCCTCTGTTCTATAAAGGCAGACAAGAGTAATTTGCTGGGGGCAGCCATTTTGCATTAGCTGCTGAGCGTTGTCGAAGTTTGAGTGCTAGGGTTTGGAAACAAATATTGATTTTAGAATGTCCCATGTCAAGCTCGGAAGAGTCTCAAGTTCTATCTCTTCTGTGCCATTATAGAGGAAACATCTTCACTAACAAATCCGTCTGGTCTTGCCCACAAGGGTCGCCCAGAACCAAACATTTTAGCCTTCATGAACCTCATTAGTGGGGTGGGATTGGTATCTCTCAAGACACAAGTGAGCAAGGAACTCCACATCTGGACCTTTTAACTTAGGGTGAACCTCAAGAGCTCCTCAAGGGGAGAAATAGAGTACAAAGAGGTATAAGACAACCTCAACCAAGAAAAGGTGTACCCCACTTAGTAGAATCTCAAGTTTTAGTTCTGGTGGTCTTGTTTGGGCAAGTATAACTCCAAACTTTGGTGGTCTTGCGTGGCCATGGAATAGATTTGCCCCCAGCAGAGAGCTTTCCTCCATTCTCTCTCCTGTAGTCTTCTTGACCACCAGTCTCTGTTGCCCCCATTACGGCGTAATCCTTCTCAACGGTCCATAGAAAGCTTACGCAAAGAGTAAAATTATAATAGTATTAATAAAAAAAAACAGACTGTAATGAAATTAAACTGGCAGCCGCTATTCCTCGGCCATAAAAAAAAAACAACCAGAGAATATATTCGCAGAACAGATGGGAAAAGAACAATGTATTAGAAGGTTCGAGAGTCCAGAATTTCAAAAAAAGTAATAAAACATGCATTAAAAGTAAAAACACTGACACCAGGACTACATCACGTCCACAGCAGAGGGGAGAAAACAAGCAACTAAGCAGTTTTTAACTAAAGGCATTTAGAGGAATAAGAATGGACTTTATTTACCCCGTTTAATTTATAAAGCCGATTCCTGCTGTTTCTATACACATTATCGGGGCTTTTAGGGCAGTAGAACCCTGCGATACCCTCATACCCAGCAAACATTCTGACCTCCTAGAAAAGAGGGGCATCAAGGGAGGAAAGAGGGGAATCAAGGGAGGAAAGAAGGACATCAGGGGAGGAGGGAGGGGTATCAGGAAATACCTAAAAATACCTTTAGGGTCGGCGTCCCAGGTACAATAAAATGACATCATATCCTGACATCATATCCTGGTGCTCTGTGTCTTAAAGGCACACAGCGCCTTTTAATGAAATCTATGGAGGATGAGTGGGCTCAATAGAAGCCCGGTTGGGGATATCAAAGATCTTCCTTGTAACCGGCCCATTGTGTAGAAGGACACCGGGGGGTTTGATCACCTGAGAGGGTAATCCGCCCCCCTAGGCCAGGATATGTCACCGCTTACATGTTTAAGTCATTCAGATGCTCTATTTGGCTTGGGGCTCAGAAGTTAACTCCTCTTATATTAATATATACACATCCGGTAATCCTGCCATAATTTAACGTGCTGTCAGTCGCAGCCGTTACGAGACGTTTTGGAAGGATGATTATGTATGCAAAAAATATGCACGATAAGAGCAAAACTGTCTAATTAATATGCAAAACGTATGCGGCTAAAAGCTTTTCATTTAATGTTGAATAAGTTTAGTACTTCCTGGTAAGGTAGAAAGCCAATTAGCTGCTAAAACACATTTGTTGTTCAGTTTAGATACAGATGAACTATTTATTGAATTTAACGACATGCGAAGAGAAATATTTCAGTCTCTACGCGATAATAAAATGTATGCTCTCAGATGAACAGACAGATAATGGGGGTATGTGGGCAGATAATTTGAAAATTGATTTTTCCGACAGTATTTAAATATAACATTAAATGTATCACACTATATTTTTATTTTATGGAGGTTTTTGGGGGGAAATGCTCCAATTTGGCATGTTTACTTGGGGTCGCTTAGAAAGGCTGGCGGCCTGGGCAGGGTTGGGTCGGTTGTCTATGTGCTATACATTTCTAATAAATTAAATAATTTGTAGGCTTTAATCCTAAGATTTGGGCATAATTTTTTTTCATTAAAAAATGGCAGTCTTTGCTTATTTGTCTTCGTATCGCTTCATATCTGTTAGAGCAAATGAACAAGTCCTTCCCATAATGCACTGGGGCAATGGTTGACAGATTTCTTCGAGAAGCCATGATATGGAAAATAATTGTAGCTTTCTTAGTAGCTGTCAGGTCAATAAAAGGTGCCATCTTCCCCTAAAAACTCCATCTCAGGAGGCTACAGGAACGATATCTAGTTTTGGGGCCTCCAGAGCAGTCCTTTTTTATAGTCAGATAGAGTGGGAGTGGTCCCGTGTGGTTCCGCCCACTCCCTGACAATTCTTGACACATCTACAGCTAGTCCTGCCTCCCTTGGCTTAACCCCACCCCCATCATATAAAAAGGAATGATTGCACCATATCTAGGATCGTCCCAGCTAACACATTACGTAGCATGTTGTTCGCTTTTTTATTTTTTACATTTGCCTTAAAGATATCACTAAATATGCAAATTTAGCCGATCCCGCTCCTTTAATCTTAACCTGCAACTGCGTTTTTTATTTAAAATGCAATACATATATACATAAAATATAAAAACTCATAAAATGATCGTGTTTTTGTTTATTTTTTGGGGGGGATTGGAAAAATACGTTGTTGTTTTTTTTAAATGGACAAAAGGCAAATATATTCAAGTGATGTTCTGCTCCCAATTTATATTGAAATTTTATAAACCGAGCTGGAACTATAAAATAGTCCGTTTAGATTTTTTCGAACATAAAAAGCTGCGCTAAAGATTATTATACGGTAAAAGGATTTCAGAATAACAACCCAAGGCGAGCTGCAAGTGATAAGAAGATGTATTTTTTTTTTAACAGATAACCACTAGGACAGGTTATACTGACCTGAAAATAAATAACAGCGTCTGTGACTGATAAAGTTATTACCGCGATCATACCAGGTGGTCAGACAAAATGATTTAACAGCCTTACTTCTGTATTATTCCAATGGATCCAAAGTTTTTTAAAATAATAAAAAAAATGGTGGGGTAATTAGCAACAGAACTTGATTGAACCAAGCGATAATAATTGTATATTTCATGACTGCCCTATATATGGCCCAACAAAATACTTTGTGGGTTCTACAAACCAAATGCAAAACCTATGACTCCCCTAATTTTTTATTTTATTTTTTAAAATAATTTTATAATAATTTTTGTTTTTTTTAATTGATATGAAAAATAGGTCTTCGTTGGTGTTCTAAATTGTGCGTTTCTAGTTTCTTTTTACTGTGCTCAAGGAAACCAAACTTTTTTTAACTGAAATTCTAAAAGAAAGGTTTTCCGATGTAAGAAAAAGGGTGATTTATCAGATTTATCTGGGGTTAGGATTATTTTAAAAAATTGTGATTTAGAACACATACGTGCGTTTTAGTGTAAGAATATTTTAAACTTTACAGCAGAGGCGTATGTACCTGGAGTCCAGGGTTAGGGTTGACCCAGGACAGTGCCCCAGCTGCCCCTTCATGGTTGCCATGCTCGTTGCAAATTGTCAGGATATGATGTCATATTACATCACTCTGTTCCTTTAAAGAGGGCCGTTTAAGGAAGTCTATTGTTGCGCAGATTTGGCACGGTCTTCCATAGTGTAAATGGGCCAATTAGGGAGATCTTCCCCCCCTGTTCTCCGTCAGAGGGGTTAATTGACCTATGCCCTTACAGTCCCTTAAATTCTCACCTGGTGTAAGTGAAAAATGACATCAGAATATACAAGTTTTTCTTATATTTATCAACATTTCCAGTTCTGGGCTTGCGTGTTCCCGTCAGGGCAGGACACAAGGTCCATCCAACTCATTCTTGTTTTATAGTTGCGTCGATCCAGTGTCCCTCTGGAGGACCATCAAAGTCCTTCAAGGTACTCATTTCTCTCATTCTAGGTGCCTTTTTTTAGGACTCAATAATGTAATAACATTTCCATCCTAAAGGTCTTCTATGGCTTGTAGACAAAAAGCATAGTTTCTTTCCAATAGTAAATTTCATTAGTACTGACATGCCTCCAGCATAAAAGCTACAACCAAGGTAAATTCAGATTAATATAAATTAATAGAGAAATATGGGGGCCATTAAAATGAGCCGAGCCCCTGGTTCACCAATACTGTCATTAAACGCTAAGTATTGACACATTAATTATTGTAACCTGATGGTTCTATCACACGTCCATTAAAAAATATATTTTTATAGCTCATACACAAAATCTAACGTACAAAATTATACGTTAGCATTCTGAATTGTTTCAAAGAAAATGTTTTTCTCCTTAATTATAAACCCCAGTACTGTATACAGTAATAATCGCCCCAGCATTGTATACAGTAATTTAACCCCCCAGCATTGTATACAGTAATAACCTCCAGCACTGTATAGAGTAATAATAACCCCTATGCGCTGTATACAGTAATAGCCCCCCAGGGCTGTATACAGTAATAAGCCCCAGCGCTGTTAATAACCGCCAGTCCTGTATACAGTAATGTTGGTCGGCGACAAAAACCTGGTTTTATCTAATTTTGCTCCTATAAACTTCCTTTTATCTATGGACCTGGAGGTCATAGTTGTCAGCCATGTAATGTTTTGGGGGTCTTTCCCGGCTCAAACACCACACTGAGCTGATGGTTTATGGCAATGCTAATGAAGCCCATTCCTCCATAGACTAGTAAGAGTGTCTAGCTGGATGATTAAGACTGAGCCCTTCTATTGTTTCCCACAGGCAGTATGATAAGGAGTCAGGGGGTTTGTTTAGTAGATTGGGGCTCAGATAACAGAGCGAGAACTCATACAAATGGCTGACATACAGCTGCCTGAAAACATTATATTATGGGGCAAAAACTACAAATGATTTAACAAAAATAGCACAATATTATGGAAAACTTATTTTTAATTTGATCCTAGTAATTAAAAATGTACGGGTTCTTGATCATAGACTATAACAACCACCCATGTATTGTACTTCAGATAATAGGAATCACCTCAGTCTGCTAGGAAACAAAATGGCCACTCCCACTGGCAATATTTTGCTGATTTGATTAACAAAACTTTATTGATAAAGCGAACACCCCAACTATTTACATTATTGTGACATTTGTATTAAATATTGTTTTTGGGTTATTATATACCTTTAAGGATAGCCCTTCTGGAATCATTGTTCCTTGTCCATGGGCCTCTATTAACTGACATTTTCAATCATTTTTTTTTCTCTGAATTATTCCTATCTTTAACAATAAAAGTAAGTAGCCTGATTCTGAATGAATAGAACTCATTATTAGGCATTTACCTATAATTTTCTAAAAAAAAAATGAGCAATTGTTTTAGAAGTACGGATAGCGACAGGTGACCTTTTCTAATATTATTCGGCCCCACCGTTGATTATATATATTTTTTTATTTTTGATATTTTTCGGAGCTGTAAAATAAATAAAAAAAACTTGAAAGATTTCGCAATTGTCTCTGACATTTAAAAGCTTATATTTTTTTTCTCCCTTTAAGATAATCTTTTGCTGTAATTTTTTAGCATTCAAAATAGACTCCCACGTGCAAATAAACTTTCAGAAGAAAAACCACGCAGTACGGCTCGTTCAGAGTTCAGAGTAACTACAGATCCCAGCAGGTCGAAAAACATTTGGCTGCCGTTTCGCATCCCACCTACCCGCAAGCTTTTAAAGAAAATAACCAAATAATTGGGGGGGGGGAAATAAATCTTCGCAAATCCTTTAAAAAAAATATTTTGGAGTGCCAGGTTTTCGCTGATTTTTGTGACATTAATGTGTACCCATCACCAAAATAAACCTTTCAACTAAACTGAACTAAAAAAGCCTGAAAATGTGAGAATTATTTTAAAATGTTCAGAAGTTTTTTTAGTTATTTTAGATAACGTATTTCCATCTTGCCGCAATGGACCCATCTTCCAACATTGTGGCTAGGAATGGGGCTTCATCAGGACTTTTTCTGTTAATTTGTGACCTGTTGGCAGCTATTGGTGTAACTGAGTGGGGCATTTAGAAGAATAATAATGGGGTTTATTTACCCCGTTTAATTTATAAAGCCGTCTCCTGCTGTTTCTATACACATTATCGGGGCTTTTAGGGCCGGAGAACCCTGCGATACCCTCATACCCAGCAAACATTCTGACGTCCTAGAAAAGAGGGGGCATCAGGGGAGGAAAGAGGGGCATCAGGGGAGGAAAAGGGTACCAAAGTTTTCATATATTTGGTATATCTTGTATTGAGGCAGCAGCTAGGTGATACATTAACAAATATTAACTATATATATATATATATATATATGTTCCAATAACAGGAATTGTGTATACATTCAATTGCGTAAATAAAATTCATTATTTTATTCATTTTTTTTTTTAAAACAAACCTAAAAAATTGCATAAAATATGGAAACAATTTACATTAAATGTTACTTTATCATTTATGGTGACCTTTAAAATATGTTAAATTGCTGCTATATTTAATTTTACCTTTTTTTCCAATTCCCATGACTACCTATAAGACTATTTTATTGATTCAGTAACATATCTATTGTATAATGAAGCCTATCTTCAAAAATGGAAGCCAGCACCCTCTATTGTATTGCAAGTAGAAAGTACTATGGAAAATCATCTTTACAAAAGGAAATCCCCTCCGAGTCCCGGCAGGACATAGGCAAGCGATTGGATTCTCAGGCTAATCATTTTTCCATTTTTTTTTATAACTTTCAATGGAACACAGGCAAAAAAATATATTTTCCTCTTGTTTAATACATTTTTCCCTCCTTTTTCACTTGAGTTAAAGATCCGGTCACACAGACTGTCAGCCAGCAGGATTTATCAAAATTGCCGCTGTAAAAAAAAAATCCACTCCGAAATCAGAAACGAGGTAGAGGTTCAGGACATAGAGGGAGAAATAAAAAAGGAGCAATTATAGAACAAAAGGAACAATTATGGTTTTTCAAAAGAGCATAGCCATTATATGCAGCTTTTAAATAGGTTTCCTCAGCCAAACGCCCCCTACGCCCAACAGTATTTGGTATAAGGATTAACTCTTTACAGAAGCAAGGCGGGGGAATTTTTCACCTGAAAATATATCTTTTTTTTGGCCAACTCAATTGTTCACCGACAGGTTCATATAGATCTGGTTGTCCAGTTGTAAGACTAAGTCAACCTACCTAAATCAGCTACACTTCACCAAAAGCAAACACCATCTTATCTCTAAAGGTTGAGATCCCAACAACCTAAAACTGAGTGTCTGTCATTTCGTCTCCTGCTGACTGGATTGAGTTGCACTCTACAGTTGAGTTGAAACCAGACCAGGCCTTCTTGACTTTACTTGATTTTCTGTCAATGAAAGTTATTCTATTTTTCTATGAGAACACACGCTCTCTTTGAGCATAACCCCCCCACTGTATACAGAAATAACCCCCTAGCACTGTACACAGTAAAAACCCTCCAGTGATGTATACCATAATAACCCCCAGCACTGTATACAGTAATGTCAGTCGATGTTGACAAGAACCTGTTTTATCTCATTTTGTCCCAATAAACTCCCTCCACAATAATGGAGGCCGCCATTGTTGTCGCCATATTTTGGGTGGCTTTCCCAGCTCAAACACCACACTGAGCTGATGCTTTATGGCAATGCTAATGAAGTCTGTTCCTCCATAGACTTTCATTAGTCAGAGAGCCTGTGTGGGTGATTAAGACTGAGCCATTCTATTGTTTCCCACAAGCAGGATGATAAGGAGTCAGTTTGCTTGTCTAGTAGATTGAGCTCAGATAACAGAGCGAGAACTCATACAAATGGCTGATATGCAGCTGCCTGAAAACATTATATTACGGGGCAAAAACTACAACTGGTTTAAAAAATAAAACACACCTAAATTCAAGTTAGAATCAGCAGGACAAAAACAAAACCTTCAAATTTTATAATTTACAGATTTTTACTCTAAAAAACCCCAACTTCTGTCTTCCTCCTTCTTATTACTGTTCCATAGTTGGTAGAGCCCTCTTTTCGCTTTCTCCTCTCATTATAAAATCCAATAATTGAGCAAAAAAAAAGAAAATTGAAAGTACATTCATAAAGCAATTGTCTTCCCAGAACAAATGATATCACTCGCAAACAACTCATCTGCCGCATTGTTTTCCTCTGGGAATAACAAAAAAAAGTTTCAATTCATCTCGTTGTCTAAATCCGGAGTCGCTTGTCATTGATATCAGTGTTTCCCTGCATTTTTACCCATCTGCCCGTGGAGCATGGGAGTGGTGTTTGCTCATGCGCACTCCCCATCCTATTCCTTTCCCGATTGCATAACTATGGTCTAACCATTTTCATTTCTAATTTCTCGTTTTCTGCACCAAAACTGAGGTTAAAAATTCTATTTAATAATCAGCCAATAAGAAGGAGGGACAGACCCGGACTTGGAGACTTTAGCGGAAGCCCCGTTTCTCCGGGTCTCCTGGGCGGTGGCATCAGTGTTTAGACACGCCCCACTCCCCGCCCATGTCCGTTCCCCCCTCCCACCCTATAGACATATAAAGCGTATGGGGCTTGCCATTGCTGCATAGTAACCGGTCCCGCCCCCCTACAACATCAACCCGCCCATGGGGCGCGGCATCTCCAGCTGTCATCAGGCAGCCGCTGGCATTAAAGTGCCAGTCCGGCCCCGAGAAGGGTGTTCAGTTGCATGCTGGGATACATTACCCTCTGAACAGGAAATACTTTATTGAACATTTTTCATTATAAATTACAGGCAGACGGTTTCGGGCTACCAATTAAAGCTAATGTTTTTGTAGCCGATGCATCCCCTTTGATGGCGGCTCTGCGCATGTTTTCAGATTATTTTTTTTAATGCTCTGATTCTTTTTGAAGTAGATCACAATCTTTCTTGTCTCATTTGCGCAAATTACTCTATAACATGGCGGGTCTGGCCAGCAAAGTCAGCATTTGCTGTCATTTGTAGTATCAGCAGGTGTTCCGCCATAATAGTCACCTCATTACCTTCCGCACACTTCTTTAGCGCAGAAATAAGCGGGGCGACCATTGAATAAATCTAAGTGGGCGGTAGATAAATGGAACAGCCTCTCAGGAGAGGTGGTAGAGGGTAACACAGTGAGGGTATTAAACATGCATGGGATAGACATACGGCTCCTGAATCTAAGACGAGACCAACGACTGATTAAGGTTTGAGGAGAGACGGGCAGGGTAGTTTTTGCACCGGGCACTGGATCGCCCAAGCCCAGGATTAACACCGGCATGGAGTCCATTTAATGCCATCCTGGGTCATGTTTTTTAAATTTCCGGCCACCTTGTATCTTAAACGCACTAATAACCCGCCTCGGGCATTTGTACCTAATGACATCACATTTTAGGCTTTGCGGAAAATGCAATTAACTCCTCGGTCTCTAAACAGCCAGAAAGTCCTGCTGCGTGACAGATCCCCCACCTCTCTAATAAAGCGAGCGTTTCCGACGGCTCGGAAATATATGTAATATTTGACCATATGTGTGCATATACACTGCCGGCGTCTGCTATGTTACTTCCACAGACGCACTAGAGCCTAAAGCATTTCAAAGGAGAGAGCGAAAGAGAGAGAGAGAGAGAGAGAAAGAAAGAGATAGAGAGAGAGAAAGAGAGAGAGAGAGAGAGAGAGAGAGAGGAGGGGAGAGAGAGTGGAATGCCGCCTGCAACTTTAAATTTGATGCATTGAGAGAATGCTGGAAAGAGGCCCTGGATGCTGCGATTCCCGGCTATCGAGGGGAAAGAGCTCGGGGAAATACAAAAGAGAAAAACGCAGCCTCCTCATGAGTCTCAAATTCATAAATTAGGCGAATCGGCCGAGGGAGACGTCCAGCACAGCCTCGCAAACTGGATGTTGGTGTATCAGAGGATGGACCCCAAAAATCTATATGACCGAGACAACTTTAACGGTAAGAGGGAGAGAGAGAGAGAGAGGGAGAGAGAGAGAGAGAGAGAGAGAGAAGGAGAGAAGAGAGAGACAGAGAGAGACAGAGAGAGAGAGAGAGAGAAGGAGAGAAGAGAGAGAGAGAGACAGAGAGAGAGAGAGAGAGAGACAGAGAGAGAGAGACAGAGAGAGAGAGAGAGAGGAAAAAAGAGAGAGAGAAAAGGAGAGGAGAGAATGATCACAAGACTCTCATACTTTCTAAATATCCGGCTCATTAAACCGGAGAGCTGATTGTTTTACGTTAATAATCTCAATATTAAGCATTTTGTTGTCTGTAACCAGTTGAGTGCCAGAGGGCAGTTGTATTATTTGTAATTATTTTTTAGTTTGGCGTATGGTCTAATTCTATTCTGAATGTTTTTTTTTTTAATGGTATTTTATCGTATTTTAATAAGTTTTGGATGTTATGGTGCAGGATTCAGGGAAACATTCGGTCGTGAAGCTCACGTGTCGTGTTATTACTGTATCTCGAGCTCGGATCATAGCAGCATATAGAATGATTTCACTGTATATATATATACGGTATATATCTATCTATATATATATATATAATATATTATATTATATAATATAATATATACTGAGAGGTGGATATATTATTATATAAGATAATATAATAAGATAATAAACATGTCATTACAATTATATTTATATTATTTATACAGTGCTTTATAAATAAATACATTTATGAAATGAATAATAATAATAATAACAATAATAATAATAATAATGATAGTAATAATAACCAGATGTCGAATGTGTATATTCTTGGCATACTTAGGAAATGTATTTCGTTTTGTGCTGTTTTTGATAGTGTGTTCGGATTTATGGTTTCTGCCAATTAGAAGTGATCAGTGCCTGAAAATGAAATATATATATTGGGGCAGATTTTTATGAGCTGGGAAGAATGTTATGTACCCGTTGGGAACGTGTTTGGCAAAAGAGAGTTGGAGAGAACCGAGTTTTAGGGGAGAGGCGGAATCACGAGAGTGACTGCATAAAATTGTAATGTGAGGCAGTTTTACTTTACTGTGAGGGTGGTAGATAAGTAGAACAGCCTCCCTGCTGAAGTGGTAGAGGCTAATGCAGTGAGAAGATAAAACCCATCCTGCCCCCCGTCTAGTCTGCTCGTTTCTCCTGCTGTAAAGACTCAAACCTTAATCAGTCGTTGGTCTCGTCTTAGATTCAGGAGCCGTATGCCTACCCCATGCATGTTTAAATCCCCTCATTTTATTACCCTCTACCACTTCTGCTGGATGGCTGTTCCGTTTATCTACCATCCCTCTGTAAAGTAATATTGATATCTCTAGTTTTGGATTATGACCTCTTGTTTTACGGGGGAAGCCGGAACCCACAAGTCCTATCATCCAGTGACATCCACCGCCGGTAGCCGGCATGTGGTTAATCTGACGGGGCCAGTGTTAAAATATGTTCCGGTATCGGTTAAGCAGACAGCAGAGGCTTCGGGGATTATGGATATATTCTTTAGTAACTGTAACCCGTTAGGAGCCAAAGCAAACATGGTGTTACAAGTCACAACACACTTTAACCCTTTCAGTGTCTGGTAAGAGGGATCCTAGATTTCAGTCACATACACTATATACATTTATATACATTTATGTGATCACATTTACAGAATAAAATAAGCAATGCGTACATATTAAAAGCCCACCGTATGCGGATGCTACGGGAGCAGTCATCTTGACTGTTCTCAGGCTCTACATTGTTATTCCTCCTCGCTGAATGATCCCTGCCCTGTTGTTAAGTTGCTGATTGTTGGTGATTGGTCCAGGCAGCCTTTGTAAGTGAGAACTTCAGGACGTAAATGGATCAGATGATGCTGCCTCTGCCACAGGCTGCCCCTGATCTCAGGTTCCATGAGGTTAACGGATATCTCTAAAAGGAGCAGATCATTCGGCCCCCGTCTAGTCTGCCCATTTTTCCTGACGTAAATCCATAATCAGTCGTTGGTCTCGTCTTAGTTTCAGGAAACCTATGCCTATCCCATTCATGTTTAACGTCCCTCACTGTATTAGCCTCTACCACGTCTGATGGGAGGCTGTTCCACTTATCTACCACCCTCTCAGTAATGTAAAACGCCTCTACATTACAATGATTGACTTCCAAAAGCCACTACCCTTCTTCTGTTACCTCCGCAGCCTCCTGGCTATGCAGGAAGTATAATCACCGCCATCTAGCTGGCGATTGGGGTATTGCGCTCAGGTCCGCCCAGCACCCGCATTTCCCTTGCAGATCTGCAGCGACATCATATCCAACCCCTTAAACTAATATTAACCCCTCCTCCAATACACCTACCCAGTGCTTTAAATAATAATTAATTAATATGGAATAAAACAGCTGCCCCCCCCTCATCCAATAGAGGTGGCGACTCTATAAAGTCAGCATTTTCCAAAACAATAAAAAAAAGAAAAAAAAAACATTTTATAGTTGAAGGGAAAACCTGAACCAACATTCTGTAGATTAGTATTTATGGGGCATATAAAACAAGAGAATAAAATAAGTAATTGAAATACGGCCGAACAGATGCAATTGTGCACGGGGAAATGACAGCGGATAAATGAAGCATGATACATACAACCCCGTAACTCACGGCGAGGCGAGAACTTATGGCTCTCCAAACTTTGCTCTAAAAACTGGTTATCATCAATATGAAATATGGCACCGCCTAACGCCGCGGCGTTGATTAAAAGGTGAGTTTATCACATAAATGAGTCTTCAGGTTGCAAAGTTTCGTTCTATTAAAAAGAACAGAAAGACACAAATTCCTAAACATATTTCAGTGATCAGCAGAAATGTTAAATGGCCAGGAGAACGACGCTTCTGTGCCCCCCCTGTGGCTTTACCAAGACTTTTTATGTGACTTTAAGCCCTATTGCTGGGTATTGGTGTAACTGAGTGGGGCATTTAGAAGAATAATGGGTTTATTTACCCCGTTTAGTTTATAAAGCCGTTTCCTGCTTTTTTTATACACATTATGGGGCTTTTAGGGCTGTAGAACCCTGCGATCCCCTCATACCCAGCAAACATTCTGACCTCCTAGAAAAGAGGGGCATCAGGGGAGGAAAGAGGGGCATCAGGGAAGGAAAGAGGGGGCATCAGGGATATGGGACCCATAGAGGGACTGACCAAACTGAACAAAGGATTCTGGGAAAAAACAGCCTTAACGGCTCAGATCACAAGGTAAAGGGCCAATATTAATAAACGCGGATTACATGCTTTTAATGGCCCTTCTTGACCTTCCCTTTTATCACCCAGCCCCGTAGCTACCGGCATAGCCCATGCCAAGTGTCATTTTACCAGCGAGAAACTTGGTGAAAAGGCACAGCGGGTTTCAAAGGAGATTTGCAGCAATTCCTGAGAATCTATTCAGAGACAGAGATGAGAAGAAGAATCGCGGAATATAAAGAGATAGACTGAAGCGCGTAGAATGAGAGAAAGGACGGACCAAACACTGTGTAGTTCCCAACAGTCCTGATATTGTTGAGCCAAAGTCTCCAGGCAAATTCAGTCCTTGGTGGAAGAGTATGGCAGAGAAACCCGGCTCACACTCAGATAAAGCTTGAGGAAGACCTAGCCAAAAAAAGCCAAGTTTTAGAGTCTCCGGTTGTCAGTTTTGTGTGGTCTTGGTCTTCCAAGGTAGGACTCCATCATGTATCCTACTGAAGGTCCTCTACAAGAACCAGGGTTTGTTGTTATCAATCCTGTGTTAAACGTTGAGGCACCTGGAATGCATAGTATCTCATGTGATAGTTGGGTGCCACCCATTGCTCTCTTACCTGACTGTGGGAATTGCTTTATGGCAAAAGCCGATGAGTCCTCAAGTCCTTACACAGTAGACCTTGGTTATGCTGCTAATGCCTCCTCCTAAACCTTGTGTTTTATGAAACAATGTTGTATCTTTCCTTTCAATTGAACATTCTATGAGGACCCTAAACCTAACAAGGCATTTTTCCATTACCCAAGGGCAGCCATCGGCTCATTCTTTGCGCATGTTCTGCTGTACCGCGCCTGCAAACAGCTGCCTTCCCCACGCAGAAGACACTTCAGAACGTTGCTTTATCCCTCAGCCCCTTGACAGAACCCTTTCTTTTAACAACGCGCTAATGTTCTACTAAAACAAATACCGAGTTTGTCTAAATACTGCCTGCTTCCCGAAGTCGCTATTACTAATCCGGGGGGGGGGTTGGGGGCACAATGCTGCTTTTTTTTACGCAATAGGGGATCCTTTAATAAACTAACCGGGTGTCAGTCTGCCGAAGAAGTCAAGAAGATATGTGATCTTGCATTAATCCGGGCCCTTCAACACACAAAAAAGGCATTTGTAATAATCACGGGAATAAAGAAAATGTCAGCGGAGCGGTCCCCACATACTGTGCCACTTTAAAGTGAAGCGTGGATGAGTGGGTGGGACTGTCACTTTAAATACTAATGGTACATGTTGTTTTCCAAATATATATAGATATATATAAAAAATAAGGAACATTAGTGATTGTTATGCGCCGGCATCGCTCTGAATCATCGATAGACACAGCAGGGTCTCCCCTAAAAGACGGGATTTTTGTTCTTACTTTCGTATTATATATTCCATCACCATCCGTGTCCAAATCCCCGCTGGCGTGATGAGTGACATGCATACATCACTCCGTAAGTGCGTGTGTTGGAAGAGGACTTTATTTAAACGGCAGGAGCACCCATAGGTCACAAGCCCGGATGCATGGGTAAGGGCTTGGGCGCCCAGCAGCTGCTGACCATTGTCCACGATGCCATGTTGGCCAAAGAGAAGAAGGATTCCTCAGTCGTAGGACCTTTTTTTATTAGACCGACATATAAAAAGAGACATTTCAGGCTTTCAAGATCTCAGAATCTATAATTATTGTGTATCTTGATGCAAAATAGAGGACCAACCTCTCTCTCAGTCCTCTAGTGGCCCCCAAAATGATATTCTGGATCCGAGCCCATTATGCACGCCGTTAATCCATTGTTGAGTCAGTATATGAGAAAGAGCCGCTGGGTGACAAGCGGTAGCTTTCAAAGCATGATTTACAACACTATAATATCTCGGGTAAATTGACCTGGAATATGGATTATATATATGTGCGTAGTCATATTTTTCCTTTGAATACCTCTTTTCCATGATTTAAATCTACACACCCAAGGTGATCAACAATATTGCACCAGTGCTTTGTAATAACCGAGATTACGGCTTATTAAGTACATTTATTTGCATACACGCGGTGTTGGTCCATGATGGATGAGCCGCTTGCCGCTCGGAGCTGTATTAACGGCTGAGAATTTAAGAGTGGCATACATTTCATTTTCTCTCTGATTTATCCGTGGTAAACATGGAAGGACTGGGTCTATCAGTCAAAAAGCGGCAGTAATACAGCTTCTCAAAACATTTAAATGGAAGGATCCAGTCCGGTCCATTAACGGACACAGAAAGTATCAACACCATGTTGTAACGGGGCTCCCCTAGTGGTTGTGTGTGGAATTAACAGTAAAACACAGCGCAAATCACGGGGGGAGGGTTGATTTTATCTGCAAAACAGATTATTAAAGGGGAAATCTCAGTGAAAATATATTTTTCTCTTTGAGCCCAGCCCCCAGCGCTGTATACAGTAATATTGGTCGGCGACAAAAACCTGCTTTCATCTCGTTTTGCTCCAATAAACTCCCTGTATCTGCAGTCCTGAAGGCCGCCATTGTTGTCAGTCATGTGATATTCTGGGACTTTGCCTGCTCGATCACCACACTGAGCTGATGCTTTATGGCAATGCTAATGAAGCCCCATATGCTTTCACTAGTCAGGGAGGGGGGATTAAGACTGAGTCATTCTATTGTTTCCTACAGGCAGTATGATAAGAAGTTTCTCCAACTGTTTCTCCCATTGTAACAGATGCTTGTTTGATATGGAATGGAGATTCTTTTTGCTCTAAAGGCTAGGACCTATAGTTTCTAAGGATCTCAACCAAAAGCAAAAACCAACTGAAAAAAATAATTTGTCGACTCATTAAGTAGTATTTTCCGAGAGATGCGTCTCAACAGAGCCCCATCCATCCACATCGGGAATGTCCGGGAGTGGACCAAAGAGATGTTTACAAAGATTAATGACTTTAGTCTTTACAAAGTTCTCCGTTATATAAACATGAACTCAAGTCACCTCAACCGTATAGTGAAGAGATCTCCATGTGAAAAATGTAGTAAAACATTTTGGAACTTTTTCCCCAAATTTTTATTAACGAATCCCCCCAAAATAAGCTTTTTCACAGAAGAAAAATCCTAACTTAAAATAAAACTTCCATTTAATATTTTATTCTTAGTTGACCAAGCAAATCTATCATAACTCCGCAAAACACGCCAAAATGTTGTTATTTTGTAATAAATTGGCTTTTGTGATGTGACCTCTTCCGGATTGTCGGGAAGATGCTTCCATTAATATTCACCACCGGTGGTACTGCTGGATCTGAAGCTCGTACCGTGATTGGTTGCCACTTCAATGTTCCAAAAACCATTTTCTTTAAAACTAATTAAAATCAGAGAGGTGGTCTATTTATTATCTTTTTTTTTTCTCGAGGAAGGCGATTAATAAAGGATTAGAAAGGAATGGAGTCTTCAAAAATGTTTTCTTATTTTTCTTTGTTTCAAGCTGAAATCAATTCTCAGCTTCTTGGATCTTCTCCAGGGGTAAAATGCTTTCCGCTATCGACATAGACTTTATGACTCCCCGCTAGACTGTTATTTATTGGACAGTGATTTGGAGACTTCAAAGTTCTTCTTACGTAGCTTAATAATATGGTTGTAAGCTGAGTTTTTAGTTATAACCCATAAGATCTGGCTCGTTTTCCCAGTTGCGTCCCAGTGATGGACAGCCATAATTGCTAGCTGGCACGTACTAGGACACGTGGAGATACCAGAGCTACTGATGGAGCCTACTAGCTGTTCCAGCTTATGATAGTAGGTGATCCCATTCCTACTAGACACAAATTACAATCCTTGGGTCTCCGTATGGCATATGTGGTTGCACGATGAGAGTCATCATTCATAGCATGAACCTGTAGGCGGTGCTATAAACAATTCAATTTGATATTTGGGCCATTATTGGTCGAAGAACACCGCGGGGTTCTACAACGGAATTGTGCGTTGTAACATTAATGAAAGGTAGAACATACTAAAAACTGATTTACTATTCTTTCAGCGTCAGTATCATGGATAATTAAAGAAGGGTTGGTATTCCCACTCCACACCTTCAACTGTAAAGAGATATCTGGCACCAAACCTGGAGTTGATCCCTTTGCCTACAGCCTATCTTTTTGGTATTAAACAATAAGAAAAAAAACAACAAAAAAGAGAATAATGTATGCGTTGGGCATTGAGCATAAGGGCTTCAAAAGCAGGAATACAGAAGGCTGGAGGGGAACCACTCGGCCTAGGGATGGTTAAATAATGAAACTAGGTCATAGCGAAATGCAAAAAACAGAATGCACGAAGGTGACCGTATTCTCTTTGGTTTCATATTAATGCCTAATAGAGAACAAACAACGTATCGTGTAAGCTGAACAAGGAGTTGGTTATGTTCTTTCCACCTTCGTTGAAGGCGATTATTTATTCTACGAGGTGACATCATCCTAAACTGAACATGGATATATAGCAGGAATTTTAAGTAAATTTATTATTTATTATTATTTTATTTCGTAGAGTCCTGGTTTGGTGGGGCATTTCCAAAAAGGGATCCAAGTCCCACCGGTAAAAGTTGCCCCTCATTGTGTTCCACGTTTCCTTGGGGGGGTGCCAAATAAAATGGATACTATAGCTCGTTATGGTGTGATTGTATGAAATATCATGTGTAGGTGGTCAATCTCCCATGCGAAGCTCGTTAGCCGATGATTGTCATCAAGTAGGCCACGGCATGCGCCGGCGGCTAAGCGTCTCCTCGAGGAGGCTGCTTTTCAGAGCATTGCGATTTGGCCAAGTTCTAAGTTGGAAAGAATACTGATTAATATTAACTTTTTTCCTTCTTTTCTTTACTTTTTTTTAAATAGATTTAGTCCCCTCATAATCTTACACACACACGGCTCATAATACAACAAAGTACAACCCGCGGGATTTCCAATTTTCTTCTAGGAAGCCACGAAAGTAGCTGTTATTAATAGCAAACGTAAAATGCCATTAGTATCTTGTCAGCCTAAGGCCTAGCGTACAATGTGCTATTAAAGAATCTTTATCAGTACGGATCCGCTAACATTTCCGACGTATAAAAATAGAATTATGTATACTGCATATTAACCCAAAACGACAATGCTGCTTAAAGACAGCATAAAAGGCATTTTCCCTGCTATTTTACATATTTCTTACAAAGTCTACATCTTATAGCTATATATATACTAAATAAACCTTCATAATGGTGTTTATAAATTAAATCAAGCAATGCGTAGGTATTAAACCCCCACCTTTATGTGTATAACACGGGAGCAGCCGAAGGACCAACATTATTAGATTATTAGTCAACGTTACGTTATCTCTTCCTGTAATTAAGTTGCTGATTGTTGCTGATTGGTTCCGACAGCCTTTGTAATGGCGGATGCAGGAGGAGGCAGAGAACATCAGGACAGGAATTGATGAGATTAGGGGTGGTCACACAGTCTGAAGCTGACTCTTTCTGACTCTACACTACTGTGATCTCATCTGAGACTCCCAATTGGTGTTTTTGCTAGCAGTATGGTTGATATCCCTGCTTGAATACAGGTGACTTAAGTAATGACAAGTCAAGGTTTGCCCGAGGCCTCCTACTAGAGGCATCTGGGTATCGCGTTTGGCGAGTCACCACATAGAATCTTCATGATGTATGCATTATCTTTAATTCAAGCTGTCGACGGCCGCAGGAGGCCATTTTGAAGTTATTTTAAGAGAAACGAGCTGTGTATGAAGAACGATCAGACTCCACACTCATCCTGATATGTGGTTATAAATCATTAAGAGGTATCTCCCTACCAAATAACGATTACTTTCTTAATTACCGTTGGAGGTAGCGCAATGGAACCGTAGTAGCGTAAAATTCTGTGACACATCCAGATATTTTGTGCTTTCTCATCTAAAACGTATGCGCCAACTGTCATTAATCAGTTAGTAATTACCTTATTAAATTCTGTCCTATATGTTTTTAATTCATTCAGTTCCGGTTCTAAAAATGAACTTAGTACATAAACAGTTTATTTTATTGATATTCAAGCTGGGAAACGGCTATCGTCCCTCGCTTCCCTAACTTTTCTGGTCGAGAAGCTCTCTATTTCACCAAATATTAAATATATATAATATAAATAATATAATATTTATAATATAATATATTAATAGTATTAATTTCAATAATGGTACATGCGCCAATGAGGTGCCTACAAATATACATTGGTAACAAGCACTCTTGTTGTTACATTTAATGGTTGGAATGGATTTTGGACGGAGGGTTCTTTGCTGGAAGAGCAATAAAGATGTGGAATCTACTACCTACAGAGGTTGTGCTATGAAATAGATGCCTTCACATATGGGCTGGGCGATTTTATTAGCAAAGAAAAATATACAGGGATAAAAAGGGTTATAAGGTCATGATTAGTTATAGAATATTGATCAAGTAAGAAGTCCAATTTTGGAGTCGAGAAGGACTTTTTTCCTCCTTTGAAGCACAATTAGAAGTCACTTCAATGTAGGGTTGTTGCCTTCTTCTGGATCTATAGCGAAGTTGACCTTGATGGACTTTCAGCCTAAACATTATACTACTAAGAGGAAAGGTAACATGACAATGGGTGGAATTCATTGACCCCTCTTGCGGGATTTAAAGTCTTTCATGTGTCCAATGAATCCTCTGCCATTGGAATTAGAGATTTTTGTCTTCTGCGTGGTGAAGAACTGAAGGAAGGTCTTCATGAAACAGCTTCTCACCAAACCTGGTAAGGTGAAAGAACAAGTGATGCGGAGAAGACATGGTGGTACTTGTTGATAAGTGGGTAGCCCTGTTGCTTCATTAGCCTTCTACAATTATTATTTAAAGGTTCTTGGACACGTGATTATTGTCGCTTTGAGCCAAGACCATATTATAAACAACTAAACAAAGTTTATTTATCATACAAGCGCTCGGAATTGTAGTAGTTTACGTGCCGAGTCCCTTGGATCCTTCTTGTTTCTCCCCTCTAACCGTTACTTTTTGTCAACAAGGTCGGTAATGAACAGTAAAGCGAGTAAAACACAGACTGTATTTAGCTAGCGTTCAACAAACTGTTATTAGATGTCCTGCCTCGTTGACTCACATAGCGAATCGCGCGCATGGAGCTCTCCGATGACCGCGTTGAGTCATAAGATAGGTGGGTAAATTGTCAAGTCTTCGGCTGATGACCCCGCAGGCACAGAATCTAAACAGACAAAGCTATTTATTCCCCGGCGGTGGAACAAAGGGTCAGTAAGTGAGAGCCGGCGATATATGTAAAGTTTAATTTAATAGGACAACAACTTTTATTCCGACCAAAGCCAGTGGAACTCATTAAATTGAATTCGACGGAAGCTAACAAGCTCTTATTTGAAATAAATTTCATATTCAGTCTTGTTTTTATACAATTACTTGAGGGACAACGTAATACAGTAGTCTCTCGTTTGTTTGTTTTTTTTGGTTATTTGTACCATTCAGGAGGATCTTTTATATTCTTTGCTGTAATTCACTGGAGGGGTAACATACTTTCTATGGTTCTCTAGTTCTTATTGGAGCTCGAGGAGCATGGTTTCCCTGATTCACATTTCTTTTAACTGTAGAGTGCATTTTGACATAAGCTGAGCAATAATATATGTAACGGGGTGACAAAAAAAAAACCCACACATGGCTGTTGGTAGGCTTCATGCTCCGTTCATGACGTAGGGTGGGAAAGAGCTGAACTCCATACCAGTTATGGCATCACCTACCGACAGGAACAGATGTTTGCCTCTATCTACTCTATAAAAAACATTCCATAGTTTACTTTTCTCCCTTATCTGACTCAGTTAGACCTCAAGATCCAGCCCTATCATGTCTCCAAAGGAAAGGACATATGAGGACCTTCAAGAAGACTCATAGCTATCAGCTATCATAAGTGGCTCTTTAGTTGATATTTATTGGGCAGAAGCTTTTGGAACCCTGGCAGTCTCTTTGATTCCATCCGAGGTCCCAAAAGCTTATATAACTACATCTTCTTTCTATGTTGCCCCCCAAAAATGTATCAACTTTAACTTATGACTCCATTTTCCAAGTGAGGAGTAGAAAAAGGGGCGTGTCCTACAGAGACAAAATGGATCCGTACATACACAGTGTCTAAATCAATAAAGCTTTGTTAAAATGAATAGAACACTCTCATTTAACAACAGAAATCTCGTGTTTATGATTATATATCCTTTAAAAAAATATATTTTTATGTTTTACCTCGAAATAAACTCGCACATAAGTCACGGGTGCTGTAAGTTGCTTAAACAGGAATCCACTAAACTCTTAGACTAATTTTTTTAAATAATGACATTGATTTCTCATGAAACTTGCAGACCATTTTAAATCAGGAAGGCCATTAAATTATAAAGAATGTGACAGTTTGATACAGATGGTTTTAAATAATGCAGCTACCTGGGCTAATAGATTGGAACTTTGCTTGCTAGTTATAAATTAAAAATCATAGCGCAGGAAGAGGCTTAGAGGAATCGGCGTAGAGGCTTCCAGTCTATTAAATCAGTCCGTGAGTTTGTTAAATGAGCGTTGACCTCTTTGACGGCATTTTGGGGACATCTAACTATTTAATGTCACGCGACGTTCTAGGACTGCAGGCTTATCTTCTAAACCGGTCCTTTCCCGCAGAAACCCGGTGTATGACGTTATATCCGCTTAATGTCACTGGGATTTACTGGGAGACGTGGATAAGTAAATGATAATTTTAATGCTAAATGAGCGTGATCATTTTTATTAAGATATTTGGGTCGATTTTGATCAAATTAATATTTTGTAGAAACAATTCTGATGAAAATGTATAAATATTTAACATAAAAACACAGAATCTGATGATTGAGACCCATTCAACTCACGTTAATCAGTCGTTGGTCTCGTCTTAGATTCAGGAGCCGTATGTCTATCCCATGCATGTTTAATACCCTCACTGTATTACCCTCTACCACCTCTGCTGGGAGCCTGTTTCACTTATCTACCACTCTCTCTCTCTAAATTTACTTTACCGGCTCCAAGGCAAAATGTAATGTTATGCATTTTTTTATTCATTTCTTATCAAAACAAAGAATTAGAAACTAGCTTAAGCAAACAATATTCCCTTTCCTTTAAACCGCCTAACAAAGTACTTACATCTATAAAAAAAAATATATATATAAAATATCCAGTCTATTTTTTTTTGGTTGCTACAACTAAATTGCTATCTGCTCATACAAAACACGCTCCAGGCTTCCTTCGGAGATTTTCGCAGACAATTTGCCAAAACCTTGTGTATAAACAGAAATGTTTTTCTTTTTTTTTATTAAAAGGGCAGAATTTGATGTATTTTTTTTTTTAGTACATAACTATCTTGATAAGTCTGGAAATGTATTCTAGACATAGGCAAGAAATATATTGGTATAAAAATATATTCATAACCTCAGCGTAAAAAAACCCCATAAAAAAACAGACCCGTCAACTGTGTTTCTAAACGCTTAAAAGCCCCAAATATTGTCTTTTTTTTAAAAAAAAAATTATTATTTTATTTTTTTTATTCCTCGGGATGGTAAAATATGACACGTTGTACCTAGGAGGAGAAGCAGGGCTTATTGAATTTTGGCAAGTCTTAAGAAACTACGGAAAAAAATATGAAAATAACAAGTTCCCAAAAGTACACGAGGCATTGTACGAATTCAAACCGCTAGCGTCTGGACTTGTTCGAAATAAAAATGCGCTGTAATTGTCATGTAGATAACTGCGGTATAATGGATGATTGATGTATGCGCACCGGTTAGGGGAAAAAAAACATATTTATATTGCATGTAACATTCAAAATCATTTATAAGGGAGACGATGAGAAAAAAAATAGAGAATTTAGGTTTTTTTTACCTTAAAATTTTAATTAAGTTACTGGTTGGTTAGGGCTGCATCAATGTGCCCCCCCCCGAGAGCCCATATTTTGATGCCACATCAGTGAATCCTATTACGATATTAACACAGACCAGACATGGAGCAGGTGAAGGGTCATCAGGGTTGGCTCAAGGTTTTTAGGGGGCCCTAAGCCAAATTATTTATAGGGGTCCCATCCTTAATGTAATAAAATAACTAAGTAATTATAAACTAAGGAACTCAATATTAACGACCACAAATGATACTACCTTCAAGGGATCTGCTACGTTTCTATAAGTGCCTTCCTGTAAGAGGTAGTTGAGACCACTGGGGGCGCCCACATGCAGTTGCGTATCTGCTTATATTATAGCACCACCCCTGAGGATCATTTCCACCACAGGCTTGCCAAGTAGACCACCATGATTTCTTACCACCACTGCCAGTGGAGGCTGGCTTTGGACTTAGGATATGGAGTTCTCATTTTGGGTCATTTTGGGCCCTGACACCAAACTGTTATTGTCCTCTTCTGTTGATATTAGAAACCTTTTACCCTATGGCTTAATGGTAATTTAACATTTTGGAATTGTTCCACCGGGTTCTCTATGTCCCTCCAACAGACCTACAAAAGTTTGGAATTTGTTCCTGAATGGCGTTTCCTTGGAAACTTCACAATTTTAAACAAGGACACGCCGGCAGTCGTCGTTCCTAAAACTTGGCGTGCATCATGATTTCGGCCGTAGCAGAGAGCCTTTCCAGTTAAGTTATTGATAATTCTCTCCTGCAAAAGTAGTTCTTCTGCTTTGCAGACAAGTTTAGAGAGTTCACGACTTAATTCCTCGATGGCCGTGTGATAAATGGCTATGGGCATGCTTCACAAATTTAATCTTCCCTGGTATGCACTATTGAGTTGAATAGTTTCTGCTTTGATTGTTTAGGTAGGGAATTTCAAAGCACAGAGAAACCATTACAATGGGCAGCATCCATCATTTCCAGGCTAATTCCACATAAGTTTCATCCTCACGCAACTAATCTTCTGCCTCAAGTACAGAAAACACATCGGTATGTAATGTACATTACTTGGCTCTTTCTGTTCGGTATTTAATCTTAGCAGAGAATTAGGCACCGGGCTAAAAAAGTATCTTTCTGAAGTATACTGCAATACACTCACAAGTACCATCATGCTTATGGCTAATGTGTTTCCACCCTACCAGCGGGTTGAAGGTTAAGAAAGGTTGAGAAAATCCCGACCACCTTCTCTAAAACTACTTTGGCTCTTGGTGCAAAAGTCTTAGAAGGTCAATTTGAACCTGCTCTCCATAATAAAAGTATAAGATGCCTATTCTTATAATTATTCAACCCACAGACAGGGCCAAATATTTCATTGGGTGGAAAAAAGTAATAAAGACAATTGGGCGACCACTGGCCGCCTTATGTCACATAGATTTATGTCCTTCCTATAACAATCAAAATATGATTGCGTTTGGTGGCCCTTGTTGTAGTTAAGGTTTGAGTTCTGGGACATTTGCTGTGGTTAGGACATGATATGACCACAAAAATCCATCATTTTTGATGTTTAAGGATTCAGAAGACCCCAAAAGGCAACAAACACAGTGGAAACCAACCACATGCTTCTCCTAGACCTCCAAGACCTTCTAATATTCTAGACCACCATTTAATTAATAAAAGATTAATGGAAACCAATGACTTGTTTCTCCTAGACCTCCAAGACCTTTTAATAACCCAGACCACCATTTCATTAATAAAAGATGAATGGAAACCAAGAACTTGTTTCTCTTAGACCTCAAATGCCTTCTAATAACCTAGAGCACTATTTCATTAATAAAAGATCAATGGAAATCAACGACGTGTTTCTTCTAGACCTCCAATACCTTCTAATAACCTAGACCACCATTTCTTTATCAAAAAGATGACTGGAAACTAAGACTTGTTTCTCCTAGGCCTCCAAGGCCTTCTAATAACCTAGACCACCATTTTATTAATAAAAGATCAATGGAAACCAACGACTTATTTCTCCTAGACCTCAAAGGCCTTCTAATATCCTAGAGCACTATTTCATTAATAAAAGATCAATGGAAATCAATGACATGTTTCTTCTAGACCTCCAATACCTTCTAATAACCTAGACCACCATTTCTTTATCAAAAAGATGACTGGAAACTAAGACTTGTTTCTCCTAGGCCTCCAAGGCCTTCTAATAACCCAGACCACCATTTCAAGATGTATGGAAGCCAACAACTTCTTTCTCCTAGACTCCCAATACCAATTGAAGAACTGGACTGGCATTTCTAAAAGCGTAATCTCTTTGGCAGATTTGATCTTTGATCCAGAGCATGGGTCTTAGATGATATCTCTAATCCATATGACTCAGATAAGGCTTTATTGACACAAATCACAAAAGTTCAGTTTTCGCCCCCAGAATAAGTCTAAACTAAATTCAATCAAGCACACAAGAGTAGGATGATTTCTTGGGAAGCCACCTTAACCCTACTTATTTCTCTGCACTCTTTTGTTCCTCCTCAAATTCCAGAAGAGAGCCCTGACCTCTTTACATTATTCATTTTGGTGGCACGCCAATGTAATTATTCTGGGGCATCTCCTACAATCCTCTCCGTACTAAAATACGACTATAATTTGGCTATCATAGCCTCATTAAATTGGAGCAAAAGCTGCATGTTTTCCGAAACAGTTTTTTCCTGAAACTAGAAGCAAATTCTATGCTTCTATGTTGATATAACGAAGAAAGAAACTGTTAATCGGTATTAGCCATCACCACGTCAAAAATAGTTGATGGGTTCCAATGGATCTTTGCAGTTGGTTCCCAAACTTAAGGCAACCTGATGATGATGATGATGATGAAGATACATTTTGATGAAGATCTAAAAGCCGCGAGGGAGGAATCAGGGGAAAAAAAGTAATTTCATTGTCAGGAGTGAAAATGAATGAACGTATTCCCCAGAATATTTTTTTCCAATTTCATTCTTAACAGCCGCTCATGACTCCTATTAACAGATCTTATGTAAATTACTGGGAAATGATGACCTTTCAAGGACTGCCAGGGGTCCTGGAATAATAATACCATTTAGAGATATTGCATATTGAGATACCTCCGAACGGGATAAAACGTGACCCCGTCCGCACCTCATTTATTTCAGTGTGATACGTCGTAGTCGTAGCAGGTGCTGGCACCTCATTAGCGCTTGACATCTCCCGCTGTAGAGTCGAGACGCCGAACCGGTATAAAGTAAAAAAAAAAACACGTCTTTTTGTGATGAGTAAAGTTATGTTTGCTATTGATCTTCCATAACATTCAGCGGAACATTGAAAATGGAACTCTGATATATTTATTTATTTCTACACTTGATATGAAAAGATCCGTTCTTTTACATGGACCCTGAAATAGAAAAAAATAGAAAAACAGAAAAAAGGTAAAAATTCTACCGTTATTACGGATAATTTCTTAAGAAAAATAAGAACAAGTTTGGCCAGCAGTATTGCTGAAGACCCCAAATGGGGCTTCTTGTGATTTCCATATCACAGAATGATTCTGATGGCCATCTTTGTTCATCTTGGTCTAAACCACGGGGGGGGGGGGGGTCCCACACCAGGACACTGGAACCGATGTTATACACATTACGTGGAAGGTGTGAGGTCCTCAGCGAATGCCCCATATCTACTCGGGGGTCCCAATTTGGCCAAAGTGCCTCCAAAAGCTGCCAGCAGTCCCGATATACTGACTCGTGTGTCACTCCCATAAAGCAGCCTGTAAATTCTAAAGTACACGCTACTTTCTTTAAAAAAAAAGCTCACTTTAAAAATGATTTTGGCTTATTTAAAAGATTTTTATTAAGAAAAAGTATATTCAAAGCTAATAAAAGTAGTAATAAAAGGAGTAACCAACTAAGCACTGCTGAGTATTTGCGTAAATTAAAATAATACACAAATACATAAAGAAGACATGGAAAATTCAGTTAAAGTATAAAAAATATATTGCATAGAGAATGTTATAGCGCTCTCTAAGATATTTAATATTCAGCAGTAGTGCACGGCGCATGGACAGGTTGGCAGAACACGGCATGATGTATGGACACAGCGCGTAGAGACCTACATATCCCAACATAGCGTAAACTTCTCGCCGGAAACTATTCAAAGAATGTCAGCGATATTAAAATAAGCCGAGCACCCTGCTGTCTTATAATAACGGAGGGGGGCGGATAAACTACAGAAGCAACGTATCACAGAAAGGAATCTTAGGGGGTCTTATTAACTAAAACAAGATTATTTCTAAAGACTTTTCCATTACATAGTGAGTCTAAAATTTTATCTAAAAAAAAATACTCAATTTTTTTTTTCCTTGTATTGTATTTTTTTTTTTCAATTTTATTTACTGATTGAAAACGACTGCCTCTATTTAGAATTTTATTTTTATTTTTTTAAAATTTTAATTTCTGTATTATTTCAAAAAAAAAATCTATTCTCTTCTCTTCTTTTCCATAATTTTTATTTTAAAAAAAAATCTTAAAATTTCGGATTTTTTTTTCCGTACACAGACAACTTTTAAAGGAAAGATGTAAGAGTTCAAAAGGTATAGAAAACATAAACTGTCAATACAGTGATTTTTAAAATTTTAATTTCTAAGAAAAAGATCATGTTGCTGAAAAGATCCCAAATTACTAAATACACCTTTTTTTCCCCGGTGATCTTGTTTTTTGGGGTATTTTGATGACAGAAACATAGTCATTAAAACAATTTAACATCTGCACTGCATACTCTACGTCTCTAATGATGTGGAATTGAATAATGAACTGGAATGGAAATTAAATTTGACCTGAGTTAAACAAGCAGCATGCGGGAAAATATTCTGAGCGGAACAAGCGGATAGGGTAAATCATATGCTCAAGTGTCCCTCTTTTAGCTCGCAAGTCCCTCTTTCCTCCCCTGATGCCCCTCTTTTCTAGGAGGTCAGAATGTTTGCTGGGTATGAGGGTATCGCAGGGTTCTACAGCCCTAAAAGCCCCGATAATGTGTATAGAAACAGCAGAAAGCGGGTTAATATATCATATAGTTTGCTATTCTTGACTTAGATATCTATAAAAAGAATGAATTCAATAGATATTAGGAGGCATGGTATATGGAAACGACTTGTTATGTTATTTATTCATTATATAATTCATTTAGTTATCCACGAAGAAGTGATCCACTTAAGTTCTAGGTTGTCCAACTCATCTGGTACTCAGAGGGTTCTAAGTAGAACTCCCGGAGTAGACAAGTGGGACAGCCTCCCAGCAGAGGTGGTAGAGGGTAATACAGTGAGGGTATTAAACATGCATGGGATAGACATACGGCTCCTGACTCTAAGACGAGACCAACGGCTGATTAAGGGTTGAGTCTTTACAGCGGGAGAAACGAGCCAAATTCTAGGTTTCTGTGTTCAACCTGCCCCCCCCCCCTCCACAACGCTTCCAACAGCTCAATGATTAATTCCCAGTTGGAATTCGCATGAACTTCGTTTAAAGCCCCACCGTGTCTGTTGGTACCATTTGTTACAAAATGCTGCTCGTCCAATAGCGAAGAGAATAACATTTTATGGGATTTTAAGACCACCTTAAGACCCAATCAGCCATCCTTTGTAGATCTTGCTATAAATAATACGGAGACTAATTTAATAAAAGTGTACTTGTTAATAAAAATGAGAATGACCCTGGCTTAAGGGTACATGATTAATTACACGCTCTAGTTTAATCAAACAACACAAAAACTTTCAAGAAAACCAGTTTTTATTACAACAGCCAATCGGCGGCTGCTCTTTGTGTCACATGACAATTGAATATTCCCGGCATAATATTTACGTGACGGCGTAATTATTTCTGGGAAGGGTTTGTGCTTATACAAGCACCAGAAATAATGTTTCATTTCACAAGAGTAGGCGAAGCGGTACCTTTAAAGGAACAGTACGCCATTTTCATGGTGACAACCAAGACGGACTCTCTAAAGATCATCATAATTTCAAAAGATGCCAAAGAGGGGCAATTTATTCACAAAATAACCTGGGAATATTATTTTATATTTTCCATTTTTGGCACGGTCATACTTCACCAAAAATGTTGTAATTTTGATGTGTTTCCGAGCTATTTCCTACATAAAAGATACCGTATATATATATATCTGTGATTGACATTTAAAGTGTAGCAAATTCCAAGTTTTACAAATTTACTGAAGGTTTCAGAAAAAAAAATTTCCCCAGGGGATCGTTTCGTCGAATTTCGCTTCTCTATTCATGTAGGTTTGAGAGCAGAAATGAAAAAAAAAATAAAAAAATGAACTTTTTCTTTGGAAAAAGTGTAAATAACATATCGGCATTTAGCCTAATCTCCTTACCCGCGAGCGACGCATTCCTGGCACTTCTGCTCTCAAAATTCTTTTTAATTCAGAATTTTTTTTTTTATAAAACAAGTCCAGTTTTTGGGCCTTAAAAAATATTTTAAGCACAAATACATTTAAAAATGCTTAAAAAATAATACATTTATTATTATTAATGTTATGTTATTATTGTTATTATTCGTAGTATTATTATTATGAATATTATTATTATTGTTATTATTATTGTTATTAGTAGTAGTAGTAGTATTAATATTATTGTTATTATTGTTATTATTAGTAGTAGTACTATTGTTAATATTATTAATATTATTATTGTTATTATTATTATTATTGTTATTATTATTATTGTTGTTATTATTATTATTGTTATTAGTAGTATTGTTAATATTATTAATATTATCATTATTGTTATTATTATTATTTGTAGTAGTAGTAGCAGCATTATATTAGTTATAATCACTCAATACAGACAGTAAAGTGCTTCCGTTATACCGGTAAGGACACGTTCGAGCTGCTGGGATGTGATAACCCAGGGGCAAAATGTCTCTGGAATCCTCTCTTTCACTCAAGTTTTGCCCTACAGGGGGGGGGGGATTTAAAAGGCTATTCAGGAAAGGCGTGCGGCTATAAAGCCCATTCTTACACTACATATTGAAATTGCGTCCTAAGGGCCCCTAAATCAGTATTAACCCCCCCATGCTTCATGCTATATGACCGGTATTACACCTCGGTTTTCTTGCTATGATAAATGATACAGTAACAATAAACAAAAAAATATTATTCAGTGTTACAGCCCCCCTATAGCAAGCTAGTGGGCTACCCGATATAAGGTGCATTAGCCCCTGGCATCCATAATACTTAAAGCAATGCTGTTTTTGGTATAGACTTGCGTCTGAAAAACGCTCCGTTATTTTGCGGCCACGCAGCAGAGAATTCCTAATTTTCTAATTTTTTAAAGAACTTTTCCCGTCCAGTCTGCATTCCAGGATCTGCCCCTCAGTCTCCGAGCTTTTGCCCTGGTCTCAGGATGTTTGGGGGTGAAGGGGCAAAATCCCAGGGCCACACAGTCTGGAGGAGACTCGTTCATACTCTACACTGATCTGATCATATCCCAGTAAGTGGAACAGCCTCCCAGTAGAAGTGGTACAGGGTAATACAGTGAGGGTATTTAAACATGCGCGGGATAGACATACGGCTCCTGAATCTAAGACGAGACCAACGACTGATTAAGGTTTGAGTCTTTACAGCAGGAGAAACGGGCAGACTAGACGGGGGGCCGAATGGGGGCCGATCTGCCGGCAGGTTCTATGTGTCTATGGCAGATGCCGGACTGACGTCTCCGTCGGGGAGATTTTCTGTAGTGGCTGAGATTGCCCCCCCCACCCCTCCCCTGCCTGGTCCAGGCACCCCAGGCAGCTGCCTGACTCGCCGGGCACTAAGACCATCCCCGCGTGGAGGCACGGAGGCCTGGGAGCGGAGAAGCGGAGGCAGCTCTGCCTGTGGGGGCCGTCCCATTTAGCAATGCTTATTCACTGTCTGCAGTCATTCATTTCACTGCTGCTACAGGAGCTCGGTGAGAAGCACGCCGGGGCATTCCGGAGATCTCCGACGGCTAGGAGCGGCGCAGCAACAAGAAAGAAATAATAATAACAATAATAATAATAATAGTAATAATAATAATAACGTTTAAATGCCATCGGATTTAAAAACGAGAAGGCATTCAGGCTCCTTAAAGGTCTACAACCACGTCCAGAGCTGTCTGCCTGCGTAGCAGCGGCCGGTGGCTCCTCAGACACCCCTGCGAGAAGAAGATCAGCGGGGGCTCCACGTTCCTCTGTGGCCCCGCAAAGCACCGGCACCGTTGCCGCCTTCCCTGACGTGGTTAAAGCAACAAAACCTTGGGCTTTTAACTTAAGCCACAACCAGCCTTGGGTACGAGAAGAGCGGAAGGGGGTATCCGGATACCCGACGACTTGTTGAATTTTTTTTTTAGGGGGTGTGGGGGGGTTTCGGCTTTGAAAATGGGATTTTTCTGCATTTTCTCTGGGACGTTATCCTGCGGAGAGAATTGCCCTTAAAGGTAAGAAAAGTGCCTTTTTATTTAACTCCTTGAGTTCCAGGGGCAAGGAGAAATATTTGTCAGAGTATCGGAATGACTGTAATAGCTCCGAGAGGTGGTAAAAGCTTTGGGTAAATATTTTGTTAACACTCCCCCCCTCCCCCCCTTTCAGCGTGAAGCAGAAGGTGTTAAAGTTGCGAATGTGGGTTCTGAAACTCTGTTCTGAATTGGTTACAATTGTATTTTGTATTTATTTATTTTTTTGGCACCGATTCGAAGCCAGGTGGTCGATTTTCGCATTAGTCGGAGTTGCAGGCAGGAGCTAAGTTTAGAAATGGGGGCACATATTGGGTTGCAGGCTGCAGGAGGGGAGCTGGAAAATAGCTGTCCTGTCATTTTGGGGCTGTTCATTCCAAAATGACTATTTTAATAAGGAGAATACGGACTATTTTAAATATTAAATAATCTGATTGGCGGTTGAGGCATCTGTAATAATATTACAGTAATAAGGTTTAAAATGGGCAGAAGGGGCAGAATAAAGGGGCAAAATTCCGGGTCATGTGTTCTTGAGCTGGCATCATCTTGCTTGACTACAGGTGACTTTACTTAACCCTTTATGTACACAGGGAAGTTAGGCTTTCTATCTATCTATCCTGTATATTCATCTATTATCTATCATCTCATTTCCCCCCTCCCCCACATTATAGACCTGTGATTAACCCATTAAATATTATGTACATGATGTGATTAACCCATGAAATATTATGTACATCTATTTTTTTAAATACCATTTTTAAGTGAAAAAAATCACATTTTAACATTTTACATGAAAATAGGACGTGCAAACTAGCCTCTTGGTATTCAAAGGGTTAAGGGTACCCTGTATTATAAATGGATGGGATTGGTTGTGTGCGTCTACATGCTATGTACATACTACCCAGGAACTTTACATACGAGGTTTTTGAGTGATTTTCATTAAATGGGTTTTATTTTTTCGCCTAAACGCTAATAAAGTGTAGATGAGTCCCAGTACATGTTGTTTTGGGGCTGGAATCAGTGACGGAAGCCCATGTGTGTCTCTTCTGTTTCTCATTTGCCCACAGAGGTATGATGTCATATCCTAGAACTTTATTTACCCCCCTGAGGAGCGGCACTTGGGATAGGGAGATCTCCAAAGCATTGGAAGTTTTAGCTCCATCCCGTTAGGGCTAGTAATTGTTGTCAGGATCTCCTCGGAGGAGTGCTGCTGGATCGTTTGCTAATTAGGTAGACTTGGGCACCAACATTAGGGAACTCTGTTGTGATCTGGGGCAGCTAGAAGAGAGAGTATGTTTCCAGAATCCCAGAAATGTCTGTATGGGGTTGGGGTCAGACAAGCTTCCGAGGTGGTGGGTCTAGAGAAGGTCTTGGTGCAGTGCTGGTGCAGGCTGAGAAGCAAATGGGAATAACTGGGTTAGTGGAGAAGATACTGATGTCCTTCAATCACAAGTAGCCAGATTCACACTGTCTATGCTCTGCTACGCTGCTGCCCCATCCCAAACCGTTCCTCAAGGTGTCCTTATCCCCTGCCCAGCCTCGTCGTATCTCCTCACCCCATGCAGAGCATTGAGCTGTTTACTCACCAAAGCAGAACCTCATTGTATGTCCTCCCTGTGGCCTCCTTCTACCGCACCATCACACCTGTAAAGTTTTGTCCTACCACCTCACCCCTAGCAGCAAATTAAGACCTGACCGGTTTGCCGAAGAGTAACGCCGATGGCTTTCCGTAAAGTTTCAACCTGATTTCTCTCCTCGCTACTAAAACCCTACGATACTTTAATACAGCAGGACTTTGCACTCGGAGAAAAGAGACAGATCCCAGGGATTTGACTGCTTGTGCACCAATAATTAGACCGTTCCAACTTCCGAGATCATGGAGAAATGTCCGGTTGAAACATTTTTAGGGTTATCTATGGTTTCCCCAATGGTGATCGCCCGGCTTTGGGTGCTGACAAGGAACTCAAGGCTGAATGAAGGCTTTCGTTACCTGCAGCTAAACAGACAACGTACAGGGGTTTGCAGGTGACAACATGTTGGACGTCATGAAGGAACAGACCGGAGAACGGAATGTATCTACAGGCTCCTTTCACAATTTAAAGCAGACCCTGGTGACTTATTGCAAGCAGAGGGGTTCTGAAGCTGGACTGTCCACTTGGCACGTATTGAATACATTAATTTGTCCATTTCCACCCGTGTTCATTGGCCAGCTTTATTAGTTATTCCTAAACATAATCAGGTGTGACCAAAAAAAGACCCACCGAGAGGGTGGTAGATAAGTGAAACAGGCTCCCAGCAGAAGTGGTAGAGGGTAATACAGTGAGGGTATTAAACATGCATGGGATCGGCATACGGCTCCTGAATCTAAGACGAGACCAACGACTGATTAAGGTTTGAGTCTTTAAAGCAGGAGAAATGGGCAGACTAGACGGGGGCCGAATGGGGCCGATCTGCCGGCAGGTTCTATATTTCTAGATATGGTTAGAGTATTTGTTGCATACGGAAGTTTATGTTTTCTGTATAATATCGCACCCCGTCAGCTCCAGTAACGGTAACGCTATTAACATTTATACCAGGCGTCTGGGGTGCCTTTTGTTTTTTGTTTTTTTTTTATGGGCAAATATTTATTTTGTTTATTTTTAGTCCAGAATGTCACAAAATTAAACGACAGACAATATATATATAAAAAAAGCTTTTCTCTGGATTCTTTCATATCGGTGACATTTAAATAAAAATGTGAATTAACAGAAGAGTTGAGTTTTCGGGGATATTAACGTTAAGAGTTATTTTTTTAAAAAAAAGTGGAATCTTTTTTCAGCAGGTTATTTTCTGCTTTTTAAACGTTTTTAATTGTTTTTCATTGCCGCTATACTGTCTGTATTCTATAGTCTGCGAGGAACAAAAGAGTCTTTTACTATTTCTATATGTTTTTTTTTTTGTGTTTAAAGAGCACTACAGGGCAGCGGGAGCAATAAATATACATCGACAGGTGTGCTGGCGTCCAGGAATGTGAGGTTTTATAGCGCTGGTTTAACCTCCTGTAGCTTACACGTAGTTTACTCATAAACCCCACCACAGAAGTGGCTGCATGGCAGGGGGAGCAGGCAGCCGTGGCCTTAAAACTTCAAACCAGGTCCAAAGGCGTACAATAAACTCCCTTTATCTGCAGACCTGGAGCCGCCGTTGCTGTCGGTCATGTGATATTTTGGGTGACTTTCCTGTTCAATCACCACACTGAGCTGATGCTTTATGGCGATGCTAATGAAGTCCCTTCCTCCATTGACTTTTATTAGTCAGAGAGTCCAACTGGATGAATAAGACTGAGGCATTCTATTGTTTTCCCACAGGCAGTATGATAAGGAGTCGGGGTGTTTGTCTAGTAGATTGGGCTCAGATAACAGAGCGAGAACTCATTATATTATGGGGTAAAAACTACAACAATTACTTTTTGGGTTTTTTTCCCGCTTCTTGTTTGATCTGATCCTAGGAATAACAAAATGGTAGGAATTCCACTTTAAAGATTATCAGTTCTTTACTGTTTTTTGGACAGCAAGTAAACCCATTCCTCAATACTGCTCGGGTACCTACCCTTCCTGCAGCTGTAAATCAGCAGCTAAATGCTCCTCTGTGCTTCTACCTTCTCAATATGTTCTTTTATCTCATAAATCTGTGGCATGTTCCTTGCTTAAACTCATCAATGAATGCCATATACTCTGATTTAAAAAAGGAATATGGTGAGCAGACGAGTTGTCTAGACTTCGAGGCCTGGTGGGTTTCCCCTCCGTTGGACCAAAAGACTTTGGAGAAGCTTTCCTCTTGGAAGTGAAACATCTTATCTCGTTTCTCGCCATTCTTCCTCCAACGTTATGAGCGACCTTGACTATTGATCCGTTATCTACAGTAGGACATCGGTTCAGCAGCACAGCCGTTACGGCCTCGGGCTTATCGACTTAGGATCGTTCCCGTTCCTCTCAGAAGGAAACCGGTCTTCTTGTGTTCCGAGTTCCAGTTCCTCTCGTGGTTGATGAATTTCGGCTTTTGTAGAACTTGCCCATTTTTCTAGAACCAAAGCATAAACCATCGCCCTTTTTCTTAAGAGTTGGAGGAAATCCTTGGTGGTTTCTTCAAGGCGGCTAAAAGGTGCCGAGGTAAAGTAACACTTCTTCCAAGACCCGTCGTAACATGAAAGAAGTGTGGATACAATTCAATCGTCTGTCATGTCTGTCTTACACACGAGGACCAAACACGATTTGGACAAACTTTTTTGTTTTGCTTTTCAGACAATTCATTTTGTTTCCCGCCCTTTTGGGTCCAACTAATTTCAGAGGGCTTTTTAGTTTTTGGAGACGCAATTAGTTATTTTTTTCTTACTTACTATCACTTATTCTCTCTCTCTCCCTCCCTCCCTTCTCCAACAACCGCTTCCCTGTCACCGCTTCTCTTTCTTCATTTTTCTCTCCTCTTCTGTGCTCTTTAGAGAACCGGGGCAAAGTGTCTTACGGGGACAACCTCTTCTCCCCATTCCTCCTACCTGATCAGAAGCAGTTTTTCGGAGAAGGTAGGGAGAGAGTAAGGGAAAAAAAAAAAATTAAAACAAAAATTTCGAGCTTTTCTCCTTTGTCTTTTTTTCCTCCTTGTTTTTTTTTTTTAGCACAAATTAATTTGATACGAATTAAAAAAAACTATGTAACTATGCATTTTTTGAAGAAGAGACATTTGAGGTCCTATATTTTGCTATGTTGGCCTAATAATTTATATCAACTTCAACTAACTTGAGTTAATAGTACGTAACATTAGGCTTAATATTTTTCAAGGGACAGCCTACTGCGGCGACAACCATCATTTCTCGAGGGGTTCAACAAGCAGACCCCAAGGCAAACAGCCGGCGCGTATATGATCGGCTGAGTTTACCTGCGATTGTGGATTTCTCTCCCTCTCCTTTATTTAGTATTCGGGGCTATAAACCTTACTAAATCTCCGTGAAGCCGACTGTCGGCTCTGTAATAGCGTGGATTAGACTCAAACAGATTGTCCTGTGCTGCAGGATTCCAGACACACTGCAGTATAATGCCGACTCAGCAGAAAACTCACTGCATTGCTGCTTCGGAGACGCGTCCGGATGAAAGTTCTCATTCATTTGTTTTATATTCACCTGCAGAGATGCTCAGTAACACCATAGACACCGACATGTATTCGGCTACAAGACGAAGCAGCGGGCGTTTTTTAACTAAAAAACAATAATTCCTCTATTTCTTTCCAAAATAACTATTTTAGAATAACAAATTACTGGGAATTTAGGTCTGTGGCCTGGGAATTTAGTATCTGAGCTACTGTCTACTGCTTTCCCCAGGGTCTTATGTGTCTGAATGTTTCACGTTTCCACTTTCAAGTTTATCACCCTTAGGCATAGTTCGTTTCAAGCAGTTAGGTTAGACGCGGAGTCTCAGGGTGGACCGCGGCTTCCCCGAGTCTCCGGGTCAATGTCCTCATTCTCTGGGAAGAGGACCCGCCTTTAGCCACACCCACTCCCGCCCACTTTCCTTCCTACTTTAGGCTCAAGAGGGATGTTTCCAGTTGTGGTCTTAATTATAAATCTTATACAGGGGCTTAACTCTTTCCTACCACTAAAAAAATAAGAGTACTGTCGGGCAGAGCCAAATGGTGGAAATACATTTTTGGTAAACATATCTACATGCTAATTTTCAAATAATTTTAATTTTAAATTAATATTTTGGAGTTACATTGTCTCTTGTCTTTAGAATGTTTTCCCAGCATGCACCTGATTCATTTCTCTCAGCATTTTATATATATTGTAGGGGACAGCTCACGCATGGGGCGGCAATGACGGTTTCACACAGGTTTCCAACGTAAAAGCGCGTTTATTTAGATGTTGTAGTCACAGAGCACCTTGTAAACAAAACAAACTATAAGCCTGTCCGGCTCTAACTAAACAGCAGGATACCTCTCTAGCAGCCTAAGGTCTGTCACAAAGCAAAGTAACCAGTTCTGTATGGGGTAAAGCTTCATACCTGGTGTGCTGCAGCGCTGGCTGTAGCTGCTCCTTCATTCAGGTTCTCCCTCTCCTTACAAACCTAACAGCCCTCTCTTTTAAGGCTTCCTCCCCAGTAACGAGCTTAGGAAGCCTCACCTGAGAGCACCTGGGTTTGCTACCATGCCTGGCTGAGGTAACCAGGTGAGATATATATCCCATCAACCACTCTCCCATACACTTTACCACAATATATATATATATATATATATATTTTTTTTTTGTGCATTTATGTGCATATATATATATATATATATTTTTGTACATATGTATATATATATATATATATATATATATATATATAGCAGATGTCAATATCACATGAATATAATATTCCGTAAACTCTGAATTGAATAACAATTTCAAGAAATATCTAAACTTTATAAAAAGTCTTTAAACTCTATAAAAAAAGTTTAAGGTTTTAATGGAATAGGCACATGGCGTATGTCAAGTATATCGTTCCATTATAGCTGTGTCCAGGGTAAAGCCTCTCGCCCGTGCCCACCAGACTGTGCAGAATGGACGTTATAACACGGATTATCGGCTTCCCGAGCCGGCAAAGTTACACTCTGACCGAGGAGCACGTCGATACTTCAACGGAACGGAAAGAATGCTGATATTATTTAAGATTTAAGACTGAACGTTAAGGCTGGAATGGTTCTGAAATAGAATTTGAATAATAAAATCATTATTTTAGGTCATTTTTAATTTTAATGTTAAATGCATTACTTTAACTGTTTGACGGTGAGAGAGTTTTTAGTTTTTATAGAAGAGAAACACTTACAAGTACTGTTAGAACGCAAGCCGCAGTTCAGTTGTTTTGAAATTTTTTGAAAGACTTTGACAAAATTCAATATGGCGGCTGCAAATGGCAGCCCAATGACCATGATAATATCTTGGTGTATGGTATGGGAAATTCCTTTGGTTTGGGAAGTGATCCAGTTGACCACAATTCCATTTTTTGAAAGCTTAGTGTTGGCCAAGTTCCATATCAAGAAACCACAAAGTCTTTTATGCAGCTTTAAGCAGGGGCCGTAACTTCCATGGGGCAAGAGGGACATTTACAAGAAGAGGGGTTATGCCCCTGTGCCCCTTATATGATGTCAGCACAGTGTGGGACCTCCGATCCTGCCCTAGTTGCCCCGGAGCCCTAGTTACGGCCCTGTCTTTAAGAAATGCAGATACTGTTCAATGTAGCCAAACATTAAACGGCACCCAGAGGATACAGAAGAAGCTACAACAGATGGACAGTAAGGGCATGCATCTTACCAACATCTCCAAAAAAAACTTTTTACAAAACTTTTAGTTAGTTTTTTATATTTATATATTTATTTTATTTATATATATTAATGTATTTAATATATATATATATATATAAACTTTTTATAAAACTTTTAGTTAGTTTTTTATATTTATATATTTGTTTTATTTATATATATTAATCTATTTAATATATATATAAACTTTTTATAAAACTTTTAGTTAGTTTTTTATATTTATATATTTATTTTATTTTTATATATTAATGTATTAAATATATATATATATATATATTTTATTTTTATTTTTTATCTATATATTTTCTCATCTTCAATGTAATTTTACTCTCTAGCTATCACTTCTGCTTTGGAGCCAATCTTTAAAAGTTAGCTCTCCGGAGACCCGTTACGTTCCGCTTGCTTAATATTAAATTATCTGTCTGCGTTTTTCCTTCTCCCCCGCTCGGTGTCGTCTTAGTGACTCCGGCCCGTGGAAGTATATTGAGGTTCGCGATCTCTAAATGATAGTTTATGTCACACTGAGCTGGTTATGTAAATATAATTAAAGTTGGTAATTTGCGTGCAAATGAGCATTTCTCTAATTAACCCCCCTGCTATGTACATTACCATTTTGGATACAGAGTGTCCTATTTTTTTTGTACGGGGCTCTTTGACATACGGCAGGGACTTGGGGGGGGTAGTTATATCGCGTGTCCCTCATTTTCCTTTTGCATGGATAATGAGCTTCTTTTGTGACAGCCGAAACTGACTCGCCGGGGATTGACGAAGAGGGGGGGATTGCAGACAGGTGCTGCCACCCCGTTCCACGTCTCAGCAGAAGCGAGGATTTATCCGCCTTCCGCATCAATTATTCAGCGAGGACGACTGAACGTACGCAGAAGATTTAGGGTTATTTGGCAAAGCGGCTTAAAAAGATTTGAAAAATGAGGAGGAAATGAACAAGCGTCTGAAATAGTGCCTGACAAGAGCCATTTACCACGGATATAGGGAAGGTTGAACGTTTTTTGCACGGTTTTATTATAAAATGTTTATAAATGGTCGATTTTTGGATTTCCTTAATCCATATCCAGGAACTCGTAAATTTGACCCACGCTGGGGCTCTTATCTTTTTTATTTTGTTTCCCCCAGGGTTTTTAAATTAAAACATTCAAGTTGTCAATACGACAAATAAAGTACAGGATTTCCCTCGCGTTTAACGTTACATTAATGACCAGTGACGTATTCTGTTCCTAGACGGCCTGGGCCTAGGGCAGCAGCCCCAGGAGGGAGGTAAAAATGGGGGGGGGGCAGAAAGCTGGACGTGCGATGATTGGGCGGCCCTAGCACTTTAAGGCCATCGGCCGCCTGATGATGAAAGGGCATTTTCTAGATGGCCAGTCCGGGCCTACTAGAACGTTCTACCCCTTGGCTGTGCGAGAGGAAAGGATTTTTGTCCATTTTAATATTAATTGAGGATTCTTCAGAGAGTTATATTTTGAGTTTATTGTTATACTTTGGCGATTAAATTTAATTCTGACTTCCTAGAAAAGAGGGGGTATCAGGGGAGGAAAGAGGGGGTGCAAGGTTTTGGAATGTGGGAACTTTGACATAATGAAAGTTTGATCATGAAAGTAAGAAAGCTGCAAGCCTTTTTTTAGGGTAAGTGCCCTGATTTTATTTATTTGCATAATATTATAACATTTTATAATAAAAGATATTTTGTTTGATATATTCCTTCAAAAGGGGGTCCCCCCCCCAGCCTTTGAGTACCTATAATAATAGTCATTATATACAATTGCAGACTGGGAATAAATATACTTTATACACATTTTTACAGCGTGGCTAATGACGGCTTTTTTCTTACCTTTTACTGAACTTCATTTAGCTGAGAAGTGGACATTAAAAAAAAAAATCATATATATTGACTCTATGGAGAGAAAAAGCATTTTAAATGATTTAATGTACAAAGAAAATGAGGTACACTAATGGCTTATGATCATTTTTTCCATTTAGAAATAAAGCTAATAAAATGTTTTTTAAAAGTTGACTCTATGAATTCATGAGTTACACTTAACTGTATGCTAAAAAAACACTAAAATGTAAAAAGTTGATATAAAATTGGGAACATCTGGGAAATATTGATCTCCTCCTCCCCGCCTCCCTTATAAAAGCTGCCTGAACCAATCAAAAACAGGCAGCAACCTAACCCCCAGCAATTGCACTGCAGCTCTCGCGCTCCTTATAGGAGGCGGGGAAAGTGGGTGGGCCACAATAATGGGCATTGTGTGGGTGGAACCTGGGTGGGGAGTGGGTGTGACCAAACACCATTCACCCCGCCCCCCAAAAACTTAAAGGCATGGTCATGAGCTCTGATTTACATATCGTCCCGGTGAAATATTGTGAGGTCCCGCTAAAAAAAAACCGTTTTCCGGGGTCAGTTAAATTATGCGCATTATTTTATTTCAGAAAAATACAATTATATTGTTCTAGCCAAATTTACAAATAAGAACAGAATTTTATTGCCCGCATCGCTGGGATAGGGGGAGCTTTTTACCATTAGTGTGCATTACCATGGGCTTCCACCAGGGGTCCCCACTGTACCTGTGCAATATAGGGCAGGAGACCAGAAAAATACCAAATAAAATCACTTGTTTTTTCTAAATTCCTATAAATTTTGTTATCTTTTTCAATCTTTAATATCTTTTTTTTCCATTTACACAAAAGAAGCCCCTCTACATATAGATGTCTTTTTGTATATGATTCTAATTAATATAGAACCAGCTGCTGCTGTTTACCTATAGATTATCCCATTGAACAGATATATTTTTTTTTACTCCCAGACCCTGATAAATCTACCAGTGTTCCGAAGTATTTTGACAGCATTATGAAGCAAATGTGCAAATCATAAAGCGTAAATGGTTATTTTTAGAGGTATTTGAAAGTTTCCTCGGTGCGAAATTTAATGGCTTTGTATCTTGGCTACCGCAGAATGAATTGCCTATTATTCGTATTGCTGGAATGACTCGTTCAGCCTTGACAAGTCTCATGGTTTCTGTTGGCATCTTGTTCCGTTTCCCAGCGCTTCACAAATAAAACTATGTTTAGATGTGTAATAAGCGAGGGGGGGCTTTCAAGAGCATGACCACACACGCTGATAAAAAAAATAATATATATTTTTTTGTAGAACTTTAAAAAGAATCTGTTCTGGCATTAATTGTTCACCGCAGGTGGCATCTCCTGTAGAATAAGGTGGACACAAGCTTTGCTAGGGAAGGATTCATGATATAAGCTTTAGTTTTTAGAAGAAGATGTAATATTTATGTCAGAATAATGAGAATGTCATAAATGATGATACTTTTCTTACATTAGAGATGGACATGGTGGTCAACTGCAAGGAACATCAATGGGTTTTGGGATTATCTTGGTTCTGAATGATTTCTGTCAAGAGGTGGACTTCACCTCAAGTATGTACTTTAAGGTTTGTACATCAGGAAGCCAAGGTGTTGACTTCCGAACTTGACCGCTACCAACGGTTGGAAGTTCTAAAGGATGCTGAGATGTTCTCATCAGTGTCTTGAGTTGGGGTGGTTTGGAGAAGACATAGCCAAGCTGGTTATGGAATGTCACCAAGGATAGGTACCTTCTGGCACGTCAATCACTGTAGACTCCAAAATCACTGTAGTGGATCTGTCCCTCCAAGGCTGTACGACCATCATTGTAGTCTTGGTCCAGATCCAGACGTTGCCAGTCTGTGATTTTACCCAGTAAAGCATCAGATTCTCCGACCAGCTCTCTTATTTAACAGGTAATTACTCTCAAGGTCTTTTCCTTCTAATCAAACCATAGCAAGCACGGAAATGATTCCACGAACATAACAATAGTCTCAAAGGAAAGAGACGCCCTCTTTAATCATAGAGGTCATTCTCCCGTATAAGCCAATTAACATCCAGTCTCAATTTATGTCCCTTCCTTCTTAAAATAACGATTATATTCAGCATAAAAGGAAACAGAAGATTTGGCACATTCTCACCTTTATTCTTTAGTGTCTAGTTAAGGGTTTCCGGTGCATGAAGATTAAACGTTGCTCAGTTGTGGTTGACTCTGGTGCCCAAAGACTGTTTCGGCTCGTGGATTATGATAAAAGTTATAATCAAGCCCACAAAGCGAGTCTACGTGATGATGATACGCTGAGGGCATCTCCAAAGTTGCTCTTGGTCACAATAGCGGTTAATTTGGATGTTAAATTTAACTTTACATCAGATATTTTGGGTGGGTTGGATCAGTTTTGGATCATAACCACACGCATGCACTAATAATTAGGTAAAAGGTCCGCTTCAACTCTTTCTACCATGTAAAAATACACTTCACCTTGATGTAACCCCTTAAGGACAATGGGCGGTCAATGAAAACAATGCATTTTGTCATTTAGGGGTTAATTATTTCACTCTTATTCTGTTGCTAATCTTGTGTTGTATCACTTGTAGAATTTCTAATTACAAAAGTATCAAAAACGCTTTTTTATCCATTTGTACAATATTTTTTAAAAGGCTTCGAAGGGTTAACACAATTTAAAAACTCCTTTAACCCTTTTGTAACTAAATTGATGTATTCTGAGTTCCTTTAACCTCTTAAGGACCAGGGCTAGTTTGCGCTACAGGACCGGAGCAATGTTCCTGTTTTCACTCTCTCTCCATAAAATTATATATATTATTATATATTTATTAAACTAAAATTTGACTTTTTCTCATTTTGTGAACCGACACACGTTATATATATATTGTTTTTAGGAAAAGTGGGGTTTCCTTTTTTAACCCTTTTGAAACCATATACGTAAGACCTTTTTTATGAATAAAATCTATATAAAAAAAGTTTTTTTTCCCATTTTAATATTTATTTACAGGTATATAAATTATATACAACTAGTGCATACTGGAAAAAATAATAAAAATATGTTTTTTATGTATTAAGTTGCCCTGGTTGGGAAGCACTCATTACCCAGCAAACATTCTGATCTCCTAGAAAAGAGGGGGTGTCAGGTGAGGAAAGAGGGGAATCAGGGGAGGAAATAGAGGCATCAGAGGAGGAAAGAGGGACATCGGAGGAGGAAAGAGGGGCATCAGAGGAGGAAAGAGGGACATCGGAGGAGGAAAGAGGGACATCGGAGGAGGAAAGAGGGACATCGGAGGAGGAAAGAGGGGCATCAGAGGAGGAAAGAGGGGAATCAGAGGAGGAAAGAGGGGCATCAGGGATTTAATTAGTGTCTTGACTCTTTAGAACACAAACACAAGGCTCTTAAATCGGATACAGTATCCTGGCGGGGGGGCATGCCGTTAACACATGGCTCCAGGCGCTATGATACAGAGCTGGAGCTGTGAATACTGATAGTTCAGGGTGTCAGCTTTTTAATAGAAGCGTCTGAGACTGTTATGTCTACAGCGTGTTTGCTCCGGGAACACTGAAATTACTTCCTCCCCGGACCAGACCCTTTGTAAATAGAGCAGAAATTTTGCACTCGGCTTAAATCAAGCGCAGGGGTTTGTTACGTCCCCGGTGTAAAGGGATTTAACAAAGTACAGGAGGGAAGTTTATTTAAAAGGAGGAGAGAAGTTAGAACGAGAGGCCATCATTTAATACTAGAGAGTCAGAGGCTTAGATGGAATGCAAGGGAGTTTTACTTTACTGAGAGGGTGGTAGACAAATGGAACAGCTTCCCAGCAGAAGTGGTAACGGGAATGTAATCATCCATGGAATTGGCATACAGGAAAAATGGGCAGACCAGATCCAGATCTTAAAAGGAAAATTATCCGGGGGGCTTGTTTGTTGTAAATTCAAGACTGCTGGCAGCTATGTAGTAAAGCAGAAGGAAAAACTTAAAAGAAGAAGAAGGAAAAAAAAGTTTTGTCCTTGAACTGTTGCAAATCATCTCCACGAGCATCTAAAATGTATAATCTGATTACACGGGCTGACTAACCATAATGAGTACTTAGAAGAAGTTCGTTGGGTGAATGGTGATTTGTATGAGCGGAGAAGCTCGCGCGAGTTAATGAACAAAGATGAAACTGCCACTTGGATTGTATTGCTTGTCCAGATCATCGACCTCTAAAGATTATTATTTAAGAGCTGGCTGGTTGATTTAGAGAGAGATACAAACTTTTCTTGCAATAGCTCTCAGCTAGGAATGAAGAGCGTACCTCCCGAGCGTCTTGATTTCTGCAGCACAGTCCCGTTTTCCCCCCCACTGTCCTTCAAAGGTGTCCCATTTCCCTGCCTAAAAGGGCAAAAAAGGGGCAAAATGGCAGTAAAATTGCCTCTAGGGGGTGACACCGGTTATCAATCAATAATAGTCATCGCTGAGCTCTTCTGTTTTAATAAACAATGAGATGACATACTGTGTTACTCGCCTAGTTACCCAAGTCTATCTTATTATAGAGATATTGCATAAAAGGCACTCTCTATGATGATTACTGTTTTTTTTTCTGTTATGACTGCAACAAGTTAACTACCTGTAATGCCATTACGCCTTCCGAGTGCGCAAACCTTGTTTAAGAGGATAAATGTTGTGACACGACCACCGCGCGGGGTTAATTAATACGTCTGTATGAATAATCGGGACACGTCTGTTCCTTTTAATTTCGACACTCGCTATTCAATTCCTTTCTCTGATAAGATCAGGATTCCTCCCGTCAATTGAGATTTTTCGTAGCGTGAGACTGACATGCAAATGATTTAATTTGTCGGGAATATTACCGTTCTGACGGTCGCCTCATCACTTGACTTCGCCAAGGTAATTATGGCAAGAAACTGATACAGAGAATCCGTCCTTTGCCTCGGTAGGTTTCCTCGCAGAGTAAAAGGTGTTGAAGTTCTTAGTTATGCGACTCGAGCGTTAAAAGAATAATGTGCCCTTCCAGCCGAGGAGCAGGACGGGAGGTGGGGAGCGTGTAGGGGTCCGACGTGGAGCTGGGAGATCCGTACCGCGTACAGTGCTGATAGATAGAACCTGCCGGCAGATCGGCCCCATCCGGCCCCCGTCTAGTCTGCCCGTTTCTCCTGCTGTAAAGACTCAAACCTTAATCAGTCGTTGGTCTCGTCTTAGATTCAGGAGGCACATGCCTATCCCATGCGTGTTTAAATTCCCTCTGCTGGGAGGCTGTTCCACCTATCCACCACCATCTCATAACAATGCTTTATTTCTTTAATGCCCCTCTTTTGTAGGCGCTCAGAATGTTTGCTTCCTCCTACATCGGAGTTTTCATCACAATATACACATACCTAGATACTATTCGAGTTTGACCCGGAGTCTCCGGGTGAAGTCCCGCTTCCCTGGGTCTCCGGGTCAGCTTCTTCTTTCTCTAGCCAAGGGAGGCACTGGAGGCCATTTTTGCGCAGGCGAAAAACCCTGTTATTTCTGCGGGAACAGACAATATTTGCAACGTCCATGTAAGTCTGATTTATCTGGCCCCCTGGTTGCTTAATCCTACGATAACAGAGCAGGCAGCGCATCCAATAAGCATTATTCACCTTTTCTGATACAGCCGCAGAACCTGCATCTCGAAATTACCCGCTATCCTCACTTCAGCGTAATTAATGGCGTCCCTGCTTCGTCCTTGAGATGCGTTCAGGTCGCTCTTTATTAGAAGTTAAAATATATTTCTACCACGATAAATCACACAGAGTAATCAGAATTTTGTGTACGGATTCCAGGGATATGCAAATGGGGTCCCGCTCGGAAAAACCGTAATTAATTAAGCGGCCAATACTTCAGCTCGATAAAAAATAGTCCCGATAGTGAAGCGCCGATGACGTCCCGTCGGTAATTAATATTTGAAGGCTGTCACGGTCGCCTCCCTGCGGCGCTCTCAAACCCCAATTGTAATGTTATACCCTCAGTTTAGATTTCTATATTCGACGTTTTTTTACTTTTATTAATAAAAAAATGTAATTGCTTTTTGGCTTTTTGGTGGTTAGCGCAATAGATTACGCAATAGATTGTAAGCTTACAAGACCAGTACCCTTTCGCTTTCTGTACCGGTACATTTTAACGTGCCCCCCCTCCCCCCAGCTAAATGCCGTGTTGTTGATATGTTCGGATGATGTACACGTGATATACCTACCACCGGTCAGCTCCAGCGTTGTCTTCATGGACATCGGCCATTGTTTATAAAACCGATAGAAAAAGACATCTCTATTTCAATGGATTTAAAATATAGTCCTTTTTTTTTTTTGGGCTGGTTTCTGTATGTTTTCCTCTGAATCGCCCGTTTTGCTTCAAATGCACTTAAACAATGGCAAAATGCCTTAAACCCCGATCGGATATTTATCACCATTAACATCATCATCATCGGTGTCATCGAAACCCAAAAGAGAATGGAATTTTGGCAGGGCTGCGGAACCTTGGTGAATCTATAGTTATAGACGATGCAATTTATTCTGATTCATGGCGTCGTTAAAATGGGTTATTGTCCTGAAACGCGTCGTATTTGTTTGGCTTCCGCACCTCCACAAAACCTTCCGGAGCGGCGCGGCGCGTTTACCGGGATGTCAAGTGCCTCGGGTGCTAAAGACGGAGAAGGGATGGAGATTTATCTGCGGGCTTCGGCATGAAGTAGAATTAACAGAGCGTTCCGCGAATTCTAAACCCGTGAAAATGATAGAAAGTGACTGTTGGACGCTGTCGGGAGCGGCCGACGACTAACAAAGAGTGTTATATAACACATTGAATGTGATGGGGGGTCGGCCCCACTCGGCCCGTTCGGGGACAGAGGTAGAGCTTGGTGGGACAGTTTGAGTGACGCTCAACCGCCCCAGCTCTGCCCCACCGGCCCCACTATTCACCAGGGGGTAGAAGTTGGGAGGGATGTTTTCAGCAGGAGGCAAAGGTATCCTTAAGGAAGTCACCTGTATTCAAGCAGAGGTTTTGGCTGTGATACAGCGGTGAGAAAAGCACTCAGATATCATTAAATCAGAGGAGAAGAAGTCTTCTCCAGACTGTGACCCCCACAATCTGCCCATTCCCCCCAAGACGATGAGATCAGCCATGAGAATCTGCCCATTGGGGTAAAAACTGCTAATAGATCTTGGGGGTCCGTAGGACCTTTTATTTTCACAATTTTGCTAATTTTACATTAAAAAAACTGATAAAATTAATTCCGAGCTCATCGCCGTCAGCAGTTTGTGAAATAGTTTTGCGTAACGTGAAAGTTTCCCCCGATACGAAAATCTTGTGTCTGGACTTGTTTCTCGTTCCTGCAAGAAAAGTCAAAGATTTCTGCTGGAAATTGGAAATTCTCCGTTTTCTTATTAATGATTAATTAGAAGAATTCTGCGGGGTTAAGAGTTCAGCGTGTTCTGTGTCCTCTCTCTGCCCCCAGCGGCTGCGTGTTCCTCGCGCTGGAAATAGATTTTTTTTGGAGATCTCTCCGCACCTTTACAGCGAGATAAGCTGCCGGCGGCATCGCCCGACAGCGGCAAATTCTCAGACCTGTAAGCGAGCGTGACCGGCTGTCGCCCCGTGGGGGGCGTATCGATCGGACACACGGATAACACGTGTGCCCCCAGAACGGAGTCCGCGCAGCGAAATGAAGACAATATTGGGGGGGGGGGGTTTGCTAGTGAGAGAAAAAAAGAATGAAACTTCTGGAAATTTTATAGAAGCATAGAACATGCCGGCAGATCGGCCCCATCCGGCTCCAGAGAGGGGATAAAACTTTTCTCCCAGCTATACTAATGCTAATGTGTCCGTATTTATCATCTTTCCCCGCCCCCGAACATATCCAATTAGTACTTCTCGATATCGTGCCTAATTATCATAATTAATCTGTTTCATTCTTTGGAAGGAGACGATTAAACGGTTATAAGATGATTACAACAAAATCATGAGGTGCTCTTTTGCATGACTCTTTCTGCTAATTGCAAAGTGTTCGAAATCTCTGTTAACACTCGTTAATTTATCTAATGTTTCCAGCGCAGACCAATTAAATTGTAACTTATTGTAATGACAGGCCTCGACTTACATCGGCTTGACTCACAGGCGTTCATATGTACATTGGGCCCTAAATCCTTGATGCCCCTTCTTCCTCTCTTGATGCCCCTCTTTCCTCCCCTGATTCCCCTCTTTCCTCCCCTGGTTCCCCTCTTTCCTCCCCTGATTCCTCTCTTTTCTCCCCTGATTCCCCTCTTTCCTCACCTGATGCCCCTCTTTCCGTCCTTGATGCGCCCTCTTTCCTCTCCTGATGCCCCTCTTTCCTCCCCTGATGCCCCTCTTTCCTCCCCTGAAGCCCCTCTTTCCTCTCCTGATTCCCCTCTTTCCTCCTCTGATGCCCCTCTTTCCTCCCCTGATTCCCCTCTTTCCTCCCCCGATGCCCCTCTTTCCTCCCCTGATGCCCCTCTTTCCTCCCCCAATGCTCCTCTTTCCTCCCCCCGATGCCCCTCTTTCCTCCCCTGATGCCCCTCCTTCCTCCCCTGATGCCCCTCTTTCCTCCCCTGACGCCCCCTCTTTTGTAGGAGGTCAGAATGTTTGCTGGGTATGAGGGGATCGCAGGGTTCTACAGCCCTAAATGCCCCAATAATGTGTATAGAAACAGCAGGAAACGGCTTTATAAATTAAACGGGGTAAATACCCCACAATAGGTCACAAAAGTGCCCCCCCTAGTTGTTAACCCATCAGCTGCCACATGAGCCCCACTCCTAAGCCTAACAGAAATAAAAGTCAATTTACTATGAAAATCAAAAGGCTCTGAAAATTCTTGTATTCCAGAGAAGTAAAATAAATTTATATCTCTGAACCTTTATGTAAATTTTATGTACACTTTGCTTCTATAAAGAGCTTCGGCCATTTCTCAAGCTCCGCTTGGCCCGCCCGTATAACCGGTAATTCATTACCGCCGAGACTTTATTAGTAATAAACAATTAAGCCATAAAGCGCGAGCTCGCAGACTATTTAAAAGTTGGCGTATCATCCCGGACGCTATTTGTCACTTGTCAGGTTTGCTTATTACTTTAGTAAAACATATTTACTGGTGTCCGGCCAATTTCAACGTATAAATTAGCGTCTCGGGAGAAACAAACACTTGGGCGACATTGCGGTATTTGGCTGAGGTCTAACATCAAACGAAGGACCTGTCTCCAGATCTCTCCTTGTAATTTTATCACTGATGAAGTGTTCATGTCTTTCAAGATTCTAAGTACGCGGGAACCTCTTCCTCCATCTCCTACTGAGGAGGTGATGACATCATAGGTGGCAGTACAAATGTCATAAGATGGTAGTTCGACGTAGGGACGTGATCTGGGCTATCATGCTGGCATCAGGTACTGGATAGTGATGGGGACAATGTTTTTGTGATCTACCCATCGATGGAAACTATGGTCCAGAACAAGGTTTTTTTTTCTTTTAAGTCTTCCCCTATGGTGGAAAATGCTACTTTTTGCCCATTTTACAGATGGGTAATTTTTTGGGACAAGGTGTATTGCTGAACTATAGTCATGGGTTCCCCTGGAGATCTTTTAATTGTGTGCCATCATCAGAGCCTTTAATGGGCCAATAGACCTGGTTGAACGCAAGTCCTAAGGTCTATCTGGATTCTAACATAGAACATTATTTTCTGCTGTTGATACCCACTTGCCGAGTTCATTTCTGTTCACGTTGTTCTACCCTTTTTCAGCCAAAACAACCCTTCTCCTTACCAGTCTATCACCATCAAGAACCAACGTCCCTCAACCATGGTCTTCTCGACCACCAATGGTCCTGAATCATGGTATAATAGTATGAGCGATTAGTTCCAGGAGCAAGCTTGTACGTGATTTAGATTCATAAGGTTGAGGGTACCAGCTGATGTAACGAATGGTCTTCATCTTACCGCAGATGGAGAGTTGAGTTACAATGGCGATGGAGAGTGGGGAAAGGCTGAGTGGTGTTAAAGGTGCAAAGGGCTGGGAGGAGAGGTACAGGGAAGCGGTGGAGGGAATGCTGGTGCCAGGAAAGGGGTTGGAAAAAGAGAAAAAGTGTGGGATAGAATAAGAATGGAGAGAAGGTTTGGGGGAAAACGTGAAGGACCTAGGAAAAAAGGAAAAAGGCTCGAAGGATCCAAGAAGAAACATATTTGCATATAAATGAAACGAAATAAGGAATGTGTACACCTTAACACAAAGGTTTATTAATGCCCTTCGCCAACGCTGGGAGCGTGAGGAGGACTATATTTATTTAGAGTTTATATAGATCTCCATACGTCTTTGTTGATTTCTCGTATGTTGAGCATTGTGTTCCCTACCGATGCTCTAAACTCTGTTCATTTGTCTGCGTTATGCACAGCGGTTTTCAGTAAAAAAAAAAGATTTATTCACTGAATGTTCAACACGAGGATTTACATTAAATTTTTTTTCTTCATTTCATGACCTTGTCATCCGCGGGAAAGGCCTACCGCGCGGAAAAAAAACCAAAAAACCATCTCACGCTGCGCTGTGTTTGTGCGTATTATAAATACTAACACCAATTCCCCGCTCATTCACAACTACAGCGCGGAAAAACGCGACCTTCGCCACCGCCCCTCCCCCCTACTGAGTTTGTTCTCAACTACAAATATGGTCGCCTAACGCGATGTCTCTCGGCGATGACACCTATTAACAGCCAGGTTATGAAATCTGTTGACTGCAAAAAGAGGATAAACTGGGGGGGGAAAAAACCCAAAAAGATGTCTAAGGGGATTTGTTGACGAGTCCAGGATGGGATCATGGTCGTAAACTCGCACATTCTGAACAAACTCAGTTGTTTGTTTTGTATCAATGAATAATTCAGTGGCATTCTAATGTTTATACAAACATTCTACTCGCTTCTTAGAGTGAGATTATTTCATCCGTGAGTCTTATTCCCAATTTTTGGGCTCTCCAAATGTTTTTCTTCTAATTTATGGGGGTGGGGGGTGGTTCAGGGAATACTTGAGGGGTAATCTTATAGTACGCACGTAAATAGTCATGGAAAGGCTTGGTCCTAATTGACCCTTTTAGCTTGTCGAGATGCTTCACCTAGTAGAAGACTAATCCCCCCCCACTTTTAGATATTCCATCAAGAAAAGCTCTTTGGGTCAGTATAGAGAAGTCAAGATGAAGAAGAATTATAATAAATCAGATAAGTGGAACCTTTCAAGAAAGTGGGGGTTTTATTGGACGCGCAAGGGCAGAAACGGGTGGAAATATTTAAGGAAAACGAACGATTATGTATTTTAGATGAAGGTTTGGGCAGCTCGATAGGTGAAGGAGGTCTGGAGTAATAATAGAAAGAGTAGATCCAGTCCCGTCTATAATGAGCACATTTCTGCTGCGGCTTTGCCTCCGTATCACCCATAACGCGTAATATTAATAATTTTCCTAAGGTTGGACGGGGCGTCTCCGGCGTTGGTCCTCCGAGGCACCCGGAACGTAATTCTATTCTTCACAGTCGTAAACTCTGATAACGTATCTTTAAACTTTTACTTAATGCATCATTCATTCGCATAAACCTTTCAATGTATTCCCTCCTGTGATTAACGCAACGTTGTCTCATTCTGGAAGCGGTCACATCGCTTAAATTTGGGACGTTCTTGAAAAAAACGAGAAGGAGACCAAAGCTTTAGCTTAATCTTTGCCGCGGTCCGTTGAATAAGTTAATTGGGGTTCACTGGCTTGTCTTTTGACATAACTCAGTCCTGCCTTTCCCTTCCGACAGAAGACTAATGACATAAAGCCAAGCCTTACCAGGAGAATTAACAAAAAAATGATCTTCTGCTCGTAAATCAACGACCCTGAAATGGAAATGACTTCTCTTTCACGTCGGTGACGGCAGAAATACGGAGCTCTTAAACCAATTAGTAACTAATGTGCGTTCACAGCCGAGGGGGGCTCTCAGATGAGATGATGTAAAGAGTATCGACTGCGTGTGAAAAATATGGAACTCTTTGGCTTTAGGAATGAGTTTCACGCTTTTGGTAAATTTTTGGGATGGAATACAAGTTTTTACCCAATAATCTTAGACGTTAAGGAGTATTTTATCCATACGTTACAAAGTAACCAGAATGGATCAGCATTCCGTTTCTTTCCTGGGTGCTCGGATCTAGAATTTCGACAGACCGATGTCCCAGGAAACGGTGAAGGAGACTTCAAGCCCTTCTAGATCCTTCTAGATCCTTCTAGATTACATGATCATAAATCATTATCGGGCGAGCTAAGCCAAGTCTTTAATTTTGTGTGTACCTGTGAGGGTCAAACTTTTTTTTCTCCATATATTTACGGGTTTTTGGAACACCCAGACACTCATGATGTCATGCAGGGTTGTGTCTACGATATATGACCGGTAGTGATGTCATAGGAAGTGCCGTGTCTCGGTTCCATTAAGCAAAACCTACTGGCAGTCCCAATAAGCTGGTCATCAGCTGGGGCATAAACCCAAACGGCCACTGACTGTTGGCAGCTATGATCTTTTTGTTCGCAGCCGATGAGAATCAGGTGAATGTTTAAGTTTCCTAACAAATCAAGGACATTTTCTTAGTAAATGTCACGTCTCGAATCGAACAAAGAACGTTTTGCAGCTCCTGTATACTTAAAGACGGTGAGTCATTTAATCGTTTTCAGTCCAATTACACGTTCTTTTCATCAGGAATAAATGGCTATGATGCCTCTGCAGAACAGTAAATAACATTCCTTGAGTATGCGCAGCCCGGCGCAGAGAAATGAATGTGCTGGCATCTTGCAAGCTAATGACTTAAAGGAATCGTACAAAATATTCACCTCTTAATAGCCCATCACACGGATCCTATTGGCCGCCAAACGGGTCTAATAATGGTTGTTATGAAAGCATGACTTGTCAGGAGGATTTAATCACCTGAATTCAAGCAGGGATATCGGCTGTGATACCAATCGGTATTATTAAATGAGAGAATATGTCAGCTCCAGACCCTGTGACCCTGAAAACCTGCCTTTCGCCCCGAGACCCTGAGATTGGGGTTAAAAACCCTGAGTCTCGGGGGCAAACCCTGATAATTCCCACGCCTGGATATTCATGAAGGATAGGAAATGGAAGACTCAACAGTCCCATCACTTAAAAACAATGTGTCGTCTCCCAATTGTTTGAGACCAATGGGCTTTAATGGGTTAATATAGATCCTTGTCAACGTATATATATATTCTACAGTATAGAACGTGTTGAACGTTTCAGTTCAGACGATTTCTCGGTATTCATTCCATCCAAACGGCTCTTTATTTTCTCTCGGTGATTCAGGATTGTTGAGTTTGTAGTCGCGGTAACAGAACTCCCGGCCTCATCAAATAATGCATGAGAACAGGTCTTTTATCCTCACGCCGCTGGAGTCCCTACTCGGCTGTTTGAAGTTGTTCTGGCAGATAACTATTATATGTGGGGTGGAGGGGAAATTAGGACGGCATGTATATATATATATATATATATATATATACACAGTGTATATATATAGACATAAACCCCTTCGTCTTTTTGTTACCTCTGTGCTCGGGTATTTTGTATAAAGAAGTGAACAAAAATCCTATAAAAAAACATTCCAAACGGTTTTATGACCTTTTTTGTGGGATTCTAAATTATGGGAAAACCAGCTGTTCTCAATCTGATGTTAGAAAAATGAACCAACACCTAAACCCAAACTCATCCGAAGAAAAAAAAATGGGAGAACCTAAAGAGAATGTATTTTACAATAAACTTTAACATCCGAGGCACCGGAGTCCTTTCTCTCCCTGCCTAAAAAAAAGCGTCCTTGAATTTCATGCCTGATGTTTGATGGACAGTCCTGATTTTCAGCCAGAGTCCCATGTAATTGCCCCAGCGGTGGGAACCATTGGGCTGTTGGGGAGATTCAGTGATCTCCTCTGGCCAGCCCAGGGAGGACGGTGCCATTGCAGCCAACACATGGGCAACACATGGGCATCGTTCCTCGTTCCATGCGGTCACCTCCAAAGTTATCACCCCCAGATGTTCGTGCCTTTGTTTCAATGTTTCTACCACTTTGGGAAGCAATATCGTTGAAAACCTTCAACGATATATTCCTACGTTCTATCTTCGCATTACTCTGAATGTTGAGTACTCTGAATTTGATTTGAAAAATCAAATTTTCTTTCCTTTCCAGTTGATTTTGACTTGGGGACACCAGAAATCTTTAGTCCATTAAGAAACAATCATTTTTTGACCGGAAAGACTAGAGACACAAAAGTCTTCGTTGAAAATCAAAATCGGCGGACAGGATCCAAAAGAAGAGGTCTTCTTCTCGGATTGTTACTTGAGTATAATTTCCCATTTTTTTTCATTCATGTTAGTAACTACTTCATAATGTTAAATGATATCACGAGTCATCCTGAACATGGGTCATCTTTGGCTGATCATCCGCCATTTTGGAAATGATAGGATTGGAGGTAAACAAGATCCTTATGCATACGATCGTCTCCAAAAGCCATTTTTTTTATTCCTCTCCAACACTTGGTGGATACATGTGGCCTCCCTTTTCTATCCATCTTTGCTCCCCACTGGTGTAAGGTAACTCTTTCTATTTTTTAGAACTTTCCAATCAAGCCTACATTCCATTATAGAATAAAAGTCCAGCCTCCAGCATACGATGTTGCACGTGTGGCAAATTCCCGAGGTTAACATTCATAAGATGAAGACACCTGTGTGTTATATCTGCCTCCATATCTGTGCCTTAGAGTGGAGAAGTTAATTATAGGCTGAGAGCCCTTGGGGTGCGTTGAAGGGAGAACTGTTTGTCAATCAAGTAGTTTGTTGATCCTTATCCCGCGTCCTTACGATAGAACGAGTGCATCTGAAGATTGGTGGACGTATCTTTGGAAATCTTTCTAAACAAACGATGACCTTGTATCGATCTTGTGTATCAAATCAACCTAAAAAAACGAGCGTTCTAGAGCTTCTAGAATCTTAGTAGCAAAAGTACTTTTTTTGGTTAAACATGGGTTAAACCTGTAATGGGGTATCATAAATATTTGGTTTTTAATATTTTGACACCTGTATTTTTTGGTTGGGACATTGGTGGAGCAACATGTCTCTAAACCTCCATTCTCATGGGTCCAAAGAACATTGGGCGTTCTTAACAAAGCAACCCAATGTGTCCTACTGCCTAGGGCCCTGGACTAGTAGGTGGCTCTCTTTAGCACGTGGTCCTTTTAAGAACAAATATAATTAGTAAAGCCCATTTGGTTATCTGTTAGGTATAAGGGAGCAAGGATGGACCTCAGGAGCAAATTTGGAGAGATTTAGAGCATTCCAAGTGTGACAATACCTTATAAAAGTTCTTGAGTGACAGAGGATGATGCTTCGCCTAGAACCTTTAGAATTGTCCGGTTTCCTCGGATGTTCTTCACCAAGTCTTCTTCGCCGTTTGTTGCCCACAAATTAAAAGTTACAAAAAAGCAGGTTATGGGAGTTTTTGAAGAAATTGTTAATTAGCCGTCGTCTCCATAAATTTCAGAAATACACGTTTCTGAAGCAGATAGAACAGAGGAGTCCGGGATACATTCCGGCTTCATTGGTGAATATAATGGAACACAAAGTACGATAATCGCATATTCTGTGCCTGCGCGTTGAAAGACAAACCAGTAATGGTCCTTTCTATCCAGATGTTCTGCCTCGTTATGAATGAGTGAATTCTGTGCTTTTGATTTCATTATTCCTTAGAAGTCTCATAGAAGACATAGAATTTTATCAGATGGGAAAGTTATTGTAAACTTTAGCGGGACAGTGATCATTAAAAATCATAAGTGCCAGTGCATACCCCAAAAAACATGTTTTATCACCCAGAATTTTTGTGATAAAAAAAGTTCTGATTAAAATGGTTTGAATCTCTCATCCCTTCTAGAAGATGATGGTTTTAAGGAAATGGCATGGCTGCCCACACATTTGATGAAATACATCTGATGAAGAGACCTTGGAGGTCATTGTAACTCCATATTACCTTCTAAATATGTTAAGGTGTTCAGAAACCTGATGTAAGGAATCAGAAGGGATGAAGAGGTTGACCAACCTACCTTGTCTTTATTTCATACGTTTTTTATATGGATGAGGGATATCAGACACATCATTGGGGAATTCCCGTCTTAGTCATTTTTTTTCTTTCCATTATAACAGAGAAACAGAGAGAGAGAAGCAAAAAAACCACATTTCTGCGTGAACGTTACATTTGTACATTATTCAGATATTCCTCTGTAGTGAATCCGCCAGAGATCGGCGTCAAAGGAAGGAAATAGCATTATTTGAAGGAACTGAGTATATATTTTTCTCCTTGATCATAAACTCCAGCGCTGTATACAGTAATATACCCCCCCAGCGCTGTATACAGTAATATAACCCCCAGCGCTGTATACAGTAATATAACCCCGAGCGCTGTATACAGTAATATACCCCCCAGCGCTATATACAGTAATATAACCCCAGCGCTGTATACAGTAATATAACCCCCCAGCGCTGTATACAGTAATATACCCCCCAGCGCTGTATACAGTCATATAACCCCCAGCGCTGTATACAGTAATAACCCCCCCAGCGCTGTATACAGTAATATACCCCCCCTACAGTAATATACCCCCCAGCGCTGTATACAGTAATATAACCCCCAGCGCTGTATACAGTAATATACCCCCGAGCGCTGTATACAGTAATATACCCCCCCAGCGCTGTATACAGTAATATAACCCCCCAGCGCTATATACAGTAATAACCCCCCAGCGCTGTATACAGTAATATAACCCCCAGCGCTGTATACAGTAATATACCCCCAGCGCTGTATACAGTAATATAACCCCCAGTGCTGTATACAGTAATATAACCCCCAGCGCTGTATACAGTAATATAACCCCCAGCGCTGTATACAGTAATATACACCCAGCGCTGTATACAGTAATATAACCCCCAGTGCTGTATACAGTAATAACCCCCAGCGCTGTATACAGTAATATAACCCCCAGCGCTGTATACAGTAATATAACTCCCAGCGTTGTATACAGTAATATAACCCCCCAGCGCTGTATACAGTAATATAACCCCCAGCGCTGTATACAGTAATATAACCCGCAGCGCTGTATACAGTAATATAACCCCCAGTGCTGTATACAGTAATATTGGTCGGTGACAAAAACCTGGTTTTATCTCATTTTGTTCCAATAAACTCCCTTTATCTGCAGACCTGGAGCCGCCGTTGCTGTCGGTCATGTGATATTTTGGGTGACTTTCCCGGCTCAGACACCACACTGAGCTGATGCTTTATGGCAATGCTAATGAAGTCCGTTCCTCCATAGACTTTCCTTAGTCATGGTGTTAGGCTGTGTGATTAGGACCGAGTCATTCTTTTTTACGTTTTTTGTCTAGCAGATTGGGGCTCAGATAACAGAGTGAGAACTCATATAAACGGCTAATATGCAGCTGCCTGAAAACTTTATATTATGGGGCAAAAACTACAAGTCGTTTAAAAAAGAATTAACAAAGTAAACAAAATGTGTTAAAATTAAAATGTACAAAGTCTTGTTTGAATCTGTAAACGCCCTTATATAGGTATATTTATTTAATGAACTGAACGGTAAAAAGGAAGATTTGGGAAGGTAACAGATCCACTCTCATCAATCTCCCCTAATGAGTCTTCAATAAATAGAAGGCATCAAGGAACGCAGACTGAGGGCCACCCTTTCATCTGGAAGGTCCACCCGCCACAGCGAGCTAAATCATGCCTTCCCTCTTAGCGATAATCAATTAATTGTTACCGTATCGATCTCCGTGCGTATCTGTGGTCAAAATCAAAAGAAATCCTGGAGGCAAAAAGGTTAAGTCTTTTTCAGCGGATTAAACTAAGTTTCGTGATTTTACCGCCATCAAAGGACCTCTTCTCCACAAAGAAGATTTTATTTACCAATCAATCGGACGTTATTATTGCCAAATCACTGACTTTTCACCATGTTTAATATAAAAAGAAGAAGGACTGGCGTCTTTAGAAGAGAGATACTCGGCAGGTACAATTTGTTATTCAGTATATATTTGTCCGCCAAGACGAAAACTTGGGAGGTAGGAAATCGCGTCCTTCTGATTTCGAGCTTTTCATCTGAACCCTGCATCTGTCCTTCTCTCGGCGGCCGCACTTTGGCCCAATTTAGACCTAATAGCCACCTGAAGATTCCATCTCTCCAGACAATTAGAAGCGGTAACAGGCTGTCCATCGCTATCATGTCTTCCGAGGACGAAAAAAGGGGATATCCATGTTGAGAAGGCAACTAGCGAGTTCTGGAAATAGAACAAGCAATGACCGTCTTCTGGGACAAGGTCTTCTTCAGGCTGTATAAGGAGATGGAGTCCATATAGTCGCTCATAACCATTAATCCTAACGAGCAGAGTTTCTATGTTTCTTTGTCAATAATACATACAGCCGCCATCTTTTCTTTTATGTTGTCCGTCTGTCCGTCCGTCCAGTACGCACGGGTCTCATTTCTCAATCCCCGTCAGTCAATATTTTGCTGGAAACCACTTCGCACTTACATGTCGACATCTGAAAGGTTAACGCGCCTGTCTTTAAACGCCTGCCTAAATGTGACTGATTTGTTTCTCAATAAGTAATCCTTTGATGTTAAAATTGACGCCAGTTAACCCCCTGAGTGCCAAAGCGGTGTACGACATAATCTAACCCGGGGGCTGCACGACCACAGTCCTCGACTGCCGCAAGTCACTGGAATTACGTGAATCCTTTCCTGAAGACAAGCAGTTTAATACATTTTTCATTGAGGTGTCCAATATCCAGGATATCCAGCAAATCTGACGACAAGTAGAGCCATGCCCCCACTAGCCCCTGCCACATCACCACCATCCACTGCCATGTTCCCACCAGTCCCTGCCATGTAACCACCAGCCACATCACCACCAGCCACTGCCATGTCCCCACCAGCCACCGCCATGTTCCCACTAGTCCCTGCCATGTCCCCACCAGCCCCTGCCAAGTCCCCACCAGCCCCTGCCAAGTCCCCACCAGCCACTGCCATGTCCCCACCAGCCACTGCCATGTTCCCACCTGTCCCTGCCATGTTCCCACCAGCCCCTACCATGTCCCCACCAATCCCTGCCATCAGGACCTGCCCATCAGGACCTGTACTGTCACCACCAGCCCCTGCCATATTCACCTGTTGGGCTGATAAAAATGGAGCTATTACAGGTGCTAAGGAAAGATGTTAAAGACAGAGAAGGTATAATTTCAAAATCAACAAGCAAAGAAATGTTAGAGCAAGTGGTCATAATCTAAAACTAGAAGATCATAGAATAGAAGGAAGTGGTAGAGGGTAATACAGTGAGTAATTTAAACATACATGGGATGGGCATACGGCTCCTGAATATAAGACGAGACCAACGACTGATTAAGGGCCGGATGGGGCCGATCTGCTGGCAGATTCTAAGCAGGATACATTGTAACATAACACAGTAAATGTGAGCATTGCACCTATATCCCTGTAGGGGGCAGCATCGCAGCAGATATAATTCCGAGGCTTGCATAGAATCCAGAAAGAACTAAATTATCTTTTCTACAAAATCTTTTAGAAGGCGCTTTTTCCCCCCAAACCGGTTGCATCTGCCCCGCTTGCAGTAGGACGGCCGCTTCCATTTTTTGTGTCAAATCCAATTGCGTTTGTGTGAAAAAAAATGAATTATTGGGGGGGCAAAAAAAAAAAAAAGAGACAGCGATTCAAAATATTCAATATATATGTATATATTCAAATGTGACCACACAGGCTCTCGGGGGAGCGCATTAGTCATTTCCAGAGACATGAATCCTTACGGCACGCCGGAGAGCGTTTATTGTTCACATCTTTCAGCCGTGTTGTAAATTAGATGCTTACACGTTTGGCCATTTGATACTATTTCTTTAAGAATATACATTGTGTTTCCCGAGACAAACCCATACGTTGTCTCCGATTACTGAAAGAGATATCCTGCTTTGCTTATTGATGTATACAGATGATCCCGCTACATATATTTCATCCGAGGCAGCATGGGACATTTTAGGGCCAGATCCTGCATTTTTAAGAAATTCTACTTTACTGAATGGGTGGTGGATAAGTGGAACAGCCTCCCAGCAGAGGTGGTAGAGGGTAATACAGAGGGATTAAACATGCGCGGGATAGACATACGGCTCCTGACTCTAAGGCGAGACCAACGACTGATCAAGGTTTGAGTCTTTACAGCAGGAGAAACGGGCGACTACACGGGGGCCGAATGGGGGCCGATTTGTGTTGTTGTTGATTGGTTCGGGGGCGCTTGTAATGGTAGGAGGAGGAAAAGGGAGAGACCTTCAGAACAATGAAGCTAAATCTAAGATAAAACATTGATATTGGGAAAAACTTTTACAGATACCCAGAGAATAAAACCGTAAATCATTAAATTAAATCTATTTTCAGAAGCCACACCCCTAAAACAAAAATGACCATATTTGGTCATTTCAAATACTAATTGGAAGAGGCAGCGTTGCTTCGAATGTTCTGTGGATTTTAGTGTTGACAGTTTTTGTTTGTCCAGCTCTCAGGGGGTTAAAACGATCCTTTCTCAACTCTCCGTTTGATTTTGTTTTTCTCACCTTTTTCTACCAAAAAAAAAATCGAAGAACGCTTTAAAACACTAAAAGGGAGACATTGATCTCGGCGGCCTCATCTGCCTCCTTCACAGCCGGGCACCGAAAAGCAGAGAATCGGGAAAAAGAAAGAGAGCGGGGGAGGGGGGGGTCGCTGCCCACCTGGTACCACGCTTTATATGTAAGCGTTGGGTTATACCTGCCGAGCGGCAGCCGCGTCTGGACCCCGGAGAAAAAAAGACGCGTTTCCTCCCGCGGAGATGTTCTGGAGGCTTTTCTGCTAAATAATAGCCTTTTATGTTGTTCCGCAATATATATATATATATAAAAGAGTAGATGGAACCTCTTATGGCACCCTTTTAACCCTTTTGGGCCAAGGACAATACAAATAAACGCTAAGAGGTGGAGTGCGTAGCTTGTAATTTAGCAATGCCTCCTGTCTCCTCTGGCAAACAGAAATCTATAACAGGCACTGAGAGGGTGGTAGATAAGTGGAGCAGCCTCCCAGCAGAAGTGGTAGAGGGTACAGTGAAGGTATTAAACACGCATGGGATATACATACGGCTCCTGAATCTAAGACGAGACCAACGACTGATTAAGGTTGTAGTTACCGATGATGTCATCATACCCCCATCACCCCCGGCCAGCTGTTGCGTTGCCGCTGGGGGTATCAGGGAAGGCGGTTAAAGGTGTGATGAACAGATCCAGCGCTTGTCATGTATTTATTCACCGTCATGTTTGTAACTTTTTCCGTAGCTGTCAAGCCCGCCGATCGGGACAGATTCATCGCACGCCGGCTCTCACGTTCACTACGGCATAATTAATCGTTTATGAAAGTAATTTGCCACGTGAGAAATAAATCAAATCTTCAGATCTGAGGCAATGGCGGAAGTCTAAAACGTACTTAAACGTTAAATTAGGGCAGACAAGATGCGCCAAATGTTTTTTTCTGCCATTACTTAGGACATCAAAATATGCACGTAAAAATTCTAACCATCAATTATCCTTTTAAACTTAAACTTGGATCAGCGAACACAACGTGCCATTGGAACACAGGAGTGATGGGAGTGATAAAGGGCCATTGGGACACAGGTGTGATGGGAGTGATAAAGGGCCGTTGGAACACAGGAGTGATGGGAGTGATAAAGGGCCGTTGGAACACAGGAGTGATGGGAGTGATAAAGGGCCATTGGAACACAGGAGTGATGGGAGTGATAAAGGGCCGTTGGGACACAGGTGTGGTGGGAGTGATAAAGGGCCATTGGAACACAGGAGTGATGGGAGTGATAAAGGGGCGTTGGAACACAGGAGTGATGGGAGTGATAAAGGGCCATTGGAACACAGGAGTGATGGGAGTGATAAAGGGCCATTGGGACACAGGTGTGATGGGAGTGATAAAGGGCCTTTGTACGTCTATGAAGAGATTCCATTAAAAATAGTAATAGTACAACATTAACCCTGTCTGTGCTGGATTTCTGATCCATTTCATGTTATTTTTGTTTTTCTTCTAAAAACAAGCACATTTCTAAGTCACCCTAAACTTTTGATCTGCAGGTAGATAGGCGTTGGTCACTTTCATTGTACTTTAATACCGGCGGCAAAGTCTTAAAAACTTCAATCCAAATTTCATCCGTAGTAACAAAAGGAGTATCGCGTTACATTCCGTCGTTGTCCTCATTTGGATCATCTTCACTAGACATGACTCGGCCGGTGTCAGGCTGTTTAGACCCCGGGGAAAGGTTTCTCTCCTCTGAAATAGCAGAAGATGAATATCTTTTTTTTTTTCTACTGGAGGAGGGGATTTAAACATTTCCATAGGACTCAGACCAAGTTGTCCTGGAAAGCGAATCTCCTTTCCTAGGGACGGTTACCGGACGGCGTTCACCTGGATTGTCTACGCGTCTTCTAGTATGGGTGAGGCAGGAGGACGTTCTGAATACTGCGTCCATTTCCACTGAAAGGTAAGTCAGCTCTTTAGTATTTATTCTCTTCTCCAAGGCAGGTTGGTCTCTTTACGACGCAGGTAGCTAAGTATTAACCCTTGATGGACCACAGGTCTGTAGACCCTCGTTGGAAGTTCCTATTCTATGACTTAGTAACTTGGACAAGCAAAGTGGTCTCCCTTAGGGAATTTACTTAAAAAAAGGGACCATGCATGCTGGTTGGAGCAGGGTGACGTAGATGTTTAAAACAACAGAATTAGGGGAATTCACATGAATTCCGAACCCCCACAAATTAATTTATATTATACACTTTCTGTTGTTTGTCACCTTCCCAAAAGGTCTATCTTGGATGGATTTTAAAGATCATCCTCTCTCCCATTAAGTTAAAATCATGAAAAAAATATGCATTATTCTTAAGAAGAGGCACAAGAAAGAGGTTAAATACTTTGTAATTAATATATCTAACATATACCTGGCAGATTCTCGAGGTCACACAGTCTGAGCATCCCGATTAGTGCTTTTCTCCTTGCTATATCACAGCTGAAATCCCGGCTTGATACAGGTGACTTCATTCGGAATATTTTTACCCTGTGCTTTCCATAAGATCTGTTATTAGAACCATTTGCCACTAATAGCGAGTCACTATCGAAGGATCTGTGTGATGGGCTATTAAGAGATTAATGTTTGAAGACCAGCTCGTTAACATACAAGGTGTAGCTTACCTGGAGTTTTTCCTCTCCTGAGGACACTTTATGGGTTGGGAAATTTGGTGGGAAGTGGACATGGATAAAGCAGCTCCCCGGCCCTGGAGATTAAAGGAGTGTGACTCAGAGACCTGGGGAAGAAGAGCTTCACCCGGAGACTCCAGGTCAAACCTAGAGAGCTCTCATGGCGATGTACACGGATAAAACATATGTCAGGCCACCTAGTTCTAACATTTTGTTTTTCATGCTTGTTTCTTCCACTTCTGTTCTCAAATGAATTATGAATGTGGCTGAATTCCATTCCTCAGTCCTTCAACATTAATTTGTGCCTTTATAGCGCAGAGTTTGTGTCGAGCTGCCTCTGAGCTTCTTGCAAACATATCTGAGAATCTGTGATTGAATTAATGAGAGGAATTCTTCAGGGACGTATACTCCAAATTAAACATTTAGAACCGTGATGGGGGAAAAAAATGACGTTACTTTATGATTATGTGATTACAAATCACCCCTCCCCCGCATCCCAGAAACCATTGATGTTTGATATTTGCAGAGACCCTATTCACAGACAGAGAGGCGCTGGGCGGGTGAGTATTTGTAGGATAATAAGTTTTTGAAGGACACTACTTTCTACCAGACAATTTAAAACTTTATGACATTGAAAGAACATTGATGACATTTCAAAATAAAAAAAAATAATAAAAAAATAATAAATAATAATAAAATAATAATAAACAAAATAATAAAAGTCAAATTATAAATAGTTAATAATAATATAGTAAAAATAATAATAAAAGTGCCAGTTTTTCCTAGAAACCACATTTATTTAACATGTTTCAATAGCTAGGTAAAGGTTTCTATACGTATCACAATTATTTCATTTTTTTATGTTGGGGGAAGCAATTTCCATGCGCCACCATACTTTATGAGCACGAGTCCATTTTATAACTCAGGAGAGTGAGGTGAGCGCAACAAAGAATTGCTTCCCCCATCTTGATGTTCTACGCATCCATCATTATGGTAGGTCATAGACACTAACAGTTTTCCTCAATAAGAAATTGCATTCATACAATTAAGATTTAACTATTTAATATCCGTTCCATTTAAAAAATTATTTCAGATTTCAATGCAATAAATCACATGATAAAAAAGACATATTGTGTCATTATATTACCATGTAGAAAACAAAAGTATGAGATAATACTTGTCTTCAGAAAGTACCTGACAATCAAGGATTGTAATTTGTGTTTTTATTTATCATTAAACAAACCAAAAAAAATTGTATATTTTATATAAATATATATATATATATATTTATTAATAATAATAATAATAATAAAAAAATTAAACCTGTAAGCCATTGAGTTTATTATGCTAGGGCTATAATATTATTAAGCTATATACTTAAGGTTTGAGTTTATCAATTGTTAAAATAGATATAAAACAACATTTTAACAAAAAATGCAAACTTATAGCCAATCAGGAATAGGGGTCAGATGCATGCTGGGAAATATTATGTTCTTGATGTAGGAATTAAACGCCAAATGCTAACATTTTTAGTGAAAAACTTGAAATACAAGCACATTTGTAAAGCCGACAAGGATACCAATGCCCCGGAGCAGGTTGCTGGAAGTTGATAATTCTTTTTCAACCTTTCATCTCACTACTCGGGCAAAACGCTCTCAAGCTGCTCTAGAAATAGCCGAGAGATTTGTGTTAATAACTACTAATACATTTGTCATCTTTAGGACATTTTATTTTACAATGTTCCGTCCTCGAAGCTCGCTTATAGCAAGGTTAGCGCTGAAGCAATTCGTAGGAGTTCTTTCAAAGAGCTCCGTTGACTTTTGATGGATGACTTTGGATGTGTCTTCATTCAGTAGGGTGGCTTGGCTCCTGGGTGGTGGGGCTTATGTAGATAATGACATCATATTAATTGTTGGTGAGTAAATTCAGCAGATGAAACACAAAGCAGACCAGCGAACATCTGGGAACGTAAGATGTTTGGAAGAGGAGGAGATATGGCGTAACGCAACTGTCAGCCGGCAGATTCTGTATGGAATGGCGTTATGGTTAAGGGAATAATTGGTAGAATGTTCAAAGCTTGAATGGACCTCTAAAGAAGTGAGGATTTTTTAGAGATTGAAAACACATGGAGTGTAAGTCATGGAATTCCAGAATGTGTTACTTATTAAGAGATTTAATGAGGGGAGGGAGAGCCTCTTTCTGTAATGAATGAATAGTTGGAGGTGACTAAACTTTTGATATAAGGGTGAGAAGGTAGCAAGAACCAGGCAAGATGTGTAGGATTTTGGCATATGTCCCACCCCACCGCTTTGAGTCCAATGGTCCATTACGACCATTGTCCCCCGGGTGTCATCTCATCAACGCGCTCTCTTAGGAGATAACCTGTGATTAGTGGTCAACGGAACTCCATGGGATAATGAAGGAGAAGGTTCCTGCATCCTTGTCGTTTATTAAAACTATCAAGAGGAGTCCATTGAATGTCTAAGAGGCAATGAGCTTCGGGAATCCCACGGTGCTGTCCGCATAGTCGTGGGTCACGTTATCTAAACTGGGCGTAGCACACTCGGAATCAGTGTGTTCCAACTTATTGTCATCTGGGTGATAAGTATATTTTACACAATGTGTTATTTCGTAACAAAAAAAGAAACTTTTTGTTGAGATATACTCTGCGGCTGCTGTGTTTTAAAGGGCAGGTAGGATCCTCTGTAATTTTGTATTTAATCTATTTTTGGTCCATTTGATTTCCGGTGATCTATTGCGGTTTAAATGTAAGAAACAGCCCTGAGCGCCGTTAAAGGCTCATTTTGGATTTATTGCAACTGTCAAAAGGAAGCCATTGATCCAACTGCACCGAGAAAAGAATCCATAGGGTTTATTATACATTGACATATGTACTCATGGCTAGGAATAACTACTAAAGTCAGCCTTCATCAAAGGGCAACTCCTGTAATTTTTTTTTATTACTAGAGATTAAAAATAACTATAATTGATAATCAATCACTTTTTCTTGTGTTATAGTACATACTATATGACCATTTGAACGTACAAAACCGCAAATACTGGCCCATAACGTGTTACAAAGTAACAATTTTATTGACGGACCTGGAAAATTGGTGTCTCGGTCTGTTCTCTCATTGTGTTAACTAACTTTTAATGATACCTGCAGTGCGTCTTTATAGGGAAGAGAAATTGGGTTCTAATTCAAACGCGGAGAGACGTAATGAAACCGCAACCGCGGCCCTAAAAATGCCCCCCACTCCCTCGTAGGCATTAACTTTGATTTGTCCTCCTCTTACTGCCATGCAAAGGCTGTAAACCGTCTTTCTATAACGGTTTGGCTGCACGGAAGGTGATCCCGGGTGTTACTTTTCTGTATTGAGATTTAATAGGGGCCCCGTTTATAGCGGTAAACTTAGGGCCCTTACCCTTGAAACCTTACAATTCATACTAAATTGCTGGGGCCCTAAACCAAAAACATTTGGCCAAGAGGTTTTAGATATGCCAAAGAATCCCCCAAAAGCCCCACCCACTCGATGACTAGCTCTGCCCACTTTCTACCCACCCATGTCTAGACCCACCCCCAAGGTCCCGCGCCATATGGAGAGGCAGATATACACCACGAGAAAAGGCAGTCAAGAGACTGAAGCTTTTTTTGGCCACCTTCCACCACCAACCTTCTCGACCGCCATTTTTTATGCTGCGCGCCAGGATATGATGACATTTCCTGGTGCCGCACTTTCTTTTTCGGCATAAGTTTGCTGCCAAAGGCGTACCAGCCAGCCATGGCGTATATGAGCTGGTTACAAAAGGAGAGAGATCGCCCCCCTGCCAGCCCATGGTGCGGTCACCAATTGCTCCGCATTAAGTTGTTGGCGCCAGAATTGTTCTTTGCCAATATGGTCCATTGGGTCTGTTACAATGTTACTGCTCTGTAATTTCACAAGCCAAAGCCTTTTTCCTCCCCCGGAGGATTCATTTTGCTGCCTTTTATTTCGATACAAAAACCTATGAAAGAAGAGATAAGCCGTGACCTAGGTGTCCGATTTAGCGGATCCTATTAGCCTGCGCAGGCTTCCATGTACGTTTTATTTAAATAAGTGACGGGAATAGGGTACGGATATCGCGTAATATCCCATATCGCCACGCGCTCTGATCTCTTAAATCATTCTCTTTAAAAGGAATCCGTCAGGCCGCCGTGGCGTCTCAAGCAAATGATCATTCCAGCTATTTTTAAAAAGCCATCCTTTTTTCCCATTCCTTATAAAAACGAAAGCATTCTTCTCCGTTAACCTCGATCTGTTATTCTATAGGAAAGACGTTGTAATTTAAATGTTTCCCAAAATCCATCAGATTTCTTATTTCCAATTGGCTGCTCGTTCCAGATATAAAATAAATCACTGTATATTATTTTATAACTGGTGCAGGACTCATCAGAAGAGATGTCCAAAGCAGATCATTTGAGGTTTAGAATAGATACCCGCTAGTTGAGCGACAGTCCCCTTAACTCAGAGTTCTACCTGGCTGATCTGTCTACTATAATTGAGTATTTGCCGCTTCAGACGCTAATTAAGATTGGCGCCTGCACCGCGTGACCTCCGAATTGTTATTGGCAGGCGATAGACGGCGCTTGGCTTGTGACAACCGGCAATGTTTCTACTTAAAGGACTTGATAGTTGGGTTGCTGTGGAGTTTAACGGATTTGACGTCCGGTAATGATGAATCTCTGTAATTGATTACCGGTATATTGATTTAGGTTTTTGTGCTGCATTGCAGGGGGTCCGCCTGTTATGCACTAATAGTCCCATCATTCCCAGGGGTATCTCTGATCGGGAAGGGCATTTGAAACGTATGCTTATGGAGCGGGGGGCCCCACCAACGTTCACAAGCCACTACCCCAGATACACATTTTGGTCTCTCTTTAGCCTCTAGACACCGCAACCAAAGGGTAGATGTCTGATTAACCCTTAGAAACCTAATCCGTTTTCCCAGTCACTGACATTCTGTGTTATCTTCCAGTAGCCAAAACTGTAAAGTTAGGGATTTCTTGTTTTTGGAATCTCACCCATCCACAAAAATGAAAAAAAAAATTGAGAAAGAAGCTAAAATTGTCTTCAAATATTTATATATATTTTTTTTAAATTTTTTTTTTTTTACTTTTTAATTTTAATTAAAAAAAAAAATTATTCTTATTTTCCCATTTTAAAAAAATGATGTACACTTGATAAAAAAAGAAAATATTTTCTTTTTATTTAATTGAATCCAGTAAATATTTTTTATTATTATGATGATTATTTTTATTATTAATATAATAATAATAATATTATACAGCAGTCAAAAGGAACTTTGCCCCTGGGACTGGCATTGTGTGTTTTACGTTCCCATTACATTTTATCCCCCCACTCCTTCGTTCTCTCGTTACACGTCTTTTTTTTTCAAGTGGTTTGGAGTACATTTGGTGAACATTAGTTGCACCGCTGGGTCTCTCTGAACTCCATTCTAAAGAATGCATTGCGGAAGCCGCTTAGAACGGCCCTTCATTCCATCATGTGAACTTCCCTGGGAGAGAGCGCAGCCATTGTGTGTGTACAAGTCACACCAAGCACAAGATACTTTTTTTTTGTTACATTTATGCTTTTTTGACAGATTTCCCAGGGCCCTTGATTTCACTCCGGGAGTTATTCCAGCGGAATTTTTCAGCAATTTTTTTTCCTTTTTTTTTTTTTATAGTACTTTTTATTTTAAGTACTGCAGCTTCTTATCTTTTGGAAGAAACTCCGTAGCGACTTCCTAAACCGTCCTCTGTTTGGACTTGCCTGCTATTTGAAACCGAAGAGCTGTACACGTATTGCTTTTTTTTTTAATGAATATCATTATTGGTGTTTTTTTTTAAATTGGACGTTTTTTGAAGACTTTGAAACTTGGGACCGTTCCGCTAAAGTAACGTAATGTCCTTGAACGGGAGAAAAAATTCGGGGAGACCCTCCTATTACTACAGGTTACTCGGACGCACGCAACTCCAGAGGCAACGGAGCCGGTCGCGAAGCCGAAACAGACCGACGAGAAGGGGTAATGTGTCATAGTTGCGTCATAATGTTTGGCTGCGGGACGGGGTCGCTTGCTTTGTAGGAAGTGTATAAATAACGGTGCTATTTCGGGTACTGATACTTTTTTCACGGCGCTAATCACTTCTGTCCTATTCTTACTATTTATCAAATAAAAGTTTGACTCGGCTTCCCAAGTTTTTGGTATCTGTAACATTTTACGGAATGGAAGGTTTGTTTTTTTAAGACCCTTCTGATGTTCTGCATTCCTTCCTAGAAGAGGCACCGGCACTAGAAGAGTTAAACCCTTAGGATGACAGGGTCTGGAATGAAGGCTCTGCCGTCTATGTGTGTGTGGTTTTTTTAGTAGAAGCTCGGACTGGCCGTTGGGCAACCTGGGCAAATGCCAGATGGGCCAGGGCGGGATGGTGCCTCCAGTACCATTATTGATGCCCATGCGGCAGATTTTCCCTGCTGGACCACACGCTGCAGAAGTGTAATAGCGTAGCATGTGGCTATGTGTATCCGGCAGACAGACGGACACGCATTATTTTATTGCCCCGTATCGTTCCAGGGCTACCTGATTCCAACATTTTGATCCGGTCCGTTGGCTGATCTCCGTATATCGTCTCGTGTCGCGGGTATTTATCGGATTCCCGATGAAATGGAAACGTTCTATTATTCATTTACGGAGATGCCAGACAAGTGCGCTCTAGAACTTTTACATATCGTTTGGCCAAGTGCTTTTATGCCTTGAGTTATTTCGCCGTCCTCCACTCGTCCTCCACTTAAAACAAGTACAATAATAGGAAATCTACTTGTATTCGAGCGTCGGCAATGTATCCACAATATACTATTTTACCAACATGACATAACTGAGAGTAACATCGGGGAAAACCACTTTCTCTTGGAGCTACTGAGACCAGAGATGGTCAGCTGGGTCACCATGGGTCGGTGATCAGGTTCCTTGTAGATACCGGCAGCAGTGCTATTTTCATTTATTTCACCCAAAGATGGGACATTCTCCCCGCTGAGAACATCCGCAAGGTAGGATCGACAGGCTACATCAAGCCAAGTAGTAGAAGACACAAGATGGCTCCGTCACCATCAGTGGGGGGGGGGGCGCAATAGGCTGAAAATGATGTAAAATCACATTATTTCTAGCTCGTTAGACAATAATTTAACGATTTTTAATTAGAACAGCTGCAGATCCGTAGCTCGCACCTTTTCAGGATTAATTGCGTTCATCACGATGAAAAGGAATCCAGAGCCACCATAAGAGTGAAGCGTCGATTGGGCCACTTTCATGGTGATCTAGTGGAAGGAGGGTCAAGTGATCTCATCGCCATAGCAGCCAATAGAATGTTTCTGCTGATCTGGGTTCTTCCGGTTGGCTACCCCTCAACCAATGAATCTTAAGGTCAAATCAGCTTTTATTCATAACTTTATTTCATGTAAAATAAATAAATAAATAATAAAGTCCCCTCTGTCACTCGGCGACCGGGACGGATGGACTCGCAATCTCGGTGCCTGCGCGTCCGCCTGCTTTACTGTCCCTTTAATATCGAGTCACCTTTTTTTTAAGGCTTTAATATTTCCAGAATTTTACACTGATTTACATAAAAATAAAATCACATGCGTTGCGTATTCGTGGGTTTATTGCCCTATCCTGCTGGCATTTGTAAATACCTTCCATTATATAAAGGGAGAAAATGTTCCGCAACGTAACAAGCATTTTAATGTTAATTTTCCTCCAAAGAGCAAACGTCTCTTAAAAAGCACTTATTATTGGGGGGTTTTTTGTTTGCTATTTTTTTGCCTTTTGGAACAACTGTATGTTGTTACTTCTTAACATTTTTCAAAGTTCTATGTTTTAGGGTCATTCTGCCCCCCTTCCTTTCCTCTGAAATCTGAGATTAGTTCTCTTCCCCCCAACCTTACACATGTCCCAAGGGCACAGGTCTAGCTCCTCATCATACATCTATTAGTTAACTGAGAGGGTAGTAGATCAATGGAACAGCCTCCCAGCCGGGAACTTTTAATTGCCATGTGATGTAAAAGCAGTCACTGATGCCAGAGAAAAAAAAGCATCTTAAACGTTTCAAGAATTCTGAGATTAAACCTTCAGCGTAAAGAATAAAATGAAAGAGTTCACTTAATGTAATGACTAAGTGGGACAGAAGCTTTAACACTGTTTCCATTTGATACATTAGGTGTCTTTTAAGGTATATTTTTTATGGAGATATATATATATATACAGAACCGCTCAAAGGTTTGGGGTCACTTGGAAATTTCTGGCTGTAACAGAATTGCAAAGGGTTTCTAACCATCAATTAGCCTTTTACACTTAAACTTGGATCAGCGAACACAACGTGCCATTGGAACACAGGAGTGATGGGAGTGATAAAGGGCCATTGGAACACAGGAGTGATGGGAGTGATAAAGGGCCATTGGAACACAGGAGTGATGGGAGTGATAAAGGGCCATTGGAACACAGGAGTGATGGGAGTGATAAAGGGCCATTGGAACACAGGAGTGATGGGAGTGATAAAGGGCCATTGGAACACAGGAGTGATGGGAGTGATAAAGGGCCATTGGAACACAGGAGTGATGGGAGTGATAAAGGGCCATTGGAACACAGGAGTGATGGGAGTGATAAAGGGCCATTGGAACACAGGAGTGATGGGAGTGATAAAGGAGTGATGAGCGCCTGTGAAGAGATTCCATTAAAAATCAGCCGTTTCCAGCTACAATAGACATTTACAACATTAACCCCGTCTGTGCTGGATTTCTGATCTATTTCATGTTATTTAAATGGACAAAATCTGCTTTTCGTTCAAAAACGTTCAAAAACAAGGACATTTCTAAGTGACCGCGGAGCCTCAAAAATATTTATTTTTAACAAATTCGAGCAAGTGATGGACGTTTTAATCTCTTTCTGGGACTTTTATCAAGTTAAGTCGTTTACCATCCCGGATAAACCGCTCTCTTCATGTCAGCAGAGCTGCTCCTCCAATCGCCCGTTTCCCTCGCATCACCTTTTCCACCATTCATTAAAACGTGCGCCGCACGGTGACCTCCCGGCCTCTCTCTCTCTCTGTGAAGCTGCGCCCGCTTACGGAGAAAATAATTATCCGCGTGCCGCAACTCGCCCTGAAACATTTACATGGCGCGTGTCGGTAAATTTCTATCCCCGCCGTTTTTTTAAGTTTAGCCTTATTTTGATGAAATTGGCAACTTAATTAACATTAATATTTAAGATCAGCTGTTTAATAAATTAAATTATTTTTTTATTAATTATTGAATAATGTACCCAATCTCCCTTTCCTAATTGGTGCTAATTTTAGATATTATTATTATTAGATAAATTATTAAATATATTATTAAATCCGTTTTATGACCAGTATGATGTCATAGGATTGGCTTGTTCTTCTATCAGACAGACCAACGGGGAGATTTTAGTTACTAAAAGGTAAGCGCGTCCTACAACAAAGGCATAGTATTGGTAGGGAACATACCTCCCAACTATCCCTGTACAGAAGAGGCAGTCCCTGTTTAGTCCCCTATCTCTGATGACCCCCTTTTTTCTCCCCTGATACCCCTCTTTTTTAGGAATGTTTGCTGGGTATGAGGGTATCGCAGGGTTCTACAGCCCGAAACGCTTCTATTTCTTTACATTTAATTTGCCGATAGTTATCACAATATTCCCTTTTGTGGAGAAAATTTATATATTTTTTAAATGGCTATTTTTTTATTCTGCGTATTTTTTAAGTGGTCATTCCCCATCAGGTTCTCGAGGACGTTGCGTCCCCCCGAGCCGCGCATGTCGGGAATATCGTTTGCCCACGCGTGTGAGCAGAGAGATCCCTCGAGGACTCATGAACACTGACATTTTCATTTGTTTCCCAAAGATAAAATTGTAGAGTGGAGAACTGCGGATGATTTGCTGGATTGTTCTTCAAGAGCCAGAACAATGAAATGAAATGAAAAGTTCAAACATAAAAACACAACGGCATGAAATGATCCCATCGACTGGTTACAGATGCTTGTAGTTAATCGGGACGGCGAAGTGCGTTAGTAGAATTCTACTGCCACTTATTACTAAATAACTCATGCATTTTAATTAAAAGTCATTAAGACGAAGTTTCCCGATCTGCTAGACAAACACCCTGACTTCTTAGCATTTTGCCTGTGGGAAACAATGAATGAAGAATGGCTCAGTCTTAATCACCCGGTGGACTCTCTGACTAATGAAAGTCTATGGAGGAAAGGACTTCATTAGCTTAACCCTAAAAACATCACCCCGGTGTGGTGTTTGAGCCAGGATCAGAATATCACATGACTGACAACAATGGCCCCCCCCTGGTCTGCAGATAAAGGGAGTTAATTCAGACAAAATGAGATAAAACCAGGTTTATTACTGTATACAGCAGTGGGGGGTTATATTACTGTATACAGCACTGGGGGGTTATATTACTGTATACAGCGCTGGGGGGTTATATTACTGTATACAGCGCTGGGGGTTATATTACTGTATACAGCGCTGGGGGTTATATTACTGTATACAGCGCTGGGGGTTATATTACTGTATACAGTGCTGGGGGTTATATTACTGTATACAGCACTGGGGGGTTATATTACTGTATACAGCACTGGGGGGTTATATTACTGTATACAGCACTGGGGGGTTATATTACTGTATACAGCGCTGGGGGGTTATATTACTGTATACAGCGCTGGGGGGTTATATTACTGTATACAGCGCTGGGGGGTTATATTACTGTATACAGCGCTGGGGGGTTATATTACTGTATACAGCGCTGGGGGGTTATATTACTGTATACAGCACTGGGGGGTTATATTACTGTATACAGCACTGGGGGGTTATATTACTGTATACAGCGCTGGGGGGTTATATTACTGTATACAGCGCTGGGGGGGTTATATTACTGTATACAGCGCTGGGGGGTTATATTACTGTATACAGCGCTGGGGGGTTATATTACTGTATACAGCGCTGGGGGTTATATTACTGTATACAGCGCTGGGGGTTATATTACTGTATACAGCACTGGGGGTTATATTACTGTATACAGCGCCGGGGGGGTTATATTACTGTATACAGCGCTGGGGGGGTTATATTACTGTATACAGCGCTGGGGGTTATATTACTGTATACAGCGCTGGGGGGTTATATTACTGTATACAGCGCTGGGGGTTATATTACTGTATACAGCGCTGGGGGGTTATATTATTGTATACAGTGCTGGGGGGTTATATTACTGTATACAGCGCTGGGGGTTATATTACTGTATACAGCGCTGGGGGGTTATATTATTGTATACAGCGCTGGGGGGTTATATTACTGTATACAGCAGTGGGGGTTATTTCTGTATACAGCGCTGGGGGTTATTACTGTATACAGCGCTGGGGGTTATTACTGTATACAGCGCTGGGGGTTATTACTGTATACAGCGCTGGGGGGAGATTATTACTATGTACAGCAGTGGGGGTTATTTCTGTATACAGCGCTGGGGGTTATTACTGTATACAGCGCTGGGGGTTATTACTGTATACAGCGCTGGGGGGAGATTATTACTATATACAGCAGTGGGGGTTATTTCTGTATACAGCGCTGGGGGTTATTACTGTATACAGCGCTGGGGGTTATTACTGTATACAGCGCTAGGGGTTATTACTGTATACAGCGCTGGGGTTTATTACTGTATACAGCGCTGGGTGGGGGTAATAACTGTATAAAAAAAACTTTTAAAAATCACTCCTTAGCAGGTCTCCTGAAGGTTGGGACAAAATCAAAAATAGTCTCCAGCTGGAGGAACGAACAGATTCCGAAATGTAAGACTAAATGTGACTTGAGATTAGGAGATGCATCTGTTTGCCTGCAGCAGTTTTGGATTCAGGTTACCGGCATTTGTATTTCTCCTCCCGTCATTAGGCAGGTGTACGTCATGTGATATCGGCCGACGCATTCCCTGGATGTATTTTTTTGTGTGTGTTTGTCGCCGTTCTAAAATCTATACGCGCCCCCCGTAGAGACGCTCTGCGCCCCGCGTTATTTTTAGTTCTCTAGCGAGGTTTGAGATTTCTTTTTGAAACTGGGAGCCAAGGAGGTTGTGAGGCAGAGAATAATTTAAGCATCATTCGCGATTATCCTGGAGTCCCGGTGGAATTAGCCGAAGAGATATATTTAACATCTACGCTACGAAGGACACGCAATTTACTCGGGACCTCTGAAATAATTATTCAGCGTGGATAATGTAACAGTATCACGATGCACAATACGTAATAGGTGAGGATTATCGCATACGAGACACAAGAATTGGTTCTCGAGCGGTGAGAATTGTGGTTACGGTCACTGAAACGTTGGCTTTCAACCACAAAGAAGGTTACGATGGATATGATCTGGGTCCATTTCCCCCAAAATACTTTTTGTATGTTCTTCGTCAAGGATTTGTTTTTCGGGAGAGCGAGTGAGCGGAATGAATTTTAAATGCTATACAATGTACCAGATTTGGGGGAAAAAGAACCAGGATGACACCCAAGCTTGACCTTGATGAAAAGGAACACCGATGGTGGTCATGAAATTTAATAAAAACTAAGCATCCTGAATTTGCCAGTCTGGGGTTAGGACAAACCATCCAGAGTTGCTTCCTTGGATGTTACCACAACTAGCAAAACATTAGTCTTAGGAGCTCTCCAATGCCGGAAGGCTTGGATGGCGTCCCAAGCCACTATCTCCATTGTGGAGCGCCAGGATATGATGTCCATGTCTTAAAGATGTGCAGCTACTTCTACCATCTTATGGAGGCTGTGCCGGCTTGGCCTACATACTGTAAATGGGTCGCTTAGGGAGATCAGAGATCTCGTTCATATCCGGCCCACCGAGCGCAGAAGCAAATGGCCCCTGGGTCTTGAAGTCGGTCTAGACCGGACTACGTCGCTGGTCGCAACCCTAGCACTCAACACATGAAACATAGACAATGTTTGTCGGAGGTATAGAAGATCTGGCTAAATGCGACCTTTGACCCAGACAAAATGTACATACATTCATTCTTCATTCATTCATTCATTCTTGTTTATTGTTTTTAGGTCACTGCGGATTATTATTTATTGTAAGAAGTGATTAAACGGGAAGGTAAATGTGTCGGGGAGGAAGCATATTTAGTGTTCACTTAACAAGTTACCACGACAAAGCATTTTTTTTAGCAGTAATGAGAAAGTTTTGGCATTAAGAGCCATTGTTCTCTTAGTTAGTTCAGCGGCGAGAGTGAATGTTTGAAACAAACACCCTTTCATCCTGTTTTCCTGTTATTCGCTTCCAGTTAAATGCAGGAAATAGCTTTTTTTTTGCAACAAATCTTTTTTTTTTCCGTCGAGGATAATTGATTTATATCTAACCTAAAATAATTTTTTTTGTGTAAATTAGCCAAAAAAAAATAATCTAAGATTAACAAATGCTGACTGTGCTTAAAAAAGAGAAACACCCACACTCTTACACTTTCTCACACTCGCTCACTCTTACCCTCTCTCACTCAGTCTCTCTCACTCACTGTTACTCATGCTTTTTTATACTCTTACTCTCTCTCTCTCTCTTAATACCCGGTAATAAAAAATTTAAACAAATAAATAAAAAGACATTCATTCCAAAAGACCCCCCCCCCCCCGAAACCACAAGTCTCTTAAATTCTGTTAATGTTAAAAAAAAATCAGAGGATACATCTTGGTATCAATTGCTGGATAATTTACCCAATTTTATCCTTCTCTGTTTTTTTTTTTACTTTTAAAAGTAAAGCTCTGCTCATTCGCCTTTCTAGAAGCTTCCTGGAGACTCGAGGACACATATTTAGCGAAGGAATTATGCACACAGTGGGATTAATAGACCGTCATATTGCTTGAGTCCTTCTCATACATATAATTTATTCAAGGATTTGAACTATACCGAAATCAAGTCATCATTCCAACGCAGTGTTCCTGCGCGTCTTTTAATAAATGCAAAATCAATTAGACATGAATTCCTTTCAGGGATTTCTTAAATACTCTGAAAAGACGGAGAAACCGTCCTCTGCCTGAATGCAGAAAAATAATATCAAGATGAAAAAGAGCGGTGCGCTAGCGTGAATTTATATTGTTTCAAGGACTTTTCTGACATTGTCGTTATAGTTTTCTGGAATAAATAATGAAATTCATTATCATAGAATGTGACGTCCTTTCTTAGAAATTATTGACCTTTTAGAATGCTGTTTTTTTTTTTCTGAAATAATGTTGTTTTTCTTCTTTATTTTCTTATTTATTTCCTTATAATTCCCCTCTGCTGAAAGGAATGTTTTTTATTCAAAAAAAATTGTCTATTCTTAACCCTGCCACTAGGGGCGCACAGTGTACCCAAACAGTGCTGTGTAATAGAAGGCCTGTATACATACCCTGCAACCTCGACGGTGGTCTACCGGGAGCTCTCCCTATCCTGTGGGAGTGGCTTCATATAGGGGAGGGGTTTGGTCACACGTAGGGGTGGGGCTAGCAACAAAATGCCTTTTATGGGCAGGGATCAGGCAGAATGTGGGTGGGAAGTGGACATGACCACACCCCGCTCCCCTGCCAGGGGAAAGAAGAAGAAGCTCACCCGGAGACTCAGGGAAACACGGCTTCACCCGGAGATTCCAGGTTAATCCTGACCTCCCAAGAACGAATAAATATGTAAAAAACAAATATTAAACATTAAAAATTCGCTAGAATTCTCATTTTTCTTGGCAAATTTCTCACTCCCACTCTGTGAAAAATGCTCGAAGGAAGTCATTATTTACCGTTAATGCGACAGGCATCTTTTAACCCCCTGTCATTGATATAATTAGAATTGTGTCAGCACCCTGTCCAAACCCCATCACTGCGGCGATATTTACTAACACTTCAAAATCAAGGTAACCGGGGCACATTATATCTGAGCTCTCGGCATCGACCCTTCCTTCTGTTGGTTTTAACCCTTTGAGTGCTAGAAAAAAGGTTGCACGGCATTGTGTGTTCACCCCCCCCACATTTTCTTCTTTTTGTTTTTCACACAAGACAACTGAGATTTTCCTTCAAAAACCTTTAAATGTCTTGCTCTGCAGTAGAAAAATGACATGTTCCCTAAAATTAAATCATACTTAGGGCCTTGCAGTTGCCATAGCGACAGAATCCTGTCTTTTGATGAGTAAAGTTGTGACCATGGTAACGAGGCTAATGCCCGTGTAAGAAGTGAACGATATACTCTCTTTAACAGCTTTTTTTTTTTGCTTAACTTTCTTTTTTTCCTGCGCTGGAGGAGGCAGCTACAAGGCGAACATCAGTCCCCGCAGAGCTTCACTTCTCAGCTTCCTGTAGAAACGGCAGATCGGCCCCATTCGGCCCCCGTCTAGTCTGCCTGTTCCTCCTGCTGTAAAGACTCAAACCTTAATCAGTCGTTGGTCTCGTCTTAGATTCAGGAGCCGTATGTCTATCCCATGCATGTTTAATCCCCTCACTGTATTACCCTCTACCACTTCTGCTGGGAGGCTGTTCTACTTATCTGCCACCCACTCTGTAAAGTGTAATCTGATTATTACAGCAAACACAGGCATGCATTAAACTTCCTTAACCCGAAGAAAGATAAAACTATCATTTACACACTATTGGATTATTAATTCAACTTAATTATTACAATTATTAATGTTTATATTATATATATATATATTTATCTACATTTTATATTATTATTAAATATTAAATCTGAAAAAAAAGAATGTGCAGATGCTTTAAAAAAATGGCAGCTTCAAAAGTGAGCAATGCCGATTTTTTTTTGACATTTACAACACTTTCTTCTTTGCCAAGAATAACAGATAAAGTAGGAATTTGCAAATTGTTTGAACTAGTCGACGAGATCTTGCCCAAAAGCTGTTTATTTTCAGAAAAAAAAACTATTTCAACTCTTCAGACACTATAAAGTCTTTTTTTTTTTAAAACCCAAATCTTGCGTTTTTAGCAATAGTCATTTTTTTATACTCTGTGCATGTAGAATTATTTACAAGGGGGGAAAGGTTATAAGCCCCACAATATAAAGAGTTATTGATAGACTATTCTTGGGTGATCTTCTAGAACATATTAATCTAGAACGGAATTTTAAAAGGGAAGTCTAATGGAAATAGTGTTCTTATTTAGAACGCTAATATATATATATATATATATATATATATATATATATAATATATATATATATAATATATTCAGGTTGTTTTAAACTATATAAAATATGTCGTTTCTGTCTTTTTTCTGTTTTATCGTAAGTACGCCATGGAACTAGTTGGTGTTTAAATGGAAGTGGTAATAACATCTAATTACGCTCATCTTTTACATCGCTTTTATTCTTAAAGCACAGATAAAATAAGTCTAGCGGATGCGGATAATTGATTGCCACCTTCAGAACTTACTGTTTTAACTCGAAGACCACCCTCGGTTAATTTCTGGTGAAATATGCATATTGGATAGCGGCTATATTTAAAAAGCACCACGAAAATCTTTGCCGGATGACAACGGTGATGGATGGATCTAATATAAAATTGTCCGCTGAGCTGACGTTTTATTCTTCGAACTAAAACTAAATTCACATACGGGGGTATTTATATTATATTATGAGGCCCCCCACCATTATTGAGTATAATAGCCCCCATGCCTTACACACTCACCGTCGCAATTACATTGTCAAATCTCGTTGCTAGCCCTTAGGATACCATTTTAATGATAAGCGGTTGGGGGGCTGGGGGGGGGTTTAGGGAAAATTTATCATCTGCTTATTATTATTATTTTTTTTTCTTTGTTGCTTTCAAAATGAGATAAACATCATAAATATTTTAGTGACAACTTAATGAATTCAAGGCAGAATTTTTACAAAAAGAATAACAAGTCCTCGTTTTTATTGGTTGTTACCGTTAAGTCGGAATGGAACGATATTAAATTAAAAGTTATTATGTAGCCATCCTGCCAAGAAACTCATGTCTCTAATACAGAAGAATGAGATTCAATAAGGTAGCGTTTTTCGGTAGTGTTCTTGGGGTGATGTTGAGATGGATGAGCTAGAAAAGAGAACGGCTTTGCTCGAGTTGAATAAAGTAGGTCTAGCTTAGTAACTGGGTATCGCAGACCGGTGAAAGAAATCCCACCACAAATAGACCTGGTTAGTGTGCACCTCCCAAGATCCTTTGTTTGTTTTAACCAGTCCATCTGTAGGTCCCATATCCCTATGGCCCCTCTCTTTCCTCATCTGTGGCCCATTTTTCCTCTCCTGTGGCCCCTTCTCCCCTTATGTATGTGTGTTACTTTTAGGCGTCTGGTTGATGTCCTGGCAGGACCTTTTGGCCAACACGAGACCAGGAAAAACTAATAAAGCAGATAATGTCTACTTCCTGTCCTCTTTCCTCACCTCTCTCTCTCTCTTTCCTCATTGACATTACGTTTCTTTGACATTGATTTCCACATTTGTCACGTGTGTTATTTCTGGAAATAATACACTCACAATGTTGGAACTTCACAAAGTGTATTTGTAGAAAAAAAAACTGCCACATTCTACATCTAGATAAACAAGGTTCAGGCAACTTCTGGACTATCATCGTAAATTGAAAGGGAACTAGTTGGAATCTTGTGGTTGCAACGTTCTCACGAGCTAAAACAAAAAGAGTTTACTTAACTTTTGTGAAGTTGTGTTTTCATAATTATGACACATTGGAAGACCCACCACTTTCTGCCATGTCCCACGCACAGACATATCCATCCAGAATGGGTGTAACTGCACAAGTACGAGTCTGAGGTATTTATTGCCGGTCAAGGTTGAGACGGGAAGTGGCACCCTACGTAAGAAATAGTATGGTGGAGAGCCTACGTCTGCCAAGCTTCTGCTTCCATTGTATTAAGTACGCTCGTTAAGTGCCGGCAATGTGAGGGACATGGGTATGTGGGTCAGAAAGAGTAATTCAGAAGGTCCTCTTTGACTGTATCCTTGCTGTGGTCCTTGATGCAATGACCATCTCTGGTCAGTGGAGGTGGGGCAGAAGCAGCCACCTTTTTCAGTAAGACCAGGTTCCAGATGTGTTTGTGTTAATTGGCTGCTGTATTATTGGGCAACAGGGATGGGTTTGCTTCCACCGATGAAATTTGCCAATCCACTCCTTAGTGAAGATATATTTTTGCCCTTACATACTCCTGTAGAACTCATGAGTTATGTATATTATATAACACAAGCATAAACGTTACATGCTGCCACGTGTATCCAACCAACAGCAGCATGTACGTCATTTGGTGGCCACTGATCCTCAAGTGCCGGGACCGCTTAGTCTTCCCAAGTAAGTTCTCATTCATTCTAAAAAGTAACCAGAATCCTTTCACGGAGATAATATCTTAAATTAATCAATGACTCTTATCACTTCAATTCTTATTACTGGAATCAAAGCCAGAGAAGAAATTCTATAGCAGAACTTTAGTCAACATTGTAAGACTGTCCAAAGCCTGAAGCATCCGTGACCTTTATAACACAGAGTTAATTACCGGTGGGAATATCCACTCCAGATTTAATCAAGTCAACTGCGTCTGAGCCAGAATCTGTTTTAAAATATGTCAAGCTGTCTCGGCCTCTCACTTCTGACCATTACTGGATGCTGTTTATGCCTCTTTGTTAAAGAAACAGGTCATTAAACTCGGAACTAATGTGGGTTGCCGTCGGACCACGCGCGCTTCGGAGGTCGTAGGAAATTGCGGAGTAGGCGACACTTTGTGTTCATTATCCAGAGAGGCATGTTTAATGAGCTGGATGGAGGTGATTAGCAATTTTACTAATGCCTAGCTAATATCCGAGCTCTAGGAATGATGTGTTTGCATGGGATGCCTCTAGAATTAGATGTGGATGTCTGTGCGTATATAAACATATATCCCGAGCATACCACCCAACTGTCCCGCTTTCTACAGGACAGTATTGATTATGGGCACTGTTCTTCTGTCTTGCTGAGCAGCTACACTGTCCTGCTGTTGATGTGGATATCATGGACCATTTGGGGGGTCCTGACTGCCCACTGAGCTGTGAAATGAATCAACATCACAGATCCAAATCACAGCTTCCACATGGCCACCTCACAGCATAATGAAACGTTTGGCCTCATTACAATGCGAAAGGTAAGGCAAGAAGGTTGCCTTGACCTGCCTCTAGCCCCATAGCCACCCTGCCTCTAGCCCCATCGCCACCCTGCCTCTAGCCCCATCACTACCCTGTCTCTAGCAACACCTCCCAATGAAGGTGTCCCACTTTTCACACATGTTGGTGGGTATGCCCAAGTGTCTTTTTTGGTGGTGGACTCTTTAGAAAACCCATTTCCTGATATTATTGGGGACATTATGAGTTTCTAGAAAAGAGGTGCATCAGGAATTTGGGTCCCCAAGAGGGACCGACCAAACTAAACAGGGACACCCGAGACGTTTCCCATAAAATCAGTGTCTAACTTTATATCTCACAAGACTCGAAGCGTTGACATTTTACTGCCCCCCCCACATACATAGTTGCCACACCTCATTGGAACTTAGGAGATGCATTAGAACCACATCTGCTAATGCGATCTACGGCTCCAAGCGACTTTCCCATGGTTGTATTTTTGCTTTACCCCTGCCTTGAACTTTTTAACTTTTTTTTTTTAAAACTTTTAAACTAAGAAAAAAAAAATGTGTCGAGACTTCCCACCGAGCTGCATCCATCTCCATCTGAGCTAATGTGTTCAAACTAAACCACCAAACTAACACCTATTTTGCCTTCCTCCTCGGCTGAAATTGTAATCATCTCACTTCTAAAATACTTCTCAATTTGCTAGACTCTTTTTCTGGCAGCTGTAATTTTAGATGTACCATTCAGGTCAACACGGAAAACGCTCATTGCAATCTTCGGCCTAAAAGAAAATAAAACGCAAAATAACTATTTTTTTTTTTAACACAAAAAGCATTTTCAGACCTCAATCTGTAATTTCTGGTGTGTGTTATTATTACTGGGATTTCCCCCCCCCCCCTGAATATTAGTTCATCAATCATTTATTTTTTTTTCCCATTTGGCAGCAGAAAAATCATATTTTCTAGAGTCTGCATGTCAGAAGAAAGTTCCTTTTGAAACTTGGATGCCAATTACAAATATCCGCTGAATAAATAATTAGTTTCAATCTTTTCTCAGCTGAAAGATATTCTAAGAGTTTAAATAAAGCATTAATTTTTGCCTATTATTTTCTTCTTCTACTTCCTCTTCCTTTGGTCTTAAAGGGGAGGCATGCAGCCATTTGATATAAAGCCACACCCACCAACTTTTTGAGTTCCAAATAAGGACAGTTTTATTTTAGTGGGTGTGGTTAACGGAGGGGCAGTGTCTTACTGAGACTTTTTATGTGACTTTGCAGCCTTTCATTTGCACAATTAACCCTTTTAAGATGCTTTTCAAGTCTTCATGGCAACAACCTATCAGCACCTTTATTTTGTGTCACATGACAATTGTCCCTGGCAAAAATGAAGAATGAGCCAGTATTTGACTTGATTAAAACGTTATTTCGGAGAAGTGTTTGGACATTCTACAGAATCAGAAATGACGCCTCGAATGCTGCATTTAGTTGCAATTGTGTTAAATTCAGCAGTAGATGGACCGGATCACTGAAAAGCACAAATTATAGGTATTCTTCTTAAATGCACTTAATGATCATATATCAGAATAAATGGGGTTTTTGGGGGGGTTGACCTGTTTGGATTTTTAAAATAAAACAAGATATTTACAAAAAATTAATATTCTATCCTCTGGGGGAAAATGCTGAATCACACAAAATATAATTAACACTTTGCACTCTGCAGACCAATGCTTTGGTGAGTTCGGGGTGATTCAGGCAGTTGGGTTGCACAAGAACATCCAGCGACGGTGCAATAGAAGGTTCCTCTTATTGTATCCCCCCCCCCCCGTGTCTTAGTTTACAAAGAAATGGAATAAAATGGTAACAGGGCTGCCAACCTAATTTTTTTCTTTTGGGGCATTTAGTCAAATGTCCTTCACAAAAAAAACCGTTGCTGGTAACTCCAGTCCTGAGTGTCTCAGAAAACTAATTGGTTCTAATATATTTAATTATTGATGAAATATTGCTTAACTCCCCACCCTACACTTCTTCCGGGTGTAATGATTATAATCACTTTTTTAGTAGGATGCAATTCCATGTCTGGCCACTGGGGGCGTATTAACAACAGGTGACGTCAGGTAGCCTCCCAGCAAGGTATACATGCCAAATACATTAGAAATGCATCCAATATGCCCATATAAAACAGATCATGTCATCTATAGAAAAAAAAGTATGATGGAATGCCTTGCGGATCTACATGTTAATCCTTTCTTTTTGTCTTCTTTTATTTGACTTATTTTTTATTTGAATTATTATTTTCATTATAATTGTTTTCAAACCTACTGTAACCCAGGCTCACTTCTCTGCTTTTAATTCATGGAAGCTAATGAGACATTACCCATATTAGCGGTGGGAGTTTTTATTCTCTCATCATTAACGCATTATTCCGCACGGTAATTATACACAAAAATAATGGTTATATTTTAGATGATTAGAACAGGGGTTAATGCCCTCGGATTTCAGAACAACGTTGTTAAAGTCACGTGGACGCTATCCCTGCATGTTCAACTCTCCCTCCTCCCCATTGTCTTGTCTCCAATTTATGAAAGGGTCAGATTCTTCTGAAAACCTCCTAAATAAATTAACCCATTGGTCGCCACTTGCGTAGCTTCCTCCTCTGGCATCTAACGCTTTCGGAAACTGCTGAAAGGGTTAAGTCGTGTATCAAAGAAATCACAAGCTGTTACAAAATAATAACAAAAAGTTAGAATAAAAAAAACAAAAGCAGAAAGGGTCGAGCGGCTTGTGTCTGGTAGCGCAATTAAAACACAACACATGTGGATTGTTGTTGTGCCCTTGCTGTTATGTGGCAGTTTGAGTGTTTGCTAATAACGGGCGACTTTTATTCTCATGTCTGTGTATTTGTGCGTCAAAGAGACGTCCAGAAGTATTTATGCGGTGGATTTAGGATAATTTTCGAAGTCGACAAGTTTCTGGATGGGGATCTAGAAAAAGGGATATTTTTTAGAAGTTTTTTTGGATCCACCCAATCACTACCTGTGACGGTTTTCTGCATCTCATATCTTAGAACCTTTATTCCACCCAGTGGCAGATCTCCGGGGGGGGGGTGGCATCCCCTCTACCGCAAAGCAGGAAGTCGATCACCCTACTGGCCAATCAGGATGCCTGTAGTGCCACTGCTAATTGGACCATGTAAAAGATCACTGATCTGCCCAACTGGCTCATTAAAAGTGCCGGGGTATGATGTCATATCCTGGATGGTGATCATGGATGGTGGCGTGATGGGGGGTGACTGGTGCCAAACATTAATACAGCACTAGATTCATCTGTTCTAAACATGGTTGGAGGTCTCTTTTTTAGAATTAAGGGTCTGCTAAATCACTACAAATAATCCAAAGAAGTCTATGCATGAAGGCAATTCCCAAAATCTATAGTAAGATGGCTGTATACATTCTTGGGACAAGTTAATTTCGGTTACTATAATGGCATCTCTACCCCCTAGAGAAACACCCTGTGCTTCGAAAAATGTATACTTTCCTGGGGTGCTGAGCAGGATAAAATAAAACAATGAACCAAAATGCGGAAATCTTGTCATTCCCAATACTTGTCACAAAATAACCAAGAGAGACAACCAATCGTAGGTCCGTGTTCTAAAAGAACATCTCCATGGCAACAGGTCTGCCGTTATCACTATAACTCTAAGAAGCAATAAGGAGAATACTTTAGGACGCTACTTGACTCAAGGACACAAGGAAATATGTGCTGTATTCTGAAGATATTTGATTGTGTTACTCTCAATATTCTGAATATACCGGTACTTACAATTTAGTGTAACTGACCCAGAAAATCATTCTACATAAGTTTCTTTTATAACGTATTATGGCTCATGCGTTGTATACAATAGCGCTGGGGGATGAATAAATATTTATAAACTAAGTGCTAAACTTTATATACAACTTTGTACAGATGGCTTATAGAATCCATAACAAAGATACCAAATGAATGAATGAATAAATGAATGAATGAATGAATGCATCAATAAATAAAAACTCATACTTTGTTCATAGGATTGTTGTTTTACTCTACGGCATCCTCCTCCCTTAAGAGCATGAACAAATCCCTATGCCCCTCTTTCTTCCCTGTTGCCCCTCTTTCCTCCCCTGATGCCCCTCTTTTCTAGGAGGTCAGAATGTTTGCTGGGTATGAGGGTATCACAGGGTCCTACAGCCCTAAACGCCCCAATAATGTGTATAGAAACAGCAGGAATGGCTTTATAAATTAAACCGCATTACTCTTCTTCTATATGCCCTACTAAATTGTATTAAAAAAATCTATAATCTATAAAGACCCGCCCCCAACCACACCCCTAAGCACACCCATTACAAAATAAACGTCCTTTTTGGTCATTTGAAACATTGGGGGTTGAGGAATAGAATGAAAATAACAATAATATTTGTTTTCTGGCCTAATAATATAGCATTACTTTCAATTTAATGTGCAAGAACACCCGAAAATCTGAGCTGAGGCTTCCTATACACTTTTTTAAAACTCGCCTCCGAAACTCATGTGTTTTGTTTCTTTTTCCTCCCCAGCTAATTAACGCATTTCATATCATTTGCAGCTTGTAACAAGCAAGCTACTGATTTACACAGCATAGAAGATTCTCTCTGTGTACCAAAAAAAAATGATTTTAAACTCATTAGCTCTGACGGTATCTCCCATTCATCTGCCTTTCAAAGCCATAAAGCAGTTTGTTGCGACTCAGGTTGGCCTCGATGTATTCGGGTACCATCTGGTGCCGAATCGCGCAAGAATCGCAAATCAATGGCTTCTGTCCGTCCGCCTCCCTTTGGGTTTTCAAAACCGACAGAAGGAGTTCTATGCCGGCTGAATCTTTTACCTTAACTAACAGCTGTTGCTCTGAATACAAAGCACACAATAAACATTCCTTTTTTTTTGACATTTACAAATTAAATTTAGGTTTTTTTTTTCATTTAGGGAAATTACTCTCATTTCAGCGAGTAACGTATATGTCTATTCTTATAGTATCCCCGTGACACTTTTAGATTGTAAGCTCCTTTGAGCAGGGCCCTCGTTACCTTTTGTGCAGATTGATATGATGCGCTGCTTGTTATGTACTGCTTACCCATTGTACAGCCCTGCGGAATATGGTGGCGCTATATACGTCAATAATAATAATAGAAATGGGACATTTGGGGAAACTGGAGCTATCAGTCGCCAATTCAAAGAAATGAACATAAAACAATCAAAACACTTTACATCCTTTGTCAATTTTAATGGTTGTTGAAATACTTAAATGTTTTTAATTGATCCCTTTGGTCTGTATTATGGAAAAAAAAAGATAATTTTAGATCAATGCAAAAAAAAAAATAATAATTCAGTGGTTTTTTTTGGTGATTTCTCCAAATTCAGTTGGATAAATATGATGCAACACCTTGATAAATTAGCATTTTAAACTTAAACTTGGATCAGCGAACACAACGTGCCATTGGAACACAGGAGCGATGGGAGTGATAAAGGGCAATTGGAACGCAGGAGTGATGGGAGTGATAAAGGGCAATTGGAACACAAGAGTGATGGGAGTGATAAAGGGCCATTGGAGCACAGGAGTGATGGGAGTGATAAAGGGCCGTTGGAACACAGGAGTGATGATAAAGAGTGATGAACGCCTATGAATATATTCCTTTAAAAATCAGCCGTTTCCAGCTACAACAGTCATATACAACATTAACCCCGTCTGCTCTGGATTTCTGATTGATCATTTCATGTTGGACAGATTTTGCTTTTCTTTGAAAAACAAGGAAATTTCTAAGTGACCCCAAACTTTTGAACTGCCGAGTATATATATATATATATATTCCTTTTCTTTCTATAAGAATATATTTCTTTTGATATTCTCTGTGGGGGAAAAAAAGAAATAATAGTTCCTTGATTTTAAACAAGGGCAAAAGAACTTTAACACGAGCACTAAAAATACAACGTTAAAAGTGGTCATTTCTTCTCCGAAACAGCAGATAAATCTCTATTCCCTTAGTTGTGATGTTTTAACAGAATGTGATTTCCTTTCAACTGCTTCTGAGTCGTTCTACGGTGTAATTTAATGTTCAAGTACAGGCTTCGTTCTTTTAGTTTAAAAAAAATTCCATCTCTTGTGAAAATTGAGTCATTTTCCCTTTTTCTCTGTCAACCGTTCATTGATAGGAGCATGGTATAGAATTAGCCGACTAATATGGCTCTTGTTGGCTCTTCTTGGCCATTCTGAGGTCAAAGGAGAGACCTCAGAGGTCCCAGAAGCTTCTATATTCTTCATATTTTTCCATGTTGGCTCAATAGACTCCGACTAAAGACTCTTTCTATTTTGTGAATACAAGGAGTAAAAGTTTGTCAAAGCTACATAACTTGGGAAAGCCTTTTGCCTACAGAATCATAGTTTTGTGTTAATTTTAATGCTCAATAAATGTTAAGACAATGGTTGTTTATTGGCCAACAAATCCCCAAATAGGTTGTAATACTAACTTGTTATTTTTGTGGAACACAAGAAACATGACTACCTGTTATTGCTGGACCCATAAAGGTAACCTTCTAAACCTTTGGTTTGGCTTGAGTGCTTCAGGGCTTGACAACTGTCTGCCAGACCTTCGAGACACTTTTTCTAGTGTTTTTAGAGTGTTTTTAGATACTTTGTCTAGTTTGCCCCTCATTCCCTGCCCTATACCCGCTTACCAAACATGGAACCCCAATGCTCCTACCCAACACAACAATTTGATCAGAATTAAAGTAAGAGTAAGTTATCCTGGCCACTGGCCACCCAACGTTTCCAGATATTATGATAGTCAACGCTCCCACACATAATATGGATATGGTGATTTAACCTAATGTTTTTATTTATTCTCTCTCCTTCTCCAGAATCGCCTCCAGAAAAACCAGGCAGGAGACGCAGCATGCCCGGAAGCGCCTCCGATAAGAGTCCCACCATGGAACAAACGGCTACCACGCCATTCCGAGTCACGGTATATATGCCGCTTGCTATCTTTTCTGTGTGCTGAGTTCTGTGTGCTGGATATTGTTCTCCTTAACGGAGAATATCTACACAACCTTCCCTAAATGTATATTTTTAATTAGTATGTCATAGACGGAAATCTTGGTTGAATACAACCGCCCCAACTAATGCTATCTTTAACTTCCGATCAGTAGGAATTCCATGAGGTCCACCATCAGGACCATTATTGTAACCGATACAGTCCGCCATAGAATGTTCTTGACGATAAGCTAATATTTTGAAGGGTCACAATTCAATTAGAAAGATCTCCTGCTCAATTTCCTCGAATGTACTTTTAATTTTGACTCATCAAACCCCAGGTTCCACCAATAAAAGATAATAGATGGTTTATGACGGCGATTCTACCTTGTTTTCTCATGTCTCCCACGTACAGTTTTATTGACCTTGTCCCTGCAAGACTTCATGGATTTTGCGCGGGTTTCCATGATGATGTCTATTTCTTCCCACTTAAGTAATCAATAAAAGATCACTTTAAGTGTTATCTCAGTTCAGCGGTTTGGTTGTTCGGACAGATATAACGCTGACCTGTCCACGTGTAGTACTCCCAGCTCCGTTCACGGCCCCCCAGAGCTTTATGGGAAAACGCTAGCTATAAATCTGACCTTGAACGGATGAAACATCTCATCGTTGAAAGTCAGGTAGAAACCTAAGATCCATTCTTTTGTGTAAGATACATGGAAAGTGATATACACTGATATACGTATAGCATTATAAATCAGACCATCATTCAACTGAATAGAAAAACACAATTAGAACACAATTCACCTAAATTACCCTTCTATATAGAGTAAAAAAATGTTCTGCTTAATAAAAATAATAAAAAATATGCTTAAAACACAAGGAATACATTAAATATATTTCAAAGTAGCCAATTAGAACATATTAGCGAAAAAGCAATGACATCATGCATGACGCCATATGTGTTGTGATGTCACATCCTCATAGTCACCCTTTATGCCCGATTTCGACATCATAAAACCTCTTTGTAACCTTAACATGCCTTATTTCAAAATAAAAATAAAACTCTCTGGTCGAATTACAATATTATATTTTTATTATATATTTATAATTATTTAATTCAAAATTGTTCACTTTCGGTAACATATTAAACTGTTAATTTTATTCTAAAAAGATTTCTTTATTTCAGAATAATGTATTTAATAAAAATAACCATTTTATAATCATTTACTTTAAAATTGTTCACTTTTTAGTAAGGCATCTTCACGTCTCTCTTTGGCTTCGAAAATTTCCCATGGTGCCTCTAATTTCCTTTTTCTTATAGGCCGTGCTTTTTCTTTCTAATGTTTTATCTGATAAAAAATAAGTTTGGCTTCAGAGTACTTTATTTAATGAAAATATAAAACTTTTAAAATGACAATAAAGTTTGGCTAAATATGTTAAATTATGGGGGGGGAACCAGGCTGAAAATTTAAATTATTCATTTTTTTCTAAAAATATTGCAGATATTTGCTTTAGAGTAGCAATTTTATAATTATTCACTTTAATACTTGAATACTACCTTTAGGTAGCCTTATAGTTTGACTAAAATTTGCTAAATTATCTAAAAAAAAAAAAAACAAGTTCACGGTTTAAATTATTTTTCCCTAAAAAGCGTTATAGAATTTTATAATGGCCTTAAAGTTTGGATACAAAAAGATTAAATTATCAAAAATAAAACTAAAAAAATGTATTCACTCTAATCAATGGATCTCCAAGCTATCGATCTCTTTTCCTTATATATTTTCCCATGATGCACCTGAATTCCTTTCTCTATAGGCTTTACCATTTCTACCTTCCTGGTGTGACATGTGATCTAAATGCTTCCAATGGCTTTTAAGTTTGGCTAAAATCTGTTAAATTTTTTTAAATATTATTATTTTTTTCTTAAAAACATTGCAGAATTTGGATTCTGAATACATTTTTGATTTTCCCATTTCTTGGTAATTGGTGCACGGGATTTAGGAAATTAATTGTGTTTCTGTCTATCAAGGCCGGAGATTTAGATTTTTTCTTTACATTCACTAGCCAGAATACCAACACACACTCAAGGCTGACCAATTCCGTGCTAATTAGCTACAAAATCTACTCTGTCGCAGCCTTCAAATAAGATTTTCTGCTGTTTTTTTGTCAACTGTAAAGGAAACGCATGAAGTAACGGTAATATGCAATTATAATGGATTTAATTAATGTGAAGTTGATGCTATGAGTAATAAATGTAACTTAACGCAGATTCATGTCATATCTCCCTGCATTGTACTTTCTTCGTTAAGTGATGAAATAAAAAAAATAAAAAAAACCTGATCTAATTAAAAAGAAATTTTGTGCAAGGTCATGCTTCAAGATCTGATTTTCTGCTGGTTAACGTATGACAAATTCACGGACGTGTCCTTTATGTGCCTGATGTTATGAAAGTGATTTATTCTAACTTAATCATTTATGGTTATTAATTTTAGCAGCAGATGTGTTTGTAATTAAATCTATATTATATATAAAATATTATATAAAATATTTATTTTTATGAACCTCACTGTTGATACCAAAACTCTATTTTAAAAAAATCTATATATTTTTTTATTTTATTGGTTTTTTTTTTTGTTTTTTTTTTAACCTTGTAAAGGTCGGTTCCTTTTCACCAGCGTCTGGAACAATTTGGAAAAGTTTTCTGTTCAACTTCCTAAATATATAATTTTTGGGTTCCTGGAATGTATTTCTTGAAAAGAACGGAGTATACCCAACACCATGATATTATGATTTGATAACGAAGTGTGAAACGCGTTGAGTGTTCTTTCCTTCTATTTGTCTCTTGAACCAGGTTGCACTTTGTCGTAAAGAATTAATAAAGTTTTGTGGATTTTGATATAGTAGATTAGTTCTGCAATACAGACCTGGGTCCTATTTACATCACAGGCTTTACCCATTTACAAGAACTACTGCCCATAAAAAAATATGGTAGCCCAGTATAGGTAGAAAATGGGCAGCGTATGATCAAATATGGGCTTATTACGTTAAAATGGGAAAATTATTAAAAAATAATTGACGGAAATCAAAGGATTTGCAGATTAAAAAAACACATTGGTTTGATTCTCGGAATCACACAATTCTAAGATATTTCAGTAAATTTGTCACAATGTATTTAATTTTTAATCACTAGTAAAGCTTTAATCCCAGTTGGACATCATTCCAGTTCCAACGTCACCGACTTGAGAGATTTTGGTCATTTCTAGTTGTCTGCCCACTATTCAAATACCGAAACAAACCCCAAAACGAACTGCAGTAACCTTAACAGTTCAGATTATTAGGATCTTCCAAGTTAATCTGGTTTTAGAGGAACCTTGTTGGGGTCTTCAAAACAAAAAGAAGGCTTAATTAGGAGATAAATAATGAAGGTTACAAGATGGCCAACAGTTTGATCCATACAATGTGTCCATACATACCTACAAATACAACACCAAAAGGCAGTCAGAGTCACAAGATTCTCCTAAAAAAAAACTCGTTAAACATGGTGATAAATTTCAAGTTACTTTTGGGTGAAAGATCAATTTTCATTTCATTAGCTTTTCATTAGAATTTCTCCTTTTACTTTGAGCTGTTTAATTATTCAGCACATTTGTGCAAGCAGAAGAGGATATGTCTCACCTGCTTAGTCCAGATGATGTTCTCCGTACGGTTGCTCGTAGACATTGAATAACTTCGAACTCTTCTAGAATCTGCCTCGGGCAAAATACAGAAATATATATTCTGCTGTTCTGTTTCTTTTTTTTGGCAGTTTTCTTGTGTTTAGAGTTTGCAGTTTTCCCCCCGTTTTTTTCTCAACGGCTTCAGTATTGTGATGAAATATTCATAGACTAAAAAACCAAGAAAAACATTTTTCCTGTTATGAATTCTTTGTGAGAAATCAGTTTGTTACATTTCTCATTCGACGGTTAATTATTAGAATTATGCCCCATCATGCTAGAATTATTAAAATTATGCCCCGTAATGCTTGCCCCATATTGTCCAGGTCAATCAAGAACAGGGACTATTATCAGTCCATACCTCCTGATGTTCCAAATAGTCAAAAAAGGAATACTTTTCTTTTAGGGGGTGTGGTTAGAGGTGTGGCCAGGGGCAGGGCTTTACCAGGACTTTTTATGGAGTTTCTGGCTTGTTGGTAGATATTTTTGTAACTGAGTGGTGTATTTAGAAGAAGAATAATGGGGTTTATTTACCCCGTTTAATTTATAAAGCCGTTTCCTGCTGTTTCTATACACATTATCGGGGCTTTTAGGGCTGTAGAACCCTGCGATCCCCTCATACCCAGCAAACATTCTGAGCTCTTAATGTTAGATTTATCTTTTATTTATATTTAAAGAAAATACTTTTTTGAAAAATGTAATTAAACACTTTTTTTCTAAAACCTGTACAACCTGCGATGTAACACGTCACCCGCTTGCATACCTGGGAACGTTGCAGGGTGGGCCATAGAGAGCCCCCCCTCTATTGGGGGAGTGGCTTTGTAAAGGTGTGCGTTAGCCACCTGTGGAAGCGTGGCTAGCCTCAGATGGCATTAGGTGGGCGAGGAGTAGATGATATGAACGGGGAGGGAACATGGCCAAATGCTTCTCCCCTGTCTGAACAAAAGAGAAAAGCGACCTAGAGACCCCGTGAAACAGGGCGTCTCCCGGGGTCCCCGGGTCAGACATGGAGAGTTCCCAGGTATGCCCACATGACATTTTCAGTTCCAAATGCAAATAGACTTTATATACCCCAGCTCGTGACGGGCACAGTATGTGAAGGGTTAATGGTGGTTATCAGTCACCCACTATCCCATCCAAGTCCATCTGGGTTCCTCAATCCCATAATGTCTTTCATATAAATTTGGGATTGGGTATACCACTCCCTGGGCAAAAGACTTCCTCTGGGCTATACAGACCTGTTAAATTTACCTGCTGGCCAGCAGGTGGGGCAAGAGAGTTGCTCTAGGGGCATCTCTGTGCATATGCTGTATACACCTTGATAGCAGTGCTAAATGAACACTGTAATTATGGTAATATTTGCACTAATTATCAGAAATAATAAAATTGTTAGATTTTACAAAAAGCTTCTATTTACCCATCAAAAAAAAAATAGTTCAATAATTCTGCAAAAAAAAAAATAAAAAAATCAAAATCAAACATATTATTGACATATAAAGGTTTCATAATTTAAGTTTCCAAACCTGTATAAAATTTTAATAATGACACATCTATTCGGCTCAATATTTTCTTATTCTTCTAAATTCCAGCTTATGAAATGTACACAGAATCTCCATAGCAACTCGCCTTTTCCACTGGCCTTTAGATTCATAAACTTAAAAAAACCACTATTTTTTATTAGTTTTAGAAATGAATTTCACATAATAATAATAAGTTTAAATATTTTTTTAAACCATCACAAGAACAAAAAATAATTGTCATATTTATTAAAATATACATTTTTATGTAATAACCTGGGATATGTTATATTTGGATTTTAATATAACCCATGCTTGGTTAATATGCCCATGGCTGCATCTGACGCAAAAAAAAAATTCCACCATCCCCCACCGAGAGGAGACTCGGAAATGCCATTATGGCTTAATATTTCATCTGGCCGAAAATGTCATCACTAATTTTGGTCTTTGGTGATTATTTTAGGTAGATCTTAGATCCCTTTAAATATCTAATTTAATTGTTTCTCTTTTTTTGGTACTTTATCACGCGAAGCAGATGATAGTGGACACAGATACATCAATGACATTCTTTCTGGCACTAGACAAATGTTTTACATCTCCAAAAAAAAAGCCCTATGTTCCATTATAAAATTGAATATTTAATTAGATAGTAATGATCTTCTAAATGATTTGGTCAAGATAATACTAGGGAGCCAGGCAAACTATTATCATTATTTTTGATGCTAAATAACTCTAATCTCTGTTTTGTAAAATTAACACATTTTGACACCCCTTTTGAATTGTAAGAGAGGTCTGGAATTGTATAGAGAAGAAAGCAGAAGAGTGGGGTAAAAAACAAGCCACCATGATGGTGGAACGTGGTTTACTTCTCCATTCATAGTTATTTTATGCCTCTTAGTACCTTAAGATTCGTGCACCAACGGTATCTTGGAAAGCTCGGTTGGACATCTTGGGTTTGACCTCCTCCACTAGGTTATGTGACGTTAAATGCTACATCAAAAGAGACAGACCAAAGGGGCAGAAGCTGGGCAGAGCCCAAACATGACCTCATGAGCTACCAACAATGCCTTAGAATGGGAGAAGAAGCAAAGGAACCTGGGGTTTCGTTAAAATATCCAAGAAGAAAGGCTGGTTAAGGCCACCATTCTACGGTTAAAGGCCATCATTCCAATCGAAGGTTTGAATTGGGAGGCCAGCTGAGGTTAACGTAAAAATCCAAAATTGTAAGAAATATGTAATTTTTTATTTATATATCAATGTTTTATTTATAATGGATAGTTTGCATTTTTTTCCATTGGCTGAAATTTGAATAATGTTTCTAATTTCTAAATCACTTAATCCTTAATTTAAGAATTTCTCATGAATAGTTTTATTTTAGCCCTTTCCATGTTAGAATTTACCATTTATTCATATACACATCATTGAATAAATTCACATATTTGTAAGTTCAGGGTTGTTCTTTGTACTTTATAATATGGTATTCATTTTTTGTAAATATTGTAATATTTAGCAATATAATAATTGCCTCTTAAATTTTTTAGTGGATTTTTAACAAACATGGACTTTTGTCTCTGAACAGTTTACTTGATGGTTCCGGCGACATTTCTCTCTTTGATGGCAGATTGTAAATTCTATTTTAAATTTAATAGTTTAATTTGTTTGAGGATTTTTGTTGTTGTTACTTTCGTAGAATTTCAGCAGTTAATTTTAAACCGACCCTTCTTTCTTTAATTGAAATCTAAATGTTTACCAAACAATTTAAAGCAGGAATAAAAATTACAGTCATTTTGGTCTTAAAGCGTATGAATTAGGGCATCTGCTTTAATTTCTCTCTTTTTTTTTTAAATTTGTATTTTTTTTTTTGGAATTGGATTTCTTTAAATTCAAAACATTCCATCAAATGATATGCAAAGAGAAAACCATTATCATTAAATTGTCAGCTGAGATGGAATTAATATGACTGTGCTAGCTGCAGAGAAAAAAAATTATACGCAAATTACTTTCAGGATGTTGTGTTGAGTTTTCCGTTATTTTTGAAGACTTTGGAATGTTTTTGGGTAGTAAAGGCAAAATAATATTCTAATTTAAAATTAAAAACAAGGAGATACTCAAAGGATGGATTCCATAAACATCTAATTGGTCAGGGAGAAGGTAAGAAGGCACGTCACTGCATCTAAAGGATGAAAACTAGTGATGTCATCATATGTCATCAGAGAGAGAATTATGTATGAGTTCCAAATGAATTATTCTTTGTTAATGATCATCTCAGCCCTTCTTGCAGGAGAAGTCAACGAGGCTGGCCGTTCATAACACCGCTAAATTGCTCAAGATAAAAGGTGTTTCTGTTGCAGCAGTTGACCTTAAATTAATTGTTTAGTGAATAAACCTCTTTGCCAGAGTTTTCTTTTACACAAATATGCATCCCATTGGGGCTTTTTAAAGGAGTTGGCCCTGAGAGCCTTCAAATATTAACCCTTTGATAGTCCATCACAAAGATTCTGTTGGGATGACGCACTAATGGCGGCGACCAAATGGTTCTTCATAAAGGTTTTTATGAAAACATGAGAAGGATATTCTGAATGAAGTCACCTGCATTCAAGCAGGGGTTTACGGTATGGCAGTGAGAATTGGAATGTTCAGATATCGTGAAATTATAGTAAAATATGAAGGAGTCAACTCCAGGCTATGTCACCCCTAAGGACCTGGTGCGAGTTCCCAGACGTGGATATAACTTACCCCATACTAGACCATACTTTACTACCAGTGCTGTCCTCTGGATTGAATGTCATTCTAGGTTATGTGGTTAATTGACGCCATTAAATTCCTTAAAATGTAAATCAATTCTCAGAGCCTCTGGCTATTATGGAGGATAGAACCTTAACCCCAATAAACTAGTAACAATTACAATACAATTACCCTGAAAATGTTTGATTTTTTTTTCTTTCTTTTTAAATATGCTGCTTTAATTTGGACTCTTTCATTTAGCACTATTGAAAAAATCATTAAATTCTGCTAAAAGCATTCTGTAATTCGGCGCGGCCTGCCAGCGGGGTCATGTGTTATCGAAGCAAAGCGGTTCCTGGATATTTAGATTACTGGAATTTAAAAGTTATACTTTAATGTGTCTTGATATATATTTTCTGTGACTAACTGTGCAGACATCTTTTTGTTTTATTGGTGACATTTGGCTGTTTTGTATTTGTTTTATTTATTTTTTTTGTATTTGTTATTTACTTTTTTTTTCTGTCTTTTTCTGGGTGTAAAGCTCTTATCTAAATTTCTTTGATCAAACCCACAGATCTTCATTTTATTGAATTGTATTAAAAAGTCTTGGAACCTGGAAAGTTGAGTTGCGGGGACTTTTGCCATGTGTACCCCCATACAGTAATCTTGGCAGGATCACGGGATACTTTTAAAACATATTTTATTTGGTATGTGGGAGAATGTGGTTGTGTTACAGAGGGTTTCACCCAAAGACTCCAGGAGAAGTGCCGCTTCTCTGGGTCTCCGGGCCATCACCAGAAAACTCTGGGCCGCGGGAGCAGTGCCCGACTCCCTGCCCATTTCCCAGTCCAACAACTGTGTGTCCCTCAACGTCAGTGGGAACTCTCGCCGACGCCAGTGAGACCGCCAACTGACACCAGCGGGACCTCCTGCCCACATCCTGCAAGGGAGGGCTCCCAGATATGCTCGTGTCTAGGCTTTATGGAACAAATTGCTTTTGTTCCATAAAGCAGTGAGGAAGTTAAGTTTGGGAGACCAATGTGACTGACAGATAGCAAGTGACAGCCTTCAATGGTGAACCTCAGCAGTGCCGTATTTTCCTTCGGCGCTGCCCTACACCTAGTGGGTGTTGGGATATGACATCATATCCCGGCACAAAACCATGGAGGACCATGTCGACTCAGCACAACCTTCCATAGTGTTGATGGCCAAGGTGCTTTACATGGAGCCTGATCGCCCAATAAGAAATTCAGTAATTTAGGTGTTCTTTGGTCGTTCTGTAAATTTATTGACGTAAGTGACCTGAATAATATATTATTTTATAGTTACAAAAAAAGTATGAATTCTAACAACATTGGAGTGGCCCTCTTTGTCTTATGCCAAATATCATTCCTCTGTCCAATCTTTTTGATATTTCTCTACGTTGGCAGCCTTATTCTGCTACCAATCTATTCTGGAAACTGGTTTATTATAAAGGACTTTTTTTTTTCATGGCACGTCTGGATTTATCATTTTTTATTTCCTTTGAGGTCCCAGTGGCTCTTTTATATGTGCTGCTGTTCACCCGGGCGTACAAGTGAAAGAATATTATGACGTGCCGAATAATTATCATATAAAACCTGACAATTCATTCTATCATCACGTTTTAACTTTGTATAATATATGAGATTCTGACATGGAAAAGTGAACTCATTTCTACCTCCACTTTGAGGATAAAAGCAATAACGGTTTAAGGCTTATTTTCTTTGATGTATGCATTTTACAGGAGTAGTGGACACCTTCTGAAGATGTCTAAGATTCTAAGACGTCGGTATATTTCGCAATTTGGAAGTTTTATTTGATTCCTCAACTGATTTCAGTAAGATGGAAAAAAAAAAGGTTTGCCAAGCTTGCCGGGGATGATGCAAATGGCCAAACCAGGACACAGTAAGGACCCAGGGTGTCTTGGAAGTCTGTAGGTATGACCCTCAAGATCTTAGGCAAGTGCTACAACCTCTTGGGATTGTCTTCGTCTGGATACATGGTAGGAAGACACTTATGGATTCCAGGATTTCAGGAACACTTATGTACTTTACTTCTTTGTGGATAAGACGTGACTAATTCCTGTTGGATTGGGGGATGAGTTGTAATCAGTGTCCTTCTGGGGATAGACGAGTCTAGAGGACCAAGCTAAGTAGGAAAAACTAGTAGTTCCAAATTTTCATAATGTAATCAGAGGTCCACCACCTAGGAAGATGGGTGCCATGTTCTCCAGGCCTCAAATAGGACTTTTGGGGCAGGTTTAGCTATTCCATGCAATTTTGTACAGTAATGTCGGTCGGCATTGAGAAAAACCTGGTTTTATCTCATTTTGTTCCGATAAACTCCCTTTATCTGCAGAGCTGGAGGCCGCCGTTGCTCTCAGCCATGTGATATTTTGGGTGACTTCCCCGGCTCAAAGACCACACTGAGGTGATGCTTTATGGCAATGCTAATGAAGTCCGTTCCTCCATAGACTTTCATAATCAGAGTCTCCAGCTGGGTGATTAAGACTGAGACATTCTATTGTTTTCCAAAATGCAGTATGATAAGGAGTTGGGGGTTTAGTAGATCGGGGATCAGGTAACAGAGCGAGAATCATACAAACGGCTGATATGCAGCTGCCTGAAAACATTGGGGCAAAAAAGAAAACTGAGCAATATTTTTAAAAATATTTTTTGTTATGAGGAATAAAAAAAAATAGTGCGTGTCTCCTTTGAGTTCACACCTCTATCTGCCTGCTAAGCTGTTATCCTGTGCTATGTTATAAAGTCCAGTAATGAAATAAGGTTAAAATCTTGCATTTTGTGCATTAGAACATGGCCTCTTTCACAACAGCCTTTTTTTGTTGGAAAATTTCACATTTACTAGAAGAGAAATAAATTGATAAACATAGAGCTCCTCCGGCCTGCGCTCGTTAGAAGCGCGTAACATCTCGCTGAAATAAATAAGCATGATTTTGCACACTCTGCAGTATATTAGACAAGGGACTAGGAAAATTAGCTTTTTATACAGAGATGTGTAGTCAATGTAACAATCATCGTAATTATTTTTTTATGGTGTTTTCCTCTTCGCCGTTAGAACCGAGGCAAATGTCTAAAAACAGAACAACACACACAAAAAAAAATCTAAATTACAAATATATGGGAATAACTGAATATTCAGCAAAACGAGATACTAAAGGGAGCAATGGTGATTTTCGGGAGGCGATGCGTCGGTCGAACGCAAACCTGTTTCTGCGCAAAGATGTTTTTTTTAATACTGGCAAGCAAAATTATGCTTAACTTTGAAATTTGAAAGTTATTTCTTTTTTTTCTTGTGGTGAAAATTGAACCAAAATAGTTTTTCTTCTATATAAATATCTTTTAATTTAAATATCAGCCCTCTGGACACACATCATTAACATTATACTGTTGTATATGTATATATATATATATAAAATATATATATGAATAAACCCCATTATTCTTTTTGTAAACGCCCCACTTGGTTATGCAAATAGCTACCAACAGGCCACAAAATCAAATAAAAAGCTCCCCAAGCTATGCCTCTAACTACACCCCCTAAAACCAAAGTGCCCCATTCTTTCCCATTCCAAATAACGGCCATTTTGAACATGGTGACTGACACGTCTTTTAGAACTCTGGATTTGCCTTTTCAAAGTTTAGAAAATGATAGGCCAACAATTCATTTCTGAACCATGCTTTCCAGGCAGCCGCGAGAGCGACGGGTTTATCTCATCAGCGTAGTCTTTAAGCCTCGGACATTTATCACGGGCAAGGCTTGTAGCGCACCGTCGAGTCTGGCCTTTATTATTATTTTTTTTTAATATAACCCATAAAACTCAAGGTTCTTTTGAATTTTCGGCCGCGGTTATTAGAAAGGCCGGGCGGATTCATTAATGGCCAGGAGGAGAAGTCATTCTCTATTCAATCATTTTTGATTGAAAGGTGGTTTCCTGGTGATGTTCGGACGCTTGACAAAATTTGGGGGGATTTCACCTTGATTAAAGTGTCCAAATTTTTTAAAATTGAAAAAGAAACGTAGCCACCCGTGATATGCGTACATCTGAAAAATTAACCCCTTAATGACAAAGTCCGTACATGTACGGGCTCAATGGGTACGGGTTTTCAATGGGTTTAGGGACCGCCCATTGTCCTTAAGGGGTTAATATTAAAAGACACCCATCACAGGGGGGCAAGCTCAAGCCTGGACTGGCCATCTGGCACCCTGTGCATATGCCGGGTGGGCCGCTGGCCACCAGCACCTCATACCCCCCCAATACTACAACAAGCAGCTAGATATACCCGCTCACATGCTATGCGAGGATAAAAACATCCGGTGGCCACTGGCCTTAAAGTGCCAGAGCCGTCTCGTGCTGCTATACCTTAAATGAACATTTTAAGTAAGACTTTTAAACATGACCTCTGTTTTTTTCTCAGAATGCACTGGGCCCCAATTCCTGATTGGCTGTTTATTCTCAAATCATTTCAAATCTCTTAAAGAAATTTTTTCAGCGCATTAGGAAACACCTGGTACGTATGTTAGGTTAAATAGTTGTTATTTGCAATTTCTGGCCCCCGGTATTTATTTACCCTCTTGAAAAAAATAATTTAATTTGAAAGCTTTGCCTCCTCCGTCATTCCATGAGAATTTTCTGATGTTGTCGGCCTTTTTTTTTTTTCTGAAAACACAAGCAAAATTTCCCCGCGCTGATTGCTCTATACAATTTCACAACGTAACAAAAGTAATTGTCCCCGCAGCATACTGTTAATTTTAGATTCCATCATTTCTGCTTGTTACGGGTTCATTTGGTTTCCAGAAATTCTTCCGACCGTGCAAAAACGCGAAACCCAAATTAAGGTGCAGCGGGTGAGAAATGATTTCGGACCATGCAGAAATTCAATTTAACCATTTTGCGTGTACCGACAAGCACGGCTTGTTGTTCAAACATCAGATTTCGGGGTTTTTTCTTTGGACAGTTCAGTGAAGATTTAAAAATATCACAAAGTTTAACCCCTTAAGGACAATGGGCGGTCCCTAAACCCATTGAAAACAATGCATTTTGAGCCCGTACATGTAAGGGCTTTGTCATTAAGGGGTTAATTGTCAATCAGAACCTTTTAGTCCGTATAAGCAGATACCAATGCGCAAAGCTCCGTCGATAACAGTCAATTTCAGCTTGTTAGGCTTGAAAATAAATTAATGTTCCGAAAGTGAGTGGCTGCGGAGAATGTATCCTCGTTAAAGGGACACTCCAGGCATCATATTCACTTTAACCCCTTAATGACAAAGCCCGTACATGTATGGGCTCAAAATGCATTGTTTTCAATGGGTTTAGGGACCGCCCATTGTCCTTGAGGGGTTAATAGATATAATAGCTGCGATTTCCTTTAAGGTTTTCCCCTTGTAAATGCATGGGAAGCTTCGGGCATAATCGCCCCATATGAATTTGCCCAAAACCCCTATTTTTCATGCAGGGGACATCTTCCGGCTCGGAGAATGTGGCCTGGGGGGGGATCTAGTGAGACCCCTTGTGTGTAAGCAAAGAAAGCCCTTCTGTTGCAATGACTTTCTTGCCACTAATTGGCTGCTTCGAACAGCGAATCAGGGAGGAGAATTGTTGGACCGTTGAAAAAGCATGGTGCTTTAGCTCTGGAGCTGCAGCTTCTGCCTAAGGTAAGCTAGTTAAAGAAGGATCAAATAAAACAATATATAAAAACAGCACAAAACTTTTGTAGTCATTCATTTTGATATTCTATATTATAGCTATTCTTACGTCATGGAATAGGTTTTTTCGGGGGGTGGAATAAACAGCCCAAATTGAAACTATTTGGTCGTTTTACCTTAAAGAACCCGGCTTTGCGAGCGGACAGAAAGCCGCTACAACGCACATTTGAAAATGTATTTAAGCAAATGCGCCTCGGAAATGATCAAGATTAGTCTCCTAATAATAAACCCCCTCGAAATGAATTCTCGGCAGGGAGCGGGAGCTTCTGGTACTCGACGTGTCGTGTTTGACTTTGAGGCCGTTTCGTAAAATACATCCATAATAGAACCCGTTCGTCTTCGTAAAAAGCAAGACTTGGTCGGTGTTCACGGTTCAGCGGTAACACCCGGATCCCGCATATACTTTCCCTCACGACGCTATAAATTGTTTGTCGGATCCTCGGTGAAATTGCTCTTGTAGTCGTCAAGCGGGGCAGATTTAATTTACAGGGGATACCAAGAGGCCGAGTCATTATTGTGCCGTAGGAGAAAAAAAAAAAATATTCCAAAGTGTCAGATTTATACGAGACTGAATAATTTTCTTCTGTCTGGGGATTATCCCTTTTAATCTAAAAAGTGCTTTTTTTTCTCTGCCGAGCAGCACTTTAAACAAATCATACTTCCAAATGAAATCTATGGCCCTCTGCCGTCACGTAAAATAACGATGACTAGTCGGAAAGTTACCGGATTTATAGCGGGATGGACACCTCGACGCATTTCTGCGGCTGGCTTGGTCATCTTTGGTCTATTTGGCACAGGTTTTTTGGGGGCGGGAGGAGTTTCAATGTAATATTTTTAAAAAGGATTTAAAAAAAAAAAAATGTTTAGTTCCGGAAAATGTTATTTTGTGTGATTCAGAATAGTTAGGACCCCCTGAGGGGTTGCTTGAATATTATTGCGTGCAGGTATTGCAAAGTAGCCTTTTTCTCCCTCATTACAACAAGACAAGCGGTCAAACTATATTACGGAACCGCGGTACCTTCAACAAACCCATCCCCCCATACATACAGCTCAACCCTGAATTCAACAATTCTTACCCTCTGTGGCATATTTATCTTCAATGCACCCAGGGCTGTGCCACCAGCCACTGCCATGGCACCACCCTCCAGGCTCCGGCTACCCAAAGCACTCCCTTTTCAAGATGCGGGTCAGCGGTCCCACTGACGGGTCAGTCTGCTGATCTCAGGGGGCGGTCCGCTAATGTCAGTGAGCGGTCCCGCCAAGTTTTTGGAGGGCAAGTGGGTGGGGAGAGTTCTTGCGACCCGGTGTTTTGTGGACGTGCAGCATTGGGAGGAACTGAACTATGGAGGCTGTGCTAACTCTGCATGTTCCTCCATAGCGTGAATGGCCCGGTTGGAGAGATCTGTGATCTCTTTCCAACCAGCCAATAGAGCAGTAGCCACCAAGAGGACAAACAGGTTCCTTGATATGTCACCTCCTTGACCTGCTGCCCCTAGACCTAGGCCAACCAGAATACATGACTGGTTAACCCACTTCTTGTTGCCCATCTTTCTAGGCGGCTCATTGTTGGAAGTCTATGCCTTCTCCTATAGCCCAGAAGCCTTTCCTCACTATGTAATGTCTCTGTGCGCACTGCTTGATGTTAAATACCAGGATATGACATTGTACGTCTACATTTCCATTTTGGAGGTTATAGAATCTGGATGTGAAGACACAGACCGCATGTTCCTTTGAAGACCATGGCTCAGTCTAGTTCTTCTGGTCCTCCTAACTGACCGCCTGTGGGACATGGGCAGTCGCAAGAACCCTCATGGCCACCTTGTGTCAATGGCGCCTACACTGTCACCTAGGGTGCCTAATGGGTACACTTAGTGCTGAGTTTAGTGCGAAACGCGTTTCTTTATTGGTTCCTGCGGAGGTCTCCAGCTTCCTGCTGTTCATGCCGTGTGGTGCCCGGTAGTCCAGCTTTGCCCTCTAAATCCTTGTTAGAGCAAAATATTTTCCTCCTTCTTGTGGCAGAACCGGGACCGGCACCCATATGGCCTTCTCCACTCGTTTTTGTCTTTTCTCTTAATCCAAAATCTTTCCACACGTTTTCGGAGAGATGAGACACGCTCTCTGGCATTATTCCGTACGATTGTCTAACGACATGTCTTAAGTCTTGCCTCACAGGTTTTGGAGACCGAGAAGTATAAACATGTAATTTAAAATATATCACGCTGAAAAATTACTGAGCCGTACCGGAGGCGAATCATTATCTCTTTATTCTCAATTTCCCTTGTGCATCCTGCCTTGGTCCAGATACTCTTTCTTTCTTTCTTCTTCTTTTTTTTTTTTTTACTTTGCTTAAACTAAAATCACTAAGTGGAAGATAATTACCGGTAATTGTTAGCCGAAGCAGGACGTGCTGTTTTATACACAGGGAACAAGTCCAATATCTAGAATCAGTCCCAAAAGCAGGCAAACTTGACAAGAGGGCATCTTTCCAACTCACTTCTCCTACTAGCCGTTAGTCGGATTCCGGTGTGAAGTTTGACTTGGAGGACTATGCCGGTGGGATGTATAATCACATATCATTTTCCCAAGACGTGGAACCTATTCACATCCTTGCCAACTCTCCGTGGTTTATCGTCTCTTTAAAGTAAATAATAATCTTTTCCGAGGTCGCGTCATTCCGCCAGCGTGTTTGCCGCGCCGTGTTTGTGCCAGCCGCTCATCCGTGGTGATACAATCACAGTTCCTACACCTTCCTGCATAATATCCTTCCGATAGAAGAGCTTCGACAACAGGATTATCCGTGTAACAAGGGAGAGAGAGAAAAAAAAAGTAGTGTGTTATTTTGATTTGAAGAAAGTTTTTAAAAAATTAAATTTGAGGACATTTTTCAAGAAATTTAATTGGAGGAAAATTTTCAAGAAATTTAATTTCAAGAAAGTTTTGAATAAACTGCGCCAGGAACAAAAGAAGGAATGATAAGCTTACCTGGCTACTTTCTAAATGAACTGACCCTGAAATATTAACCCTTTAACCCCTTAATGACAAACCCCGTACATGTACGGGCTCAAAATGCATTGTTTTCAATGGGTTTAGGGACCGCCCATTGTCCTTAAGGGGTTAATAGCCCAGTGTGAAGACTCTATGTAGTGACCTAAACGGCTCTGATACTGGTCCTCGTGCGAAAATCTTTATTTAAAGATACACTTAATTAAGGCACCTGTGTTCAAGCAGGGATATCAACCATAAATTCATCGATGTAGTGTAGAATATAAAGGAATCAGCTCCAGATTGTGGCACCCTGAGAATCTGCCCCTTTACACCGAGATTGGGGCAAAATCTCTGAGATTTGGGGGTGAAACCCTGAGAGTTCCCCCAGGTATGTTAATAAATACAAGTCCGGCGTGGGTTCCCCTTTAGTTCTAGGGGCCCGGTTTTGGCTTGACCCCCCCCAAGACTATATGCCAGTATGTGCATGAACCATGCCCTTCTGAAAAAAAGCCATGGTCAAACCAATAAACCCCTTAATTTCAAATCCTGTAAGCAGGGATGCGATGCGTTCTGCGGTTATCCTGGATTATACCGCAGTGTCTTTAAAATATTACATCGTAGGACAATCTTTTTTTTTTGCTCTAATATATGCTTTTTACGATTGCATCTAAAACTGACAGGCTGTATTCCTGCATGTAAACCTGTCTATTTTTGTAAATAAAATGGTTAGATTACTAGGAATCATCCCCATAACGGATTCGCTGCCTTCCCGAGTACCATTCATCAGAGCTTTTATATTCTCTTTATCTGTGCTCTATAATAAGTCAGGATCAGCTTTAATGCCCTCAAATCCATCCATATTTTTTTATCTTATTTTCATTTGGACAGCGCTGCGGAATATGATGGTGCCATATAAATC